>NC_058369.1:7275000-7907142 GCF_018350175.1 Felis catus | reverse complement strand
ATGGGAGGCTGAGACGCCTCAGTGTTAAAATGACAAGCAGAGAGAAAAGAAGGCCCGAGTGGGACCCACGAGCCTGTCAGAGTAGTCCCAGGAATGTCCAAGAGAGCCTTTCTGGGCAGGGGAGGCATGAGGGCAGGCTCCCAGGAGAGAGGCCCCTGCACCCACTCCCTGAGAATAGGCCCGGGGCCCATACCCGCAGCCGCCACCTCCCCTCGGGGTGAAAGCAGGTGCCGAGGTCGGGCCCGTTTTTGTTCCTTGTGTCTTTGTGATTGGTTCCTGGAGGCCTGGGAAGGAGCCGACTGAGGCCTCGAGGGGTGAGGCCTCTGCGGAGGTGTGGACCCCAGGGATGGTCCTGTACATAGAAACCACTGGATATCTCTGCCCTGGACAGTCAATTTTGTTGATAAGTAACCATATAACTTTCCAATGAAAATAAAGAACAAACTAACTAGTGTCTTCCACCCGGGCTCTCAGCTGGAGGTCTCGAACCTGGGGACAGAAAGAAGTCTTCTGAGATGTATCCAAGTCTTTGATTTCGACTTTGAATTTGAAACCAGCCCGTTATCTCTGCCCATCAACTTGACATGTAGGGCATCTTTCTCCCCGTAGACAAGCCACACAGGGCTCACTTTGTCACTTTTGGCTGCTCTGAAGACAATGACCCAGCTCCTTGACACCTCTCTTAGGGCTCCCTGGAGCTCTGTTGTAAGGCAAACCATCCCAACATGCCTTCCAAGTCACTGAAAATCTATCCAGTCATTCTTATGTGCTTCAGTCGCACAGACTGAGCGTTTTGTTTTGGCGCCTGGGTATTAAAAAGACAAAGGGGTCCTTGGGAATGTTCTTAGGCTCCATATAGCCTGGTCTCTTCTGAACAATTCCTGTGAAGGCATTATATGGCCAGGATCGATCGATCGATCAATCTCTCTCTCTCTCTCAATCTCTTTTATTTATTTATTTTTCAATTTAGAGCATGCAAGCAGGGAAGAGGGAGACAGAATCTTAAGCGGGCTCCACGCTTGGTGCAGAGCCCAACCAAGGGCTTGATCCCACGACTCTGGGATCACGACCTGAGCCGAAATCAAGAGTTGGACGTTCAACCAACTGAGCCACCCAGGCGTCCCTGGCCTGGATCTCTTAAGCCGATTAACTCTCTTTGTGCTGGGAGAGTGGAGCACCGAGGAAAGAAGTATGACCTCAACTATGAGGAATTTCATAGGCTCTCCCGAGTAGCTGAGCCAGGAAACATTTGATTCCTTCCCTTCCAGGGAAAGCCTAACTGCCCATCTGTGCAGCTTCATTCACTCGGTTCACCTGAAGGCTGTCTTGGCTGGGCCGCTTCCTGGAACCAGAAAACAAGTCTACGTTGGCTGCGCTGAGTGGATGGGGGAGAACTAGAAGTTGCAAATGTAACATCTGGATAGCCTCTTAGCATTGGCAGCGTGTTTCTACACATGATTTGATGCTCGAGAGTGCTGGGTTCTAGGAAGGGCAAGCCTGAATTCTTTACAGATCGAGGTTCGGAGAAGCGACTTGCCCGAGGTCACGTGGCCACTAAGTGGTAGAGGTCAGATTCGAGCAGCTCTACCACTGTGATCGTGAGAAGGGATAGAAGGGGCTCCCGTGGGGGTCAGTGTGTAGATCGGTGGTTCTGGAAACAGTGATCGAACCTAGAGTCCAGAGGAATTTGCATGTAGTTCAGTGGCCGGAAGCCACACGGCCTGTCCCAGAGTGGCGTCTCCTTCCCCCTCTGGAGGTCAGGTTTAGCGGATTCAGTAAAGCAATTCGGGAATCAGCAGTCCGGTGCAGTTTCTTACCCGCAAAAATGGTACTTGGGACACCTACTGGGCGACAGGCCCTGTGTAAGCGGCTGGCCCAACAAAGGTAAGTATTTGCGTTCCCTTTCAAACTCCGCAAAAACAGCCATGTAAAAAAGACCTTGCTGTGCTGGGCACTGGGGCAACGGTAGTGAACAGGCCCCAAATGATTCCCGCCCTCATGGAGATTATAGCCTAGCAGCGGAGCAGGGCCTCCAACTCGTTCTGGGTTGCCCAGGACATTCCCGGTCTGAACACTGGAAGCCTGGCGTCCCAGAACCCCTCAGTCCCCAGGAAACCGGGCCAACTCTCCAGGTAAGCCAGAGGCTGCAGAAGCAATGTTAAAACCGTGCTAAGTGGCAGGCAGCTGAGGGTCACGGTGAGGTTTGCATTTGTACGTCGATGGCTCTGGAAGCTGTGTGGACGTGGCTGGGACCTGGAGCGCACCGGGGAAGGCCAAGCAGCTATTGCATTAGCCTGGTGAGAGAGGATGGCAGTTTGGATCAGGTTGTGGGAGTGAAGTCGACTCTACTGGTGGAGAGACTGATAAGAAGGGCAGAGAATTAGGAATGCTCCCGGGTGGCTTCAGCCTTAAGCAGCCAGAGGTAGAGAACCTTTGAGGAGGCCGCAGTTCCAGAAGGGAAGTGACAGTGTTTTGGGGTGTGTCAGCTTTGAGGCCTCAAGATACAACTGTTTTAGGAAAGTACACAGTCCTATTTTTCTAGCCTTTAGGCTTTAATGCTTCCAACCAGTTCTCGAATGGCTACTCTACCAGATGTGAAGTGAGGTGTTCAGACACAGTAAGAAACAAACATGACACTGCCTCTTTCTCATAGAGCTAGAGTTCATAATCACAACATACGTATGTAATTAAGCTCAAAGGTAAGCTTTCTGAAAGCCAGGAGCTCGGCCTAGGTCAGAGGCCCTGAGAAAGCATTGTTGAGCAGTTGGCTTTCTCACAGAAATCCAAAGGAACTGATAGTGTCAACTAGGTGGAGAAAGGAGGGGCAAGATTCTGGACAGAGGCAACATCATGTGCAAAGGTCCTGAGGCACTGGGAAGCAAGTCTGGATGAAGCTCTGAGAGGGAGTAGGAACATGGTGTCAGATGGGGCCCTGTGGGCCATGTTCATTTCTCTTTGTTAAATACCTAAGTATTAACTTTAAAAAATTAGAGCATTATAGATTGAGCTGAAATATTACTATCTCTCCATTCTAGCCCCCTCTAAATGAAACACACACACACACACATAATGCAGTAATGTTCTGTATTTCCTTACAAAAGTGGCACAATGTTGCCTGGATTATTCTTCAACTTGCTTTTCCTCCTCAGACTTCTAGATCTTTCCATGTGCGATGTCACACACATTCCTTTTACCAGCTACCCATGTTGTGTTTTATCTCTTCCACTACTGACAGATGTTTAGGTCTTTTCATTTCTCAGAATTACAGATAAGGACGAAATGCCCACTCTTAACCATGTCTCCTTGGGCACAAATGTGTGTGTATTGCTCCAGGGGGCTAACAGGTGGAACTTACTAGATTGTAGGCTAAGCACAGCTTTCCTTAGATGCTGCCAGATCGTCCTCCAAAATGGTGGTAACAAACCCTATCCTCACTGTTTCTAGAAGTTCTTTATACATTTCACACAATCAAATGTATCACTCTCGGTGTTTCTCCCATTTTGTGTCATATTTAAGAAGGACTTTTGGTTCTCGCCATTTTCTGCAGCTTCCTACCCATAAATTGTTTCTGCCTTAGTTAACCAGACTTTGTTTTTGTTGGTTCTGCTAAAATCAAGAATCCTGAATAATAGAGAAATTAAGAAATTTCGGTAATATTTTTCCCTCAGATATTATTGTTTTGTTTTTGGACTATTTTTAAATCCAACAGGAATTGTTGGTATGCATGGTATCAAGTAGGAATTTAGTGGGATTTTTGTTTTTTTTTTTTGTATGGATAGCTACTGCTGTTCAACCATTTATTTTTCAATTTCTTGACTCATTACTTCTTTAGGCATAGTTTTGAAATGCTATCCCACTCATATAGAACATTCTCATAAGTGCATGGGGACCTCTCTTCTGTTTTATTGACTCTCTGCTGTTTTACCTAAATATCCATTTTTGCATCCACTTCATTTTAATTACTACAGTTTTATAACATGTCTTAATATATAGAATAACTCCTTTCTCCCTTTTTCTATTAAAAAGAAACCTGAGCTATTCTGTTACTGCATCATTTATTCCTGTGATGAATGAAATTCAACAAAAAATCAGAATTTTAACTGGGTTGCATTCAAATGATTGAGTTGGGGAGAAAGAACATTTTGACAACATTAGGTCTCTCGACTCCTGAACTTGATTTATCTATTTAGAGAATTTTTCTTTCCTGCCCACAGGAAAGTTTTATACTTACTCCACAAAGGGTTTTTTCTTGGGAGTTTTATAGGTCTGGTTGCTGTTGTCAATGAGATCTTTACTCTTTGATCCTTTAAAATTGGTATTTCTGGCATATGGGAAACTTGTTGGTATATTGATCTTCTCCCTCTCTCTTTCTAGTTTTTTTTTTTTTTTTAAAGCAGGTAACTAAATCACCTGCAAATAATAACAGTGTAATGTCACCTTTCCAGTAGTTCTACCACTCATTTCCTTTTCTTGCCTTATACCAGTAGCTAAGACCATCTGTGAAATGTTGGTTAGTTGTGGTAATAGTGGGGATAATTGTCTTATTCCTTTTTTTAAAAAAGTTTTATTTAAGTAATCTCTACACCCAATGTGGGGCTCAAACTCATGACCCAGAGATCAAGAGTAACACACTCCTCTGTCTGAACCAGCCATGCACCCTGCCTTCTTCCTAATAATAAGAGGGCCGCTTCTAATCCGCCACTAGTAAATCTGATGTTTGCCAAAAGATGTTCTGTAATCTGTACCTTAACTTTTGCTGGAACTTTTATCAAGTTCAGGAAACTCTCTTCTGTATCCAGTTTGCTACATTGTTGTTGTTGTTTTTAAATCATAAATGGGTGTTGGATTTTCCAGAAGTCTCTCATTCAATTGCATCCCAAGAAATTGCATTTCTGACAAATGCCCAGTTGATGCTGATGCTGTTGTCCAGGGACCACACTGCGACACATACCGGTGTAGAACAATGGGGGCACCTGAGCAGTTCAATCAGTTAAGCGTCCGACTTCGGCTCAGGTCACGATCTCGTGGCCCATGAGTCTGAGCCCCACGTCAGCGCTCTGTGCTGACAGGTCAGAGCCTGGAGCCTGCTTCGGATTCTGTGTGTCTCTCTCTGTCCCTTCCCCACTCATGCTCTCTCTGTCTCTCTCTCAAAAAAAAAAAAAAACAAAAAAAAACCCATTATAACAAGAACAACAGGTTAAAGGCACATTCCAAGAAACATCAAAGAGTTAATGGAAGAGAAGCTCCAAGAAACATAACAGCAGCAGGAAGTCAGGAGGAAAAGTAACAAAAGTGCAACATCACATAAGCTAAGTGGAGAAAAAATTGGGCACAAAAAGGTTTAAGGAACAACGCGGTGAAATGCAAAGGTGGGGGTGGACCTGCGTGGCTCAGAGCGGCTTACTCTTGATTTCAGCTCAGGTCATGATCCCAGGGTCATGGCATCGAGCGATGCATCAGGCTCCACGCTGGGTGTGGAGCCTGCTTAAGATTCTCTCTCTCTGTCCCTTCCCTGCTCATGTGCACAAGAGTGCTCTCTGAAAGGAAGAAAGAAAGAAAAGGAAGGAAGGAAGGAAGGAAAGAAAGAAAGAAAGAAAGAAAAGAAAGAAAAAGGAAGAAAGAAAGAAAAAGAAAGAAGGAAAGAAAGAAAAAAGAAAGAAGGAAGGAAAAAAAGGAAGGAAGGAAAGGAAAGAAAGAAAAAAGAAAGGAAGAAAGAAAGGAAGGCAAAGAAGTTGAGAAAGAACCCTTCAAATGCCCACTGGGTTTGTGGACTGGAAAGTAATCGTGCCGAGAACCACTTTGGTCGATTTGTGAAGGTAAAGCAATAGATTCCTTCAGTAAGTGTTTATGGGGCGCCTCCTTGGAACTGGTCCTGTTGCTGAGAAGGCGGCACTGAACTGGCGAAGGAAGCCGAGGAAGAGAACATGTCTTTCGAGACACCTGGGTGAGAAGAGGCAGAAGAAAGTCTGGATGAAAGTTGGAGAGAACCAAAGCATTCAGGGACGGTTTGGGGTTTTGTTTCTGAGAGTCAGAAGACAGCATGTTTACAAGCTGAGGGGAATTCTCAGTCTAGAAGGCCATGTCAAAGATGAAGGCGAAAGAGGAAGGATTCATAGGGACAGTAAGCAGATAACTTCCCACTCGCGGTCAAGTGGACGATGTTAGTTCTGTGAAGGGCAGTGTTGTTCTGGATGTTAGAGTCCCTTGCTTTGTGCAATACAACGTGCCTTCGACGCAGTGAATATCTTCTCCCTTGGGGGTGCGTTCTGGTTTTAAAATATAAATATTAGTGGACATAAATATTGCAGAAGATAGAATGTAAGGGGGCGGGGGGGGGGAGAGAATACCCTAGAATCCACAGACTAGGCTCGAGACCCATATCTGGCACTTCGTGCAAATCCTTTCTGTGCCTGGCTTCCCTCATCTGTAAAATGGGGGTAACAACAGTGCGTAGCACCTGGCACACAGTAAGAGCACAATAAATGTAGTATCGCTGATAGGAATGAGGGAAGCACTGGAAACCTAATTACTCAGCTTAACACCACTCAGAATTATCAAGGTGGTTAAAGTCGGCACGATAATGGTAACGTTTCAGGACCTCGCAGCACTTGACCTGCATACCTTAAAATTCCTCACTGGCTCTTGTTACCTATGAAAACTCGGGGCTTCCACCAACCCATCTGCCTTATTTTGTGATGCTTTTGCAGCTCCCCACAACCCTCAGGCCGGATCCGGCTCCTGATCAACTGTTATCGGGGCTGATGCGGGAGGTGTGGGCTAAAAGGAATGCAGCGCCCTCTTGTGGGCTTCAGACAAAAAAGGAACTATTTCCAGAGAAGGAGAGCTAGAAAAGATTCGCGGAGCCCAGGGTGTAGAATTACCTGATTTAGGCTTGTTCCTGTTTTTTATCTTTATTTTTATTACTCTTATTTTTTAATATTTATTTATATTTGAGGGAGAGGGGGGTGGGCCGCAGGGGGGACGGCAGAGAGAAGGAGACAGAATCCGAAGCAGGCTCCAGGCTCTGAGCTGTCAGCACAGAGCCAGACCCGGGGCTCAAACCCACCGTGAGATCATGACCTGAGCCAGAGTCGGACGCTTAACCGACTGAGCCACCCAGGTGGCCCCTATTTTTTTTTTTTAATTAGCATTCTTCAAAACTCCTGGGCAAATTATATTTATAATAAACGGAACACAATTTGCAAAGGCATCCAAAGCTCCCCCTATATAAAGAACTCTCCCTCCTGTGAGCCCCAGCACCTCATCCAGACCTTAAGGTCATGACTTTGCTTTTATCAGGCCACGTTTTAAACAGGGCACTCAGGAACATTTTTCAGACTACATATTCCAGGATCCTCCCAGAGAGTCAATCGGCTGATTCAGACAACTTTGGTGGGAAATTTTAAATTTTTTACTGTTTAGTTTTGAGAGAGACAGACAGAGTATGAGCAGGGCAGGGGCAGAGAGAGGGGGAGACACAGAATCCGAAACAGGCTCCAGGCCATGCGGGGCTCCAACTCACGAACCCGCAAGAGATCATGACCTGAGCCGAAATCCGACGCTTCACCGACTGAGCCACCCAGGCGCCCCGTTCAGCGGGAAATTTTAAACCGAACCGCCCCAGGCTGACTTCGGCTGCCTCTTTGCCTTCACTTGCTGGTAGCTTCACGGTCAGGAAAGACGAAGAACGTTAGCCAAGGAGCTGGTGTTTGAGTCTCAGCCATGGCGGGGTGGGGGGGGGGGGGGTAGGGGGGTGGGGGGCGTCTCTTTCATCTGCACTGCGTGCCTTCCCCTTATCACATTTCACCCTCCCTGGTCATCTCTCAGTCCCTCTAAGGATTCACCAAGTGAGGGGTTAGGGCAGGGACAGCGAGCACTTCCGTGCCCACCATGTTCCAGGCACTGTGTAGAGACAACTAGGAGCAGTTTCTGCCCTCCTGCCGCGTATAGTCACCGAGGCGGGACACAGACACACTGTTCCTTAATGAACCCTGAGGCAAGAGTCGCTTGCGGAAGTCCCCAAGGCCTCTGTTCAGAATGCTTCCATTCTTCCTCCACCGATGCACTGGCACGTATAGGCGGCGCACACACGTTGGAATATCGACTAGACAATTCTTGATCGCCAGTGGACGGACCAGGAATCTTCGCGGGGCTGAATGGGACTGAAAGGCCAGGCCTTCCAGCCTGCGGATTTGGCCAGCTCGGTGCGCTCCGCCTTTTGGGATTTCAGCTCCACCCAGGGAAGCCCTTTTGACCCCCCCTCTAACCTTACCATCAGATGTCTTGGGACTTCATGGACCCTAAGTAGTCCCTCTTCCAGGTGACGGTCCCACGCATATCCAATGACTCCGTAAGGTCCTGCTGACCACGGCAGCAATACTGATGTGGCAATACTGATAAATATTTCAGGGCACTTTTCGATCCTTCCTGCGGCTCCCATTTTAGGAGAAACAGCCCCAGTTCCTTACACAATTTCTCAGGTGACAGGGTATGTTCCTGTGTCAGCTGGTGTCCACCCACCCCCCAACAGGCACACACTTTGAGGGGGCGCTGGGTCTTGCCTTCCCCCTGTCTCCGGCTGGGGGCGGGGCTTCGCGGTCCGCACCATGCGGGACACCCCAGCCTTGGGTCTGCGCAAATTGCAAAGGGGGGCGACGCTCCTTCCGGCTGCGGGGGACGGGGGTGGGTGACAGGAAGCCCTCAGCTAAGGGGGCGCAGCGCCAGGCCCCTTCTCGGCAAGGAACACTGGGGACACTTGGGGAGGAGGGAATGACATGAGAGGGGACCCCCTCAGGAAGAAGGGATGAGCCTAGATCCCTCGGGAAAGACGATGCCGGGGCCCCGCCGAAGGGAAGGGGACTGACACCTACCTGCGTCCCCTAAGGAAGGGCTGACGAAGTGGGAATGGCTCTGGCGCCCCCCTCAGGAAGGAGGAGGGAGGACCCCGGCGTCTTCCTCCGGTAGAGGGCACGTCTTACGGATCGCGCTCAGGAAAAAGGGTCGGGGCACCTGGGTGGCTCAGTCAGTTAAGCGTCTGACTTAGGCTCAGGTCATGATCTGACGGTTCAGGTCATGATCTCACGATTCGTGGGTTCGAGCCCCGCACCTGGCTCTGTGCTGACAGCAGGAGCCTGGAGCCTGCTTCGGATTCTGTGTCTCCCTTTCTCTCTGCCCCTCCCCCGCGCATGCTCTTTCTCTGTCTCTCAAAAATAAAGGTTACCAAAAAATTAAAGAAAAAAAAAGGAAAAAGGGTCGAAGTCTAGGAGCCCCCTAGGGAAGGGGGAAATGACGCCAGGGTACTCTCAGGAAAGGAGGATGATATTGGGGTCCCCTTAGGTGGAAACGACGCTGGGGTCACTTTCAGGGAGTGACGCCAGGTCCCCTCACCCTCCTCGGGGTTCGTCGCACCTGCAGCCGCCAGAGAGCCTCCGCTCGCTCAGCCCTCTGGTTCCCCAGGCGAAGCGGCCGCGCCCCTCATTGGCGGCCTTCTCGGCTAATGACAACCACGACAGCCAATAGCACAGGGGGGAATCCCCCGCGTGTCCTCGCCCCGCCTTCCACCCGGCCTGCGCATGCGTGCCTTTGTAATTCCCCCCTGTCTCTCCCCAGCTCCACTCCGGGAGGCGCTTGGGGGCGGGGAGATCCCAGTCCCGCCTCCTTCCCAGCCTGTGACCCATTTATAATCGGGCTGTTGTGAGAATTCAGTGCGACAATTTACGTAAAACAAGCAATGCCTGGCACATAGTAATCCGAGCAGTTATTAGCTGCATTTTACAGCGAGGGGGAAACGGAGGCACAGAGCGAGGAAGTTACTTGCTTGCTTGACTAACCCAGTCATTAACTGGAGATGTGGGAACTAGAATCCAGGCAGGCTGAATTCAGAGTCTGCGTGCTTATCTACCGTGCTTTTGTGCCTGCCAGATAACAAATACCGGTATTTCCTTACCCTGATTATAAAATAGGCTTCCCCTTGATTATAAAATTAATACCTGCTCACTGCTAAAAGTCAGAAAATATCGAAGACTACAGAACAGAAAATACAGATCTCTCTTAATCCTACCACTGGAGACATCATTAATATTTTGATGGACGAATTGCCTTTTCTAGTAGATCCTCTTTTAGTAGGATGATACAATGCAGAACATTTTGAAATCGGCTCTTCTCACTATAAACATGTTGTCATTTCAATAAACTTAAACGCTCCTCATTGGTTTTCCCCACCTCATTGTTTTTTAAATTTTTTTTAATGTTTTATTTTTGAGAGAGAGAGCGCAAGTGGGAGAGGTGGAGAGAGAGAGAGAGAGAGAGAGAGAGAGAGAGAGAGAGAGAGAGAGAGAATTCAAAGCAGGCTCCAGGCTCTGAGCTGTCAGCACAGAGCCTGACGCCAGGCTCAAACTCAAGGACCGTGAGATCTTGGCCTGAGCCCAAGTCCGACGCTTAACCGATTGAGCTGCCCAGGCGCCCCTCCCACCTCATTGTTTTTAATGGCTGCATATTCTTCTACTGTACAGATGAAGCATAATTTAATGATGTTCTAATGTTGGATTTTTTTAAATTTTTTTTTAACGTTTATTTTTGAGACAGAGAGAGACAGAATATGAGTGGGGGAGGGACAGAGAGAGAGGGAGGCACAGAATGGGAAGCAGGCTCCAGGCTCTGAGCCATCAGCCCAGAGCCCGACGCGGGGCTCGAGCTCACGGACCGCGAGATCGTGACCTGAGCTGAAGTCGGACGCCCAACCGACTGAGCCACCCAGGTGCCTCTAATGTTGGATATTTTTAATAATAGTTCTTCACTATTCTGACCAATACTAGAATGGGCATTTTATGCCTTCATCTGTAGGGTTTTGTCCAAATGTCTCTTTAGGATAAGTATTTTAAAAATTGCAATGGCTGAGTCAAAATGCATGCAGTTATGTTTTTAATAAATATTGTCAGACCACTCTTGGAAAGCTGTATGTGCCAACTCCCACCAACACTAATGAGCTATGAAAGTGCTTTGTCCACACCAGGATGGTCCATCTTTTCATTCTTTGCCAAGTAGATTAAAAAAAACAACTATTTTAGGGGCACCTACCTGTCTCAGTCGGTGGAGCATGTGACTCTTGATCTCCGGGTCATGAGTTTGAGCCCCACATTGGGTGCGGCGCTTACTTAAATAGGTTTAGAGGCGCCTGAGTGGCTCAGTCAGTTGAGCGTCTGACTTCTGATTTCTGCTTAGTTTGTGAGTTCGAGCCCTGCGTCAGGTTCTGCGCTGATGGTGCTCCAAGCAGAGCCAGCTTGGGATTCTCTCTGTCTCTCTCTGCCCTTCTGCTCTTGACCGCACGAGCTCTTGCTGTCTCTCAAAATAAATAAACATTTAAAATGTCTAAGTAAGTAAATAAATAAACAAATAAATGAATAAAATGAATACATAAATAAGTTTAGGGGCACCTGGGTGACTCAGTCGGTTGAGGGCCTGGTCACGATCTCACGGTTTGTCAGTTTGAGTCCCACATCAGGCTCAGTGCTATCAGCGCAGAGCCTGCTTTAGATCCACTGTCTCCCTCTCTCTCTCTCTCTGCCCCTCTCCGCTTACACTCTCTCTCTCTCTCACAAAAATGAACATTTAAAAAAAAAATACATTTTAAAAATAAAAATAAGCGTTTTAACTTGAGCTTCCTGTTATTCTGTGAAAGAGGGAGAACTATCATCCAGCTCAGGATTTTGTGCAGGTGAACTAAAGTAGCAATAATAGGGGCACCTGGCTGGCTCCGTCAGTAGAGTATACGACTCCCGATCTCCAGGTCATGAGTTCAAGCCCCACACTGGGGATAAAGCTGACTTTAAAAAAAAAAAAAAAAAAAGTAGCAATAATAATGAAAGTATCAGGCCGTTATCAGGCAGCTGTCATTGTACAACGGACAATAGGTGAAGTGAGGTCTCTGCCTTATTTCCTCGACAGGGTGAGATCACTTCCAGGCCTCAGTTTCCCCATCTGTAAAAGGGTGCCTGTAATAGTATACCTCCAGGACTGCCGGAGAGCCAATAAGAGAACCCTCCTAATGAGTTTAGCACAGGGCGCAGTCCTCTAAAGGCTGGAAGAGGCAGAGCCATTGTGCCGGACCAAGTAGCTTGCAAGTGGCTGATGTCAACTTTAACTGACGCCGCCCCTTCCCCAGGTCTCCCTTGTGCTATTCAGATGACAAGGCCTTGCTGCTGTGCCCCACTGCCCTTGGTCACCTTTGCCTGAGGAAAGATGAACTCCCCACCACGAGGATTTTAAAGAGCCCAGCTGATGGTCACATGCCCACCTCTGCCCTTTGACCCACATCCTCAGACTGTGACAGTGTCCCAACGGAGGAGGCCTTTGGGACATCATGCCTGCACTTGGGGAAACCGAGGTCCAGAGCAAAGAAGTCTCATCGGCCTTCCCCCGCCACCTGGGATTAGTGCTATCGCCTCCTGACCCGCCTCCCGACCCTCAGCCCGACACCCTTTCCCCGACTCTGCCTCCCTTTGAAACACCCTTGGGAAAATGTCTGTGTCTCCTCTGCTTCTTGCACAAGGTTCAGATTCCCCGGAAACTTCTACCTAGTTTTCCAGCTTTGCTTTTCCTCTCTGAGCCCAGGCTGCCCCCCACTCTTCTGGGCCAGGATATCTACACACTGCAAATCTTTAAACCGCAGTGAAGCAGGCAAACCTTTCTACACGCTAAATCCTATATATTCACCCTCCCACTTAAGTTCCAGAACTGTACTGTCTCATATGGTAGACACTGGCCACATGTGGCTACTTAAGGTAAAGGAAAATTAAAACCCCACCTCCTCAGTTGCACTAGCCACATTTCAAGGGCTTGCTAGCCACACGTGGCTAGTGGCTACTGTGTTGGACAGCAGACAGAACATTCCCATCATCGTAGAAAGTTTCACAGCCCTGCTCTAGACTGACTGGGATTTTTGTGATCATTTTATAGATGAGACAACTGAAGGTCAAAGAGATCATGCCCAACGTCACCCAGCCACGGCTGGGATCCAAACTACTCCCATAACTAGAGCTGAATAACAAAGTAAGCAGGTCAACCTTTCCTTGGATCCAAGGAAGCTGTGCATATATACAGCTACTGATCCCCCTGTGGTTTAAGCACTTAAGCACTGAGTGTGTATGTGTATCTTAATTTATTACACCCCAGAGGCAGCCAGTATTCTAAACCAAAAGCTTGAATCGCAAACACTTCTGCTATCCATATCTTTAACCACTTGGGAAGTTTTTTGCTCATTAGCATAATGAATGTCAGAAACCTTGGTGAAATCAAGGGTTTGTTAATTAGCCTGATAAAGGTTGGAAGATGGGATCCCTTGAGTGGAATTAACAGTATTCAAATATGTGGATTGGTTAAACTATCTGAGTCACTCACACCCCAACCTTGAATGAACACTTTAGCAAAGTAGCTTAAAGCCCAGGCCAGTCTTGTGTGAGTTTGGAGGATTCGGCTTGCCTGATACTGACCATAAGGCTTACAGGCTCCAAGCAACACAGAGCCCTGACTTGAAGATATTCAGGTTTGGGGGCACCTGCCTGGCTTAGTCAGTAGAACCTGTGGCTCTTGATCTCAGGGTTGTGAGTTCAAGCCCCACACTGTGTGTAGAGGTTACTTTAAAATCTTTAGGGGCATTTAGGTGGTTTAGTTGGTCTTAGAGATGTGACTCTTGATCCCAGGGTGGTGAGTTCGAGCCCTACTATGGAGGTAGAGATTACATAAAAATATAAAATCTGTATATAAATAAAATCTTAAAAAAAAAAAAGATATTCAGGTTTGTTTTGGATTTTGTTTTAATGCGAGGTGAAGGTTGCAATTCCAAAATGACCAGGATGCTGGGAATTCACAGAACTTACAGGGTAAGTAAAGTCTCTTGTGACTGTTTATCACGTTTAACATCTGCACGGCAGAATTTGACCAGAGACCTTTTATCATGGCCTGGCAGCCCGAGGATGGACGCGCTACCAATCAGGCCCCCCCCTCCCTGAGGTTTCCAGGAATGACTGTGAGATTCCAGAAGTACCCAGAGTTGTGTCAGATATGCTGTGTACAAGAAGTGGGGTTTACCTGGGTCGCCTAGCCTCCAAAGACTGGTCTGAACCTCCACCTTACAACCTGAAGTCCTTGAGCCAGCCAGCACCTGGCCCAGGCCAGCGGGCTGCCTCCCGTCACACTTGCTGGACCCCCATCCAGGTCCTAAGCGCTTGGGGAGGGTCAGGGACGGAGCCTCTCTCTCCCCTTATCCGCGTCCCAGGCAGCCGGTGAGGAGAGGCGCGCCTCCCAAAACCAGGGTGGGAAAGGAAGTCACATCAGCCAGGAAGATCAGTGAAATCCTCGGTTTAATTGGAGACGAGATCGAAGGATTGATTATCGATCAACGGACCGACTGATTGATCGTCAGAGGGGACAACACAAGAGCGGCTGAGGGGGCCCTGCGCCCCCCCCGCTGGGGAGAGGAGCCCTGATTGGGGGTGGGGTTCCATCTCACCAGTCACACCCGGGGACAGGGCAAGGGGCAGGCTCTGCTCAGCCCTCACCCCCCACGATGACACGACTTCCCATCAAACGGCAGCACTGAACCCACCCTTGCGGGGTCTATGGTACAGTTTGTATAATACAGTGGGAATGGGGACTCTCTCTCTGGGAGACCCCCACCCCTCCTCCTTCCCCTGGCTGGGTCAGCTGGGGAAGGGCAAGTGTATTTTCCCTTTTTGCCTCTGTAGAATAATTTACAAACCAACCTTACAGTATGTACAAAAAAAAAAAAAAAAAAAAGAGAGAGAGAGAGAGAGAGAAAGAAGAAAAAAAAAAGAAAGAAAACCCAAAGAAGTCCCACTCCAGTCACTGGCTGGGACAGAAACTACTTTCGCTACAAAAATGAACCCTGTACAGCATCACGGGGGTGGGAGCAGGTGGTACTCCCCACAGGGATGGACAGACAGATGGAAGGCTGGGGCAGCCGGGGGGGGGGGGGGGGGGGGGCTACAGTACCGTGTGCTCAGAGTGGGGGGTGGGGGGAGGAGAGAGAGGTCCTGCCTTGCCCAGCTGCAGAACTGGGCCAAAGGGCAGAAAGGAGGGGGGAAGAGGGGGTCTTTCCTTCCAAACAGTCCCCCATGGCTTGGAGAAAAATGGCCTTGCATCTGTCTGTCGTATTGCTGCAGGAATAGCTCGGGGGGGGGGGGGGGGGGGCGGGGGGGGAGGGGCGTGGCCAGATGGGGACAGAGTAGAAAGGACTTTGGTGCCAGGGTGGGAGAGGGTTGCCCAGAAAGGGGATGTGGGTGTACATTGTTATTGCTTCCTCCTAGGGCAAAGGGTCGTGAAGGGGGTCAGGAGGATGCTGGGGGGGGGGTGCCCAGGATGGGGGCCACTGCGAACCCCTCTCCTATGGCCATGGGAATCATTAAGGCAGAAACAAGAGGAGAAGCAGCTGGAAGGAGGGGTGTGGTTCGGAGCCATCCCCCCCCCCCATGGAGAAAATTCAAACGGAACCCAAAGTGGAAGGCGAAGAGGGTGGCAGGTGGAGGGGCGGGGGGGGGGGGGGGAGGTTGGTGGTGTGAATGTCCCTCCAATACCCGCCTCTGCTGCATCTTAAAGCACGCAGCTCCCCTCTCCAGGTCCCTATCCCTCGGGTTAGTATTGCCAGGTTTGTGCAAAATGAGGCGGGAGACTTCTGGGGGGGGGGGGCAGTGCGCCAGAGAGGGGCTGGAGCTGGGGCCTCCCATGGTGGCAGCCCCCCCTGAGTCCCCCGCCCGGAATGGCTATTCCTGGTTGGGTTCCGGAGACCCTCCAAAATTCAGAAGAAAAGCCCCAAAGGGAGGCGTTATGCCTGCTTGGGCCCAGGCCAAGAGCCCTAGGAGGCCGGAAGACTGAGCCTGGGGCCCGGGGGCAGGGGGAGGTGGCAGGAGATGGGACACAAGGGGTAGTCGGGAACAGGAGATCTACAGTTGCTGTGTTTCATCCTGTTTTTTTTTTTTTTTTTCTTTTTCTAAAAATGTAACAATTAAAATTCCAAAAATAAAATCCCTTCCGGGACCTCCGCCCCTTGTTCCCCAGCCCCCACCTCCAAAAAGAGGCCCCGTGGGTGGGGGTGGGGGGAAAGAGGAAAAAAAGAAAAGAGAAAAAACCCCACTTTTCTGTTTTCTTTTTTCTCTGGAGGCCCAAGAGTCTTTGAGGCAGTGGAGGAGGCGGTCGTGGGGTAATGGTGGTGAAGGGAGCCGGGGAGAGCAGGAGGGTGTCGGGGCCGGGGTTCAGGTAGGGCCTCCAGCTGACCCCCACCCCCCAGGAGCTGGGAGTGGGGGGGGGTCCTCGCCGGACGTTCCTGTGCAGGCACTGCACGCCCTCTTGGCAGCCTGATGCTCTTTTTGGGCCCCCGCCTCGGCCGCCGTGGAGGGGAGGCCCGGGAGGCCCGGGGTGTCCTCTGGAGGGGGCGGGGTCCTCAAGGCGGGCGGAAGGGGGGTCTCGGCAGACAGGGCCAGGGGGCCGCTGCGGCCTACGGCATCCACGGATGCGTCTGGGGACGTGGCCTCGTCCTTGCCCGCAGCCACACTACCGGCCGAGTCTGCTTGCTGCGTGCAGCAAGGTTCCTGTACCTTCCCCTCCGTGGGCATATCCTGGCCATCGACCTCCAAGAGTTCCTCAGCTGGGGACGCATCCTGAGCCACGGACAATCCCTGCACCGTGAATGCACCCGGGGCGGTAGACACCTCCTCCTCATCTTCCTCTTCCAGCGTCAGCTCAAACTGGAACTTATCAGGTGGGGGTGGGTGGCCTGGCCCCCTGGGCTCCTCCTCAGGCGGCGGTGATGGGCTCTGGCGAATGGCGCTGTAGTACCAGTCTCTGTTGTCCTCTAACGTGTCCAGGATCTCCTGGGCGTCCGGGTGGACCAGGTCAGCCCACGTCTCCCACAGCGGGTGCACGATATAGTCGATGAAACCCACCTGGGAGAGAAGGGACACCGGCGTCAACAGGTGGCCGGCTGTTGCAGATGGTAGGGCCATGCTGTGGGATCTAGTAAAGTCTAAAAGGCGCTGATAGCATTTAACCTAGTAATCGTGCTCCTCCAGATCCGACCCCGAAAAACCTCTTGCACAGGGAAGAAAAAAAAAATCACATATGACATGGAAACAAATACTGGAAACTTCCATACATCTGTCAGTTAGGAATTAGTTGTAAAAAGCCGTTCGGGGTGCCTGGTGGCTCAGTTGCTTAAGCGACCAACTCTTGGTTTTGGCTCAGGCCACGACCGTAAGGATTGTGAGTTCAAGCCCTGCGTCAGGCTCTGTGCTGACAGTGCAGAGCCTGCTTGGGATTCTCTTTCTCTCTTCCTCTCTCTCTGCCAGTCCCCTGCTCATGCTCTCTCTCTCTTTCTTTCTCTCTCCCTCTCTCTCAAAATAAATAAATAAACTTAAACATTGAAATAAAACGTTTTAAAACATTGTGGTACACCACAGATACTAACAGTGATATTTTTTGCAACAAAGAAAAACTAGAAATAATTCCACGGAATGCTGATACTATCTTCCCTCTTTCTTATGAACAAAATCTTGAGGGCGCCTGGGTGGTTCAGTCGGTTGAGTGTCCAACTTCAGCTCAGGTCATGATCTCACACTCCGTGAATTTGAGCCCAGCATCAGGCTCTGTGCTGACAGCTCGGAGCCTGGAGCCTGCTTCAGATTCTGTGTCTCCTTCTCTCTCTGCCCCTCCCCTGCTCATGCTCTGTCTCTGTCTCAAAAATAAATAAAAACATTAAAAAAAAAAAAAAGAAGAAGAAGAAAATCTTGATTTTTCTTGGTGGAGGCAATACTTCCCCAATATAGGTGAAAACTACATTTCCCAGCCTCCTTTGCAAAGAGAGGGTGGCAATGTGACCACATGTAGATGGAAGATCTGGGTTGGGATGGGCATAGGGGGTAGGAGTGCTGTTTCAGCTGGCAGAGACCTTTCCTCCTTAGGATGTGGCCAGAATGGCTACAGTTTCAACAGCATCCGTGACCACGAGAGGCATCTCTAGGGACAAAGGTCCCATGCTTCGGATGATAGAAGAGAAACACTGAAATCTCCTTAGGTGCCTGACTATTTCATGGAGCCAAAGGGAGCTAAATTCTTTCTCTTGACTTTTTTTTTTAATTAAAAAATTTTTTTAAATGTTTATTTTTGAGAGGGGTGGGGGAGGGGCAGAGAGCGAGGGGGACAGAGGATCTGAAGCAGGCTCTTGGCTGGCAGCAGAGAGCCCGACGTGGGGCTCGAACCCGTGAACTATGAGGTCATGACCTGAGCCAAAGATGGACGCTTAACCGACTGAACCACCCAGGTGCCTCTGGACTTTTCTTACATGCGAGAGAATAAAAATGGGGTGTCTGAGTGGCTCAGTCATTAAGCATTTGAATTCAGCTCAGGTCATGACTTCACAGTTAGTGAGTTTGAGTCCCACATTGGGCAAGCAGGAGCCCCGCTTTGGGCAAAAACAGGAGCCCCGGGTGAGCCCTGCTTCTCTCTCTCTCCCTCCTTCTCTCTCTCTCTGCCCCTCATGGGATTCTCTCTCTCTTCTCTGCCCCTCACTCACTTGTACCCTCTCTCTCTCTAAAAAAAAAAAGAGAGAGAGAACAAAAATGAAGCCTTATCTCGTTTGAGTCACTGTGAATTTGTAACTCCTCAACACCTAAATGGCCATCCACAGGAGAAAAACTATAGACCCCATCTGCTGTCTAGATCTGTGAGAATACTACAGAGTTGTCAAAAGGGATGAGCTAAATCTATACGCAGTAACACAGACACATCTCCAAGTCATTGTTTGGAAGAAAAGGCAAGCTGTATAAAAATGGGTACATATTGATAAAATTCATATTTTTTTAACAAAGCAAAACCCCTGAACTATTGCTATGAAGTTGCCCGTAAATGTAACTACGTAATAAAGCCTATGGAACTGGTTTTCCCGGGCGTTGGAGGATCGGGTGATCTGCATGCTCAAAGGGACATTTGGAAGTATCTAGAGACATTTTTGGTTGTTGTAATTGGAAGGGAAGGGGTGGAGGCCAAGGATGCTGCTCAAAATCCTACAAGGCACGGCCCCCGCGACAGAGAATGACGCGGGACCAAATGTCAACAGCACCAAGGCTGGGTAACTCAGGTCTGGAAAGGCGTGCACAGTGAGCCGGGAAGAACAGGTCTTTCCAGGGAGGAGACTGGGAGTGGGGAGGGTGAGAAACTTTCACATCCACACTTTACAAACAAGACTGGGTTTCCGTACCTCTTGTCAAGTTAAACAAGCACATGATGACGCGTCATCGCATCTCATTGCAAAATCCCACCAAAAATCAAGGACAAAATCAGCAGCCAGGTTACAGGGATACCGAGAGGCTGGAGCGACATAAGGTCTGTAACCAAGAGCTGGGCAAGTATTATTACGGATGCTAAATGAGAGAGAGCTGTTCCACTCAGGTCTACAAGTTTTGAATCCAGAGGCCTGGCTTTGGTTACTCTGTAGAAGGGAAAATGTTGCAAATTTCCCATCAAGGCAGAAAAGGAAAGAAACACACACACACACACACACACACACACAGAAAAACTTGACTTTGTGGAGGGGCAGGGGCAGGTCGGGAACTTCTGGGTCTCGGAGCTCCAGGCCAGCATGGGGTGGGGAGGCCCGCTTAACACCGTACCTGAGACTTCTCCACCGAGGCTGTGTGCTTGTCGCACATGGGGCTGATCTCCATGCCCCGCTCACGTTCACGGTCCCCCTGCTGGAAGAATTCGGCCATAATGCGGTCGGTCCACTGGCGGTACAACTCGAGTGGCTTGGTGGGGTTGCTGAGGTCTGCACAGTGCACCATGTTCCGAAGGACCTGCGTGAGGTGGGGGACCTTCAGAGGCCATGCCCCCGTCCCAGTCTGGCACCTCACGCTTCCTTACCTCCCCCTTTATTGGGAGAGTGAGGTAGGGGGATGTGGAGAGATAGGGGAAATGGGGAGAGGGGAGAGGATGGCAGGGGGAGAGCAAAGAAAGAGATCGTGGGGAGAGGAGACAAGGAGGTGTTGGCAAAGGCAGAGGAGACAGGACGGGGTGATGGAGGAAGGGAAGAAGTAAGGAGGGATGGTAGATGGGAATTGGGATGGAGAGATGGGAGGGGAGACAGAAAAGAGACAGGAAGAGGGGCAACATGGGAGCTGCAGGCTGAGGGGAGGGGGCCAAACGGGACCCAAAGGGGAGAGAGAAAAGAAGTGAGGGTCCGGTCTCCTTGTATGGTGTGCAGAGGCCGGGGGGGGGGGGGGTAGGGAGGGGCACCTGGATGCGGTCGGAGTAGTTGTCCAGCAGGAGGACCCCCGAGCTGGTCACCTTCTTGGTCTCCACCATGGTCTTCAGGTCTGCCAGGAGGGTCATGTGTTTGGACATGTCCGTGGCCAGCACCTGTGGGTGAGGGGCCACTGAAGCCCTGCCACGGGCCGTACTGACCCGAACTACGCCTCTAAAGCTTTCCCTCAGCACAACCTGTTCCCAGTCCCCACAAAGGATGCCTCTCGCGGGGCTTCCTGGCCTGGACTCAGACCCTGCCTCAACCCCAGTGCCAAAGGCGCCCTTTTCCGTTCCGGCCCCGCCCCCGCCCCGCCCACCATGTCGATGACCATCTTGCGCAGGCTCTGCCGCTGGCGCTTGCTGAGGTTCTGGAAGATATCGCAGTTGTCTTCCTGCAGCAGCTTGAAGCCCACGGCCAGGTGGTGGTTCTCCAGCACCGACTCATCGTTGTACATGAGCGCCAGCTCCGAATCTGCGGCCCAGGCCCAGGCAGGCGGTCAGGGGAGGGTGGGGCCGGCAGGGCCGCCTCGAGGGGTGGGGCAGCGCAGGCCCCGCCTCCAACCCGGCAGGCCCCGCCCCCGTGGGGGCCACTCACTAGTGTTGATGAGGAACTGGTTGGAGACCCCAGGGTGGTCTACGTCATGAATAGCGGCCGCGAAGAGGGCGGCAAGAATCTCCAGGTCCGTGAACACAGCCTAGGGGCAGAGAGTGGGGTGGGAGAGAGGCGGGTTAGAAAGACGGGGGATCTGAGAGACAGGGTGAGAGAGAGATGCGGGTGCCAAAGAAGACGGTCAGGAGGGATCGATGAGGACCGGGAAGGCCAACGTCAGAGAGACACGGAGGTCAGGAGATGGGCGACGGGCAGTCAGGGAGGGAGACGGGGCTGGGGAGACTCAGGGGCCAGGCAGTGCTCACATCTAGCGCGGGTGTGGCCAGCAGCACGTGGGTGGACTGCAGCACATCGGCCGCGTGCAGGCTGTTGTGGTAGGCCACGTCGGGGTGGTAGTGGTCCTCCAGGGTCAGCATATATGTCACCATGGTGTCCACTGGGATGCGGAATTTCTTCAGCAGGTCACGCTCCTGAGGGTAGGTATGGGGAACGGTGACTCCCGAGAGCTCTGCTCTCCGCCCGGCCCCCTTCCGCTCACCCTGCCCCACTCAGCCCGCCCTACCTGAAATATCGTGTACATGATGCAGCTGAGGGAACGGCCTCCGGCGTATTCGGATACGCAGAAGATGTTCAGACCCCACTTGTTCAGGTTCTCCAGTTCCTGGGTGGAGTAGGAGGCCAGAGGTCAGCAGCCCACAAGACCCAGGGCCCTGCCCCTACCCACGTGGGTCAGAAGTTCCTCTTGGTTGATCGTCACCCCTCTCGACTCTTTCCTAGCAATTCAGAGCTCTGGTCTGAAAGTAGCACTGTCATTGCCCACCAAGGGTGGGGGGGGGGGGGCGCTGTGCTCAACACACAGAGTTGACTGTCCACGTCCGACCAGACCAGAAAATAACAAAGCAACCACAGCGCCTGTGTACTGAGTGACTTAAAAAAAAATTTTTTTTTTAATGTTTTATTTATTTTTGAGAGCGAGAGACAGAGTGTGCATGGGGGAGGGGCAGAGAGAGAGGGAGACACAGAATCTGAAGCCGGCTCCAGGCTCCGAGTTGTCAGGACAGAGCCCGATGCGGGGCTCAAACCACGGACTGTAAGATCATGGCCTGAGCCGAAGTCTGACGCTTAACCGCTTAACCGAGGAGCCACCCAGGCGCCCCCTGAGTGACTATTGTCTCTCAGGCATTATGCTAAATGCTTGATCTCATTTGGTTGGTTGGAGAACCAAAGCTCAGAAGTGATGTGACCTACCCAAGCCCTTGCACCTCGCAAGTGGCAACGCTGTGGTGTGAATTCCGTTTGGCTGACCCCGAAAGCACAGTTTGGCTTCGGAGCCAAACAGCTCACCAGCACCAGGGGGAAAGGAACTCGGGCTAATTTTCCATGGCTCCCCAGAATCCGGAACGGTGCCAGCACACAGTAGGTGCTCAGTAAACACCGGGTGACTGACTGGGCACTGGCTAGTGCTGGAGTTCAGGTTACAACAAATGTCAGCTGACTGAGCCAGCAAGAGTGCACTGAGTCCGCTGTACAAACCCATGTGGGAGCCCCTTGGCGTTAGGTGTCACGGAGCTGAACCCAGGTCTGGCCTGTAGTGGATGCTGTTGGGGTTCGACCCAGATCCCCTTCACTGACCAGTGCACCTGTCCTCCTGGGTGGGTGCTGGGACTGTTGCTTACAAAGACTCACAGCTGCTCTGTTCTCCAGAAAACTGCTCTTGCCCCTACGGGAGCTACATGGAGGCGGTAATGCTGTCCCCTCTGGGGACCGCCCACAGTGGGGTACAAAAGTCCCGCACTCTTGCCTCAAGGTGGGCTCAACTCTGTGGCACTGTTGACACTCCAGAGCTCCCTGTGGAGTCAGGCGGAGGCCAGATTCTGAGGCCACCTCCTTGCTTAGCTTCTTCCTCTCCTGCTTCCTTCACTCTTGCTCTCCTGAGAGTCTCATAAGCCAAGTATGCCTGGATTATCATTTCAGACTGCCCCAACGCCCGGTCCTTCTCTGGGCCCCAGGAGACTCCCGCCCCTCTCTAGTCCAGTGTCTGCTGAGACCCTACTCACTTGGGCCAGGAGCTCTTCTTGGTTGGTCTTCACCCCAAAGCGGGGGATGCTGGAGTCACTCAGGCTGCTGCTATGCATCAGCTTCTTCACCCCCGTGATCTGAGACATGGGCTGGAATTGCGGCCCAGGGGGCGGGGGCTGCTGGGAAGGTCTCTGGCGGGGAGCTGGCTGTTTTTCTCGATCCTTCATCGTGGGTGATGGAATCTCCACTTCATTCTGCTTGTCTGGAGCAGATGGAGGAGAGACAAGCATGAGACTCCCACAGAGACCCCCTCATCTGGCCCTCACTTCCCCTGGGCTCCCCACTGTGCCCTGGGAAGGCTCACGCAGGAGGGCAGACCCCTTCAGGATGTCATGCTGTTGGTTCCTTATAGGCTGGAAACCAGAGGGGAGGGAGGAATTCTTCTGGGAGGTGGTGGGCTGGAGCAGGGACCCTGGGACTGGCCCGGAGCATTGGGGTGGCCCCAGTCTGATAGCCAGGTGTGACAAGGGGGTGGCACGGGAAGTCAGGAAGCAGGTTGAGGATGCTGGAGAGAGTAGCTGCCTGTCCTGTAGAGGCAGGGGAACTTCTAGGGCAGGGGAGACACCTCCATGGTGACTAAGAGTGCTGATCGGGGTGGACAGCATGGGGAAGAGGGAGGGAAGGGTAGTCTCTGGCTCCATGAGCCCCACCCCCACCCCACCCCTTTAACACCAGCCTGCCTGGGGGGCCAGCCCCAGGATCCCTTTTCCTAAGCTTTCAAGGGCTTCCAGAGCTGAACCTGGGCCACCCATTGTGACCTGGGGCCCTGCCAGTCAATAACGGGGCCTAATAGGGGTTATTTGCATGCCATGCTCCCATTGGCTGGATCTCAGAACTCTGCATGGCCACACCCCCATTGGCGGGAGTATTTGAAACTCTGAACCCTTCTCTTGGGCTTGGCGCAGGGCGGTTCTCCAGAATTTGGAAACCTTTGGTGATAAATTGAGAAGGTAAAATTATCCTGAATTTGGGGGGGGGGGCATATCTTCAGCTTGGGCTCTTGGATAAAGAGATTAGGATGAGTTGGAGGTCCCCATGAGCTTGAGGGTTCTAATGAATTTGAGGTACTCTATATAACTGTATTAGGTATCAAAAGTCTGTGTGTGTGGGGGGGGTCCTACTGACTCTGAGGGTCATATCAAGTTGGGTGATTCTCCCGAATTTGGGAGACCTTTCAGCTTGGAGGGTTTTGAAACTTTGAGGGGATCTTTTATGAGTTCTTAAGGACAGCCGTTCCCTTAAGTTTGAGAACCCTACCGAGTTTGAGCATACCTCTTGAGTTTGAGGGATCTCCTGAATTTGTGGGGGGAAATCCAAGTTTGGATAGTCTACTGAATTTGGGGAGGCCTTTCAGCCTGGAGGCATTTAAAGTTTAGGAATTCTATTTGAGTTTGTGGGGTTTTGGGGGGTCTTGAGTTTGAGAGTTCCGTTGTGGTCCCACTGAGTTTGGGGGGGCTTTTCTGCTTGGAGAGATTTTTTTAATGTGGAAGTTCTATAAAAGTTGACATCCCTCTGGGCTTAGGGGCATCGTGAGCATGGGAACGCTTGAGCGTGGTAACCTTGATCTTTAGGGAGTTAAGAGTCAGGGTCCCTTGGGCAAATGTGGGCAATGGGACCTGCGGTCTGGGGCAGCCCCCTCCAATTCAGGCGTGCAGCCTCTCCCCGCACATACAAGCGGTGCCTTTCACTCACCCAGGAATGTGGTGGAGATGTACTCAGAGACCTGGTTTCCTGACCTGCTCATCTCTGACAGGTGTGTGAGTTCACGGTTTAACATCCTCTTGAACTAAGGTGAAGGAGGCAAGAAGGAAGGAATGATGGGGAGACAGGGCAGCAGAGGGTGGAGGATGTCAGCCCCTCCCGAGAAACTTCTGAAGACCCCATGAGTCCTTCCAACTTCTCTGCTCAGCCAACAGAGCCCTCAGCAAGCTGCTAGAGGGGAGGGGTCAGCCCTTCCTCTCCTCCCAGGTCTGGAGGGGGGCCCCAGGCTTGGAAGTCAGGACTCAGCATACCCCTCCCTTCCTGAGGAAGGGGGGCACCCCTCCCCAGACTTCCTCTTCCTCCAGCCCAAAGGAGGAGCCAGAGGGGCACCTGTGGAAGGGAGGGGCTCCCGCTTAACAGTGAGCCAATAGGGTGTCAGGAGAATCCCGTCGCCATGGCGATGGGAGTCTCCTTAGCAACTCCCCCTCCAACCAGCTGCTGAGCTGGGGGAAAGTAGGGGGGGGGGGGCAGGCCGCAGGCCCCTTAACCCTTGCCTTCCCAGAGCTACCCTGGCCCACGTCTTCCCAGATATGGACCCCACTCCCAGGGCGTCCAGGCCCCCAGCTCCCAGCCCAGTTTGGAAGGAGACAATACAGTCTCTCCTTTGCAGGAGAGAATGCAAGTTCTGGGAGAAGAGAAGGTTTGGCAGGGGCAGGGGAGAACAGTGAGCTGAGGAAACCTTGTTCGGTCATCCAGGGGAGGGGGGTTCCCATCATAGCCCCCTCTCCCCCAGTCTCAGGAGGGTGGACAGATGCACAGATGAGCAGAGGATACCCCGAACCAGGCTTGGAGGTCCCTCCTGGTCCCCCCAAGCCACCTCACACAAGTGTCTGCTGTGACATTGTGTAGGGAGGAGAAAGGGCATTGGTTCCCCGCCCCCAAGCTCCACTGAAGCACCCCCAAAGCAGGAGCAGACTCCATCCAGAGAGGCAGGAGGGACACTTGATGGGAAGGGTGAGCCCACACAGCCCACACCAGGATGGGGCACTTACTCCTCCTAGTGCTGCAAGAGACACGTACACAAGAAGGACCCACAAAGTCACACAACCACACACAGAGTCACAGACTACCATCTCACACGGCTCTGCACAGCCACAGACACACAAATCAAGGGACACACACGATCAGGCAGTCACAGACACTTGGGGTCACATGCCCCAGAGAAAACACACAGCTCTGGGTTCACAAACACGTCCCAACATACACCACCACAACCAGAGCCATGTGATCTCAGAAAGGGCCACACTGTGACCCAGGCAAATAAGCATATGGTCAGACAGCCCTGCACCGCTGTAGACACATACACACGTGAGTACCGACACACCCAGCAAGAGACCCACATCCCCAGCCACCTGCTATCCCCACCCAGCCCTGGGCCACACACAGACACAGACAGTCACAAGGCTTCATGTCCAGGCCACACACGTGCACAGCCGCACACACCCGCCCAGACCAGGGGCTTGAGGATCCAAGGTGGGAGGGCTACGGCCGAGTCTCCCGCCCATCCTCCACCCCGACTTCCCCTACCTGGTCCCACCAGCCCACCAGCCACGGCTTGGAGCAGGTCTCACAGAAGAAATCCACCAAGGGCATCTTGGAATCTTAGCCCCGCTCGGGGCTGCCGCACACAGAGGCTGGGCTTGGGGAGTCCCGGGGTTAACAGCCACTGTGGGTTTGGTGGGGGGGGGTTCAGGGCAGGTGGGCAGTGCAAGCGGGAGCCGCGGAGGGGCCTGGGCCGGCCCAGCGGGGCTGGGGGCTCCCCTCCCCTCCGCGCTCCCGATAGCAGCCCTGGTTACATGGTCTGCCAGCCCCTGGCCCTGATGGGCCCCCCCGCGGCAGTAGCTGGAGGTGGCCTGGGACCCCTGCCCATGGGGGGGCAGGGCTAGGGTCCCGGGAGGTGGCTTCGGAGGCTCTGGGCTCCGTGTGCGCGCCTGTGTGTGTGCGTGTGCGTGCTCACTGCAGCACTGGCAGGCTGCATGCGACGTCAGGTGGTGCCGGGGGTGGGGGGGGGCGTTAAAGGGGCATCGGAACCCACGGGCCTGAGCCAGGACCCAGGTGGGGCTGCCGGGGAAAGGCAGGGAGGCACACACATCCCCGACAGGACACGTCCCTTCCAGGGACACACCCAGAGACAAAGACACACGCCCAGACAGTCCACACACTCACACACACCGAGATGCACCTTCTATACCAACACACGCACTAACACACACCACACAGTCACAACTCTGAAGTCCAGCCCTTTCGCAGGTATACAGCTGAGTACACGGAGATAGGAACACCTTCAGGCACAGCCCTCCCAAGAACACAGACTCACACCCAGACACGGAGACACACACCTGGGGACACACACCCAGATATGCTGCACACACTCCACACACCCACGGGCACGCTTTCAGACAAACACAAATACCATGTGGCCTTGGACACAAACATACCCTGAGAAACCCATAAGCAAATGCTCGCATCATACCCACAACCACACACACACATCATTTGCAGGAACACAACGGCAAACCTACATTTAGAGACAGTCACATTCTCAGAGGCTCGGCACACTCTCAGAGACACAATCACCCTCAGACGGGAATGTTCCCAGACAAACCTCCACCCACAGGTATGTGCACCACCCCCAACGCAGACACCTCCACCTGTATACTCATTTCCTGATAGGCATCTTCCCACGCGGGCTACCACCGTGCCGCACAACTCCAGGAAACATCATTCATGCCGCCTGTTTTCCTGGATGGTGTCCTCTGGAGTTGTGCAGTACACAGACCGCACAACTGTACATGGAAGCCTTGCACCCTCTCCTGCAGCCCTGCAAGTGCATGCATGTGTCTGTGCACACACGTGGAGTCACAGACACATGGAGATACACACTCAGATTCATACCTAGACCAACTCACACTTGTAAACATACATACCCCTCTGGCACAGCCCCACACACTTACAATCTGGTATAACTGCTTGTGTGTGCACCCATACATCCTCCATACAGACACATCTGCACACTACTCGTGACGTACCCTCTTGGAACATCCCCTCACACCCTGTCTTGTGCTGCAAACGTGTAGCCAACAAATTGACAGCCACACAGACCCACAGTCACACACACACACACACACACACACACACACACACACACACACCTGTAGACTATACAAGCATTGGACAACCCCCTCAAGAGAGATGGCAGCCTGCATCAGATGTACAACCAGGCACATATACCCCCACGCACTAGGCTTCCCCCACCCCTGGGGGAAGTCAGAATCTGCTAGAACACGCAGCCCTAGCGTTGGCCCTGCTTAGGAATGGGCCCCCACCCCAAAGGCCCCAGTTCACACATTGGCCCCGCCCCAAATGTGTCCTCCCGCTCAGGTCCCGCCAGCAGTCAGCCCCACCCCACAGGCCCAGGAAAGGGTCCCCTCTCATTGGCCCCATCCAGATGCTGGCCCCGCCCATGGGTGGACCCGCCCGCAGATCCCACCCAGCGGCTGGCCCCCATCCTCAGGCCCCGCCCAGGGGCTAGTTCCGCCCTGCCGGCTGGGGGCCTCCTCACCTTGTGAGATGCCATCTCGCTCACGGAGCGGTAGGTCTGCATGGTCTCCAGCTGCTCCAGGCACCAGTCCAGCTCCTCCAGTGTCTCCCGGGCCAGTTGTTGACATGTCTCTTCTGGAGAAGGGGCAGCATGGGTGGTGACCCAGAGGCCCCAACCCCGAGATGATGGGGGTCCACCAAATGAGTGGGGGAAGGGAGGTAAGACAGCCACCACCACCCCCAGGTGAGGGGTCCCCCACTGGAGCAGCAAGAGGGGCCCTTTCCCACCCCCTGGGCTTTGTTACCTGACAGCGTGGCCTTACAGACGGGGGTTGGGCCGCCCAGCGGGGACCGTCTGCAAAGAAATGGGGCTCCAACATCAGCCTGTGTGCCCCCAGATTCCTGCCTCCCCTCTCTATGAATAATGCCACCTTTCCTTTTTCTGAGCGCTCCCTGTGTCCCAGGCATGCCACCATGTGCTCAGCCTGCAGCCTCTCTCAGAGCCCCCATGAGAACCCATTTTACAGATGAGAAAACGGGCTCAAGGAAGCGAACAGGCTTGCTCAAGACCACACGGCTGATCAGCGGCAGGGTCAGGTCCTATGTCTCCAAAGTTCCTGCAACTCCCAGAGGGACTAGCAGCTCTCAGCCAAGCGCCTGCCCCCGAATAATCACTTCTATTTAGTGAGCACTTACTATGTGTTGGGCAAATGTTCTCACACTTTCTATGTATTATCTTCCAGACTCCTCACAGCAGCATCTATTGGAGGCGCTATTAAATTCCCATTTTATGGAGGGGGAACAAAGGCACCACAAGACGCTATTTGCCTGGAAAGTTGGCTTTGGGGCCGGGAGTGGCCCCAAGGCTGTGGCGCCTGGCTACCCTTGGCCTCACCACCACGTGTCTGGACCCCTTGGTCTTTATTTTTAAAAGTTTCTGTCTTAGCCATTCAAATTGCAATGGTTTGCTGGCTCAGAGGGAGCTGCTGCCTGAACAGAGGCTCAGAGAGGTCAAGTTCCTGCCTGAGGGCACACAGCAGAGCTAAGAGTTGAACCCAGGTGTGCGTGGCCTCATGATCATGAATGTTGGGGCCCAGCCTTGACTTACTTGTTGCTGGGAATGGGCACATTGGTCAGGAGTGAGAAGTTGCTGCGAACACTCCGGAGACTGGCCAGCACCTGGGACGGAGGGAGAGCCAGCGGTGAGGAGAGGGAGCCACCCGGAGGAGCTGGGGCTAGGTCCCTGTGTCCAAGTGTGGGGGAAGGTTGGAGCCCCTTCCTTTCTTAGGGGAGGGGTCTTACCTGGGCGAAAGGTGTCACAATGAGGTCCTCAGCGTGCCTGCAACCAAGGACAGGGGCAGGTCAGGCGTCCTCACTGTGGGACACCCCCGGGCCTGGGTGAAAAGGGGCTGGGGTGCCAGAGAAGCAACTCTCTATGGGGGTTGGGCTGAGGGTAGGCTGGGAGGTGGGTTGGGGGCCTCCAACAGGTGAGGGGAGAGGGCGCTCACACCTCCCAAGGGTAGACACCCTACAGGGGCTGGTCTTGGAGGGAACGGTGGCCAGACAGAGGAGCTCAGGTGGGTGGGCAGGGAGGGGGTGTGCAGAGACAAAGGGGGCTGCCATAAATCCACTGCGGGGGGGGGGGCTGGTGAGAGCAGTGGATAGGAGGGGATGGGGAGCAAGAGGAGTTAAGGGAGCTGAGGTGGGTACCTGGATGGGTAGGGCCAGGGCTGGAGGATCCAGTGAGAGGGGAGGGGGCTGAGCAGGTCTGGGGGTGCTCACACCTTAACAGGTGGTCGTGATAAGGGGGGCTGCTTTAGGGAAGCCTGGAGGGGGGGGAAGGCAGAGGGGGCTCAGCCGAGGTGGATGCTCTGTGGGAAGAAGTGGCAGCGGGGACAGACTGAGGGGGGCCAGGCCTCAGCTGCCGATGGGTAGGAGTGGGCTTGGGCAGGTTCGTGGGCAGGGACCGCAAGGATGTGGGTGCGGGCTGGGCTGGAGGGAGGGGCTCACCGTAGCTGAGTGGGGGGCAGAGATGGGGCGCACCCTCAGACCTCGCTGGGTGGGCATGCTGTAAAGGGACCGAGCCCTCGATGTGGGCAAGGGGGCTGTTTACTTTTCACTGGGAAGGAGAGGTGGCAGGGGGCTTAGGCGGTGTCCCCATTCCCTGCTGGCAAGGGCAGCTTGTGTTGGGAGCAGGCCTGGAGGGTGAGAGTGGGGTGCTCACGCCTCGCTGGTGACCGACGAGTTCCGGGACATGGTTTTGGGTGACATGTCGTAGTCACTGTCCGAGCGGTACAGGAAGGACTCCCGGCGCTGGCTGATAGCCCCCCCGGCGTGCAGCACGAGGCCCGGGCTCGCCTGCGAGTCCAGGGGGCTGCGGCCAGGAGATGGCGTGGGCCCATTCTCCGCCTCGAAGCTGCAAGGGGGTGGGCGAGAAGAGCGGTCAGGGGGGCTGAGATGGCACTGGGGGGGGGGGTCGCGGAGGAATAAGGGTACCGAGGACATTCCTGGTAGAGACGGGGGACAGGAGGTTGCAGAGATGACAGAGCGATCGAGTGCCTTTGTGAGCCAGGCTCTGTGGAGGTGCCGGGACACAGCAGTGACTGAGACGGACCAGCATCTGTCCCTTACGGAAATGGCATGGGAGGGCCAGACTGTAAACAGGTTAGCCTAGTGGCCGTGCACACCCCCAAAAGTGTGGGGATCTTTTTGGCTCTACTCTTTCCTCACTGCCCACGTCTATTCAGAATCCGTCCACTTCTCACCCCCTCCTCGGCTGGCCCCGCTCATCGGTGGCCTGGACCAGCGCCTTTGTCTCTGCCCTGCTCCCTGGTTCCTGTCCTTGCCCCTCAGTCTGTTCCCCTCCACAGCCACCAGAGAGCCACATCCCTCTTCTGCTCAGCCCCTTCTGTGGCTCCCAGCTCACCCAGAGCAAAAGCCAAAGTCCTCACTGAGGCCCAGGTGGCCCCGCCCCAAGACCTCCGGGTCTCCCCCTCACTCACTCTACTCCGGCCTCCATGGCCTCCTGGCTGCTTCCTAAACATTCCAGATGCCTTCCTGCCTCAGGGCCTCTGCACGGGCTGTTTCCCCTGCCCAGACCTCCAATGGCTCCTCCGGCCGCCTTCAGGCCTCCGCTCAAATGCTGTCTTCCTGGGAGGCCTCACCTGACCAACACATCTAAGATCTGAATCTCTGCCTTACTATTTCGTATTTACCTTTCCTTTCAAAAAATAACCGCTACTTACCTGACATATTCTATATCTTACTTCTTTGCTGTTTGCCTTCCTTTCTAGAACTAAGCTTTGCAGAGCAAGGATTTTGGTCTTCTTTGTTCTAGCCTGTGGGCCAAGAACACGGCCTGGCACACAGTGCACACCCAGTAAAATGTTTACTGGATGAATCACAAAACGTGTGAATGAGTGAATATGTGAACGGGGTTGTGCCACGCAGAGACTGGAAAGGGGAGGCAGGCCTCTCTCAGGAGGTGACCTGCGAGCAGGGCCTGAAAGATGACAAAGAGCAGGCCATTGGTCAGGAGGGAGGAGAAGACACTCCAGGGGGTGGGAAGAGCAAGTGCGAAGGCCCTGTGGCAGGATTCAGGTTTTGTTTGAGGACCAGCAAGGAAGCTGGTGTGTCTGGAGCGGAGAGAGACAGACTGTGACAGAGACACGGCGACACCGAGGGCAAGAGAGCGAGGCCCCAGCCTGGGGTCACCGGCAAGACGCTCGGGAGGACTCAGGGAGATGCTGGCTCTCCTAATTCCCAGAGGTGTGACTGGGGTGAAATGACTGAATTCCAGTTCCCTAATCCACAAAATGGGGACAACTGCCACCTTCCTCAGGTCATCCAGGCGACCAGTGTTGACACAGGTAAAACGCTCAGGAAGCATCGGCCCCACACGCGCCACATGGGCAGGGAACTCAGCAGTCGATATGCAGAATTGGTGGGGAACCGCATGCCTGCAACTTACTGTGTGGCCTCGGGAAGGCCACTGCCCTCTCTGGTCTGTTACCCCGTCGTCAAAGTGAGGGGGTTAGAAGGGTCAGCAGACTTCAGGCTATGCTCTGGTGGGTGCAAGGGAGTAGGGGAAGGAAATGGAGCCCTCCCCTTTCCAGTCCTACCTAATGAGAGTCAGCGTAAGATTTTATTTGAATGGTCCCTCTGCTAAGAAATAAGTCTGAGGGGCGCCTGGGTGACTCAGTCGGTTGAGCGTCCGACTTCGGCTCAGGTCATGATCTCGCAGTTCATGAGTTCGAGCCCCATGTCGGGCTCTGTGGTGTCAGCGTAGAGCCCGCTTCACATCTTCTGTCCCCCTCTCTCTCTCTGCCCCTCCCCCACTGCGTTCGCTCAAAAATCAAGAAAGAAAGAAAGAAAGAAAGAAAGAAAGAAAGAAAGAAAGAAAGAAAGAAAGAAAGAGAAAAAGAAAGTCTGAAATCCCCTAGAGTAGCACAGTGAAACCAGCATCTATGGATCTATTAACCTTTTTCTCTGGGCCAGTCCTGGGGTAGGAGTACGGGGAGGGACTTCGTTGACTCCATTTTACAGATGAAGAAACTAAGGTCAGAGAGGAGAATGATTAGCTCTGGGTCACGCAGCGAGAGCATAGTGGGGCCAGAATTCAGTCCCAAGTCTTGTGACTCCTCAGACGGAAACGTGAGCTGCCGCCCTCTGCCTACTCAGCCCCCATTCGAGCACATTCCTACCATCACAGCAAATGTTCGCAGGAGCCAGGCAGCTGACACCCAGAGCAGAGTGGTGCTGGGGGACCCCCCAACAACCAGGTATTCCGATTTTAGGAGAGAAATCAGACATTTTTAACAGTCACAAATTCAAACTTCTTTTAAAAACAAACTTTGGAGGGGCGCCTGGGTGGCGCAGTCGGTTAAGTGTCCGACTTCAGCCAGGTCACGATCTCGCGGTCCGTGAGTTCGAGCCCCGTGTCAGGCTCTGGGCTGACGGCTCAGAGCCTGGAGCCTGGTTCCGATTCTGTGTCTCCCTCTCTCTCTGCCCCTCCCCCGTTCATGCTCTGTCTCTCTCTGTCCCAAAAATAAATAAACGTTGAAAAAAAAATTTTTAAAAAAAAAAAAAAAAAAAAAAAAAAACTTCGGGGGGCGCCTGGGTGGCTCAGTCGGTTAAGCGTCCAACTTCGGCTCAGGTCATGAGCTCACGGTCCGTGAGTTTGAGCCCCGCGTCGGGCTCTGTGCTGACAGCTCAGAGCCTGGAGCCTGTTTCAGATCCTGTGTCTCCCTCTCTCTCTGACCCTCCCCTGTTCATGCTCTGTCTCTCTCTGTCTCAAAAATAAATAAACGTTAAAAATAATAATAATAATAAATAAATACATACATACATACATACATACATACATAAAAACAAATTTCGGGGCACCTGCGTGGCCCAGTCGGTTGGGCATCCAGCCTCAGCTCAGGTCATGGTCTCATGGTTCGTGGGTTAGAGTCCCACGTCAGGATTCTCGCTCTCTCTCCCTCCTTCCCTCTCTCCCCCTCCTCCCCTATCCGTACGCGCTCTCTCTCTCTCTCTCTCTCTCTGTCAAAATAACTAAAACTTAAAAAGAGTAAAATCGTGAAAAAACAAAGGTAAAATAACCAGTGTTGGTGAGGATGTGGAGAAACGGCAATACTTGTATTGCAGGTGGGAACGTGAAATGGTGCGGTTACTACAGAAGACGGTCCTTAAAAACTTAAGTATAGAATTACCGTGTGATCTAGCAATTCTACTTCTGGGTACACACGCAGAATTGAAATACTAAACACTAAGAATCGAAAGCAGGACTCAAGCAGATATTTGTACGCCAATGTTCAGAGCAGCGTCATTCAAAAGAGCCAAGAGCTGGAAACAACTCAAGCGTCCTTTCCTTACCTTACTAGGTATAGAGCGGCGGTTTGGGAAGGTGGTGACATTCTGGAGATGGGTGGCGGTGACAGTTGCACGACAATGTCAGTATACTTAATGACACTGAAATGCACACTCAAGAAATGGTCAAGTGGATAAGTTTATGTTATGTAGATTTTACTACAATAAAAGACACTCATACGATGTAGACAAAAGGAGTGAATTTGGGGTGCCTGGGTGGCTCAGTCGGTTGAGCAACCGACTTCGGCCCAGGTCACAATCTCACGGTTCATGGTGGGTCCGGGCCCGGCATCAGGCTCTGCGCTGACAGCTTAGAGCCTGGAGCCTGCTTCAGAGTCTCTCTCTCTCTCTCTGCCCCTCCCCCACTTGTGCTCTCTCCCTCTCTCAAAAATATTTTTTTTTAAAGGGTGAATTTTACTATATGTTCATTTTTAAAAAGTAAACTAAAAAAAACCCCCTTAAGATGGAAAATTCTTAGACCATGAACTTGGGCCTTTGATGATAATGCTCACTTACTGAGCACCTGCTGTGTACCAGGTACTAGGTTAGATCCTTTTAGGTATATAGCAATATTAACAAGATGCTTCCTGAATATTGGCCGTGTGCCTGGCATTGTCAGAGTGCTTTATACACCCGAACACAGTTGTGTCCCCCACCGCCTCTGTGAGTTGTGTTCACATCCCGGCGCAACAGGGGAGAGTGGGGCACAGAGGGATGGTAAGGGGTTGGCGGCCTCGCTGCCTGAGAACCATGTCCTGTCTCCCTGGGCACAGCCTGGATTTTTTGGCTCTACTGAGTCCCACGGGGGAGGAGACAGGAACATACTTACGTACTGAGGACCCTACCCTGGCCCCGGACACTGAAGACAGTTTAGGGAAGGTGAGACCCAAGTCCCAGAGTGGGCCCGACCGGCATCAGATACTGTAGCCCCAGGGGCTCCGCTCACGTAAGCAGGAGCCCAGAGGCCACGATGGGAAGAGGCTCCCTGGGGCCCTGCTGTTTGTGCTTCCAGGAGCTGATGTCCCCCGGGCTTCGGAAGGGCAGAGGGGAGGGCATCGGGCCTGTTGAACTGCGGGCTGAGTGTGGGTGTATGTGGGCGTGGGGTCTCACCTACCCTCCAGGATGGCATGCCGGTGCTATGTGGAGTCACCCTTCCCTTGTCTGCCACTGCTCAGGGTGGCCCAGAGTCAGGCTGGAGGCTGCTCCAATCATGTCCCGGCAGGACCCTAGGCCATTAAGCGGAGTCGAGGGTAGCCAACAGGCCTTGACATCACAGCCACATGCCCAGACACTCCATCATAAGGGAAATAACCTGCCTTTCAGACAGGTGACCACTTGGTGGCCTTCTCCGGTTGAACTTGCCTCTTGCCTCCACCCCTCCGGGGCCCGTAGGCCTGCATCACATCGGGTCTCCGGAGGACTGTGCAGCCCAGGAGCAGACCAAGGCTTCAGAGAGTTTCCGCTGCAGGGGCCAATGGGCAACAACAAGCTGGGAGGGGGCCGGCAGGGAACGGAGACCGGTCCCAGTTGATAAAAATCATAACAACAACAAAAGCAGCCAACTGCCATTAAGTGCCATGTGCTAGGCGCTGTGCTCTGCCTGGACGTGTACCAATGCTCCATTTCCAAGAGAAGTAAACTGAGGTGCAGACGGGAAAGAACCACTTGACTAGTACTAGAAGGACTTAAACCTGAGCCGCCAGGCTACAAACCTGGACGCTCAATCAGCCCGTGTCCGTCGATCTCCCCGGGCAGGCCTGGCGCCTCCCCGGGCTCCCTGCCCCACTGCACCTGACTCCCTCGTAGGAGGCGCCAGGCAGCCTTTATGGAAAGGCCTGGCATTTGCTTTGTGAAGGTCATACGGAGGTTGAGGGCGGGCGCGTGGTGCCAGGTGACATGGCCGTTTGTAGGGCCGGGTGTGCACAGAGGGTCTGTGCCTGTGTGGGTCAGGGTGTATGTGTGCTCAGGGCACCTGTGTGTGTATAGATCTCTGCGTGGATTTGTACGTCCGGGTGTGTCCGTGGGGTCCGAGTGTCCACGGTGCCTGCACAGATCTGTGTGTGTGTCTAGGAGTTTGTGTGACCTTGTAAGAGTGTACCTGTGTGCCACACATGTGCCATGACTGTCCCTGCCTCCTGAGTGTGTGCTCCCGCGTGTGGCTGTGTGCAGGTGGGAACCAGGCCTGCGTGTGTGCTACGGGGAGAGTGCGTTCCTGTAACGCGAGACTGACTGTGCAAAGCCAGGGTTTCTGTGGCCCCCATGGGTCAACTGTGAGATTCTCTTTGTGTCCCCACCGCCTCAGAGACCCACGCCTTGCACAGTAAACACAGACCCCCCGATTACCCCGTGTGTGGGTGGGTGGGTGCGTCTGTGTTTGTGTCTGGGTGTGTCTGGCTTGTCTGAAGGGATTGGTAGAGGGGAGTGAGAACGAGGTGGGCGTACCCTGAGAATTTTCTCTGCTCCAGCACTGTCCAGTTGATTCTAAACAACCCCCAGGAGTTCCAGCAGGAGCTGCCCCCCTCCCCCACCCCAGCTTGGTTTTCAGCCTGGCAGCCCCAGCAAGGAGGGGGTGGGTAAGACTGGAGGCACTGAGCAGAGCAGGGCCAGAGGGACCTGGCTCCAGGCCGGTGGCCTGGGAGTGGAGCCCAGGTGACGCTGGACACCCATAGCTGGTACCAGCATGAGTGCCAGAGACCCAGGTTTAGGGGCACAAAGAGGGTGAAGGGATCCCATCTCAAATAGGAAGGGGGCAGGACCTCGCACTCCTTTTGAGGGCTATCACCTGCAGGAAGCCGACAGCAGCACTAAGAATCTGGGGGCTGGAGAAGGGGGTGGGGCTGCAGGCAGACCCTGGAAGCCACTTTGGGGACTCCCCAAGGCCCACTGGGCACCCTCTACCCCCCCCGCCCCCCCCGCCCCCCCCCCCAGCCAGAGCCCTCAGTGGCAAAGGAGGGAATTGGCCCCAGGCCACCCACCTGACAGGTCTGTCTGGAGGGTGCCAACAGGTGTCCTCGTCGCTGAAGGAGAAGTGGGCCAGGGACTCAGGGCCCTCGGGGGGCAGTGTCAGGTCAGGGGGCCGGGGCCTTGCCCGAGGCGCTGTACCCGAGCGCATGGGTGCCAAACGCTGTCGGGGCGAGCATGAGGACGGCGGCACGGTGGTGTGGCGTTCACTGTTCACAGGCCCGAGGTGTCTGTGGCCACCAGCGGCACCGCCTCCACACCCGCCCTCCCGGTGACCCCCCCAGGGACGGGCCCCGGGCGATCGGGTGTCTCTGGGTCCCCAGCGCCTGGGAGGGCTCCGCTCCTGCCTTCTCCTGTGGAACTCGGTGCACACTTCCCACTTGCCCCCCTCCCCCCGGGCCTGCGGTGGAGGGGGGGCAGGCTCCCGATTCCTGGGCTCGGGCCCCGGCCCCCCCCCCCCAACCCCCGCCACGCCTTGTCCCTGGCCCCGCCTCCCTCCCGAATGACGTCGAGCTGGGCCCGCTGGAGCCCTCTGAACGCAGCGCGCCCCAGGGGGAAAGAGACTCGCCCGCGCCGGCGGCGGAGTGCGGGGTCCGGTGACAAAAACCCAGGGGAGGGACGACGGATGCGGGGAAGGGGGAGGAACAGAAACAGGAAAGACAGAAGTGGAGACAGCGACACAGAGAGAAACCCGGGGAGAGGCACTGATTTCTCCCCCCAACACACACACCCTCCCCGGCTCCACGCTGGGCTCCCGACCCCTCCTCCTCTCCTCTCCCCTCGCCAATCTCTTCCCTGGGTCCAGACGCTGAGCCTGTCCGAGCGGTGTCCTCTCCCACTATGTCTCGGACCTCAGGTCCCAAACAAGTGCATGCGGAGAGTAGGGAGGCAAGGGGGTAACCAGAGGACCCTCTCCTGGCTCTGGAAAAGCCCCCAGAGCCAGCCCGTGCCCACCTCTGGGCTGTCAACCTCGGTTTCCAAGTTAAACGGACACTGGGAAGCCAGACCGGATGTGTCTCCGGGCTCCTCGCCGGCAAGCTTCTAGCCCCCCGCATCCCACCCCGAGTCTGGCCAGGAAGAGAAAGGGCATTTGCCCTCTGTGCCCGGTGCACCCGGTAACATCACCGAGCCTCCTGGCAAGGCAACCCCCAGTTGGCAGCGCTGGCCCCATTTCACAGGCCTTTACACTGAGGCTTAGCAGAATCCAACACGTGTCCCCAGATCGCGGTTGGATGGCAGGTTGGCCTCACTCGTCCAAAGCCTGACTGCAGACTGAGGTCTGCCAAGGTAGTGGGAGGAACTTCACGTTTATTGAGTGCCTACTGCATGCCCTATCAGATGTCTCCACGGCAACCCTGGAGGGCAGGGATGATTTTTATCGCTGTCCTGGGACGGACGAGGGGAAGTTAGACTGCGGAGAGCCCGCTAGAAACCCCAGACCTGGCCTGCCGGGTGGCCAAGGGAGATTCGAACCCACCGCCGCTGGCGCGCACTTACCCAGCCCACGCCTGGCGGCCAAAATCCTGATGGCTGCGGAGAAGCCGAAGACGCCGGCGGAAAGTTGGGGACGGGTTGGCAAAGAAGACGGGCGACGAGGGCGGCGAACGCGGGCGGCGGGGTGCGCGCGGGGCCGGGGGCTCAGGCAGGAACGCCTCGTCCTCGGCCGCCGCCACCGCCGGGAAGGCCGCCAGCTGCAGCTCGGGGATGCGGCCCAGGCCTTGCGGCCGCGCCATAACCACAGGGGGCGCGGGGCAGCCCCGCCTCAGCGGGCGCTGGGGAGCAGCGCCGCCCGCCTGCCCCGGGCAGCCCACGCAGGCCGGCCGCCCAGCCCTGGGGCCCACGGGCCCCACCCCGCCGGGCCGCCTCGGCCCTTCCGGCTTCGCTCTGGGGCCGCCCCTGGGGCGGGGCGGGCCTGGGGCGCCCACACGGCTGCCGAGGGACACCCCTCAGACCGCAGGGCCCTCCCCGCAGTCCCCTTAAGGTGCTTACAGTCGCCGGAAGCGCCTCTACAAACATCGGGGGTGCCCCCCCGCAAATCCCTGGAGTGTTCTCACAAACCGCTGTGGCCCTCACTAACCTCAGGGGCATCCCCAAGGTCTTTCAGATGTCCCCAAAATTCCAGAGAATGTCCCAAACATCCCTGAGTTGTCCTCACACAATCCAGAGGTACCCCCAAATCCCTGAGTTCCCCCCCAAAAGCCAGAGATGCGCTGAGAGGCCCCATACACCCTGGGACAATCCCATAGCTTCCTAAATGTCCCTTACTGATGTCCTCATTGTTACCGATATATCCCCACAAACTCCAGGGGCACCCTAAGAATCTCAGAACACACCCACAAATGAAACTCCTTCAGATCCCGGGACCATCACCAGGTTTCCTCAGAAGTCTCCAAAATCTCTTGGAGCACCCCCACCACCCCTGAGTCATGCAGAGGCCCCCAGAGTACCCCTAGAATTTCCCACAGCCACCGAGCATTCCCACAGTCTGCATGAGGGTCCCCCAAATTCTGGGGTCCCTCACAGACCCTAAGATGGCTTCCACAGTCTCTCGGATGTCCCCCTCAATCCCTGAGTGGCTCGGCAGCATCCCGGAGATGCCCCCACAAGTTCAGAGACACCAAAATAACCTCAGGGGTGTCTTCAGACTCAAAGAGTGCTCCCATGTAACCATGTAGCTGCCATCAAAATCCATAGACCCCAGGGCCACAACCAGATCCCTCCATAGTTCCTAAGACAGTCCTATATCCCTAGGCTATCTCCCCAAACCAAGATAAACCCACAATCCTTGGGGACACCTCCAGAATGCCCCCCACAGCTTCTGAGACACAGAAGCTGAGTGAGTTTACAAGCCCCTAGAGGCTCCTAAGATCTGCCGCCCCCCCCCCCATCCTCCCACCCCTTCGGATCTCTGAGGCCCCTTAGAACTGGGGCCCTCCACAGCTCACGAGGTGCCCCCAGAAGCCGAACCTCCCCTCGGCAGAGCAGTACAAACAGATAGGAACTTTCTGGAGTCCCTTCGGTGGCTCTGCCTGCCCAACCACTGTGATTCTGTTAGGCACATGTTCGCCACTTTCACAAATGAGGAAGTGGAGACTGAAGTGAAGATTCTTGAACAAAGTTAGCCAGCTGGTTATAATTCCAGAGACTCCCCCAACCTGTCTGCGGCCCTTTGGGGTTAGGGAAGTGGGAAAGAAAAACAGAACGAATCTCTATTTTAGGGCCATGCCTCTATGAATACCTTTCTCCCTCTACCTTTTGGCTCTGTTGTCATGGGCCCCAGAACTGGCTGACCTAGGCTTGAGTCTGGCCTCTGGCACTTAGTCATTTGACTTTGGGCCAGCCACTTCATTTCACTGAGCCTCAGTTTTCCCAACTGTAAAATTGGCATAATAATACTATGCATCTCCTGGATGGACAATTAAAAAAAAAAAAAAGCCTCAGAAAAGTGTTTGGACATAGTAAACACTCACTGAATGTCAGCTATGATTATCTGACAAAACATTTACAGAGAGCTTATAATGCACAAGCCACTGTACTAGCAAGATGATACAAGGGTGCCTGGGTGGCTCAGTTGGTTGAGCGTCCGACTTTGGCTCAGGTCATGATCTCTTGATTTGTGGGTTCGAGCCCCGTGTTGGGCCCTGTGCTGACAGCTCAGAGCCTGGAGCCTGCTTCGGATTCTGTGTCTCCCTCTCTCTCCGCCCCTCCCCTGTTCACGCTCTGTCTCTCACATTCGCAAAATAATAAGCATTTAAAAAAAATAAATTCTTATTAAAAAAAAAAAAGAGGATACGGGGGGGGGGGGGCGCCTGGGTGGCTCAGTCGGTTGAGCATCCGGCTTTGCCTCTGGTCATGATCTCGCAGTTCGTGAGTTCGAGCCCCGCCTCGGGTTGTGCTGACAGCTCGGAGCCTGGATTCAGCTTCGGAGTCTGTGTCTCCTCCTCTCTCTGCCCCTCCCCCGCTCACATTCTGTCTCTCTCCAAAATAAATAAACATTAAAAAATTAAAAAAAAAAAAAAGGATACAGATGATGATGATGATGACGATAGCAACTAATCTTCAGAATGCCTCCTGGGCATTTAGTACCTCTAGCTATGATCTTATTTAATCGTCATTAAATACCTGCAAAGTGATATATTGTTGTCCCCATTTTGCAGATGGGAAAACTGAGTCTTGGCGAGAAACAACCTGCTCGAGGTCACACAACCAATGAGCGTCTGAGCCAGGCTCGAGACCAGTGTTTGCCACCCTTTATTTCATTATTGCCCCCTCCCCCCAAGAAATAGCCTGCTTAGACAGTCCCAACTCCTAAACTGCCTTCTCTATGAAATATTAAAGCCACCGATACACAGGCATAACTCAGAGATATTGTGGGTTCGGTTCCAGACCATTGCAATAAAGTGAACATCACAATAAAGCAAGCCAAATGAATTTTGTGGTTTCCCAGTGCGTGTAAAAGTTATGTTTATACTACACTGTAGTCTACTAAGTGCGCGTTACGTCTAAAAAAAAATGTACGTACCCTAATTGAAAAATACTTTGTTGCTAAAAAACGCTAACCATCATCCAAGCTTTCAGCGAGTCCATCCTTTTGCTGGTGCAGGGTCTTGCCTTGATGTTGATGGCTGCTGACAGATCAGGATGGATGTGGTAATTTCTTAAAATAAGGAAACAATGACGTTTGCCACATTGATCGAGTCTTCTTTTTAGGAGTCAGTTCTCTGGATCATGTGATGCTGTGCTTTACCCACCGTAGAATGACTTTCTTTCTTTTTTTTTTTTTTTAAGTTTATTTATTTATTTTGAGAGAGAGAGGGGCTAAAAGGGGCAGAGAGGGAGAGAGAGAATCCCAAACAGGCTCTGCAGTGTCAGCGTGGAGCCCGATGCAGGGCTCGAACTCACGAAACGTAAGATCATGACCTGAGCCAAAATCAAGACCTGGTCACTTAACTGACTGAGCCACCCAGGAGCCCCCAGAACTTTTTTCAAAATGGAAGTCAATCCTCTCAAACCCTGCTGCTGTTTTATCAACAAACTTTACGTAATATTCTAAAACCTGGTCATTGCAACAACCTTCACAGCATCTTCCCTAGGAGTAGATGCCATCTCAAGAAACCACATTCTTTGCTCATCCAATAAGAAGCGACTCCTCTTCCGTTCAAGTTTGATCATGAGATTGCAGTGAGGCAATCCTATCCTCAGGCTCCATTTCTGATTCCCACCACACCTGCAGTGACTTCCTCCACTGAAGTCTTTTCTTCTTAAAAAAACAATTTTTTTTTTAATGTTTATTTATTCTTGAGAGACAGAGACAAAGCACGAGCAGGGGAAGGGCAGAGAAAGGCACAGAATCGGAAGCAGGCTCCAGGCTCCGAGCCATCAGCACAGAGCCTGACGCGGGGCTCGAACCCACGGACCGCGAGATCGTGACCTGAGCCGAAGTCAGACGCTTAACCGACTGAGCCACCCAGGCGCTCCCCCCACTGAAGTCTTGAACCCCTCACAGTCATCCACAAGGGTTGGAGTCAGCTTCTTTCAGGCTCCTGAACCTGACATTCTGACCTCTTCCCACGAACCAGAATGTTCATAGTGGCATCCAGAATGGCGAAGCCTTCCCAGAAGGCTTTCAATTTATTTTGCCCAGATCTATCAGAGGAGTCGCTTTCTGTGGCATCCATAGCTCTACAAAATGGATTTCTTGAGTAGGAAGACTTGAAAGTCAAAATTACTCCTCAGTCCGTGGGCTGCAGAATGGACGTTGCCTCAGCCGGCATGAAAACAACATTGATCTCATTGTACGTCTCCATCAGAGCTCATGGCTGGCCAGGTGCACGGTCAATGAGCAGTAATATTTTGAAAGGAAACTTTTTTTTTTTTGTTTGTTTGTTTGTTTTGAGCAGTAGGTCTCAACAGTGGGTTTAAATTATTCAGTAAAACCACGTTGTAAATAGATGTGCTGTCATCTGGGCTTTGTTGTTCCATTTGCAGAGCACAGACAGAGAATCATTGCAATCATTCTTAAGGGCCCTAGGATTTTCAGAACGGTAAATGAGCACCGGTTTTCACTTAAAGTCACCAGCTCCATTTGCCTTTAACAAGAGAGCCCTTTGAAACTTTGAAGCCAGGCATTGACTTCTCCTCTCTAGCTATGAAAGTCCTACATGGCCTCTTCCGATAGAAGGCTGCTTCGTCTACACTGAAAATGTGTTGTGGGGGCGCCCGGGTGGCTCAGTCGGTTAAGCATTTGACTTCGGCTCAGGTCATGATCTTCCCGACCAGAGTTCGAGCCCCGCGTCAGGCTCTGTGCTGACAGCTCAGAGCCTGGAGCCTGTCTCTCTCTCTCTTTCTCTGCCCCTCCCTGGTGTACGCTGTCTGTCTCTCTCTCAAAAACCAATAAATATTTTTAAAAATATATTGAGGGGTGCCTGGGTGGCTCAGTCGGTTAAGCGTCCAACTTCGGCTCAGGTCATGATCCCATGGTCCGTGGGTTCGAGCCCCGCGTCGGGCTCTGTGCTGACAGCTCAGAGCCTGGAGCCTGTTTCAGATTCTGTGTCTCCCTCTTTCTCTGACCCTCCCCTGTTCATGCTCTCTCTCTCCCTGTCTCAAAAATAAATAAAAAATGTTAAAAAAATTAAAAAATATATATATTGAAAAAAAAAGAGAGAAAATGTGTTCTTTAGTGTAGCCACCATTGATCAGCTTAGCTAGAACTTTCTGGATGCTTTCTGTAGCTTCTACATCGGCACTTGCGGCCTCACCTCCGTCTTTGATGTTACAGAGACAGCTTATGTCCTTAAACTTCACGAACCAACCTCTGCTGGCTTCAAACTCGCCTTCTGCCGCTTTCTCACCTCTTTCAGCCTCCACAGAACGGAAGAGAGTGAGGGCCTTGCTCTGGATGAGGCTTTGGCTTAAGGGGAATGTTGTGGCTAGTTTGATCTTCTGTCTTGACCCCTAAAACTTGCTCCCAAGTCAGCAATAATGTTGTTTTTCTTTCTTATCATTCCTGTGCTCGCTGGAGTGGCACCTTTAACTTCCTCCAAGAACCTGTCGTTTGCATTCACAATGAGGCTCGCTGTCTGGTACAAGGGGCCTCGCTTTCAGCCTACGTCAGCTTGCAACACTCCTTCCTCACGAAGCTTCATCAGTTCTGGCTTTTGATTTGAAGTGAGAGATAGGTGGGACTGTTTCACTTGAACACTGAAAGGCCATCAGGGTGACTAATTTTGGCCTAATTTCAAAATTGCTATGTCTTAGGGAATAGGGAGGCCCAAGGAAAGGGAGACACTGGGCAACAGTTGGTCCCGGGAGCAGTCAGATCCCACACTGACTTTCATCGAGGAAGTCTGCGGTCTCTTATGGGTGCGGTTCGTGGCGCCCCCAAGTGGTTACTCTAGTAACAGCAGATGGATCACAGAGGACCAGAATAAATCTAATAATAATGATGAAAAAGTTTGGAAACATTGCAAGAACTACCGAAATGGGACACACAGAAACGAGATACCGCATGCAAAAAATGCAGTATCTCTGGGGAGCTTGGGTGGCTCAGTCCATTAAGCGGCCAACTTCGGCTCAGCTCACGATCTCACAGTCCGTGGGTTTGAGCCCCACATCAGGCTCTGTGCTGACAGCTCAGAGCCTGGAGCCTACTTCAGATTCTATGTCTCCCTCTCTTTGCCCCTTCCCTGCTCATGCTCTGTCTCTCTCTGTCTCAAAATAAATAAAAAACATTTTTAAAAATAACAAAAAGTGCAGTAACAAAGCAAGGTATGCCTGTACTGTGTATCTGTTTATGTCCTATGTGTATATTTGGGCTTTGTACATAAATGTAAGATTTATGTATACCCACCCAAGAACCAACTTTCACCCCCTTGGAGGTAATATCACCTCGTTGGGAATGCAGGGTGTCCCAGTCTTGGCACTATTGACATTGGGCACCAGATAACGCCCTGTAGCACCTCTCTCCAGTCATTAAACTAAAATGTCTCCAGCCATTTTCCACATGTCCCCTGGAGGCCAGAATTGCCCTCAGGTGAAAACTCCTGCTCTAAACCCACTAAGACCCTTGTTCTGGCCACCGGGACCTCTTGGTCCAGGCACAAACAGAAAGGAAGAGCATTCTTAGGCACCTGCCCTCAGGTTTCCCTGCACTGTTTTGCTGATTCCTCAGGCCAGACTTTGGAAATAGCGTTCTGAACAGGCCCATTTCAGAGATGGGGAGCCTGAAGCACGGGAAGGGGAAGTGACTCGGCCAGGGTCACCCGGACCCTGTTGTCTGACGCCAGAGACTGGGATTTTAGTCACTAGGCTACACAGGCCCTTCACGGTTCAGTCTGTTTCCAGCTCAGTGAGCTTTGTCCCTTCCTAGCAAGTCAGAGATAAACCGAACCCTAAAGCCAACCTTGACCATAGCCTGCGAAGCCCTACGTGAGCTGCCCTGGCACCTCCTTGCCTCATTTCCTTCCACTCACCCTTTGCTCACTCTGCCCAGCCACACCTGCCTCTCTACTTTTCCTAGAACATAACAGACATGCTCCTACCCCAGGACCTTTGAACTGCCTGTTCCCTCTGCTTGTCACCTTCTTCCCTCAGGCTCACCGAGCCTCCTCTGCCACTCCATTTAGGTCTCTGCTCAAATGTGACCTCTTCAGCCAGGCCTTCCCTGACCCCAGGATCCCTCTTCTCTTCACGTCCCACGTGGCATCATCTGGAACTATTATAGGCCTTTATTTGTTATTCCTTCCTCACCCACTAGCCTGAGAACTCCAGGACAGCAGGGACAGGGTCTATTTCATTCTTTGCTACTGCCTGAAGATGTGCAGTCAGTGTCTGTGGAATGGATGGCCACATGAGGAAAATGAGGCTCGGACAGGTGAAATCCTGTCCTCGGGTCACACAGCAAGTCAAGGGCAAAGACTGGATTTGAGCTCTTACTCAGGAGTGAAGACAGTGGGCTCAGTGCCCCCCAAAACTCTGTCCTCACCTGGTCAGTTTGCAGTTCCCCCAGGCCCAAAGCCCTACCTGCGACTCAGAGCCCGCAGTCATTCTGTGGCTGGTGAAAGAGGGGGTGCCCTTGCAGCCAGGGCCCAGGATTGTACTTAGAGGGTGCCCCCCTTTTTCCCTGCAGATGTTGGGAGCCAGTTCTCAAAAGCCCCAGCTCCTGGCTGCCCAGCCCCAACGGCGGCCATCTCGGCCTTACCACAGCCCTGGGGACCGGCAGATCTTATCCACAAAGGCTTAGTAAGGAAAAAACTGAGGCGCAGGGAGGCATGATCATGGGCCCCCGTCCCACAGCGAGTCAGTGGGCAGGGCTACAATCCGATTCTTAGCCACCAAGCTGGAGTCCAGGAGTCCTGGGTCTTTTAACCCCAAGTCTGCCCTTCCTCACTGTGTGACCTTGGCCAAGTCACTTCTCTCAGTTTCCTCGGCAGGAATAGAGCGCCAAAGACACCGGGAGTTAACACGCAGGTTGGAGGCCCCGGCCTGGGCCTGTCCGTAGGTGAGTCCGGAGGAGACTCCGCATCCTCAACTTCTCCACCAAATTCCTCTGCATCCGCCAGGCGGCCGTCTCCACCGCGCTCGGCTGGATGGGGATTGCCGCCTGGTCCCGCCCGGGGAGGGCGAGGACCTCACCCGAAGCCTGCGGTCGGTCGGCCGGCCTGGCGCCCACTCTCTGGGGCGCTCGATAAGCATGATATAATAACCTGGGGCACCCGGTAGTGGCGGCGGCGGCGACTTTGTTCTGCGCGGGGACTGGAGTCCCACAGGCGGGTCCGGACTCTGAACGCACACTCAGCCTGTGCCTTTCTCATCATCCAGCAGAGGGCGCGCGGAGGGAGGGGCGCGAGGAGGGACCCGCTCCCAGGCCACCGCCAGGGATAAGGGAGAGCCAGAGAGGAGGGCGAGCAAGGATCCAAGTGGAGACAGAGGCCACGGGCTAGAGGGTGACCCCAGTCCAGCTGCTTCAACCTCTCCCAGGGGCGCTGCAGCGCCCTCCCTCGGCGGGGAGAGTTTGGGGGTACAGAAGGGCACGGGGGTGGGGCTAGGGGGTCGGTATGTTGGCCCCGCCCCCAATTCAGGCAAGTTCCCCCCCCCCTCCGCCCCCACCATCAACAGAGTCTTTCTCTTCCTCCAGCTCCATCTGCCTCTTGACAGATCGTGGTGGTGCCGTGACTCAGCCCCGCAGGGCGCCAGGAGCACAGGCTCATGCATCCCCAGGTCTGGAGGGGGGTTGTGGATGCCATCTCCGATGGGGGGCAGTGCCCTCTCCCTGAGGGTTCCTGTGACTCAAGTCCGGAGGGCTGTCTGGATCCCGTTTTTGGTGGCTGCATGAACTGCAACGTGGGTAGCACTGGAACGCCCTGTGCGCACTCAGGGAACCCCCTTTCTGGAGACACAGGCTGGCAGAAAGCCAATTCTAAGGAGCCAGGTTCCCACTGGCGGCCTCTTAGTTTCCCCTTCCTCCTTCCGCCCAGGGGTGGGGGGAGGACACTGGCACCAAGGCCACAACCACTGCAGGCTACACAGGCCCACAGAGAAACAGAAACCTGTACTTGAGGTTCCTGTTTTTCCTTCCCACCCTGAAGGAGCAAGGTCTACCCAAGCCCCACCTCCTCCCCTGAGTGCAGGTCCCTGAGCGACTATCTACGGAGCACTCACTGTGTGCAGTCCTTTACACACATCCCCATTCGCACAGAACTCTCAAACACCCCCCCCCCCCCACAGAGCAGTGCCAAAGCCCTACTTAACAGACAGGGAAACTGAGGCTCAGAGAGGGCGAGACACTTGTGCCAGGACCCCAGGCATCAGACAGATGGGTGTTGGGATCTCGGCTTTGCCATTTCCTGGTTGTGTGAGCCTGGGCAAGAAGGAGAAGGGACTTTGCCCCTCCGGGCCTCCGTGTGTCCAGCAGGAATACCTGATGAGGCACTGGAGAGGAAGAGACGTGTAGGAAAGTCCCCAGCATGGAGCCCAAGAGTGAGCCATTACAAGATAGACGCCACTAAGATAATGATGATCATTACCACTCAGCTACTGTCCCCAGAGAGTCAGCAGCCCAGAGACTAGGGTAGGGGGAGTCTCTGGGGCCTTAAAAAGGAATAGGGCCCCCTGCACTCTGTTCCTTCATTCATCTCTCAGGACAGTGACCTGAGCCAGTTTGGCACACAGCCCTTGGTCTTGGCATTTCCTGTTGATTCCAGTTTTGTTTTCTTTCAGCTTCTCGCTGGTTCCCCTTGGGAAATAGCAGGCTGTGTGTGCTGGGCCCATGGCACTCGCTTCCTGCTGGGGGCAGGGGCGCTGGGTCTGGGTATGTCTCCAATGGGGATGGGGGGTGGTTTGGGGGGGCTGTAGGGCCTGCTGGAAGTCCCCAGAGAGAGCGAGAATTGCAGGGTCACAGCCCAGAGGGGCCTCCCTCGGGAACTCCGGCCATAAGAGGCCGGGATTTGACCGTCTTAATGACGTCCCAAGCAGAGGGGCACCCATGGGGGTCAGACAAAGCACACAGTCGAAGCCATCGGTCATACATGTCACCAAAGCACACAGTCAGACCCCGAGCACCACTAGAGCAGGCACAGTAACTGAGAACACCAGGTGGTAGAGGGAGCACACTCCGGAAGTCAGAGGACTCCTGGACACGGGGGACAGAGGCAGCTGAGAGCATGTCACTGTCTCAGTCAATGTCTCAGTCAATGTCTCAGTCAATGTCAACAGTCCCGTTGACACAGTCACATTGTCCCGGAATGTACACATCACAGTGCCACCATCGCTGCATCCCCGGAGCGCATACACAATCACTGCCTCAGGAGCACACACGGTCACTGTCACAATCGCTGTCCCAGAAGCACACAGTCACACGATCCTGGTCCTGGGAGCTCACGCAGTCATACTGTCACAGTTACCGTGACTCTTAAGTACACAAGTCACACCGTCACAATCGCTGTCCTGGAAGCACACCATCACTGTGTCACCATCACTGTCTCAGAAGCACACACAGTTCCACTGCCATAATCACTGTCCCCAGAGCCCACATAATCCTATGTCACAGTCACAGGGCCCCAGAAGCCCAGGCAGCGCATGGAGCGAAGGCAGACCCAGCTAGGCATACCCCACCAGCTGGAGCCACCCCAGGTCAGTGAGGATACCATTGGAGTCAGCCCAACACCTCCCTCACTAACACTGTCCCCTCTGGGAGGCAGAGACTCCCCTACCCTGGGCCGGGATCGTGCACCCCCTGGACACTCTTGCCTCCCTCCCTCCGGGCAGCTACTGAACCTAACACTCCTGTCCTGAGAGGAAGCTCCAACCCGGCACACAGGCCCCCAACACAGTGCTCCCCCCAAAACCCCCTCTGGATTTCTGACCCCAGCTGCTTCAGGGCGAGTCCCCCGAATGTCCCCCGCACAGTCCTCCACTCCCCAGGATGGCCAGCGCCCCTCAGCCTGGAGGAAACACTGGGATCCTAGGAAGCGGCCCCTTACAGTGCCCTCGAGATCATCCACAAGCGTAGTGAATCTAGCTGCCAGTTCAGTGCCCCCAGGAAAGTCCCTTCAAGTACCCAGCTTAGCCATGTTCTGCACCGTCACCAACTAAGGGTGCAGACTCCAAAGCTGCAGCCCTGAATCGAGGCGTCGTTACTACCACATGCAGCATGGCGCCCCCCAAGTCGACCCCAGGATCAGCTTCAGTAGGAAGGGTATTCGGGTACAGGGCACCACCAGGGTCGGGTCCCGGACGCCCCCACAGTGGAACACCCCCCCACACACACACACACCCCCGCTAGTCACTCAGACTCCACCCGCGGCACAGCGCCCCCTGCGGTCGGCGGGGCGAGTGGCGTCTTCTCTGCGCGCCTATCCGCTCCACGCGCGTCCGCCGCCCGGAGTCTTACCGCTTGCAGCTGCCTCCGCTCGCGCCGCCGCTGCCGGTGCCGGTACCGTGGAAGGACGAGGGCCAGGACATGCGAGAAGTGCGCAGGCCGGGCCGGTCGCCGGTGTCCACGGCGTCGGCGCGCTCTATGGGCCGGTGTGGCGGCCGCTCGGGCTCTGCGCGCTCCGCGCTGTCAGAGTAGCCGCGCTGCTGGATACGGATAGGGGTCCGCGGCTGCCGCCACAGGTGCTGTGGGGGCGGCTTCAGGGTGGCCTGGCCCTCCCGGGGCCCGGGCAGAGACAGAGACAGGCTCCTCTCCGAAGGGGCGGCCGGGGGCTCCATGGCGCCGGCCCCTTCCTGTGCCCCGGGGGGGCCCCGGCCTCTCCGAGCTTTACCCTGCTCAGCGGCGCGCTAGCCGACGCGCCCGGGGCCCCGCGGGTGCGCCCGGCCTCGCTGGGGCCATGGCGCCCCGGGGACAGACCCGGGGGCGCTACGGGCCGATCGCCCCCGGGCCGGGCGCCGCGGCTTTCGGTCGGCGGCCGGCGCTCTGCTCCGCGCCCGGCAGCGCTCTCCGCGCTCGGTACCCCGCTCCGCGCCAGCCCCGGCTCCCCCGCCCCGTCCCGCCCCTCCCCGCCCCCCGCCCGCCGCTCTGTCAGCGCCGCCCCCCTCCTCCTCCACCGTCCGGGCCTGTGGGGGGCAGCCACCCGAGGAGGGGGGCCCTCCCCGCCCACGCAGAGCCCCGCTCCCGGAGGGGAGGGGGCGCCGGAACTCGGCTCTCTCCTAAGCGCCCTGCCTAGCCGCGGCGTGCACGGGAAAGAAGGAGTTAAACGGTTAATCCGATCAGGAAGGAGACACCCGACTGGTTGCCGGTGTGTCAGTCAGTCCGTCCATCATGGCGGGGGCGGAGCCCTATGCTGGCGTGTCCTCGCCGCTACCCCTGGTCCGGGGGGAGCGTGTGGGGAGTGGTCCCGGTGCCACCGACGCGGTCCCTGCGGCTGGCAACGGCGATGTTCCGGGATTCTCCTGTTGGTGGGTCGGAAGATGGCAACGGTGTGTGCCCGGTGCGGGATGTGCGTGCACGTGGCCCCTTCCGAGTGTTGTCTGTGTTTTCCGTGTCGGCTGGAAGTGTGTGCGCGCACGTGGTTGGCTGCTGCGGTCTGCCTGTTTCTCTGGATTTCGCTGTGTGTGTATCTGTGTGTCTGTGGGTGAAGGAGGTGTGCGCACGTGTGCCGCTTGTTTGGCGGGTGTGCGCCTCTATGGGGTCTGTTCTGGTGGCCTGGGGCTGTGCATGTGTACCCACGCGTTAGGGTGTGTATTGTTGGTCTGTGCTTGCGGAGTTGTGCAGGCAATTCAGCCTCCGTGGTTTGACTGTGGTATGAGGTAGTCTATACGTGTTGGGGTGTGTGTGTGTGTGTGTGTGTGTGTGTGTGTGTGTGTGTGTGTGTCTGTGGTCGGCCTGAGGGCAGCTCTGGGGTGTTTCTGGGGTGTGTCCCTTTGGTCCCCGTGTGGCTCCAGGAGGACACCGCAGCTGCCCGCCCACCGCTCTGTGTATCGCCGCCTCTTGTAAAGCCCTTCTGCAGGAGGTAAACTGAGGCAGGTCCCCGGCAGCCGCGGGATGCATCCCCATGCCCTTTTCAGGCGAGTAAACAGCCGCGCCTCCTCTCCGCGGCCCCCGCCGGCAGAGCCCCCCTTCCGGCACCTAAATCGGGAGTCGCCGTGACTCACGCTCCCGCCTCCCCCAGCGCCGCGCCGAGCGAGCAAGCAGAGAGCGAGCGGGATCTGAGCGCCACCCTCCCCCCATCTCTGCCGCCCTGGCCGCGACGGAGCCCTGGTGGTGGCCGGGCTTTGGGAGCGCGTTCGCCCGCGTGCCCCCACCTCCTGTGGCCGACGCGCTCTCGGATGCTAAACGGTTCTGGTGCGCGTCCCCGGAACCAGGTCCCCACCCCCGCGATCCCCCCCTCGTGGACTCCCCCGGGCAGGCCGTGCCGTCTGCCACCGCCCTCCTCCCCCCCCCCCCGCCCTCCCCGCACTGTTCTTAAAGGAAAAAAAAAAAAAAGAAAAGAGCCCGTCTCCAACCCCCACAGCCGCTTTTCTCCCCTCCCGAGGGGGCTCCAGGCGTGGGCGAACGCAGAACAAGAACCCGCCCCGCATTAGCAGCCGCAGGGTATCCCAGAAGCTAGAACTGTGTCTCCCACTTCTCTCAGGGACCCTCCCCCCGCAGTATACACCCAGAATGGCTTCTAGGTGATTGGCGAGGGCTGTCAGTCCTCCCCAGATCATTTAAGGGTCCTGGGCTGGGCCAAATGCTTTGAGCAGGGGAGTGAGTGGAGACTGTAGCGTTGGCCCGGGCTCTGGGTGGGTATCAGGGATGGGGGTTGGGGCGAGGGCTCGGGCCCCAGTCCGGGGTTGGGAGGGAGGTTTGCAGAAAAGGAGCACAAGGCAGTGGGCCAAGGCTGGTGTTTGGAGCTCTGGTCTGAGTCTGGGATGGATCAGATTGGACCTGAACCTGGTAGAGAGTAGAAGGATTATTTGGGGGGAGGGGGAGGAGGATATATTAGACGGAAGGAGGGGGGGGAACGACAGTCATTTCCCTCCCCCAACTGGAAATGAAGCATTTTTACCATGACCTAACCGGAGACCCTGGAGACCTCCAATTGAGTAGATAAGGGGACAGGAAGAGGCTGGAGAGAATGGTGGCCTGAGGAGGGCAGCAGGGGCAGGGGCCTGGCCACTTTCAAACTCATCCTCAGCCAAGATGTGGGCTGCAGTGCCCTCGGAGGACCCCAGATGAAAAAGAGCAAGAAACTATGTGAAGCCGGGGCTCACATATACCTCTCACATCTACCCAAGAGAAAGAAAAATGCCAGGCCAGCCCTCCTCCAGGGTCTCACCAGCCACTTTAAGACCTGGAAGAAAGTGCATCCTCCCAGGATAGGAAATAGGGGTGCACAGCTGACTGGTGGGAGACCCACCCCCTAGCCTCTCCCCGCTCTCTCATTGCGGGGGCATCTTTGGGGACTCGAGGGCTGAAACCCTTTCCACAGGCCTGCCTCTATGCTGACTCAGCCAGCTGCAAAATGGAAGGGATTCCTAGAGGCCGCAAGGGGAGCCTTTGGGGAAGGGATGTCACAGCCTGATGTACTGGGATCCAGGAGAAGATCCAGCTGGTTTTGTGAAAAGCCAGGGGCCTGAAGCATGGAAAGGGCTGGCGGCTGGACCTAGCCCAGCTTGCCCTAAATCTCCACCCCTCCTCCCAGCCTGGTCCCCTCCTGCCTACCTGTCGGCTTTGGTGATGGAAATCCTTGGAGGGACCAGCAATGGCAGCGTGGTGGGCCTTGGTGGCAGAGGGATCCCAACATCCAAGGGCTCAGTCTCAGCCCAGCCCAGGCCAGGACCTGTGGAAAGGCGACGGCGAGGGCGTCGAAGGTCGGCCCCCAGCATGTTGGCACAGGTGGGCTCGGGAGTCTCCCACAGCCTCTGAGGAAGGACGAGGGCAGAATAAGGGCGCAGCCAGGCTGCTCTGAGCCCCTCCCTCCAGTAACACCCTTCTCTAGACACCTGAGAGAGTGGCTGATGGGGATATAGGCTCCTCGTGTCCCCCTCACGGCTTAGCCACTCGCTGATCCCTCCCTTATATCTAAGGGGTGCCCCTTCTCAGCCATAATTCTTGTAGGGCTCCCTTTCGATGTTCCGGTCCTGGGGCTCTGGGTCCTTATGCCTGTACACGCTGTGCTTCACTGTGAAAACTCTCTAGCACATCCCCACACTCCACGTCTACGAAAGCCCCTCCTGGCCTCACAATCTGTGGCCCCTCCCCCCTTCGCATCACAGACCTTTTTAAGACCTTACCCCCAGCACCCCTCCTCCACCCACTTGAGAAGCCCCTTGGAAGCTCCTGCTTTCGGTCCCTGGGCTGAGAGCCTCTTGATCCAGGCAGCAGGAAAGTAATGGGATCAAGGGTGTAAACTGAGGCACAAGGCGATGGATGACACTCCTCAGACTTGAGGATATGGAGAAACACTTAGTGAACAACCCGTTGGTCACAAGAGGGCGCCCGTCCCCCGCCGCGGCCCAAGTCCCGCCCCTCAGCCCGGGCCCCGCCCCTCGCACCTCGTCCCGAGTCCCAGCCACGGACAGGACACTGCGACTCCTCTTCATCCCGCCAACCTAGCGCGCCGTTGGGGCTGCGGGGGTCATGCTGGCGCGGGCCAGCGCCTCCTGAAGGACCAAGCCGAAGACATCCGCCATTAGTGCCCTGGGGCTCCCCCTGCCGACCGAGCCTGAATCCTACCCCCCTTGCTAGTTTTCGCTCCCGAGGCGTGACGTCATCGAGTAGCTGACGCACTGGCCGTCGGTGACGTCGCTCGCCCGTTGCCAGAGCGACAGCTGACGCACGGCTGGGGTCTGGACGGCGTCAATGCCCGGGTTGGCCACTGGGGGGCCGGGAGCCTCGAGACCGGGTCGCCCCAGCCCCCACCCGTCCTCCCGCGGGGGCTTTCCCCGGCCTGGGGATCCCGCAGAGAAGACCGGGAGCTCCCAGAGGCGGCCGCGTGTGGCGCGTGGTCCGAGCCGGGGGCCGGAGGAAGCGTCTCCTCCGAGCTGTTGGGATTTTATGCCTAAACCCGAAATAGCTCCGATGTGCGGGGGCCGGGCACAGCGAGACGGCGGCTTGGGCACAGATGGGGGACGCGCAAGCAGAGGCGCGCAGAGACAGACAGGGACGCGTGGAAATAGAAACAGACAGACAGGGACACAGACGCCGCTCCCGATGATGAATGCGCTCTCCTGCCGGCGATCCTGGTCTAAAAGCCTGGATGGAGGGGGAGGCTGGTTCACTCCACCTTCGCACCCAGGTGCCGTGAATTACTGCTCCGTGGCCATGGGTCAATGACTTTAACTCTCTGAGCCTCAGTTTCTCCTCTGTGAAATGGAATGATAAGCCCTGCAAGGTCCGTGTGAGAATGAAATGAAATCAGACCTTGTTGAATTCCCACAGGACAGTGTCTGGCGCTCAGTAAGTGCTTAGTACTGCCAACACCTGAGCCTGCGAGAGCCTGCTAGAACCCATGTCAGATCATGTCCCTCCTCTGGTCGGAGCCCTCCGTGGCTTTCACCTCACTCAGAGGAGAAGTCCTCAAGAGGAAGCCCACACAGTTCTGCAGGATGTGCCCAAGCACCTCCCTGTCCTCACCTCTTACCATTCCCTCTCAGCTCCTGCTCTAGCCACACTGGTTTCTTGGCTGTTTCTGCACCCACCAGGCACGCTCCAGTCTCAGGGCCTTTGCACCTGCTGCTCCTTCTGCTTCCTCACTTCCCTTAAATATCCACTGGACCCTCACATTCTTCAAGTCTTTGTTCATATCTCACCTTTTCAGGTGTTTCTCCCGGAGTTTCTCTCCATCCCACCACGTTTAAAGTTGCTAGCCCCTCAGGACTCCTAATCTCCCTTATCCTGCTCTATTTTTCCCCCCGGGACTTATCCCCTCATAACACACCATGTAATTTATCTATGACACTCATGGTCTCTTCCCACACTAGAATATCAGCTGCAGGAGGGCAAGAATATTTTACGTTTTATTCATTACCATATCCCCAGTGCCTAGAACCGAATCTGGAACATAGTAAGTCCTTATAACTATTTGTTCAATGTCCGGTTATTATTTTGAGGGCGTAACAGCAGAATTATAAAGTTCCTAGCTGGGCCCACTATGGACTCGCTACTCTGCCCCCTACTTTGGCTGTTATTTCTTTTTCTTGCCTTATTGCACTAACCAGCACTTCAGTTCAGTGTCAACCAGTAGCAGTGAACGTACATATTATCTCCTCAACCTAGGAAGAGCCTGTGACAGACAGTCGTTGAACAAATGGATGAATGTGTAAAGATAGCTTGAAGGTCACCTCCACTTCTCGGCCAAACCGAGCCAGTCGGTGTTCTGAGCCCCTACCGCTGCTTATCCTGCCCCCAAGAAAGCACTCATCATTCTGAGTTGTCATTATCTGTACGAATGGTGCCCATTCAACACGGCCCCCCACACGTAGTCTCAGTGAATGCGGAATGAACACGAAGGACACAGGGAGAAAGAACGACTCCCTCTCTGTGAATGTGGTCAGATACACAGAAAGAGAAAGGGCCATGTAGTAAGGGCCAGGTTCAGGCTCCGAAGTTACACTCACAGACCTGCATTCAGATCCTTGCTCTGCCCCTTCTTAACTGTGTACCCTTGGCCAAGCCACTCAGAACCCTACCTGTGCTGCATAGTCGGTGCTCACAAAATTAGCCATTATCCTAGTAATAATAGCAATTAGCATCATGGTGGTTGACTGTGTGGAGCTATGGACGGACATGGAAGACAGCAACACATTCACAGAAACCTCCCATCCTCCCCCTAGACCCACTGGCTGACTCACTGTTCCTCAAACCCTTCACACATATTCAGACCTCAGGGCCTTTGAACTTGTAGTTCTCCTGACCCAGAAAACCAGACTCAGATATCCTGTGTTCCTCCCACCGCCCGATCTCCTTGACCACTTTCCTCTTGTCTCTTTTAGACCTATAACATTCTAACAAGATACAGACTCTATTATTTTTATCAGTTATTGCCTGTCCTTTGATTAGGACATGAGGTGGAGACCTTGGTCTATTTTGTCTCCAGCTGGATCTCCAGTCCTAGGGCCATGCTGGCATACAGTAGGTGCTCAACAAATATCTGCTGAATGAATGAATAAATCCACTTGACTCCCTTACCTCCTCAGGCCTCTGCTCAAAAGCACCTCATTCCAGAGGGTTTGTTTCCTTGACACAGATGCCTCCTTCCATTCCATTGCCCTCACGCGGCTTTACTTTTCTTCTCAGTTCTCCTCACCCCTGACATATCATATATTTACATTTCTGCTTTCAGCAGCCTGAGTTCCACGAGGGCAGGGGATTTTTCAGTCCTGTTTTAGCTGTATCGAGACCCAACTTCGCAGGCATGTGACCTGTGCCATCGCTCGCGGTCCCACGCTTAGAAGGTTTAATGCACTGCCCTTGTCTTGAAATGCTTCATTCCTTTGCCCGGGACCCCTGCCTTTTCCTCTTGCCCTGGGCTCTTCGAATTCTGTGGCCAGATCCCCAATGCCTGAAACAGCCCAGGGGTTTGCAAAATAAAGGAAGGAATGGAGAAGGGGATGGCCAGCAAAAGCCCTGCAGTCCAGGGGAGAGGGACAGAGGCACACAGCGCCGCTGTCCAGACCCCTCTGTACATCTGCGGAAATCGGCCTTGGCAGAAACCCAGGCATGGAAGGCAGGGCCTCACGAACTGGCCTGAGTGCCCGCGGTAGAGGGGTGCCTCTAAGCCTGCTTTCCCTCCCCTGGGCAGCAGGCGGCTGGGAGGGGGGTCCAGATGGCAGAGCAGACTGCTCTGGGCAGCTGGCACCAGGCTCGGGCTGAGTGAGGCTGCTTCCCTCACCCAGCTTGTCAGCGTGATCAGCCAGCGGCCCAGTCCGGGGGGCCCTTGGCCCAGCCTGACAATAAAGCGCTGGCTTCAGCCAAGCCCCCCGCCCTCAGAAGGATGGATGGCTGACAAGAGGGCAGGAAGTGAGGATAAATGCCCTTATCCACACCTCGGCCCTCAGCATTCAGGCCTGAGAAGTAACAGTTACTAATTAGCTCTATGCCTGGGGCTAAAGCAGGGCTGGGAAGGACTTTCAGGGACCCCAGGCGTGTGTGTGTGTGTGTGTGTGCGTGCGCGTGTGCGCGCGCGTGCATGTGTGTGCATGAGACCATACACGACTGTTGATGTGCAACTGAGCAAATGGAACTTTCGGTGAGTCTGTGACGTTGCACAGCTGAAAGCAGACCATGCGTGCTGGAGTGTGTGTACCTGACAGGCTGAAGCCATACCAGCCTATGTAGGTGTGAGACTGGATGTACCTCTGTGTGATTATGGTATGAGTGTGTATGTGGGGAGAGGGGACAGTACGTGCCTGTCGATGCAGTGGGAAGGAGCATTTCACAGCAGTTAGAAATGCAGGTCTGGGTTCGAATTTTTGCTCAGTCACTCCCTGGCTATGTGGCCTCGGGCACATTCTCTGGCTATGTCGGCTCTGGCCTGTATATGGTGTTTGTTAGTGAGATTATGTCTGTCTGGATTTAAGTGTGCGTGTGTTCGAAGAGTAATTCAACTCCTCTAGGAGGTTTTTCTGGATACCCAACCTGAACTGGACCCTTCTATTTTTCTCTCTTGCCAGTCTCCTAATCATCACTGGTTTTTTATAGATTTGTGTTGTTTATTTTTCTGTCTTCTCCATTAAATGTCACCTCTGTGGGGGGCAGGGAGTTGCATTCTGTTCACCCCAGCACCTGGCATATAGTAGGGGCTGAATAAATACTTGTTGAACAGATATGCATCACAGTAGGGCTGTGTCTGTGTTGGTATAGAGAGAGAGGTGGGAGCTGGCTGGGTATCATGGGTTCCTGGAGGGTCCTGTGCTCAAAGCTGGTGTCTGTTTTCTTCCTTTCCTATTCCTTCAGCCATGCTCACTTTATGAAAATGATGCTAATGCCTCAATTCCCTGTATTGCCTTTGACAACATCTTCCCCCTTTTCTGGGTCTTAGGGACTCACTCCCCTCATCTGTAAAACAGAAGGATGGATCGGTTCATGATAAGCCTCCTTCCTGATCTAAAGTACTATGAAAATAGTCTTCATCTAATACCCTCTTTAATTCATTCAACATTTATTGAGCACCTATTGTGTGCCAGGCACTGTTCTGGACCCGGCCCTGCCCTCATGGAGCTCCAGGGAATAAGGGAGGCGGATACCCACCAGAAATCTCATTCCCACCCCCCCCTCCCCAACCAGATGTGTCATTTAATCCCAAGCACCCTTACCCCGGTCATTCTCTCTGCCCTATAAGATTTTATGGGTCTGGATTCGCCAGTGGGTATCCCTCTCTTCACACACTGACCTTGCTCCCTCGCCAGGCTCAGGTATAGGCACGGCAAGCATCAGGCTGTTCTTGTTGGTTGCTGTAGCCCCACCACCTGGCTACAGTGCTGTGGAGCATAGTAGGCACTTGGGAAATACTCTGAAATGAGCTCAGAAATCAATGACGGAGCAAAGGCAGGCTCCCATGCATGACCTCATGAAATCCTTGGTGTCCTTACCCACTTTGCAGATGAGGAAAGCGAGGCTCAGGGAGGCAGAGCCGATGCGAAGTGGTGTGGGGCTGTGGGATGCAGCAGAGAAAGCCTAGGTAGCTCAGAGGACCACCAGCCGCCCACCCCTACCTCACAGGTACGAGAGACACAGCAGAGGATGCGCTGATGGGGGGGGGGGGTGGTGTGGGAAACCCAGGGACGGTGCACATCAACTCGGAGGGCTCCGTGTCAGTGCCCAGCTGGAGATGCTTTGCTGGCAGATTAGGAAAGTCTTGGCGCTGATGGGGAAGCTTCCGGCGCCCTGTCCCCAATTCTGGGAGCTGGGGCTCCCAGGACCCCGTTTCACTGGGGCCGGTCGGCTCCAGTCTCCAGAGCCAGGGAGAGACCTCCACGGCTACCCGGGAATCGCTGGCATCTGGGGTCCTCCCCACACACCCACAGCCCGGAGGCCAGCCTGAAGCCCTCAAAGGGCGTACGGGTGGGCCCCGGCTTACTTGGGGAGCGGGGAAAGCCCACAGCGTCCTGGTCCCCTCCCTCCGGGGTACCGGGTCCCCTTCCCCACCGCAGCTCGCAGCCCGAAGCTTACCTTGCAGTGGGGCTGGGGAGGGGATGCCCGGCCCTCTCCGGCCTGAGGGGCGGGAGGGGACAGGGGTGTCCAGACCCTTTGTTTGCTGTTGTGTGTGTATGTGTGTGTGCGCGACTGTGAGACCCGCTGGGGTGTGGGTCCGTGCGCGCGCGTGCCCGGGCCTTGACGGCCGCGGAGGTGCTGGACTGCCCGGGCTGGCGGGGAGGGGGGGGGGAAGGGGAGGGGGAGGAGAGGGGGACTCCGCCGCCCCCGCCCGCCCACTCGCGGGTTTGAAAGATGCTCGAGGGGGAGGGGTTGGCAGCGGGCGGGCGCTTTTGTCTGGATGGCCCCTCCCCTTCCCTGGGTAGGGGAATCCCCCCCCCTCGGGAGACCTTCAATCCATTTCCTCTAGTCCCTTCTCTCCAAACACCCTTGGGGTAGTCTGGGAAAAAGCGCCCCTTACCCGAGGGGCTGGAGCTCCTCCCATCTCACCCGCCCCCACGGAACGCCCTTTAATCTGAGATAATCTTGGCCTTAGGCTGCAACACGGCCTTTTATCCCGGTATCAAAACGAGGGTTGGGATGTACGCAAGGGTGCAGCTGGGGTCGCCCAAGCTCACAGTAATGGAGTCTTTAGAGCCCCGGCCGAGGAAGGGGGCCCCAGACCAAAGGGGAGGGGCTACGAACGATTCTAGAGTACCACCACGAGGAAAGCCTCCTTCCGCACCTCCACGATCCCCTTCCCGTCCCCAGTCTGCGCGGGGCCTGGAGCACACAGACCGTTGGCTTGACATTAGCGACACCCAGCGGTCGCACGGGGAGACGCCGCGGACAAGGCTCCGGAGACCGTTAGGGTGATCCGGGTGATTTTTAGAGGGGGCGTGTGTGTGCGAATCCCAGCTCAGGAATGGCAGAGGGCTGGGACGCCAGCGGGAGGCTGTGGTCCGAGTCAGGGAAACACAGACCCCTAAGGCAGCGCCACGTCGCCCCCACATCCCCAAAGGCAGGACCGTATTCCTCCTCCGCTTAGACCTTTCCAGGGCAGGGCCCTGTACCCCTCGGTCTGGGAAAGTGCTCTGATCAGACACCTCTCCCCAGCCTTGTGTGTGGTCCTCGTCTCAAGGGGCAGGGGGAGAGGTCTTCCCGCCGAAGCCCGCCCCTGCAGAGGGCTCGGGCTGACGTCACTGCGGCGTGGCTAAGGGGACTCGCTCTCTGCCCCGCCCCTCGCGGCCGCCGCAAACGCCCAGCGGGGGGCAGCAGGAGAGCGGAAGGGGGGGATCGAGGTCGGAACGCCAGTCCGTATGCCCCCAGGAGGTGCCCAGTGGAGGCCCGCGCCCAATGAGGCGGGGTCTTTGCGGGGACTCCCGGGGGCCGGAACACGTGCGCAGGACCCTTTAAGGTAAGCCGGGTCGCCAGTGCCGCCACCGCGGTTACTAGGGATATAACGTCATGCGCGGGCGGGGACGTGCGCGCCCGGGCGGAAGCGGAAGGGGCGGGGCTCCGCAGGCCGAGTCTCCAGCGCTGCCGCCGCCAGAGTCAGAGCCGGAGCCCGTGCGGGCTGAGCCGCTGAGGCAAGATGGTGGACTATAGCGTGTGGGACCACATCGAGGTGTCTGACGATGAGGACGAGACGCACCCCAACATCGACACGGCCAGTCTCTTTCGCTGGCGGCACCAGGTAAGGCGCGCGCGCCCATCCCCTTCCTTTCCCCCTCCCCCCCTCCCCCGGCCCGGGTCTCCGCTCCAGAGTTCTGACCCTTAGTACTGCCAGGGACCCCGCCATTGCCACCTGGGGTTCCCAACGCATAGTCTGGACTTTTAATATCGCTTAGGGGTTCCTCGATTCAACTCTAGACCCCAGAACTGTCAGGGCGCCGAGTCCCTACCTGAGATCCCAGGCCTCCCCTCCGATTTCTGTATGGAACTCCCTGTTGACCCCTAGGGCACCTTCCTCCGAGTACAAACTGATAAGACAAGCTTTGGGGGTGTCCCCCAATCCCGTCTGGGACCTCCCACTGACTCGCAAACCTCTGCCTCAGAGTCCGGACCCTGGTAATATTTGGGGACGCACTTCTGATCTCGGATAGACCATCGGTCCCTCTCCAATCACTAGAGTCCTCAATAGTTTGAATTTATTCTGCGATCTTCCTCTCTAGTTCTTGGCAGAGATTCCCATTCAGATCCAGAGATCCCGCTCCTTCTCCAAACAGAACAAGGCTCTCTGTCCTCCCCTGAGATTTCTGTTCCTGGCTTGAGATTCCAACCCAGGACCCCTTCCCTAGAATGCAGACTGGTGCTTCACCAGGGCCTTCGGTCCCATCCAGGCTGGAGTTTTGGAACCCGTTTTCCCTCCGGACTGAACCACCAGCTCCACTCTGATGGAGCCTCCAATTCCAGCCACTCTAGCCTCACCTACTGTGGACCCCATTTCCCACTAGTCCAGGAAGCCCTACCCCGCAGGGCTTCCGGCACAGCCAGAGCCCCTGCCCCTCCTTGCTTTTGCAAGCCCAGGCACCAGCCACCCCCAACAGCTTCCTGTAGGTAGCCTAGGAATGCCTTATACCAACTCAGGTCCAACATCCAAACCCATCTGGCCTCCCTCCTGTCCCCAGCTTGGTCTGCTGCTGTCAGGCACCCCAATTGCCCCTGCTCTCATGAGGGACCCTCCCAATCTGATTTCAAATTTGCTGCCCTTTCTTTCATCTATTTGCCCCCCAATCCAGATCCTGGAGTCCTACCTGGGTGTCCTCCCGCCTCTCCCTGCCCAGCAGTGCTCACAGACCAACAGAACAGGTCTCATAAGACCTAATATTCTAACCTCTTGCTCCCCCAAATCGGAGCTCCTACACCCACATACTTGTGCATGTTACACTCACACTGAGGGTGTATATTTCTCAGAACCTTCCACTTGGGAATTCCCCACCCCACCCTCGCATATAGCAACTCCCAGTCATTTATCCAGAACCTCCTAGAAGGGCCCTTCCCCATCCTGCAGTGTCTCTAGTCCCTACATCTGGTTCCCAAGCCCATGTCCAGCCCTTACCTTAAAGCAGCCATCTCTTGGGCCTTACCTGCCAGGCAAGCCACTGAGTGTAAGAAGAAAGTTCTAGCACTTTCCTTTACTTGCCGTGTGTAACATTTTATTATGAAATGCTTAAGACCTCCGCAGAGCTCTGAAGACTATTCTTGGGAACACCTATTTCTGTCACGTAAAGAGGTTAATCTATACAGCTGTGTGAAGAACAGTTTGGTCCTGCCGGGTGGGAAGGCTCCCACCTGGTGCCCCCTCTCCTGCAGAATCCTGCCCGCCATGCCTTCCTCCCTCTGGGCACAGGGCCTTCCCCCCCCCCCCCCTCCTGCCAAGGGCCCTGTAGCTGTAGCGGAGAGTGTTGGGGCGGGGGAGGGGAGGGACGATCTTTAGCGCCCCATTCAGTGGCAGGCAAGCTTGGGTTCTAATCCCAGCCCTCCCAGTTACTCCTTTACTTTCCCTGCCCCTAGAGACCATCCTAAGACTGAGACGAGATTAGGCCCAGCTGGTACTTGGCTCGGGGCTGGGAGAGAGAGTCCCCACATGGGAGGGGGAGGGGGGATTAGTGTAAAGGTAGCCTGGTGGCCAGCACACCTAAGTTCCAATCCTCGCTTCTCAATCACTGACTTACTGTACGACCTCTAGTGAGTCGTCTTCTCTCTTTGTGCCTATATTTCCCCGGCTGGGAATACTAAGTGTGTCCGCCCAATAGGGTCATTATGAGGAGTTACCTTATTTTTTTAATGTTTGTTTTTATTTATTTATTTTTTATTTTTTGAGAGAGAGAGAGAGAGAGAGCACGCACAGGGGTGGGGGGAGGAGCAGAGAGAAAGGGACAGAGAATCCCAGGCAGGCTGACACGGGGCTCCATCCCATGAACCACGAGATGACAACCTGAGCTGAAATCAGGAGTCGGACGCTTAACTGTGCCACCCAGTCGTCCCTGGGGTTCCCTTCCTTACTTAATGTGTGTAATGTCCTTGAGACAACATCTGACGTGTGATGAGCCGTCCGTAAACTTGAACCGCTCTCTGTCATCATTGTTATTTAGGTAATTCGCGTTCGTGGTAAAGAAAAATTCCAGAGGTTCCAGAAGGGGACAAGGGAGTCTCCCAGCCCCAGTTCCCTGGCTTCCTTGTCCAAATACAGCTACTGTTACTGGTTCCTCGTGGCTCCTTCCATTGAACTGTAGGGCACTGAGATTCTGTGAGCCTCGGTCTTTCTGTGCGTAAGGCAGGAGGGTGGTGAGCCCTACCGGCCCCTTCTCTCTGCGGTGGCTTCTGCCCTGCCCAGCCCGCTGCCCCTGCCAGCTCCGGGATGGCTTTATTTAGCTTCAGCCTCCCTGGCGGCCACTCAGAGGACACCGAGAAGAGCTTGGTGGCCGCCCAGCATAGGCCAGCAGGGTGATAGTTTCCCGCCACCACCTGAGGCCAGCTGTAATGCCAACTCCAGAGAGCTTCTCACAAGGCAGCAGGAAGCCTCCAGGGCCCCGCAGGCCCATCGTGGAGGTGGGGGAAGTGATGGAGCCCACGACTTCTTTCTCTTTTCCCTCCACAAAGCAAGGGCCTCCTCAACCTTTGACCACATGGGGGGAAAGTGAGGCTTGGGGTTGATTGTATGGGTCCTGTGGGGCATTAGAGGAGGGCCCCGTTTCCTGACCCTCACCCACCAGGTGCCTGGCTCTGTGCTAGAACCTGGAGATACAGCCTCGAATAAGGCACAGAAGTGACTTAGCAGACCTTTCTGGTGGCGGCGGCCGCGACAGTGGTGATAACCGTGGGGTGTGTTCATTACTGAGTATGAACAGTATGCAAGCTGTTTCCGTGGAATAGCTCTTGAGGGCCCATTTCACAACGAGGAATACGAAGGCTGTGAGAGTGGAAGTGACTCAGCCAAGGTCATGTTGCCCGTAAGTGGTGGAGCTGGGTGATGTGACTGTGGCAACAACCACTCCCAGTTATCGGGCATTTGCTCTGGCAAATCCGCCTAAATGCTTGAAGTGCATTTTTTCTTGTTTGAGCCCCAGAACAGTCCCCAAAGAGAAAGGCAGAGAGAGGGAGTGTCCCCTCGGATAGTAAGGACTGTAGCCACCATGGCTGAGTATCCAGCATGGCTCTGGACCATCTGTCCTAACTTGTAATCTTGGCTTCTCCCGGTGCAACCCCGTGAGGGTGCTTTTGTCTGCATTTGACAGATGAGGAAACTGAGGTCCCTAGAAGTTAGGGGATTGACCCAAGGACATCCAGCCTTTACTTGGTGGCCATGGGGTATGACCCCACATTTGGGGTCCTGCGGCTGTCCTCCAGCATCTTATCCTATGTTCTGATGATCGTGAAGGGGCCTTTGGGGCTCACTGATGCAGAGTGGGGGCACTTGCGGAAGGCTCTGTGTAGGTGGAGTGAGGGGAAAAGAGTTCCAGATGGAAGGAACAGCATGTGCAAGGCTAAGAGTCAAGAGAGGGCTGTTGCATTTGGGGAACCTTAAGGGCCAGCATCTGCCTGGGACCCAGAGTTGGGAGAGGAGAGTGGGACCCAGGCCCCTGTGGGGCCTTGGTGCCATCTGGGCGGCTCGGGGCAAGGGTCAGGGTTCCCATCTGAACCCAGACAGTTCAGGTTGGGGTATCCGGGAGGACTGAAGACAGATGCGCGTGTTTCTTTTTTTTTTTTTTTAACATTTATTTATTTTTGAGACAGAGAGAGACAGAGCATGAACGGGGGAGGGGCAGAGAGAGAGGGAGACACAGAATCGGAAACAGGCTCCAGGCTCTGAGCCATCAGCCCAGAGCCCGACGCGGGGCTCGAACTCACGGACCGCGAGATCGTGACCTGGCTGAAGTCGGACGCTCAACCGACTGCGCCACCCAGGCGCCCCAAGATGCGCGTATTTCAAAGACTCCTCTGGCAGCCTCTGAGTCTAGATTGGGGGACCGGCGATGGAAGGCACTGGCACTTTTCAGGGCCCTGTCGGTGGCTCTGGATTGAGCAGGCACTGAGATGATGGAGATGAGCAGGGATGGAGAGCAGACAGGGCCATGCGATGCTACAGGGGGTCCAACGAGGAACTGAGCGAGAGCAGGAATGAGGAGGGGTGCTATCTGAGCTTGGGGTGCAGCAGAAGAGAAGGTCTGGGGAGCAATAGCTGGAGTGGGGGGGATGGGAGACTGGGGGGTACCAAGCTAACGCTCAGGGTGGGGTACTGGCCCGGAGACAGCTGAAGGGGTTTGGGCAATGGTCCAGGAGCCATACTTGGGGTGGAGCAAATTGGAGGCACATCTGGAAGTGAGAGCCATGAGGACTGGGTAGCATAGAAGGAGGGAAAGACAGGGCCAGAGATGGCTGGAGGAGGTTGCTGAGCAGGGGAGGGCACCCGAGTGTCACTGAGGGCGGCTCCAAGGAAGAGGGGGAGCCTGAGACCCCCATTCAGTATTTCATTACTTTATTCACCCAACGAGTGTTTCCTGAGCCTTTACTGTGCACTTGTGTGTGCAGACACGAGAGTGAGCAGAGCCCACCTCCACGGAGCTATTACCCTTAGAGGGGTACGGTGTCTAAAACACGGTAAGGGGGCGCCTGGGCGGCTCAGTCAGTTAAGCGTCCGACTTCAACTCCAGTCATGATCTCACGGTTCATGGGCTCAAGCCCCACGTCGGGCTCTGTGCTGACGGCTCAGAGCCTGGAGCCTGTTTCGGATTCTGTGTCTCCCTCTCTCTCTGCCCCTCCCCTGCTCACTGTCTCTTTCAAAAATAAATAAACATTAAAAAAAAAAAAAAAAAAAGACTGGTAAGCATGGGAGGGAGTAAGCGGTGGTGGGAGGGAAATCTGGAGAGAGAGCCAGCAGCCGGTACAAATGCCCTGAGGTTTGAAGTGGGTTCAAGGAAAGGGGAGGCAGCGTTGTGACTGGAGGAAGGGGCCAGGGCAGATGGTGCACGGCCTTGTGGGTCAGGGTCGGGAATAGGACTTGGGCTTTTGCTCCGAGTGACGAGTGACGCGGATGCCGAGGAGGGAGGGTTCTCGGCGGTGGGTGGACTCGCACAGGTGTGTGCAGGTGGGGCGGAAGGGAAGCCGCCGGGTGTCTGTGGTGCAGAGGGTGGTGCGGACACCCGCCTGGGGCCATCCCCGATGCTGCCGGCCGGGAGGGGGCGGGGCTGGGGTCAGGGGACAGGCCCGTCCCCCGAGTGAAGGGCTGCCTCGGCCCACAGGCCCGGGTGGAGCGCATGGAGCAGTTCCAGAAGGAGAAGGAGGAGCTGGAGAGGGGCTGCCGCGAGTGCAGGCGCAAGGTGGCCGAGTGCCAGCGGAGGCTGAAGGAGCTGGAGGCGGCGGAGGGCGAGGGCAGCAAGGCGGAGCTAGAGCGGCTGCAGGCTGAGGCTCAGCAGCTGCGCAAGGAGGAGCGGAGCTGGGAGCAGAAGCTGGAGGAGATGCGCAAGAAGGAGAAGAGCATGCCCTGGAACGTGGACACGCTCAGCAAGGACGGCTTCAGCAAGGTGCGGGGGCGGGGCCGGGCAGGGTGCACCGGGTGGCGGGCGGGCAGGTGGGGGGCAAGGATTGTGCAGGTGGAGGGAGGGATGGACCGGCGGGCCCCGGGCGGGGAGGGAAGGGCGTGGGGCTGGGCGGATGGAGCACCCCACCGGTACCCCCCTCTGATCTGCCCGAAGGCCCTAGCGCGAGGCCACACCTGCCACACCCACGCTCCCGCCGCCTCGATGCTCATGGCGCCGTCACCACCTCCGCCGTGGATGGGATGGGCGCTGCGGCCTCGGCCCAGCCGGCCGAGCTGGAGGCGCCGTGCGGCCTCGCCCCAGCCCACTCCCCCTCTCGCCCCATCACAGAGCATGGTCAATACCAAGCCAGAGCAGGCGGAGGAGGAGTCGGAGGAAGTGAGGGAGCAGAAACACAAAACGTTCGTGGAGAAGTACGAGAAACAGATCAAGCACTTTGGTGAGTTGGGCGCGGGGTGGCGGGGGCCCCCTGGTGGGGGGTGCGGACGACAGGGGCTGGCCCCCCCCCCCCCCCGCCTCCTGGGCCCTTCAGCGCCTCACCGACGGTGTCTCGTAGGCATGCTCCGTCGCTGGGACGACAGCCAGAAGTACCTGTCGGACAACGTCCATCTGGTGTGCGAGGAGACCGCCAACTACCTGGTCATCTGGTGCATTGACCTAGAGGTGGAGGAGGTGAGTGGAGCCTGCCCTGCGACTGGGAAAGGCCCTGCCCTGAGGCCACCACTTGGTGACACGCTGCTCTCCCTCGGCAGAAATGTGCACTCATGGAGCAGGTGGCCCACCAGACCATCGTCATGCAGTTCATCCTGGAGCTGGCTAAGAGCCTGAAGGTGGATCCCCGCGCCTGCTTCCGGCAGTTCTTCACCAAGATCAAGGTCGCGGCCCAGGAGCCGGGTCGGGTGGGGTGCGGGCCTCCTCGGGGCGCGGGCCACAGTCCACGTGTCCACCTCAGACTCAGGCCCGTGGGATCAGAACCCGCGATATCAGGAGAGGGCAGAGATGTGCAGGGGCCACAGACCAGTTGGCCCCCAGACAGAATCTAAAAGGGGAGCTGACAGAACGTGCCGGAAGTCCCTACGGGGGGAGGGACAGAGCCAAGGGCACCTGGGGTTTCTCACCCAAGCGCCTGGAGGAACAGAGTTACCCGGGCAGCCGGTGGTGGTGATGCAGAGATCGGGTTGGCTGTGCCGACCTTGAGATGCCTGCAGAGCCCCTCGGGGACGTGCAGGAGGTGAGCGTCACATCACAGGTCTGTAGCTCAGGAGGCGTGCAGGCCGGTGGCCGTTAGCATGTGGACGGTGGGACTGGCTTGGAGGTTGTCCCGTGGAGGAGACTGACCGAGGGTCTGAGGGCCTGCTGCGGGGGGCGGGGGGGTCCTGGGTCCAGCCCAGTGAGTGCCTCCCGGCCCCGACCCTGCAGACGGCCGACCGCCAGTACATGGAGGGCTTCAACGACGAACTGGAGGCCTTCAAGGAGCGCGTGCGGGGCCGCGCCAAGCTGCGCATCGAGAAGGCCATGAAGGAATACGAGGAGGAGGAGCGCCGGAAGCGGCTCGGCCCCGGCGGCTTGGACCCCGTGGAGGTCTACGAGTCTCTCCCTGAGGTGCGGCTCCGGCTCCCCTGCCCCGGGTGGGCAGCAGGCGGGACTCCCCGGGGACCCGGCTCCTGACCCCGGCCCATCTGCACCCGCAGGAACTGCAGAAATGCTTCGACGTGAAAGATGTGCAGATGCTTCAAGACGCCATCAGCAAGATGGACCCCACCGTGAGTAACCGCGCCCCAGGCCCGCCCACCAGCCAAGCTGAGCATCCAGGGAGAGCGAGGTGTCCCCCGCCCGTCCCTCCCCAGCCCTGCCTGCCCACGTTGCCGGTAGCAGTGTCCCCTCTGGGCTTCCCAGAGGAACAAGGGGGGTCGCGTCCCCTCGTGGCCGGCATGGGAGGCAGCCAGGCTTTCGTGCCACGCGCTCGTTTACGTACGCGGAGCACCTCCGGTGTGACTCCAGCAGCGAACACGGAACTTTCAGCATATCCCCTGCCATTGAGTGTCACTGTCACCATGGGCCGTTTATGAGCATAGTAGGCACACCAGGCTGACTCCACCTTTGCCCAAGAAAGGGGCTCTGCTCCCCAGCCTTGGTTACCCCATCAAACCACGGTTTCTATGCTAGTACGGAAAATGGTTGAACACTCGGTAAACGTCAACTGTTTTATTAAGTGAGGTCTACGCCCAGTGTGGGCTTGAACTCGTGACCCAGAGATCACGAGTCGCGTGCCCTACTACTGACTGAGACAGTCAGGCGCCCCTGGCTGGTGGTGTTACTAGGAACAGTAATAGTGCTGGTAGACAGGACTTTGTGTCTTCCTAGACCTTGGTTTGATCCCATTCCTGCCACTTGGCTCGCTCGTTGGCCACACTAGTTCCTCCTCTGTGAAATGGGTCTAGTCGCAGGACCTGGCCCAGGATTACTAGAAGCTTCCATGAGAATGGCTCTCTAGACCTGGGGTCTTCAAACTGGTTCACAGGCTCAGTGCCTGTCTTTATAAGTAGATGCATTTTACCGGAACGTAGCTTTTGTTCTGGAGGTACGTTGTTTAATTTGAATTAAAGTTAAGTAAAATGTAAAGTTCTGTTCCTCCCCCGCACTGGCCACTGAAGTTTTGGCAGCCACATGTGGCTGGTGGCTGCCGTGTTGGATGATGCCGATTACAGGCCACTTCCAGCGTTGCAGAGTCCCTTGGGCCAGCTCTGGGCTAGAACAAGCAGTAAGAACGTCTAGGGATATGCAGGGCACGGGCAGGGCCGCTAGAAGGCCGCAGCCCGGCCTCACTCACCACCTCTCTCCCCACAGGATGCGAAGTACCACATGCAGCGCTGCATCGACTCTGGCCTCTGGGTCCCCAACTCCAAGTCCAGCGAGGCCAAGGAGGGGGAGGAGGCAGGCCCCGGGGACCCCTTGCTGGAAGCCGGCCCCAAGCCAGGCGACAAGAAGGATGTCAGCGCGTGACTCGCCCCGGCTGCCGCCTGCCTGCCCGCAGGCCCCCGTGTGCCCCTTTTCGGAAAACAAAAATAGATGCCTCTCCCCAGCTCCCTCCACTTTCGCTGCTCCCGCCCGGCCCGGGTCGGGGAGAGAGCTGCCTCCATCCCACTGCCCCCACCTCAGTGCTCATCCAAGTCTCTGCTTTGAGTCAAGGGGCTTCACTGCCTGCAGGCCACCCCCCCACCCCCCACCCATCAGCATTATGCCAAAGGCCTGAGGGTCCAGGGAGGGGTGGAGGTCGCGAGGCTGGTCCGTGGGGTGTGGGGAGGGTCCCCAGCCCAGAGGCCTGCTCCAGTCACTATGGGCTCTGTTTTCACTGTTCATCCGCTCTCGAGTCTTCTATATGGTAAACAGCAATGATCTACCAATAAAGGATTTCAGATGCTCAGGGGGGCGTCTTGAGGGCTGTTGACACAGCTCTTCTCTTGGGGTGGGAGGGGAACCCAGTGAGTGTCAGAGGCCTGGCCTGTGTTGCCCCAGGCCTTATCCTCCAGCTATCTCTATTCTGGTTCCAGGCTCTTCTTACACAAGCTATTCCACTGCCTAGAACATTCTTCCCCAGGATGCCTTTACGTTACAGTTCTCAGCCTCACCCCCCACTCTTTGTGGCTTGTCCTCCAGGCCCCCTGCTGCCACCCATTCAGGAACATCATCCTCAATCTCTGACCACTGCCCTTGGTCTCTGTGACCTCTGGCCTGCAGCCTGCCCCAGCCTCCTCCCCATCTCCCCCTTCCACACCAGACCCCAACAGGCCGTGGCCGGAGGGTGGCCGTGAACAAGGTACATCCTTCCCTCCCAGCAGAAGCCAAAAGCCCTCTCCGCAGCAGACAGGCGTGCACCTTCTGCCCGGTCCTCTCTCTGCCCTGGTCTCGTGTCCTCCCCTCTGTTCTCCCTCTCTCCTTGCAGGTTCTTGAGCACTTTAAATTTCTCTTTATCAGTGTGACCTTGGCAACTTCCTTAGCCTCAGTGTACCCCTCCTGTGCACAATGAGTAATGTTAGTGCCTTTCTCCTGGGGCAGTACTAAAATGACATCATACCACAGGGCAAGCCTGGCGCCTGGCGCTTAGGTGCTCAAAATGCGGGCCTTGGTGTGTCTGTCCCTTTACCCAAACACCCTTCCCTGCAGCCCTCACGGGGCTCCTTTATAAAGTAACGGAACGTTTGGGCCACAGAAAAGGGCCTCAAGAATAGTATGATGAATAAAGACATCAGTTTAAGATGAAAGCAACCAGTGAATCCCTCTGCCTGCCCCTTTCCAGGAGACCCCACTCCCGGCAGCTGCTTGTCACTCAGACCAGAGCTCAGTACCACTTTTTCCCAGGAGCCCTCCCTGACCCACCCGAGTTGCCCCTCACTTCCAGCCAGGCGGCTCGGCTCGCCTCACCTGCCATGTGCCAAGCTTTGTCAACCTCGCGCCGTCCTCTCCCTTGCGCTGTGAGCACCACCGGGGCACAAACAGTGTCACGTGGTCCTCAGGTGCTCACAGTGCCCTGGAGGGGTCCTGGCGCCCAGTGGGCGGTCAGTAAACCTCTACCAAAGCAAAGAGCCTCTAGGTGGTGTTGGTGCACGTTGGTTGCCACCAGGGGGCAATAGTGAGCCGCAAACCCCAGTGGCATCACCTAAAGCTTTTCATACGGTGGGAACGGCAGCCAGGGATCCAGAGGGCTTGGGCAGGAGGAAGGCATCCTAGGGTCCTTGGTAAATCTCGCCTGTCCAGGATTCATCCAGGATTGGCAAGTTCATTGTTTACTGTGAAAACTTTCCAAGGTAGAATCCATATTACTGGCTTTTCCTTCTGCCTCAGGCTCCAGTACAACTCAGCACTGTTACTGATTCTTTGCTTAAGATTTCAATATTTTGTTCGTGGGTGGGTTTTTTGTTTTTGTTTTTTTTTTTCACATTCATTGTGCTTTTTAAAAATATTGCATTAAAGTATTTATCTTGGTTACTGAGCTTTTTGGTGCCCTCTTTTGCTTTCAAGCCTCACCTGCCTCACCCTAGTGTTGGCTCTCGTAGGACACGGGATTTAAAACACATCAAGCAATATTAAGAAATAGGGAGACAGCTCCATATCTGCTCATTATCTACCCAGGCGGTTCCCTTCCCCCAATCACAGGACCCCACTGTCCATGGTTTCTTGTGACAACGTCCAGAGTTTCTTTTCAGAAACTTGTTCTTACCCCCTCTCCTTTTACCCAAAACAGCATATCCTATAGTCGGAAATGCATCTTTTTTTTTTTTTTCACTGAACAACAGACCTGCAGACCGACCTCCCCTTATCGTCAACACTTCCTCATTCCTTCTATCCTGTGTAGAAAGCTCCAGTATACGCCTATCTCAGCGTTGGTTTCACTGACCCTTTTTGACTAACATCTGGGGTTTTCCCAGTCTCTATCTTTGCAAGCAAGAAATACCCTTGTGCACCACTAACCATGAGTACAGGCATCCTACCTGTAGGAAAAATTCCTGGAAGCAGGATCGCTGGGTCTTAGCTGGGGGGGGGTGGGGGTGGGGTGGGGGGACAGAATTCAACTCAAAAGGGTTTAACAACAATTGCAATCAAGGGGTTGATGTCAGGGATGTGAGCGGGGCAGGGGGATTGGAGAAGCAACAAATGTATATCCAATGTTTTGGTTGTTTTTTTTCTAATTAAAAAAAAAAAAAAAAAAACGTTTACTTAGGAGAGACAGAGTGCCAGCAGGACAGGGGCAGACAGCGAGAGGGAGGCACGGAATCTGAAGCAGGTTCCAGGCTATGAGCTGCCAGTACAGAGCCCGACATGAGACTTGAACTCACAAACTGCGAGAGCACGACCTGAGCTGAAGTCAGATGCTCAGCCAACTGAGCCACACAGGCGTTCTTCAAATGTATTTTCTACAGCTGCTGTAACAACCACAAACTTAGCACCTTCAACACAAATTTATTATCTTAGAGTTCTGCAGCCCAGAAGTCTGACACGAGTGTCACTGGGTTAAAACTAAGACATTGGCAGAGCTATGATCCTTCTGAAAACTCGGGGTAGGATCCATTTCCTTGCCCTGTCCAGTTTCTAGAGGCTGCCCACAGTCCTTGGCTTGGGGCCTGACGCCACCTTCAAAGATGGTGAAAATAAGTCAGACTCTCACATCACATCACTCCGACTTCTTTTTCTTTTTTTAAACTTATTTATTTTGAAAGTGGGGGGGGGGGGGGCGGGGGCAGAGAGAGAGAGAGAATTCCCAAGCAGGCTCCACACTGTCAGCGTGGAGCCCAATGCGGGGCTTGAACTCATGAACTGTGAGATCATGACCTGAGCCAAAACCAAGAGTCAACCGCTTAACTGGTTGAGCCACCCGGGAGCCCTTCTGATTTCTTTTTCTGCCTCCCCCTTCCACTTTTAAGGATCCTTGTGATGACCTTGAACCCAACAGGATAATCTCCTTACCTTAAGGTCAACTGATTAGCATCCTCAATTTCCGCCTGCAGACTAGTAATGCTCCCTTGTGATGCTTCTCCCTAACGAAGCCTGACATGTTCACAGATTCCAAGGATTAGTTCAGATATTACACGGACACCTTTGGAAGTCTTTTATTCTGCCCACCACAGGGAGGCACCACATCCTAGGCTCCAGGGTATGTGCAGGAAACAGAATTAGCAGAACTCACCGAGATCTGGAGCCATGAAGAAAGTGCTCTTTGCAGACTCTGTGGTCACAGAGACACAGCCACTGCCCAAACTGTGACCAGGCAGGGAGGGAGCAGGGGAACACATATCCCTCCTTGGACTCCTACTTCTCGTCTCCGGCCAGGCTCCCCCATTGGTAGAACCCACCAGAAGCCAGGGACATGGAAGCTGGATGAAGCACTTTGTTCTCTTGTGGCCACAGAAGGAAGCCCTCTAGAAAAGCTGCTCTAAGGCAACAAATATCCTGGGGCCTGGGGACAGAGCCTAGAACAAGTTACTCCAGCCCCCATGCCCCTTACCTGCCTACCCACCAAGTGAAAAGCCGAGATTCTCCACTATATTTATGCTGTTTCTTTTTTCCTGAGTGGGCGTTTTGTTTCTTTATTAATTATGATAAAATAAACATATGTAAAATTTCCCATTTTAACCACTTTTAAGCTCGTGGTTCAGGGGCATTCAGTACATTCACGCTGCGGTGCAACCATCACCACCGTCCGTGTCCAGAATTCCTTTTTCTTCCCAGACTGAAACCCTGTCCCCACCAAACACGTGTTCCCCTTCCCCCTCCACCTGCCCTTGGCTCCTACCGTCTTCTTTCTTTCTCTATGACTCTGACTCCTCTAGGGATCTGGTATAAATTGGGATCATTTGTCTTTTGCGTCTGGCTCCCTGCACTTCACATAATGTTTTCAAGACTCGTTGACGTTGTAGGACGAAGCACGTGTCAAAGCTTCATTCCTTGTTATGACAATAATATTCCATCGTACGGCTACGTTACATTTTGCGTATCCCTTCATCTGTTGATGGACACCTGGGTCGTTTCCATCTTTTGCCTAGCTGATGTTTTTAATTTCTACCCCCTTTGGAGTGCCTGAAATATTTCAGGGGGATTCCCCTGAGTCTGCAGGGAGGGGCCTCCCGGAGCTCCCAGCAGACCAGGGAAGAGCCAAGAGTTGATGAACTAAATTAGAATCTCTTTGTGTTCTTTTCAATTGGACGATCTGTGGACCCGTCAGCCCCTTCCCCCAAACAGCCATTAGGTTGGTCAGTTTTCTGGGAACCCTTCCAAGGAATTGTCACACCCTGTCAGCCACGCATGTGAATACAGGAGTCTAGTCAAGTCCCACCAGCGGCCTGAAACTAGACCTTCTCTGCTTGTCTTGGGAGGAAACGGAGGAGTTAACGCACATGAAGGCCGGAACCAGAAGGTCTGGGTTCAAATCCCAGCTCAGTCACTGTGTGATCCCGGGCAGACACTCAGACACTGTGTGATCCCGGGCTGACGGGTCCACAGATCGTCCAATTGAAAAGAACACAAAGAGATTCTAATTTAGTTCATCAACTCTTGGCTCTTCCCTGGTCTGCTGGGAGCTCCGGGAGGCCCCTCCCTGCAGACTCAGGGGAATCCCCCGGTGCTAACTTCCTCCTGAAAATCCGCTGGACACCGGTGACCAATTGTCTCAGGTCGTTCAGGACTGTCGCAGTTTTAACCACGGAAGTCCCCAGCCTGGGAATCTCCCTTGGTCCTGGGTAAACCCCGGTAGTTGGTGTATCTGTCTGTGATGGAGGAGTTTGAGGAGGCCTTGGGCCCTGGGAGCGGTATCTGAGCCTTCCCTGCCGCTTCCGTGCCTCTTTTATTTTTTAATGTTTATTTGTTTATTTTGCGAGAGAGTGGGGGAGAGAGAATCTCCAGCAGGCTCCACGCTCTCAGTGCAGAGCCCAATGCGGGGCTTGATCCCAAGAACCGTGAGATCATGACCTGAGCAAAAGTCAATGGTCTGACACTTAACCCACCGAGCCACCCAGGCGCCCCTAAAAATAAAATCTTAAAAATAAATAAATAAATAAATAAATAAATAAATAAATAAATATAGGGGCACCTGGGTGGTTCAGTGGGTTGGGCATCCCACTTTGGCTCAGGTCGTGATCTCATGGTTCCTGGGTTCGAGCCCCACGTTGGGCCCTGGGCTGACAGCTCAGGGCCTGGAGCCTGCTTCGGATTGTGTGTGTGTCTCTCTCTCTGTCCCTCCCCCACTTGTACTCTCTCTCAAAAATAAGTACACATTAAAAACATTAGAAATAAATAAATAAATATAAATAAAAGAAACTGAGAGGGCTCCCTAAACTCTAAGCACTCAGCCCTGGGCCTGGCATCCAGTCTAGGCCAATGTGAGCTATTATTATGATTTATTCTTATAGCCGGGGTTATTACCATCATTATGATCATTAGTCATAATAGTCACTTGCCATTTCCCATCCCTCCGGGGATGCTGGACACCCAGTCCCGGGCTCACTCTGTGCTCTGTGGGCCAGCTCTGGGCCCAGTAGAGGCTGTCCCCCCCTCGGTCAGCTGGCTGTTAAAGCATTTGGCACCTTTGACTTCCTGTCGCTGCACTCCCCGTGGCAGAGAGGAAGCTGAGGCCAGAAGGCCACGGTCAGCCCTTCCACAGCAAGCAGGACAGAAGGTCAGGCCCAATGGCTCCCTAGGCCATTCACCCACCAGTTTCTTAGGCACCTACTGGGTGTCAGGCATAATTCCAGGTGCTGTGGGTGCAGTGGAGAACCACACGGACCCCTCCGCTGTGGAGCTGACCTTCTAGAGTGGAAGACAGGCTTGAAGATCAGTGCTCAAAGAAACTTCCAGTGAAATGTCAGATTGTCATAAAGATTGCAAAGTGGGGCGCCTGGGTGAGTCAGTCAGTTAAGCGTCCAAATCATCAGCGCAGGTCATGATCTCGCAGTTTGTGAGTTCAAGCTCCACATCAGGCTTCGAACACTGACAGTGTGGAGCCTGCTTGGGATCTTCTTTCTCTCTCTCTCTCTCTCTCTCTCTCTCTCTGTCCCTTCCCAGCTGTCACACACTCTCTCTCAAAATAAATAAATAAACATTTAAAAATAAATAAATTAGTGCCCCGTTTAAAAAAAAAAAAAAAAAGACTGCAAAAAGGGGCGCCCGGGTAGCTCAGTCGGTTAAGAATCAGACTCTTGATCTCAGCTCAAGTCAGGATCTCAAGGATCACGGGTTCAAGCCCCAAGTAGGGCTCTGGGCAGACAGTGTGGAGCCAGCTTGGGATTTTCTCTCTTCCTCTCTCTCTGCTCCTCCCTGCTTGCACATGCGCGTGCATGCACTCTCTCTCTCTCTCTCTCTCAAAAATAAATAAAAACTTGGGGAAAAAAAGACTGCAAAGAAAAGTACAGCAGACAAAGGGACAGAAAGATGGGTTTGCTGATTTAGAACAAGGAGCTTCTGAGGAGGAGTGAGTGTTTATTTCTTGGGCTGGGTAGTTGCCTTATTACTGTTGTTCTTTAAAACTGGACCCGCAGGCGAAGCCCATGAAAGTTTTCTTTAATGCATGCTAAAGGAAAGCTTTCTCTACTTACAATACTTCTGATACCCAATATGTGGGTTTTCCACACCAAATAATTCTCCAGTTTTCTGTGGACACCAACTGGGAGGAACTTGATCAGATATCAAAAGTGGCTGACGACTTAAAGGATTCTTTGCTCAGACTGGACGGAACAGGCTGAAGATAGGCTCAGGCCAAGGTCAAGGACTAGTCGAAAAGAGTGCTCTGATTAGTTTGGTCAAGGAGAGGGTCTTTGTCACCTGTCTGTGCCTCAGTTTCTTGCTCTGAGAAATGGGGATGGGCTCATCCCCCAGTGGACTGCTGCCAGGACCAAATGAGATAATGCATGAAAACACTCGGTGCACGGCCTTTTGAGTAAAGGACAGCGACTTGCTGTGTGTCCATTAGAACTCAGATAAGGTGGAGGGGCACCTGGGTGGCTCAGTAGGTTGAGCCACTGTCTCTTGCTTTTGGCTCAGGTCATAATCCCAGGGTCGTGGGATGGAGCCCCGCGCTGAGTGTGGAGCCTGCTTAAGAGTCTCTCTCTCTCCCTTGGTGTGCCAGGGGTCTCGGTAGGTTAAGCGTAGGACTCTTGACTTTGGCTCAGGTCATGATCTCACAGATCATAGGTTCTAGCCCCAGTCCGGCTCCGCACGCGGTCAGTTAAGAGCCTGCTTGGGATTTTCTCCCGGCCTCCACCTCTGCCCCGCCCCTGCTCTCTCTCTCTCAAAATAAATAAATTAAAAAAAAAAAAAAAAAAAAAAAAAGATTCTCTCTCTCTCTCTTTCCCTCCCCCTCTCACGCACGTGCTCCCTCTCTCTCTCACTCAAAAAAAAAACAAAAACCAAAAAACTTGGTGGGACATCCAAGCTGCTACTTTGACAGATTCAGAGGTGTAGGTGATCAGGAAAAGGATTTGAGCAGGTAGGTCAAAAATGCCTCCTTGCGGTGGGGGTGGGGTGGGATGGGGGTGAGGGTGGGGTGGGGTGGGGTGGGGTGGGGTGGGGTGGAGGAGGTCTTCATCCAGCTAGGTGGAGCTGGCCAGGCAGGGACAAGGGAAGAGAGGCAGAATGGAATGGAGTCACCTAACAGGACGAAGAAAGACTGAATGGCGGTTGGCTGGGCTGCAGCCTTGATCGCCAAGATAAGGACACGGGGTTTACACCAAGTCCCAAAGCCTAACTTTGGCCCACCGTCCGCGTGGGCAATTGCTTAGGCGTCACTGGCAGGCCACACTCTCCAGCCACCCCAGCGAGCCACCCCTTCCGCATCTCCGCCCACTTTCCCCAACAGCCAGTCGCTGACGCTGAAGTGCATCCAGGAGCCGCCCCAGCCAATCGCGGTTGGGGGAGGGGGAAGTGAAGCTGAGGACCAATAGGAACTCCACCATTGCAACGAAAGGACCAATGGTTACCTGCGACGGGTCACAGCGGCGGCCAATGACTATGCCCATTTCAGGTGGCCAATAGGAGGCGGTGTCTCGGCGGCAATTTGGCGGTGGCTGCCCTTGGCTGTGGGGCGGGGTCCCGGGTCCTAGCCAGAGTCCGGGAAAGGGTGAGCCAGGTGCCGCCGGGAGGTCTTCTAGAGGGAAGCGGCCGGCGGGAGGCGCGGCTGGAGGCGGGGAGCGGACGGAAGGGGAGAGGGGGTTGCGGGGAGGGGAGGGGGGAGTGGCTGCGCTTGGCCGGTGGGCGGGGGCGGGGGGGGTGGTGAGGATAGCAACACCCGCTGCCTTGTGACTGGTCAATGCCTGGTGGGTGCACCTCGTGGTTCCTGCCCCTGCCAGCGAAGTTTCGAGGTTTGGGTGTTTGTTTGGGGTGGGGGGGGCGATGCGGACCTCCTGGGTGGAGACCTCCAACCCCATTTGCAAAGCTGGCTCTGGACCCGGTGGGGATGAGGAAGGAGGAAATGGACGTCCCCACCATATTTTCTCAAATGTTAACACATAATAATAGCGAATATTTATTAAGTACTTACAGCCTGCCAGGCCCTGTGCTGAGCGCCCTCCCTGCCTCATCTCACTGAATCCTCCCAACAACGCTTTGAGGGAGGAGAGGCTGTTATACGCCCATTTTCCAGACGAGGACACAGGCTCAGAGAGGGGCTGATTGCTGAGGAATCTGACATTGTGCTATGACGACATTCTCTTCTCCGGATCACTGTTTATCTTAAAACTGGAGGACTTGGAGGCCTGAGGCCCGGGCCTGGCTCTAGAAAAAACCCCACAGCTGGCTTGAAGGGAGAAAATGAAACACAACCTGTCCTAGGCTCAGGGGAGTCGGCAGTACCTGGGGTTACTCACCAGGGTAGATGTGGGAGGCAGGAATCTTGGCGTGTAAGAGGACGATGGAAGCAATAATAATGATTTTATTCTTGTTTTTGTCATATTTGTTATTTTTTCATGCCTGCGTTAAGGGCTGAGCTGTGATGTTACAACCATCTTTTCATGGCAACGCTCCCAGCATCTCCATTTTCCAGTGGGGAAACTGAGGCCCAGTGTGGCTAAGTGACTTGTCTGATTTGACACGGAGAGATCCAAGATTTGCCCCCCTGGCCTGTTTCACCACACCTGCCTGCCTGTTGATTTTGGGAAGGTGGGTTCAAAACAGGTTTTTATATTGGTGCAAGCCTGTCCAATAAAGGGGTTCATCATTGTTCGTGACAGATCTAATAGGTGCGGGCATGCTCTCTAACTCCATCAAACAGATGTAGAAACAGGCTCAGGGAGAGGAATTGGGTGTCTGAGGTCATACAGAGAGGGGGTTCCAGAATCTTCCCCTCAGGCCTTAGCCTGGATGAGTGGAAGGTTGAGGGGACGTCAGGTCAAGGTCTGGGGGCTGATGGCCTGTCTCTTCCCAGCCAAGCCAGCTATCAAGAGCATGCCTCTGTGCCGTTGGGGTGCCACCACCAGGGACAGCAGGCCTGATGGGGATGAGGCTCAGCCCATGGTCTCCAGGGGAGGCCTAAAGGTCCTTCTGCACTGGGCTGGCCCTGATGGCGGGGACCCCTGGGTCACCTTCAGCGAGGCCACACTGACCGCAGAGGAGGTCTGCATCCACATCGCACACAAAGTCGGTGAGTCTGGGGCATCGGCCATGTGGTGGGGGTGGGGGGTGGGGGTGCTGAGAGCAGCAGCTGGGCCCATCCAGCCATCCATCCTTCTGCCCATTCGAATATTCAGCAGACATCGAGTGAGGAACTGTAGTGTGCCAGCCCTTTGTAGAGCTCTGCCTTTGTAGAGCTGATATTCCAATAGGAAAACCAGCAAGGAACACAATGAATAGGAAAACAGCAGAGATGGCTGATGGAGAAAAATAAAAAATTCAGGAAAGGCCACTTGGCTGGCTCAGTTGGTAGAGCATGTGACTCTTGACCTCAGGGTTGTGAGTTCAAGCCCCAGGTTGGGTGTAGAGATTACTTAAAAAAAAAAAAAAATCAGGGGCGCCTGGGTGGCTCAGTTGGTTAAGCGTTCCACTTCAGCTCAGGCCGTGATCTCACAGTCTGTGGGTTTGAACCCCGCATCAGGCTCTGTGCTGACAGCTTGGAGCCTGGAGCCTGCTTTGGATTCTGTGTCTCCCTCTCTCTCTGTGCCTCCCCCACTCGCGCTCTGTCTCTCCCTCAAAAATAAAATAAAAACATTTTTTAAAAAATTAAAAAAAGAGGGGCGCCTGGGTGGCGCAGTCGGTTAAGCGTCTGACTTCAGCCAGGTCACGATCTCGCGGTCCGTGAGTTCGAGCCCCGCGTCGGGCTCTGGGCTGACGGCTCAGAGCCTGGAGCCTGTTTCCGATTCTGTGTCTCCCTCTCTCTCTGCCCCTCCCCCGTTCATGCTCTGTCTCTCTCTGTCCCCAAAATAAATAAACGTTGAAAAAAAAATTAAAAAAAGAGAGACGCTTAACCGAGTCACCCAGGTGCCCCCAAAAGTGTAATTTCTTCTTCCAGAGAAGGAGAAGGTCTGTCCAGTGGGACTTTGCTTATTGGCCCCGTCTTCCAGGAAATTCTCTCAAACCTCCTCACCCACAGTCTGATGGGGGCCTAATGGTGGATATCTGTCACACCTTGCGCTTTCCCATTGGTGGCCGATTCTTCAAGAGCTCAGACAGGAGTGCCGGGTGATGTGACGCATGCCTGGCAGAAGGAACAGGATTTGTAAAGGGCCCAGACAGCCTGATCTTTGGAGGAAGCAAAAGACCTTAAGAGGGACTACATTGTGAGTTCTAAGAATTTGGTAAGGGAAGTAGGAATTGAAAGTGGAACCTTATTTGTCAGGGTCCAGGTCCAGGTCATGGTTATTCTGTGCTGAGGGGGTTGGGCTTTCTCATGGGGCAATGGGGAGCCGTGGAAAGTTCAAGCCAGAGAGCAAAACAGATTGGTTCTTTAGGAAGCTGCCTCTCAGGGAGGCATTCTCCTTCTGCGGGAGGCAGTACACTTGGACACAGTGACCTTGAAGAGCGATTTGCATCATCCCACACAGTTCCACTCCTAGATGGGTACTTTATGGTCGCTCCGCTCATATGTTTTAGGAGACGCGTTCCAGAATGTTTGGAGCTGCTTCATTTATTTTAGTGAAGGATGGGAGGCTGTCTCAGAGTCCCTCTGTAGGAGAATGCATAAATTGCAGTCAGGTTGAATGCTGAAATGTTCTATAGTCAGGAAAAAGGAATTTCACCAAAGTTACACATGTCATGTGGGAAGTTGTTTTTTTTTTTTTAATTTATTTAAGAGATTTTTGATGTTTATTTATGTTTGAGAGAGGGGGAGAGGGAGAAAAAATGTGAATGGGGGAGGGACAGAAAGAGAAGGAGACACAGAATCTGAAGCAGGCTCTAGGCTCAGAGCTGTCGGCCCAGAGCCCGATGCGGGGCTCGAACTCATGGACTGCGAGATCATGACCTGAGCTGAGGTCGGATGCTCAACCAACTGAGCCACCCAGATGCCCCATTTTTTAATTTTAATTTTTATTTATTTTTTAATCTCTACACCTAACACCGGGCTACAAACTCATGACCCTGAGATCAAGAGTCACACGCTCTACCAACTGAGCCAGCCAGGCACCCTTCATGTGTGAGGTTTTAAAACCTATTGTAACTTGAAAAAGCAGGGGCACCTGGGGGTTTAGTCGATTAAGCATCTGACTTTGGCTCAGGTCATGATGTCGCCCTTGTGAGTTCAAGCCCCGCGTTGGGTTTGCGGCTGTCAGCGCAGATCCCACTTTGGATCCTCTCTCTCCCCTCTCTCTCAGAAATAAATAACATTAAACAAAAAAATAAGAGGGGAGCCTGGGTGGCTCAGTTGGTTACGTGTCCAAATTTGGCTCAGGTCATGATCTCGCGGTTCGCGAGTTGGAGCCCCGTGTCGAGCTCTGGGCTGACGGCTCAGAGCCTGGAGCCTGCTTCGGATTCTGTGTCTCCCTCTCTCTCTGCCCCTCCCCGCTCATGCTCTGTCTCTCCCTCCTTCAAAAATAAATAAACGTTAAAAAGGGCAGGATGCCTGGGTAACTCAGTTGGCTAAGCGTCTGACTTTGGCTCAGGTCATGATCTCACGGTTTGTGGGTTTAACCCCCACGTAAGCTGTCAGCTCAGAGCCTAGAGCCTGCTTCGAATTCTGTGTCTCTGATTCTGTGTCTCTGTCTCTCTCTACCCATCCTCTGCTCGTGCTCTGTCTCTCTCTCTCTGTCTCTCTCAAAAAATGAATAAAGGTTAAACCAATTTTTTAAATAAATAAAAATTTTAAAAAGGAAAAGAAAATTGTAGGGGCGCCTGGTTGGTTTACATGGTTAAGCCTCCAACTCTTGGTTTCGTCTCAGGTCAGGATCTCACAGTTTGTGGGTTCAAGCCCTGCACTGACAGCGCGGAGCCTTCTTAGGATTCTCTTTCCCTTTCTCAGCCCTTCCCTGGCTGCTCACTCGCTCGCTCGCTCTCTCTCAAAAAATAAATAAACATTAAAAATTAAAAAACCAAATTATAGAAGGACACCTATAGTGTAATATTAGATTTAGAGCTTATAACACTTGAGACTAGGTCATAGAGGATATGGAAATGATAAACTCTATTTCAGGAGTATGGTTACCTCTTTACAGGAGGGAAAAGGAAGAGAATGTAGGCAGAGGCTTCCATTGCAGTCAAGTTTTAGGTCTTTATCTTGTCTCTGTACTTTGGTGATTATAAATGATTCCGGATGGACTATCTTAGATGAAAATATTAAGTGACGTGTGTAAAAGGATGCCTTGGGTGGCCGGTGTGGGAAACAACAGCAAGTCTGGAGGCTGGACTAGGGCTGGGCTTTGGATCGGAAGGAACCCAGGGAGATTGGAGGATGCGGACAGAACAGGCCTTGTGACCTGTCTGATGTGGGGTGCTGGGCGGGGGAGTTGAGGACAAGGACCAAGTCCTAGTTTAAAGAACTGGGCAGACAGAAGGGAAAAAAAAAAAAAAAAAAAAGGACTGGGCAGACAAGAGGCAGGTCTGGGGACCTGAGACAAGATCTCTTTGAAACAAGGCACATCTAAGAGGGCTCTGGCATCCAGGGGGAGACAGCCAGGAGGCAGGTGGCTCTTCCCCCGGGGCTGGAGTTCAGAGCGAGACCCGGCAGAGTGCCAGCAGTTTGTAGAGTTGGGTGGGTCGGTCTAGGATAGGTTCTTGCTCTAGGAATGGCAGCCTCCCAAATTTTCCTGGGTCAAGGGCAGCAAAGGTTTACCTAAAATCTAATGCAGGTTGAATGATTCACTTCTATCTTGTAGCTTCGGCCCAAGGGGTCTCCACCACCCCTGAGACAGGGAAGATGCGAGACAGTTTGTTTCCTGGCCTGGGAATCTGCGTCTCCCTTCCGCCAACATCCCGTTGTCCAGACACCAGGATAGGAAATCTAGTCTGTGAAGCCGCAGCATGGTCAACATGTTGCATTGCGCTCGATGTGCAGGAGGAGCAGAGGGGAGGGAGGGGAGGGAGGGGAGGGGAGGGCCAGGCCTATGAGGGGGTCCACAAGGCCGATGGCAGCAGCTGTGGACTCCTGATCTTGTTTCTTCCCTGTTCCAGGCATCACTCCATCCTGCCTCAATCTCTTCGCCCTCTTTGATGCCCAGGCCCAGGTGTGGCTGCCCCCAAACCACATCTTGGAGGTCTCCAGAGACACGAACCTGACATTGTACTTCCGCATGAGGTGGGTGAAGGCCCCTTGGAAGTCTCGCCCCCTTTTGTTCTGCCCCCCTCGTTCCCCAGCACCCCACCTTCCTGGAGCTGGTCTGAGTCCACGCTGAGGCCCCAGCTGTTCCCCCTCCCTCCCCTCTTGCAGGTTTTATTTCCGGAACTGGCACAGCATGAATCCTCAGGAGCCGGCCGTGTACCGCTGTGGGCCCACCAGGGCCAAGTCTTCCTCGGAACAGGCAGAGCAGGGGGTGCAACTCCTGGACCCAGCCTCCTTTGAGTACCTCTTTGAGCAGGTGTGTGCAGGGCTGCTGGGGACGTGGGGCTGTTTGTGAGGGACTCGGGTAGCTGAGGAGCCCCACTTCCCTCCCCAGTTCACTAAAGCGAATGGGTTTCAGCCCTTGCCGTCTGGGATCCTTTGGCTGTCTGAACCAAAGGGTTCTGAGACAGGATTGCGTGGGAGAGAGTGCTGTGATCAATTAGTGATGTGTGCCACAGGCCGAGGGTGGGGCAGAGGAGGCATGTATGCTGCGTATTTGGCCTTTCCAGAAAATGGGGGTTCCCTCCCATCCCGAAAGTGGACAGAAGCCAGAGAGGGAACAGGTTTTCATGCCTCCCTTTCTGCCCGCTCCCCCCACCCACCCAGGGCAAGCACGAGTTTGTGAATGATGTGGCACCACTGTGGGAGCTGTCGAGCGAGGAGGAGATCCACCATTTTAAGAACGAGAGCCTGGGCATGGCCTTTCTGCACCTCTGCCACCTCGCCCTTTGCCATGGTATCCCCCTGGAGAAGGTGGCCAAGAAGATCAGGTGTCCGGGAATGGGGCGGGGACAGGTATCTGGGAGTCACAGTAGACCTTGCATCCTGCAACGTCTTCATTCGGCAAACGCTTGTTCAGTGCCTGCCGTATGCTGGCGCTGGTGCCGGGTGCCGAGGCCACAACAGTGAACGAGTCAGACAAAAATCACTGTCCTCTCGGAACTCACGTCTGGTCAAGGAGCCAGGCAGTACACAGAACTGCAAAAGCGAAAGGTCCAGGGTTTCAGGTGATGCTACACACAGAGGGGAAAAAATTAAGCAGGAAGGGAGGAAGGAGAAGGTAGCATTCAGATTCCAAGGTTTGAAGGAAGTGAAGGAGGGAGCGTGGTGCGTATCCGAGAGGAGGGCGTCCTGAACAGAGAGAACAGCCAGTGCGAAGACCCTGAGGCCTGGCAGATATGTTGGAGGATGTGTAGGTGGAGCAGAGTAAACTCGGAGAATTCCTTAGAGTTCAAGGGAAGGAAGGACATAGGAGCATGGGGAGCTGGGAGTGAGCTGTCTGCACCTCCATTGTTGTGAGGGCCTGGGTAATCCGGGTACACTGCCTGGAAGAGGCAGTGAGAGAAATGGATCCTACGAGACCAACAGTTCTTAAAGCACATGTCTTTCCATTTCTGTCGTGTTATCACTCTGGAAGACCCAGGCTGGGACAACAAAGTCCAAGGTGCTTGGAAGCCCGGAGGGAGTACCCCCTCTAGCCTCAACATCAGAGAATGCTTCCTGGGAGAAGTGACATTTCTGCTAAGACCTGAAGTTTGAGTCAGCTTTATTCAGATGTGGACTGTGTTGCCCAAGCATTCTAAGCAGAGGGAAAAGCATACGCAAAGGCCCAGAGGCAGTGGGCAGCAGCGGCTTTCTTCTTGGAGATCTGAACTTGGAATATGGGGGCCTGAGTCCACCAGGCTGTAGTCAGGGCACCTTTCTCCCAAGGGCTCCAAGGAGCCCTGGGAAGCTTGGAAGTGGGGGCAAGAGGCAGCTAAAACCTCAAGCTTTTGGATCGCTCTGATCTAGGGGTGGGAGAGAGGGCTTGGGACATGGAGACTGAGGCTCAGAAATCTGTTAGCTAAGTGAGCTGTACTGGAGGTCAGATGCCAGACAGGCGGTGGGAGAAGAGGGGAGAGGATAAGGGTTTGTGAGGAGCAGAGGGGCCTCCCAGAGCTGTGCCTTTTGTCGATAATCATCATATTGGTGATAAAAACTAATCGTGACTTCTCCAGTAGTAACACCTGATGTTCACGTAGGTCTTACTGTGTGCCAGTCAGCAGCCCTCAGGCCTCAGGCCTGGAAGTGGGCCCTGTTTGATCCCACCCTATATATGAGAAGACCGAGCGCTTTAGGAGGTTGTCCAAGAGCTGGGATTTTAGCCCCGTCGTCTGCTCCAGAATTCTGACACCGGCTGGCCTCCCTGTGCTGGCCCTTTATTGCGTTGCTCTCTTTCTACCTGCACGACGGCCGGCCTGTTTTCTAGACGAGGCAGCTGAGGTTCAGAGAGGTTAGGCCGCTCACCCGGCGTGACGCGGCTACGCCTGCAACCGGGCTCCTGACCAGCCCTTCCTGATTGTCCCCCCAGCTTCAAGGACTGCATCCCACGCTCCTTCCGGCTGCAGCTCCGGCGGCACAACGCGTTAACACGGCTGCGCCTACGGAGACTCTTCCGCAGGTTTGTGCGGGCCTTCCAGCCGGGCCACGTCTCCCAGCCGGTCATCATGGTCAAGTACCTGGCCACGCTGGAGCAGCTGGCACCCCGCTTCGGCACGGAGCGCGTGCTCGTGTGCCGGCTGGAGGAGCAGGCCCAGGCCGTGGGGGACCCCTGCTACATCCAGGACGGGGGCCAGTCCCCCCCGGAGCCTGGGCCTGAATTGGCCCCCGGACCCCCTACTCATGAGGTGCTGGTGACAGGCACTGGTGGCATCCGGTGGCGGCCAGTCCAGGCAGAGGTGAGCAGAGTGCCTCTTCCATCCGGGGGCCCCGATGGCTGGGGCTGGGCTTCCTGCTCAGCCTTGGCCTCCAAGGGTGGCTGCCGTGAGCCCTTTCCCCACGTGGCGCTGGGGTGTGTCTGTCTGTCCCCTGGGGTGGATTTTTGGGGAGCAGCCTCTGTCTCCCCCCTAGGGACCTACTTTCTGAGGTCTGCATCTCTGAGGGACCCTCGTCTGGTACCTGGGGGTGAGAGGGCTCGGCTCCCCCTCTCTTCCTCCCTGAGGTTCTGTCTTCTGGCGTGTGTGTCTCTTGGGGGAAGGTCTCCGTCCCATCTGTGACACGGGGACTTAGGGGGATGCCTGAGGAGCCTGTCCCCGGGAAAACTGTGCGGAGGACTAAGCTGGCACGGCCCTGCCGGGTTTCCAGGGTCCCGGTGGCGATGGTTGCAGCAGGAACCCCCGTGCTGGCCCATCAGGGAAGAAAAGCAAGGCCCAGGAGGTGGGCAACCAGCCAGTGGACAGGCCTCAGGAAGCGCCATGGGCCTACTTCTGTGACTTCCAGGACATCACCCACGTGGTGCTGAAAGAGCGCCACGTCAGCATCCACTGTCAGGACAAGTGCCTGGTGGGGCCCTGGGGCTGCGGGCCTGACGGGAGGCGCGGGGGGCGCCTCTGGTCTGCGATGGCTGCCTGACGTCCCCCCACCCCCACCCCGGCCCGCAGGAGCTCACCCTGCCTTCCCGAGCTGTGGCCCTGTCCTTGGTGTCGCTGGTGGACGGCTATTTCCGCCTGACGGCCGACTCGAGCCACTACCTGTGCCGGGAGGTGGCCCCTCCGCGGCTGGTGATGAGCATCCGGGATGGCATCCACGGGCCCTTGCTGTGAGTGCTGGGAGGGCGGCTGGGTGACATGGGGCGACGTGGGGCTGCCAGCCGGGCCGCAAGCTCCAGGGACAGTGAGGCTTGAACGAGGTGTTTGTATCGAGGTCTTCGCGTGCGTTCACATTAGTGTGTGTGTGTGTGTGTGTGTGTGTGTGTGTGTGTGTGTGTGGTGTGTGCTCACCTCCGTGTGAGAGTATACACGTGCAAGCAAGCCTTCCTGTCTTAGTACATGCCTATGTGTGTGAGCGCAGCTGTGAGTGTGGCCGTGTGTAAGCACACACACGTGCACATGCATCTGTGCCTATGGCGTCCATGTGTGTACACATGTGTGCATGCCCGTGGGTGCACGTGTGGGAGTGGATGCACGTGTGCACGCCTCGGGTTACAGGGGGAAAGAGGGTGCCTGCTGCAGCGTGGGCACGTGTCATGACAGTACCTGGGTCTGGGACTGTCACCACACACGTTTAACGGCTCTTTGGGGTGCAGCTGTGTTTTACGATTGCATATAAAATCGTCATTGCCTGTTCTTACGTGACGGGACGGGTGATCTTTGTGGAGCTGTAGGTTGGACAAACGCTAGTGGCCCTTCACATACATGCGTGTTTACATCCCCACAGGTGTGTGTGTGTGTCCTGGTAATTGTAGGTCACTGTCTGTGCAATTCTGTTCGGACGTACGGGGCCAAGGACATCAAGTGTCAGTACTTAAGTGGTCCTCAGACACGCGTGTGGCCATCCTGCATGCTCCCGGGTCAGGGTTTGTGACTCGCGGTTCGTCTGTGCCTCATACCCGTGCCTGGGCGGTCCTGCGCCATCTGCGGCCCCAGGACGGGCCATCGAGGTGTCTAAGAGGTCCGACGGCTCGGAGCCTGGTCTCTACCCCAGAGGAGGGTGAAGCGGCCATCCCACCTCCTGAGGGCCGTGGCTGTGCCATGTCCCAGCCGATGTGCACGGCCACCCGTCCTGGGGTCCGGGGGCCGCATCAGCGTGTGTCCTGGTCTGTTTGGACGGCTAGGACAGTAGCATTGGCGGAGTGATGTAGAGGCAACGGACGTTTGGTTCTCATAGTTCCGGAAGCCGGAAGTCTAAGTTCAAGGTGCAGGCAGGTCCGGTGTTCGGTTGAGAGCCCCGCTTCCTGGGTCATAGACAGCCCTCTGGCTGGGTCCTCACGTGGAAGGGGCAGGCGAGCTCTCTGAGGTCCTTCTATAAGGGCACTGATCTTATTCGTGGGCTTTCCACCCTCGTGACCTGATCACCTCCCAGAGGCCCCACTTCCTCACAGCGTCACCTTGGGGGTTAGGTTTCAGCACAGGAATTCCAGGGACACATGGACATTCAGTCTAGTAGCACGTGAGCCCCCGCACGCGTAGGTGTCTGGGCCTCTGTGGCTGCAGCCCACGTACTGCCTATCTGTGCTCACGACGTTGTCACCTCTGGGTCTGGGATATCGATGCCCCTGTGCCACCACGTCATAACAGGTAAGCGGCTGTGCCTGTGACTGTTGTCCTATGAACGTGCGACACACTACGTGCTGCGTGTCAAGGTGGCTGGCAGGGTGTGTGCCCATCCAGTGTCTGAATGCAGTTGATCGTCTGTGCGTGTGTCACCATGTTGGTGACACTGTCCAGCCATTGTCACACACGAGCGTATGCCTCTTGTGGTACCTCTATCGCCCCGGGAGTGTTCGTGTGCAAGACCGTGTTTAATTGGTACGCATCTGTGTTCAGACTCAGCGTCTGCACGTAAGTGCCCGAGTCTGACGTTTGTCAGGCTCGTTCGTCAGGGAGGTTTCGTGTGTCCTTGTGGCCAGGCGCGGGTCCAGCCATACCCCTGGGTTCCCCAACACGCCCCCTTGTCTTCTACAGGGAGCCATTCGTGCTGGCCAAGTTGCGGCCCGAAGATGGTCTCTACCTCATCCACTGGAGCACCAGCCACCTCAACCGTCTCATCCTCACGGTGGCCCAGCGTGACCAGGTGGGCCTGGGGCGGGGGTCCCGGGCCGGGGCTGGGCGCGCTCCCTGCCTGGACCCCTGCTCACCGCCCCCACCCCTGCCACCCACCCCAGGCACCTGGCGGGCAGCAGCTGCACCTCCGTAAATTCCCTATTGAGCTGCGGGCCGGGAGCTTCGAGCTGGAGGGCTGGGACCGCTCCTTCCCGAGCGTGCGGGAGCTGCGCACCGCCCTGCAGGGCTGCTCGCTGCGGGCCGGGGACGACTGTTTCTCCCTGCGCCGCTGCTGCCTGCCACGGCCCGGAGGTATGGTACGGGGAGCCGTTGGGGGGGGGGGGGGGCGTCTCCTCCCTGTGCCAGCCCACAGTGATGTCACTTCAACCCCCAGAGCTCTCCAACCTCATCATCATGCGTGGGTCTCGGGCCAGCCCTGGGCCACTCAACCTCAGCCAGCTCAGCTTCCACCGCGTCTGCCAGGATGACATTACCCAGGTCCGTGCAGTCGGGGCTCCGGGGCACTGGGGAGGGCGGCCTCGAGCTGTTGTCATGGAGACGTTCTGTGCTTTGTCCCTCCAGCTGTCTCACTTGGGCCAAGGCACGAGGACCAATGTGTATGAGGGCATCTTACGGGTGGGGGAAAGAGGCCCCAAGGAGGGCACGGCAGATGGTGGGGACCCCCCCACGCCCAGTGGGGACCGTGGGCAGGAGCTACGAGTGGTACTCAAGGTGCTGGACCCCAGTCACCACGACATCGCCCTGGTGAGTGAGCACCGCCAGGGGCCAGGTGGCAGGATGGGGGGGGACGGTCAGGGTCTGTGGCCACCTGACCTGCCCCACGTCCACAGGCCTTCTACGAGACAGCCAGCCTCATGAGCCAGGTCTCCCACGTGCACCTGGCCTTTGTGCACGGCGTCTGCGTGCACGGCTCTGAGAGTGAGTGGGTCCCCCAACGCCCCCCGCTTTGCAGTCCCCTTATACCCACTCCCTGGCTTGTACCCTGACCCTTGACCTGTGTCTTCACCCCTGACTCCACGCTCCACCTTGACTTATACCATGATCTCTGACTACACACCTCAAACTTGTGGCTACTCGACCTTCAACCTGTACCCCACCCCCTGACTGTATCCCAACACTCACTTTGCATCCTCATCCCTGACTATACCTTGACTTTTCCTTCTACTCCAGTACCTGGCTGTACCCTAACCCTTGACCTACACCCTGACTCCTGGCTGGATCCCTAGCCCATCTACCACCTGACACCCCTAGTCCCCGGCATCTCTCGACTCTCTGACCCCACTGGCATTGTGACCCCACGCAGACACCGGCACCGTTGGGCTCCCCAGTCCTCCCAGATCTCTTGCCTCCGCCCCTACCTCTACCCCTACCCTGTGTGTACCTCAAAACTCCACGTCCAGGGTGATCCCAGCCAGTAGCCCCCACACTCTCAACCCCACCTGTCCATTTCTCTGGCTTTCCCTCCAGCGCGGGTCTACACCCCGTGAGTGCCCCAATCTGGTGGGATCCTGTCAGCCCTTATGATGCCCCTGTCTTAACCTCCACACTTCCACTCGCCTGTACCCACTCCCGGTTCCCCAGTGACATCCTCACGTTGTCACTTTACGTGTCAGCTTTCCCCGGCCCCACCCTGGACTCAGATGCCAGCATTCACCTCTGCCTCACCCTGCACCCACATTGCCTACCCTCCATCCCGCATTTCCCCTCACCCCAGCATCACTCCCAAGTTGCCCCCCGGGCCTCTGTCCCGACACCTTCCCCACCCACAGTCCCAGCCCCCGTGTCCTACCACCTGTGCCCTGGAGGGTGGAGGTAGGTGGGCAGCCCCTGCTGGGCCTTTGCAGACATCATGGTGACAGAGTACGTGGAGCACGGACCCCTGGATGTGTGGCTGCGGCGGGAGAGGGGCCACGTGCCTGTGGCCTGGAAGGTGGCAGTGGCCCAGCAGCTGGCCAGCGCTCTCAGCTACCTGGTGCGTGCCTGTGGGTGGGGCCTGGGTCGATGGGAGCGCCAGGGTGGCCTCAGCATTGGATGTGGAGGCCTCAACACGTTATTTAATCCACACACTGGCCCTGGGGGATCTTTCCATGAACCTGTCCTGCTCACACACCCCTGTGGCTCCCATCTCCCTCAAGAGAACACCTCACCTCTCTCTATAGTGTCTGAGGTCCCGTGGGGCTTGGCCTCCGCGGCCTCTGTCACTCTTGCCATTCATCCCAGCTCCTCCTGGCCTAGTCACCCCAGTTTCCAGAGCACCTCTGTGTGCCAGGCTCTGTCCTCGTCCCTGAGGACACAATGGAGAACAAAACAAAAGTCTCTGTTGTTAGGGAGCTGGGCACTTAGTTGGGAGGAACAAACAAATAATAATTAACTACGTTGCGTAGTGTTTTAGGAAGTCATGAGAAATACGGGGGGAAAAGCAGGGTCTGGGGAAGAAGCAAAGGTTTAAATAGATGGGTGGGGGAAGGCCTCACTAAGGTGACCTGGCAGTGAGGAAGGGAGTCCCGAGGGTATCTGGGTAAGTGCATTCTGGGAAAAAGGAGTAGCCAGCCTAGAGGCCCTGGGGAAAGAGCTCCTCGGGCTTGGTTAGAGGAGAGCAGTTGGACCTGACCGGAAGTTTGGCCCCAGCTCTGGGAAAACTGGAAGGACCTACTAGGTGCCTAGTGCACCCCGGTCCCAATGACCACGTATTTGGATCCCCACGATGACCATGATCGTTTTATGGGTTTTGTGGTGTATTTGACCTCGGTTATTTCTTTCACGTGGGCCGTCCCTGTGGACACCACATGGATGGGACTGGGGGCAGCATCTACAGCGCCCCCCCCCTTGGCCACGCCCCCTTTCCACCCCACCACAGGAAGACAAGAGCCTGGTTCATGGTAATGTGTGTGGCCGGAACATCCTGCTGGCACGGCTGGGACTGGCGGAGGGCACCAGCCCCTTCATCAAGCTGAGCGATCCCGGTGTGGGCCTGGGCGCCCTTTCCAGGGAGGGTGAGGACCCGGGCAGGGCTGGGTTCAGGGACGGGCTTCCCCCGCTCTTTTCACCCTTGGTGACTTCTGACCCTGGCTCCAGAGCGGGTAGAGAGGATCCCCTGGACAGCCCCTGAGTGCCTGTCAGGTGGGGCCAGCACCCTAACCACTGCAGCTGACAAATGGGGCTTTGGTGTCACCCTCCTGGAGATCTGCTTCGACGGGGAGGCCCCTCTGCAGGGCCGCGGCCCTTCTGAGGTACGTCCAGGGCTTGTCTGGGTCCATCCTATAAAGGGGATTGGCACTTCCAAGATGTCCAGAGGGCATGTTCGGGGTCCAGAGCTGCCTCCTCTCTGGCTGTGTGGCCTCGTATCTCCGGGGCTCCATCAGGTTATCCGTCACTTGGGGTTAACCCGTCCCTACGTCATAAAGTCGTGACATACAGCAAATAAGTGACGTGTTTCGGTTTTAAGCAGAGCATTCGGGGCCGTGATGAGAGCAGCACAGGCTGTGGGGGTGAGGGAGTACCGGCGGACTCCCCGGAACCAGTGGAGGGGTCAGGCAAGGCTTCCCAGAGGAGGTTTAATCTAAGTGCAGAAATACTGCAGTGACCAGGCGAGGAAGCGCAGCCTAGGCAGAGGTCCCAGCACGTACAAAGGCCCCGAGGGTCTGGTGCGTTCAAATTGCTGCAGGAGCTTCCCGGAGGCAGACGGAGGAGGGGCTAGGCACAGAGGTGGGTGGAAGCCAGGGCAGGAAGGGCCAAGTGTGAGGTGTTCGAGCCCAGCACGCTCAGCTGGACTCGGGATCAAGTCCTGGCCCTGCAGTGGTGATCAAGTCTGCTTCCATTTGCCAAGCCTCAGCTGCCACATCTGTAAAATGCGAGTGACAAGAACAAGGACCTAGCTTGCGCTGAGAGCTTGACTGTTCTTTTGGAGAAGGGGACCAGGAGTGGGGGTGAGGGGTGGGCACTGACTCCCGTGGGTCCCCTTCCTGGCAGAAAGAGTGCTTCTACCAGAAGCAGCACCAGCTTCCTCAGCCCTCCTGCCCGGAGCTGGCCACACTCACCAGCCAGTGCCTGACCTATGAACCAGCTCAGCGGCCCTCCTTCCGCACCATCCTGCGTGACCTCACTCAGCTGCAGCCCCAGAGTGAGCCCCACCCCCTTGCTGGGACCCCTGCTTATGCCTGCATGGTGCACCTGAGGTTTCTGCACAGGGACTCGGCATGCGTGCCCGTTTCGAATTCATTTAAGGCTGTACGGATGCCTGTGCTCCCCTTAAAGTCTTATGTAGGGAGAGCCACAACCTCTTTGGACAAATTAGGCCCTTGCAGCAACTCTCTTGCTTTTGCTTTCTCTCTTGATGTAATACCCTTTACCCAATCTAAGAACTTCCAGGCGTCAGTTTTGATGCAGCCAGTTCTGTATTTTGGACAAGAAGTGGAATTTTGCAGCTGTTGCAAAAAAGTTTCCTTATATTTGAGATCAGATGCTGGGGGAGCAGACACCTGCTTTCTGTGCCTCCAAGTAGCTGGAAGAGTTAGGGGTCCAGTGACACCCACTGTGACTTCCAGATCTTGCTGACGTCTTGGCTGTGAACCCCGACTCGCCTGCATCAGACCCCACCGTTTTCCACAAGCGCTATTTGAAAAAGATCCGGGATCTGGGCGAGGTGAGGGGGCTGGGGCAGGGCCCGGACTGTCAAAAGCCCGCCTGGTGGAGTAAAAAGAGTTTGGGTCAGAAGTTAATATGGGAAGGGCCTGGCCTATGAGACCCTCAGCCTCAAAGGAGGCCCTGAGGATTTGAAAAGGAGGCCTAGGCCCCAAGGAGACCCCCTAACACGGAGTAGGTGCGGCCCGGGATTTTCCAAACAGACCCGACTGGAGTGGGTCCTGGGAAGCCGGGGTAGGGCCGACCCTCCTGCGTGCTCTGGGGCCAGGGTCATTTCGGCAAGGTCAGTCTGTATTGCTACGACCCGACTAACGACGGCACCGGCGAGATGGTGGCTGTGAAGGCCCTCAAGGCGGGCGGGGGCCCCCAGCTCCGCACTGGCTGGCGGCGGGAGATCGACATCCTGCGCACGCTCTACCACAAGCACATCGTCAAATACAAGGGATGCTGTGAGGACCAAGGTGGGCGGGGCTCGGTGGGCGGGGCCAGCAGGGCCTGGCCAATTACAGCTTCTGACTGGAGGACGCCCTCGGGTGGGGTGGTTGCGCCGGGGCTGCCTGCTTCCCACCTTGGCCCGCAGCTGGGGCCAGGACGGATGGGAGGGACCTTCGGTTCCGTCACCCGGGGACGTGGGGATGAGGTTTAGGGTGAGCTGTCCCACCTGAGGACCGGGCCTAGAGTGGCCGAGTCAGGGCCTCGCCTGGGGTGGGGCGGGGGCGCTGCGGTTCTCGGGATGGGCGGCCCCCAGCCCCGGGCTCCATCCCCGCTCGGCCCCGCCTTCTGCATCAGGAGAGAAGTCGGTGCAGCTCGTTATGGAGTACGTGCCTCTGGGCAGCCTCCGGGACTACCTTCCCCGGCACAACGTCGGACTGGCCCAACTGCTACTCTTCGCCCAGCAGATCTGTGAGGTGGGCCAGCGGCCCCTCCTCTTTGGCCTGGCCTGAGGGTCCCATACAGTCGGCTCACCAGTCCCCAGGCCTGGGCCGGCTCCCCGCATCCCCAGTTTCCATTCGCCTGGAATCTCTGTGCCCGCTTGGGCACGCCCGGCGGCCCAGTCCCTCCCGATTGTCCCGCCCCTGCCATCACCTCTCCTCCCTTTTGCTGGGCTCCGCTTGCCATCCTGCCTGCTCCTGCACCTGCTCCCCGCCATCCTGACCTGATCGCCCCCTCCCCTCCTGATCCTGGTCAAGACTCCTCAGGCCCTACCCCGCCCCACTGATCCCGGCTCCCCCTCCCCCCAGGGCATGGCCTACCTTCATGCACAGCACTACGTCCACCGAGACCTGGCTGCCCGCAACGTGCTGCTGGACAACGACAGGCTGGTCAAAATCGGGGACTTTGGCCTAGCCAAGGCTGTGCCTGAAGGCCATGAGTACTACCGCGTGCGCGAAGATGGGGACAGCCCCGTGTTCTGGTGACCAGACAGGACCAGCTGAAGTGGGGTGTCAGGGTCACCTGGGGCCGACAGGGGGAAGGAGATAGATGCTGGGGTCTCAGATGACAGGGTCTGATCCCAGTGAAGTTGCCCCCCACCCCGGTGGGGCCCTAACTGGGACCAGAGAGCTCCCAAGCCCCAGGTAAGACTCTAACCTGGTCTGGCCCAAGGCCTGAGTGCCCCATCCCCCCAGGTATGCTCCAGAGTGCCTGAAGGAGTGTAAGTTCTACTATGCATCCGACGTCTGGTCCTTCGGGGTCACCATGTATGAGCTGCTGACCTACTGTGACTCCAGCCAGAGCCCCCCTTCGGTGAGAGACAGGCCCTCAGCCCCACCCCATTCCAGAGGAGTTAGAAAGGCATGCATTGCATTCCCAGCCCCTCCACTTTAGCAAGGGTTTAATCCCTAATCCCATGGGGTTCAAGCCACACGTTGGATTTAGGGATTACTTTAAAGTCTTTAAAAAAAAAAAAGATTCTGGATAGATAAAAACAGTTTTTCGAGAGACTTAATAGCAAACACCTGTTTCAGACTTACTCTATGAATGTTGGTTACCTAACTTCTACAGTAACCCCAGCGGTAGATGTTACTGCCCCCTTTTACAGGTGGGTAAACCAAGGCCCAGGGAGATGAAGTCATAAGTGTAAAGTTCTGCCCCAAGAAGCAGCAGAGGCGGGGCTAGAAGCCTCTGTCTAGGTAGACACACCTCCTGAACAGACCTTGTCTTGTTTGGGGGTAGAAATTCATCGAGCTCATAGGCCTCACCCAAGGGCAGATGACGGTGCTGAGGCTCACTGAGCTGCTGGAACGAGGGGAGAGGCTGCCGCGGCCAGAGAAATGCCCTTGCGAGGTGAGCCCTCTCTCCCCCCATTCACCTCCCCATCAGCCGGCTGCCGAAAGAGCAGCCGCCACATTTCCAGTACTTTCCTCCCCAGATCTACCTCCTCATGAAGAACTGCTGGGAGGCAGAGGCCTCATTCCGCCCCACTTTCCAGAACCTCATCCCCATTCTCAAGACGGTCCAGGAGAAATACCAAGGCCAGGCCGCCTCAGTGTTCAATGTGTGCTGAAGCCTCTACCACCAGCTCTCAGGGTATTGGAGCAGACACCCAGGAGAGGGGCTCCCCGCCCCGAGAGGATCCCAAGGGGGAGAGGTCGGCCTCACCATTCCCCGTGCCTTATTCTGTCTGGAGACCCCACCTCTGTGAACGGACTTTCCTTCTGTCTTAGTCCGCTCGGGTTGCTTTACCAACACCTCTGGTGGGGGCGCTCACCAACAAATGTATTTCTGACAGCTCTGGAGGCTGAGACATCCAAGATCAAGACACCAGCATGGTCACTTTCTGGTGAAGGCCCTCTTGGTTCGGAGCCCACACCTGCTGGCTGTGTCCTCACAGGGTGGGAGAGGGCTAGGGAGCTCTCTGGAGTCTCTTTTGTAAAGACGCTTCTGAAGGTTCCACCTCATGGTCTAGCAGCTGCCAAAGGCCCGCCTCCTAATACCATCACACTGAGCGTTAGGATTTCAATGTAAGGATTCTGATGGGCGCTTGGGTGGCTCAGCCGCTTAAGCATCCGACTCTTGATCTCAGCTCAGGTCTTGATCTCGGGGTTGTGAATTCAAGCCCTGCGTGGGGCTCTGCACCAGGCGTGAAGCCTACTTTAAAAAAATTTTTTTTGAGGGGATGCACACCTTCAGACTATAGCACCTTCCGTGGTTATGAGCCTGGGGCAGACCCCTGAGGGACCCAGGACCAGCAAGGACCTACTCAGGCCTTCGAACCCGATTTTTTTACCTCCCCGCCTCCCCCGCCAGCTCCCACCCTCAGGACCCACCATTTCCGCTAGCTGGTAATAAACTCCTATTTTCTCTGCTGGAGGCTGTGGTCCTTGGGCCCTTCTGCAGCAGGTGTTTGCGCCCCTGGGGATTGCAGCCGGAGCAAAGTTTCTGCAGAAAAAAACCTGGCTGAACTCTTTAAGCTTTGTTCACCTCGGAATCACCAGCGAGCAGCAGGCCAGTACCTGGAACACAGAGGGCTCTCAATAACTACGTGCCAAATAGGTGAATTGCAGGGGCGGGGAGAGGGGGTACATACCACGTAGATGAGTGCCAGACCTACCCTTTCCTCCCCTGTGTGACTTCAGGTGAATGGCTTTCCCTCTCTGGGCCTTATTCCTCAACTATGACCTGGGGGTGGTCATGCTCACCACTGCAGCGGACTAATGTAAATAGCTAATGAGGTCCTTCATGTCAGACTCCTAGCAAAGATACCTGCAAACAAATACTTAATAAACATTTGATATTGTTGTTAATCTGGTGTTGGCCAAAGCATTTCTACTCAACACGTCCTTGAGACGGCAGATGTGTAACCACATTGTGAAAGGCCGTGTAATATTTTTCTTTCTCATTTGACTTCTCAAGACCTTGTGCGTTGCATCTCCCCTCTTCCAGATAATTCCATACTCCATACTCGTGTATTGAGATCTGCTTTTGATAACAGCTTGCATACTAAATTTGCATTATAGTTGTAAGGCCAGTGGGGGGGGGGAAAGCAGGTAATATTGAAATCAACAGTGAAATGTCCGTTAGCCACTGCTGTCGTCTCTCTGAAGGCAATTAATGTCATCTGGTTTCCTGTTTCTGCTTCCAGAGACACTTTGTCCAGATACAAGGAAATCTGTACACATACTATGCTTTGTCATCTTTTGGGAAAATAGTAACGTCGAGTGCCTGGCAGCTCGATAGATAGAATATGTGACTCTCAATCTCGGGGTTGTGAGTTCAAGCCCCACGATAGGTGTGGAGCCTACTTAAAAAACATTTTTTTTAATGTTTCTTTCTTTTTAAAAAAAATTTTTTTAATGTTTATTTATTTATTTATTTATTTATTTATTTATTTTTTAATTTTTTTTTTCAATGTTTTTTATTTATTTTTGGGACAGAGAGAGACAGAGCATGAATGGGGGAGGGGCAGAGAGAGAGGGAGACACAGAAGTGGAAACAGGCTCCAGGCTCCGAGCCATCAACCCAGAGCCTGACGCGGGGCTCGAACTCACGGACTGCGAGATCGTGACCTGGCTGAAGTCGGACGCTTAACCGACTGCGCCAACCAGGCGCCCCTAATGTTTATTTATTTTTGAGAGAGAGGGAGACACAGAATCCAAAGCAGGCTCCAGGCTCTGAGCTGTCAGCACAGAGCCCGATGCGGACTCAAACTCACGAACCGTGAGATCATGACCTGGGCTGAAATCAGATGCTTACTGAGCCACCCAGGTGCCCCTATCGATTCACTTCTTCTTCTTCTTTTTTAAATGTTTATTTATTTTTGAAAGAGAGAGCGCGTGCGCATGAGTAGGGGAGGGGCAGAGAGAGAGGGAGACACAGAATCCGAAGCCGGCTCCAGGCTCTGAGCCGTCAGCACAGAGCCCGACGTGGGGCTCGAACCCACGAACCATGAGATCATGACCTGAGCCGAAGTCGGATGCTTTACCGACTGAGTCACCCAGGCAACCCCTCCAAAAAACATGCTACTACTATGCAGAACTCTTTGTTTCCCCTACCTGCTAGAGGTCTTCGGGATGGTTCCACATACCCAGGCCTACAGGATTTCCTTGTTCTAGTTTATGGCTGTGTTGTGGCTCATCATTGAAATGTTAGCATTTGTTCCCTTCTGGGGGTCATTGGCCACTTCTAATCCTTGCAGTAGTAGCAGCCACCTGCTACATCGCCTCCTTGCCCAGGTTCAAGGGTATCTGTAGCACAAATTCTCAATGGGAATGGCTGCTTGCAGGATCGAGCCTGGTAGTGGCCACCTGGTAAAAGACGTGGCCACTAGGATATATTTTGATATTTGATAGGGCAGTCGCGTTCCAAAATTATCTTGCTTATTCTTGTGTGGCTACTTATTTAAAAAAAAAAAAAAAAAGTTGGGTGCCTGGGCGGCTCAGTCAGTTAAGTGTCCGACTTCGACTCAAGTCACGATCGCACGGTTTGTGGGTTCGAGCCCCGCGTCGGGCTCTGTGCTGACAGCTCGGAGCCTGGAACCTGCTTTGGATTCTGTGTCTCCCTCTCTCTCTGCCCCCACCCCCCACTCATGTTGTGTCTCTCTCTGTCTCAAATATAAATATTTAAAACAATTTTTAAGTTGTATTACGGACAGTTTAAAGCACATGCAAAATAGGGAAGAATAAGGTAACAAACAAACCCGAACTTAACTGCCAACATCAGCAGTTTCCAGTATCCACTGCCGAACACGTTTGAGCTCTACCGCCATCCGTTTCCCTGCCACTGGAGAATTTCGCAGCAAATCCCAGACATCATTTTCCCTGTAAAAACTTCCAAACGTATCTTGAAAAGATCGAGCCACAAACAATAACTGCAATCATTATCACACCTGAAAAGTTTAACAATAATTCTTCAATATCATTGTGTAGCCTGTGAGTATTTAGATTACAATTTTTTTTTAACGTGTATTCATTTTTGAGAGAGAGAGACAGAGTGCAAGCCAAGAAGGGGCAGAGAGAGAGGGAGACACAGAATCTGAAGCAGGCTCCAGGCTCTGAACTGTCAGCACAGAGCCCGCCATGGGGCTTGAACTCATGAACTGTGAGATCATGACCCGAGCCGAAGTTGGACACAACCGACTGAGCCACCCAGGTGCCCCCCTAATTGTTTCTTAAATATTTACTGGTTCAAATAAAAGTCCAAACAAGGCCCACATACTGCACTGGTTTGAGGGCAGCTTCCTTTAAGTTCTGGGTTCCTTTTTTTGCCCCTTGCAACATATTTGAGGGGCGCCTGTGTGGCTCAGTTGGTTAAGTGTCTGACTTCGGCTTAGGTCATGATCTCAGGGTTTGTGGATTCGAGCTCTGCTTTGGGCGCTGTGCTGACAGCTCAGGGCCTGGAACCTGCTTCAGATTCTGTGTGTGTCTCTCTCCACCCCCCTTCCCACTCTTGCTCTCTCTCTCTCTCTCTCTCTCTCTCTCTCTCTCAAAAATAAATAATAATTTAAAAAAACATTAAAAACTTAAAAAAACTGGATTGTTTGCCCTGTAGGCTTTATAGAAGTCTGATGTCACCCTTGTGGTGTAGTTTAATATGTTCCTCTGTTCTCCCTTTGACCAACCAATGCCCAGGCTCAATTTCCATTTCTTTCTTTCTTTTCTTTCTTTCTTTCTTTCTTTCTTTCTTTCTTTCTTTCTTTCTTCTTTTTATTTTTCAAAAAAAGTTATGTTTAGTATTTATTTTTGAGAGAGAGAGACAGAGACAGAGCACGAGCCAGGGAGGGGCAGAGAGAGAGGGAGACACAGAATCCGAAGCAGGCTCCAGGCTCTGAGCTGCCAGCACAGAGCCCCATGTGGGGCTTGAACTCACAAACCGTGAGATCATACCCTGAGCCAAAGTCGGATGCTTACCCATCGGAGCCATCCAGGCGCCTCTCAATTTCCATTTCCTGGCAACACTTCCACGGGGGGCATTGTGCCCTCTTGACAGGAGGAACTCCTTTTGTGACTTAAGCAGCCACTCAGATCCATCAAGGATCCAGTCTTTATTTTCCAACGTTTTTTTTTCTGAAAAATCGCACACATCTAGAAGTCAGAAGAATAATATAGTGATTACCCCTAGGAGCCACAATTACCTAGATTGCTAAATATTACTTGGCCACACTGTATCTATCCATTCCTCCCATCCATCGACCCATCTCATGATTTAGACACAAATCAAAATAAGTAGATGTGTCATCACCAGCACAATGTACAGCACTTTTTCATCTTCCCAAACTGTCCCCATTAAACACTGATGCCACATCCCGCTCCCCCTCGGCCCCTGGCGGCCACCGCATTCTACTTTCTCCACTGGTTGCCTAGTCTAGGGACCTCATATCTAAGTGCACTATGTGTCCTTTTGTGCCTGGCTTGGTTCACTTGGCCTAATGTTTTCAAGGCTCATCCGTGTTGTAACGTGTCAGATGGGTTTTTCTTTTCCTTTTAGGGCTGAATAATATTTCACCGTATTTATACATCATGTTTCGTTCACCCCTTTTTGCTCGTGGACACTTAGGTGGCTTCTGTCTTTTGTGAATAATGCTGCTGTGAACCTTGGTGTCCACATATCTGTTTGAGTCCCTTTTGGATATATACTTAGGAGTGGAATTGCGGCATTGTATAATTCTATGTTTGTTTTATAATGCTACGTTTTTTTTCACGTGTTTATTTAGTTGAGAGAGAGGGAGAAACAGAGACAGAGAGAGAGAGAGAGAGAGCATGAGCAGGGGAGGGGCAGAGAGAGGGAGACACAGAATCCGAAGCAGGCTCCAGGCTCTGAGCTGTTAGCACAGAGCCCGACGCGGGGCTCGAACTTGTGAATAGTGAGATCATGACCTGAGCCGAAATCAGACCAACCGAGACGCCCTGGAGCCTCACTTTCATTCTGGTTTTGATTTGCATTTCCCTAACGGCTAGGGAGCTTGGGCATCTTTTAATTTTTTTTTTCAACGTTTATTTATTTTTGGGACAGAGAGAGACAGAGCATGAACGGGGGAGGGGCAGAGAGAGAGGGAGACACAGAATCGGAAACAGGCTCCAGGCTCCGAGCCATCAGCCCAGAGCCTGATGTAGGGCTCGAACTCACAGACCGTGAGATCGTGACCTGGCTGAAGTCGGACGCTTAACCGACTGCGCCACCCAGGCGCCCCTTGGGCATCTTTTTATATGTTTAGGGACCATTTATATCGCCTCTTTGAAGAAATGCCTAGGGACGCCTGGGCAGCTCAGGCAGTTGAGCATCTGACTCTTGATTCCGACTCAGGTCATGATCCCAGGGTCGTGGGATCCAGCCCTGCATCAGGCTCCATGCTGGGCTTGCAGCCTACTTAAGGTCCACTCTCTCCCTCTGCCTCTCTCCCCCACTTGTGCTCTCTCTCTCTCTCCAATTTGTTTTTTTTAAGGTTTATTTGTTTATTTTGAGACAGAGAGAGAGAGAGACAGACAGAGAGAGAATCTCCAGCAGGCTGAGGGGCACCGTCAGAGCGGAGCCTGATATGGGGCTCGAACCCATGAACTGTGAGATCATGACCTGAGCCGAAACCAAGAGTCAGATGCTCAACCGAGCCATCCAAGCTCTAAAATTAAAAAAAAAAAAAAAATTAAAAGAAATGTCTATTCAAGTGCTCTGCCCATTTTTAATTGCTTTTTTGTTGTTGTTGAGTTATTCTCTTTTATCCCCCCCCCCCCCCCCCAAGAATACTGACCTCTCGGGTGAAGGTCTTTAGACCCTGCCTAGTAGTGTCTGCATTGTCCTCTTTAAATGTTGCATTGAAATCCCACCTTGTCACCTCAAGGAGAGTGTCTGGAGATCCCCTTGTTCATTTCCTCTATAACTTCCAGGAATTTCTGTCATCTGGGTATCATCCCTTTTCGCGTACACAGGTTTCCCACGCCATACAAAAGTAAAGCGTTGCCATGAAACCTTTTGTGAGTCAAAATGGCTTAAAGAGAGGAAGTGCTTCTCATTAATTTATACAGAAAAAAAATTGTTAGCGTTCCCAGACCCAAAGAATAACCTCTCTTCGTTTTTTCTGAGACCTCAGGGCACATCCTACTAACGGATGCACAAAGTAAGTCAAGATAAAGTACGGATGCCCACAGACCCAGGTCAGAGCCCTGGGGGCTGGGGGCTGAGATGCTGCGTGTAATCCCCGGGACGGGGCTTGGCGGTGTCCCTCTCCCTGCCTCTGCGACGTCCACTGCAAAACCAATGCCGAGTACTGTTTTTTTCCGCTTTTCATCTTTTCTCATAAAAGGGCAAATCGTTTTCAGATTTCTTTCGGTTCCACAAAAACAGGTACTAACGCAGGTCTTTCGTAAACGTGAAGTGGCGTAACGGAACTTTAGAAAAGTGGGGGATACCAGTATTATTTACAAATACTTTTGATTTGGGTTTTAGAGGATCTCGCGGGACTTTGTGGGAAATGGACTGGGGGGGGGGGGAGACCCGACTGGAGGGGGAAGGTGCTTCAGCTGAGAGAGGAGGGGGCGTGGCCTCAGGATGGGGAGAGGGCATGGGAGCTGGGTGCCATCAAGGACCCCGGCCAGGTCCCTCTCTGGAGCTCCGATCGGAGGCGCGAGGGGAAGGTCAGAAGCTGGGGAGACGGAGTAGATGGAAGTCTTAGGGTCCACCTGACCCCCAGTCCCTTCTCTGGGGGTGGAGAAACCGGCTGCCTGGAGGGGTGGGCAGGGGGGCGGAGGACCGGGGTAAGGACCAGTTACAAGTCCTCAGCATGACCCACGGGGAAGGGGGGGTCCTCGAAGATCTTCAGAGGTAAAGGGCCCCCCAGTAGCCACTCAGTCAACACACAGCCAGTCACAAGGGCCCGATACATGTAGGCTCCGTTCATTTTCACATCTTCCCTCATCTCAGGGGTCCCTCAACTGTCACCCCCAAATCTCTTATTCACCCCCACGAGGAATGTTGAGATCTCCCACTGCGCTTTTAGACCCTGCCTAGAAGTCCCCCCCACTGTCAGCTTGAAATCCCACCTTATCACCTCAAGGACAATGTCTGTCAGGAGATCCCGTGTTAACTTCCTCTCTGGGAACAGGACACCCCCCTTCACCCAAGTTCATCAGGAAGGAGGTGTCTTCCTTGTGCTGAGAACAAAGGAAGCCGACTGCAGTTAGCATTTCCTGTCAGTGCATTTAGAGGCCAGCGGTGTTAAGTCAGGTCTGCCCCTTCCACGACCCAGCAGCACCCTCCACGTCGTCGCTAGGTCCCCCACTCTGGACCCTCTGGGCCACAGAACATCCCCTCTGCCCTTCCCCAGGTCGGGGCAAAGAGCAGCCCCTGGACTTCTGTAATTGTAACCACCGTGGGTGTGCTTCCGTCCCCCCGGGGTGCCCCGCCTGCTCCCCACTGCCTTGCACCTCATTAAGGCAACTTCCTCCTGCAGGCTGGCCACGATGTCACCCTCGGGGCTGCTGCGGGGGGCCTGCAGGACCACACTTATCTCCCTGCTCCTGGTCTGCTGTCTGCTGCCCCCAGGTGAGGCAAGTCAGCCTGGGGAGGGCTGGAGTTGGGGGATCAGGGGAGGGTGGGGGAATGGAGAGAGCAAAGCTTCCCACATCCTGGCTGCCGCAACACTTCCTTAAACTCCCACCTGACAGGGGGCTCATCACTGGCCTCAACAGAAAGTTATGGCTTCCTTAACTCAGCCTTCAGGGCTCCCCTGCCTGTGACTTGTCTCCTACCCCAACGCGCGTGCACACACACACACACACACACACAGTCCCTCCCTGGACCTCTGTCTCTCCTTTTCCCTCTGCCAGGATCACTTCCCTTTCACTCAGATAACCAATTCTTACTTTCCCTTCCGAACTGGCCCGATTTGTCCCCTCCTCCAGGAAGCTTTCCTTGACATGCTTCCTCCTACAGTCTGGATCAGGGTCTCCCCTAGCCTTCCTCGGAGGCTTCCCCAGTTCCTGACCAATCATCCGTCTTCCCCACCGGACTGAAGTACCATGAAGGCAGGGAGGTGATGTGAAAAGGTGGGGCCTGCAGAAGGGTAGATTGAGGCACCGGAACAAACAGCGGTGTCCCTCTGTTCCCACAGGTGCCCAGGGGCAGAAGTTCCCACTGAGGGTGGAGCCCCAGAACCCCGTGCTGCCTGCAGGAGGGTCCTTCTTGGTGAACTGCAGCACGGATTGCCCCAAGCCCAAACTCATCACCCTGGAGACATCCCTACCCAAGAAGCCAGTGGGCAATGGCCTGGGCTGGGCAGCTTTCCAGCTCAGCAGTGTGACCAGTGACAGCCAGGTCCTCTGCTCCGGCTTCTGCGATGGCTTCCAGATGACAGCCTCCTCTGACATCACAGTATACCGTGAGTGATTGTGGCTTGGAGGTGGCACTGGCCTTGGGCAGTAGTGGGGGTACATGGCCAGTGGTGCAGGGGAGCAGGGAACCCTGAGTCTCCAGAAAGGAACGAGGGCTCTGACCCAGAGCTTGGACCTGAATGTGTGTGTGTGTGTGTGTGTGTGTGTGTGTGTGTGAGAGAGAGAGAGAGAGAGAGACAGACAGACAGACAGACAGACGGACGGAGACAGAGAGATACATCTCAACCATATGCCGGGGCAGCAGCTGTGAAATCAACTTGCGTCCCAACAAGGATTCTTAAATGATACCTCGTGTCTTTTATGTATTACTTGTATTTTCACAGCAGTTAATCATTCATGCATGTGGTTCCAAAACCCAAAAGTATAAAAAGGTGTGTGTTAAACCTCCATTGCCTTGTGCTGGCTGCGAGTGGTCACTGTTTTAAATGTGGACACTAGGGGTTCATTCAGTCTTTAAGAAGTCTCCCAGGCAGGGGAGGTACACTTAGGAGCCCCATTTCACAGATGAGGAATTTAAGCCTCAACGGGGTAAAGTTGCTTGTCAGGGTTCATAGCCTGGAGAAGTGGGTAGTCTGGCCCTCAAGCCCTTGTTCCTAATAGATGAGTCTTCCTTCCCAGACCCCTCTGTTACTAGTTTCTTTCTCTCTTTTTTTTTTCTGTTTATTTATTTATTTTAAGATAGAGAGCGAGAACCAGTGGGGAGGGGGCAGAGAGAGGGAGGACACATGAAGCAGGCTCCAGGCTCTGAGCTGTCAGCACAGAGCCCAATACGGGGCTCAAACTCATGAATCACGTGAGATCATGACCTGAGCTGAAGTCGGATGCTTAATCGACTGAGCCACCCGGGTGTCCCCTGTTTCTTATGGTTCCTGCCAGAATCCCTCTGCACTTAAAAGAATACAGTAGACGAGAAAATAGAGTATGGACACTCGTGGAACCTACCGTTTTGTGAAGCCTTCCTAGATAAGTGTAGTGTGTGCGTGTGACCGTGTGTAGGCTCCTGCTGTGGGCCAGTATCCGTTTTGTGTACCTGTGTGCGTGTCTGTGAGCGTCTGTATGTGTGTCATCATCTCTGTGTGTCTGTGTGAGTGCACACGCGTGTCTGTGTGTGTGTATCTGAGTGTGAATGTGAATGTACATGTCTGTGTACGTCAGTATCCACACCTGTGTGTATATCTGTGTAAGCGTGTTTCCTATGTCAGTGTGTGTGTCCATGTGTGAGTGGCCGTGGATGTCTGTGTCAGTACATGTCGCTGCATTCATATCTTTGTGTCCGCATTTCTGTATAGGGCGTACATTTGTGTGTGTTCCAGATGCCTCTGTCCAGGGCTCTGCGGGAGCCTGTAGGTCCTGTCTCACCGGAGCCGACTGTCCTCACCTCACCTCACCTCACCGTGTTTTCACGGTAGAAATTGGCGTATGCTCCATATTGCGGCTAGCCCACCGCACCCCAACCCCGAGTTCCCGAGCATTCCTGGCATTTGCTGGCCTATCATCATCTCTGACCTGTGGTGCCCCGATGGGGCCTCTTTGTTAAATATTCTAAAATCGTAAATAAAGGTTTCTCCTACTGTCCGAAAGTAAAGCATTCCTATGAAACTTTTTATAAGTCAAAATGATAGAAAGTGAAAAACCAATTAATTTATATTGAAAAAATGGTGAGCATTCCCAGACCCCAAAAATAACCTCCCCTAGGCTTTTTTTTTTTTTTAGCTTATTACTTTATTTTGAGAGAGAGCACATGCTCCCGGAGGAGGGGCAGAGAGAGACAGAGAGGGAGAGAGAGGATCTCAAGCAGGCTCCATGCTGTAAGTGCGGGGCTTGAACTCAACAAACCATGAGATCATGACCTGAGCCAAAATCAAGACTCCGACGCTTAACTGACTGAGCCGCCCAGGCGCCCCTCCTAGTCTTTCCTGAGACCTTAGGACACATCCTGCTAACGGATGCGCAAAATAAATGGAGATAAAGCACTGATGCTCACAGACATAGGTCAGAGCCCCGGGGACTTGCGGCTGAGATGCTGAGTGCAATCCCGGGAAGGGAGCCTGGTGGCACCACCCTCCCCGTGCAGGGTGCCTGCTCTCTGTATAACTGCTCTCTGTATAGCTGCATGCTATTTTCATTTTTTGCCATTTTTTTAAATTTTATTTTTTATTTTTTTAAAATTCACCTCCAAGTTAGTTGGCATAGAGTGCAACAATGACTTCAGGAGTAGATTCCTCAGCGCCCCTTACCCATTTAGCCCACCCACCCTCCCCCAACCCCTCCAGTAACCCTCAGTTTGTTCTCCATATTTATGAGTCTCTTCTGTTTTGTCCCCCTCCCTGTTTTTATATTATTTTTGTTTCCTTTCCCTTATGTTCATCTGTTTTGTCTTGTCTCTTAAAGTCCTTATAGGAGCGAAGTCATATGATATTTGTCTTTCCCCGACTGACTAATTTCACTTAGCGTAATACCCTCCAGTTCCATCCACGTAGTTGCAAATGGCAAGATTTTATTCTTTTTGATTGCCAAGTAATACTCCATTGTGTGTGTGTGTGTGTGTGTGTGTGTGTGTGTGTGTGTGACATCTTCTTTATCCATTCATCCATCGATGGCCATTCGGGCTCTTTCCATACTGTGGCTATTGTTGATAGTGCTGCTATAAACATGGGGTGCATGTGTCTCTTCGAAACAAGCACACCTGTATCTCGTGGATAAATGCCTCGTAGCGCAATGGCTGGGTCGTAGGGTAGTTCTATTTTTAGTTTTTTGAGGAGCCTCCAGACTGTTTTCCAGAGTGGCTGCACCAGCTTGCATTCCCAGCCATTTTTCTTAAAAGCGGAAATACTCTTCAAATTTCTTTCCGTTAATACTAACTAACGCAGGTCTTTCATAAAAATGAAATGGTGTCATGGAGCTTTTGAAAAGCTACACTTCCCTGTAGTAAGATGTGACATATTTTTCATGGCAGCCAGCGCACGGGCCTCTGTGATATAGCTGAGATCCGGGCTCAAATCGTTGAGGGTATGAGATGTTTCCCGAAGGAGGCCCAGGGTTTGGTACGTGTGCCTCAGAGGGACACTGCTGTTGCGGCGGGGAGAGGACCCAGCCTGGGGGTGTTGAGTCCCTCGTGACTGTGTCAGAGCATCCTGAGAGGCTGCTCTGGTAAGAGCCTGGAGAGCCTCGGATGGATCGGGGGCCAGGCTCTGGGAGAGGCCAAGGCCAGAGTCCAGACCAGAAGCTGGGAGTAGCCATGGGAGTCCCTAGATGTGACATCAAGGAGGCAGGTGACTGGGCACCTGGCTCAGTCAGTTAAGCATCTGGACTTCAGCTCAGGTCATGATCTCATGGTTCAGTTCGTGAGTTCGAACCCTGCACTGGGCTGTCTGCTGTCAGCTTTGGACTCTCCATCTGCCCCCCACTTCAAAAATTAATAAACATTATATAAAAAAAAAAAGGAGGCAGGTGAATACACGGGTCTGGAGTTGGGAGTCTCACCTTCTAAACCCAGCCGGGCCCCTTTCTGGCTATGTGTCCTTGGATAGGTCATCTCACCTTCGCCTCTCTGGGCCTCAGTTTCTCCATCTGTAAAGGAGAAGAATAATAGAGAAGATTTCACTTGGTTGCCTGTGAATGAAGGTGGATGACATTTGGAATAGGAGGGGCGGCTGGGCGGCTCAGTCAGTAAAGTGTTGGCTCTTGACTTTGGCTCAGGTCATGATCTCACAGTCTGTGAGTTCAAGCCCCACAGCACGCTCTGTGCTGACTGCACGCAAAGCCTGCTTGAGGGTTCTCTCTCTCTCTCTCTCTCTCTCTCTCTCTCTCTGCCCCTCCCCCGCTCATATGCTCTGTTCTCTGTCAAAATAAATAAACTTAAATTTTTTTTAAATTGGAAAGTCTAACGAAAACTCTAAATAAACAGGAACTTTTATGAGTACTAATAATGTTGTATGTGGTCATAAGTTGGTCCCCTTCCTTCCTTCTTCTTTTTTTTTTTTTTTCTTCCCTTAACTGTGAATTTCTCCAGAACAGAAAATCTGACTTTATTTCAGTGCCTGGCAAGGTGTCCCACGAAACAGGAAATAATAATCATGATGCTAAATGACAATAGCAAACACTTCTGCAGGCACATACTAAGTAAGCTCTCCAGGTTTATTCAAAATTTCAATTCTGCACTGGGGCACCCTCAGCCCCCTCTCTGCTCTCTGGGGTGGGAGTTGCAGGGCTGGCTGCTAAGTGCAATTCTCCCCCACCCCCAACCCTACCCCAGGGTTCCCGGAGCGCGTGGAGATGGCCCCCCTGCCCCGCTGGCAGCCCGTGGGCGAAAACCTTACCCTGCGCTGCCAGGTGGCCGGCGGGGCGCCCCGGACCAACCTCACGGTGGTGCTGCTCCGCGGGGAGGAGGAGCTGAGCCGGCAGCCGGCCGTCGGGGAGCCCGCCGAGGCCACGGTCACGGTGCTGGCGGGCAGAGACGACCACCTCGCCAATTTCTCGTGCCGCACGGAACTGGACTTGCGGTCCCGAGGGCTGGGTCTGTTCCAGAACAGCTCGGCCCCCAGGCAGCTCCGAACTTTCGGTGAGGGAAGGGACTGCGGACGGTGGGTTATGAGCTAAGCCAGAGTAGAAGCGCCCTGGCCGGGAGGGTTTGGAAAACGGAGTGGACTGGACCTCAACGGCTTCTGGGAAGGCATGCCCTTGGCTTACTGGGCCGTGCACAGCTTCCGTTGGGAGACTCGCGGCCGCGGTAGCCTACGAGAAGGCTCTGCGGGTGTATTCTGGGTAGGGGGTGATCCAGGCCGCAAGATATTCTGGGAAAGGACCGTGGTTGGGGGCACTGAACGAGTCATGGGGTAAGGGGAGACCCTTTCACGGTTCTGGGAGCCCTCCTCCGGCTCACGCCTGCCCTTCTCCGCAGCCCTGCCCGTGACCCCCCCACACCTCGTTGTCCCCCGGCTCTTGGAGGTGGGAACGACATGGTCCGTGAACTGCACCTTGGACCGGCTGTTCCCGGCCTCCGAGGCCCAGGTCCAACTGGCGCTGGGGAACCAGATGCTGAATCCTGCTGTCGAGAGCCATGGGGATACGATCACGGCCACAGCTACAGTCACAGCGAGCGCGGAGCAGGAGGGCGCTCGGGAGATTGTCTGCAACCTGACATTGGGGAGCGACAGCCGGGAGGCCCGAGAGAACTTGACCATCTACCGTAAGAGGGGGCGGAGCCAAGACGGCTCGACAGGCGGGACAAGGGGCGCGGCCTCGGTAGCCGAGTGGCGCCGCACAGATGACGAAGACTAGACTGGAGAGGTGGGGCCTGAGCCTCCAGAGTGGGAGGGGTTGTAGTGTGGGCGGGGTCTAAGTAACTAAGGGTATAGCCCAAGTGTCCCAAGTTGGAAGGGGGCGGGGGGGGGGTAGGCGGTGGGGACCCGCAGAGTAGCAGAAAGGCATGGCCTGATACCTCGAGACGAAACAGGTGTTATGGAGGGCGGGGATCCGATGTGAGGTGGGTGGTCAGTAAACTCCAGGGCAAGGCCCTGCTTTTAGGCTTCTGGGGGCCCATCCTAAACCTGAGTGAGTCCAGCGCCTCTGAGGGGACCAAAGTGACTGTGACTTGCGCGGCCGGGGCCCGAGTCCAGGTCACGCTGGACGGAGTTCCGGCTGCGGCCCCTGGCCAGCCTGCCCAGCTTCAGCTAATCGCCACCGAGAGGGATGACAGGCGCAACTTCTCCTGCAATGCCACGCTCGAGGTGGACAGGGAGATCTTACACAGGAACAGGAGCGTCCAGTTGCGTGTTCTGTGTGAGTAGGTCACTCTGACCTTTAAACCCTTGCTCCCCTTGTTTGGTGGGAAGACATTACTCTTCCTTGCCACGCTGTGACTCCAGTCTGTCTAATCATTTGACCGTTTCATAGACGGTCCCAAGATTGACCAAGCCAAATGTCCCCAGCGCTTGACGTGGAAAGACAGAACCACCAATGTCCTGCGGTGCCAGGCCCGGGGCAATCCGGACCCCCAGTTGCACTGTTTTCAGGAAGGCTCCCAGAATGAGGTGCCCGTCGGGATTCCATTTACCGTCATGTTAAACTATAGTGGTACCTACTCCTGCCGGGCGGTCAGCTCTCGAGGCACACACACTGTGACCGTGGTGATGAACGTTCAGGGTGAGCCAAAACGGGGTTGCGGATGCAGATGGGCAACCCACGCGGGGAGAGTGCGTGTGTTTATACTCCTTGCTTCTCTGCATAGGTCGGAATGCCCATGCTGTCACCATCGTCATGGTGGTGTTAGTGATCCTGGGGTTGGTGACTACCACTGCGGCCTTAGTGTACGTCTTCGGGTTGCAGAAGAGGAGTGACATTTACCAAGTGAACCAGGGGAGCACTTGGTTGCCCCTGACGTCTAGGCAGCCCGAGGAGGCTGTGGGGGAGGGGCCGTCCTGAGCTTCGAACCTGGGGGATGCTGGACCAACGACGATAGGGGTTTGGCTGTATCCCCGGTTCCACACCAATAAAGCCCTGAAAATCCGGAGTCTGTTGCTTGATTCCACTTGCGCTAAGGAGCTCACCCACTGTGCTTTGCGTCCTTTGAGTGACAACTTTTTTTAATCTTTTTTTTTTTTTTTTACATTTATATATTTTTGAGAGACAGAGAGAGACAGTGTGAATAGGGGAGGAGCAGAGAGGGAGACACAGAATCTGAAGCAGGCTCCAGGCTCCGAGCTGTCAGCACAGAGCCTGACATGGGGCTCGAACTCACAAACTGCAAATTGCAAGATCATGACCTAGGCCGAAGTCGGATGCTCAACCGACTAAGCCATGCAGGCACCCCAAATTTCTTTTAATTTTTTACATTTATTTTTGAGACAGAGAGAGACAGAGCATGAACAGGGGAGGGGCAGAGAGAGAAGGAGACACAGAATCCGAAGCAGGCTCCAGGCTCTGAGCTGTCAGCACAGAGCCCAACGCGGGGCTCGAACTCACGGACTGTGAGATCATGGCCTGAGCGGAAGTCGGATGCCTAACCGACTAAGCCACCCAGGCGCCCCTCTTTGAGTGACAACTTATTGGCAGAAAGGGGTGGGGCCTGTGGCGCCCAGAAGCGGCTTGAACTCTTGAGAGGCGGGCTGGGCCTTAGCCAATGGGCCGAGGGGGTGGAAAAGGAGGTGGGGCTTCTCCTGTCCAATCGGAGGGCGCGCCCTCGTTGCCGCTCTATGCCGCTCCGCCCAGGCTCGCTGGTCCCAGAAGGCGCCGGGTTTCCCAAGATGGCGGCCGACGTGTCCGTTACTCACCGGCCCCCGCTGAGCCCGGAGACTGGGGCCGAGGTTGAAGCTGACGATGTCGCGGAGCGCCGGGCACCCGAAGAAGAACTGCCGCCGCTAGATCCAGAGGAGATCCGGAAACGCCTAGAACATACCGAGCGCCAGTTCCGTAACCGCCGCAAGATACTGATCCGGGGCCTCCCGGGGGACGTGACCAACCAGGTATGGGGGGGGGGGGGGAGCGTGGCGGGAAATACCACCGTGCGCGTGCGCGGGGGGAACCGGGCGACACCAACACTGGGCTCCGTTGAGGGGCGTCGGCGGGAGAGTCCAAGCGCGGGATCTGTGCGGGTTCGGGAGAAACCAAGAGCAGAATGGGGGGGCGGTGATGGAAGGAGAAACCAACTTTGGAGTGAGGGAGGACGTTGCTAGGGGCGACCACGGGCTTGGACGAAACCAAGTTATCTCAGGGGACAGGGAATGGAAGGGGGCGGGCAACTTTGGCCTTGTTGGGAATTGTGAATGGGCTGCTATAGTGGGGCCGTGGAAGTAGGGATGGCAGTTGGTCCTTCCTCTGATTGTGTTTTTCCCCACCCCCTCTACCTTGGGGTGGCGGGACCTCGTATCCAGAAGTTTCAGGGTTGGCTAGAGTAAGCCTTTCCGTAGCACGCGTTTATCGACTCCTCTGAGAGATCCGGAAGTTGTAGTAGTTTCTGGGGTCTTTTCTTCCCCAAAGCCCCTGGATTAATTTGGAAAAATAGAGACTCCTGTCCCCAGCTCAAAGACCTGCAGGAAAGGGGGGGGGGGGCACTGTTCTTTGCCCCCCACCTCACACTAATCTGGCCCGAGGTGCCCTTCTTTTGGGGCCTACATGGGGCAGGGCTTCCCAGTGCTCTTTGGACCCAAGGAGATTGCATCTAGTCGGCCCTGCCCTGCCGCGCCGCAGTGGGATGGGTTCCTTCTCCCTGCTGCTGAAAAATCTCTGCTCTCTGACCCATCCGCACATCTGCCACTGACTCTCCGTGCCCGTAGGTAGGCACATGGCTGGTGGAGTCCCAGAAGGGAAGGGGTGTGACTTGGCGACAGACCTAGGTCAGGTGCCACTAAGCATGGTCTAGTTTTTTTCTAGAGCTGGTCCTCCTAGTGCTTACCGTCTCTCCGGTGAGAACACTTTATCTCCCGCGGGGTGCACAGTGTGTCTGGCATTAGCTGGCTCAGAGCTTGCCCTCAACGTTGGTTTGCAAGAAGGCCAGCCCTGTCAGCCCGAGGGAATTGGGAGGCAGGTGAAGCCATGCAGTGTGGCCTTATTAAGCACACAGGGTCCCCAGTCAGGTACCCCTGGGTGGCATTCCCTCTGCTGCCCTGACCAACTGCATGACTTTGGACATGTTCCTTTGCCTCTCTGAGCCTCAGGTTTTTTTTTTCATCTACAAAATGGGCTAATGCGTAATTTGTCCGGTTGTTGGAAAGAGTCAGACTTGAAAACTGAAGTTCAGATGGGTTGAAATTATTTCCCTAAGGGGCATACCGCAGAGGTGGGTCTTGAACTCAGACCCAGCTTACTCTTCGGTGTGTTGTGTTAGTTCAAAGCTTGGAGTCTGCAGCTAGGCTCTGCATCCCAACTCTGCCAGGAGTGGCCTCAGCGTCCTTGGACAAGTAACTGCTTTGAGCCTGTTTCCTCCTTTGTAAAACGGGTCTGGTAATTGATCTGCCTTCTTAGCTGGTCCATGTGGAGGTGGCACTGGGTGGCTCCCTTCAGCCCCTGGTGACTCCGTATCCTTTGGCTTCTTTCTCCGCAGGAAGTGCACGACCTGCTCAGCGACTATGAGCTCAAGTACTGTTTTGTGGACAAATACAAAGGGACAGGTTTGTGGGGCGTGTGGGTTGGGCTAGTGGCAGGAGGTGACAGTCCCTCAAGCTGGGAGGGTCCAGGCCCAGTGCTTCCTCTCTTGAGCTTCAGGCCCAACATTGTCCCCTAGGTCAGGGCAGGACAGACTGTTGTCCCAGTCTGTCTTTCATCCTGGGTACCCACTGTGGGGCAGCTTTGGTGTTCCTCCCCTGGGCTGCCCGACCTGGGCATTGGGCTCCCCACTTCCCGTGCCCATCCCCCCAGCCAGCCAGTCACCCAGGCCTGTCTGGTCTTCTCCTTCAAGCCCTCCAGAACAGTCGGTGCCCTTCCATCCCTCAGCTTCCTTCTGATCCGTACCTTCTCCATCTCTTCCAAACTGGCAGCTTCCCGCTGGCCTCTCTGCCTCCTTGACTTCAAGCCCCTGCTTGTCCTCCCCCAGTAGCCAGCTCTGATCTAGTTGCAAATCTGATCCAGTCTGGTCCTAACCTTGATTATTCTTCTCTCTCCAAAACTCTCCGAGAGCCTTCTCCTGACTCTGCCTTGCAGGGATGTGCCCCAGCCTCACCAGCACCTCGGGCACCCATAAGGTTCCAGGCTTTTCCCTCTCTCAGTGTTCTTTTTTTTTTTTTTTTTTTTTTTTTAATGTTTATTTATTTTTGAGAGAGAGAGAGACAGAGTGTGAGTGGGGGAGGGACAGGGAGAGAGGGAGACAGAATCTGAAGCAGGCTCCAGGCTCTGAGCTGTCAACACAGAGCCTAACGAGGGGCTTGAACCCAGGAGTCGTGAGATCATGACCTGAGCCAACGTTAGATGCCCAACTGACCTGAACCACCCAGGTTCCCCACCCTCTCCCAGTGTTCTTAGCTGTCCCTTCTGCCATCTTCACAGTGCCCTGAACACCACACCCGTCATGGCACTGTCACCCTGGACCATTGTCACTTTCTCACTCACCTGCCTCCCACACCGAGTGGTTGGTTCCCTGAGAACAAAGATGGGTCTTGTCAGCCTTGGCACCCCCCCACCTCCACCCCCACCCCTTGTATGGGAAGCTCTCTGTGGATGTCTCTGCCTTAAGCCTTCCAGGGCCTTTTCTTGCAATCTATAAGATGGGTGAGAAGTAGCTGAGGACAAGTAACCCCTTGAGACTCACCTTGCAGCCTAGAGTAGTTAAGATCTTGGGCCCTGGAGACTAATAGACCTGGGTTCAAGTTCCGGTCTATCCTCACTCTGTGGCCACAGGCCAGTGATGTACCCTCCTGAGCCGCAGTTTTCTCACCAGCAGGTTGGGCATGACCTGCTTGAGTTATTCATGAGGCCAAACACACTAGAATACCTAAAAAGCCTGACACCTAGTAGGTGCTTAGTAAAATATTGACGGGGCAATGAGTCAGAAGTATTTACTGGGCATCTAATATGAGGATGTGCGAGGCATTGAGGATCCAGAAGTTAAATGACGCTTTCATTCATAAAGTCTTCCAACAATGAGTGTTGAATGTCCTGTGCCGGGCACTGGGTACATAGCTGTTAACCAAATGGAGACAGTCTAGTCTGTGAAAAAGGCTGTTATTCAAACCGCTGCAAACGTGGAGGTGAAATGACCATTGGACCAGAAACTGCAGAGCCCTGTGAGAGCACAGAGCTGGGATCTGAAACAGGAACAGTCAGGGTAGGCTTTGTGGGGGAAGTGATGTTTGCAGGCCGACTGTACGGTGGGTTGGAGTTAACCAGGTGAAGAATCCTGGAGGTCAGTGTTCCACGCTCAGGGAAAAGCCGGTGCAAAGGCCCGAGGCAGAGTGTGCGTGGCACAGTCCGGGAAGTAGCAGCAAGAGGTGGGAGAGGGCCAGCAAGGCCAGCGGGCCAGGCCACGCAGGAGCCACTGGCCCCTGCAGTGAGACACCCCTGGGCACCGGTGTGGCATTATCTGATTATCCTTTTGAAAAGTTCCCTGTGGCTGCTGGGTGGAGAGAGCAAACCAGGAGAGGCAGTGGGGGCTGAGGCTGTGGCGGGTGACAGGGGCCTGGATTCGAGAGGTGTTGGTGGCCTGGAAAGGTGGTGAGGGAGGGGTGCAGAGCAGGGTTCTGGGGTCTGCCTGCCTGGGTTCAAGTCCGGACTCCTTCACTCGGGCAGGAGGCGCTGCTCCGGGCCTCTTTTCTTGCTGGCGAGACGGTGGCGGGCAGGAGTACGTTATTCTTATTTCACGTGAAGACACGGAGACCCCAGAGCCATTCGGACTGGAGCGGAAACTCTGGCCCCAGCGACCACATGCTTAAGCACTCCCGTGTGTCACCCGAGTTAGCAAGTTTTTAGGACCCAGCCAGGCCCGCAGTAGGCGAGCACTGCTGTGGGTTGGGAGCGCGGACGAGGGGCAGGAAGCAGGCCTCACGGAGGCAGGAGACGCCTGTAGCAGTCGTTAAGGCTGGCAACCGTCCCATCCGGCTGGTGCCTGAAATGTCCCGGTTGTTGGATACCCCAAAGTCACACGAGAAGGCTTAAAGGGAGGTGGCGGGCGGCCCCGGGGTGAAGGGTCAGCCTCTGCTGACCCCCGCCCTCCACCCCCTCCCGCTGCAGCCTTCGTGACCCTGCTGAACGGGGAGCAGGCCGAGGCTGCCATCAGCGCCTTCCACCAGAGCCGCCTGCGGGAGCGGGAGCTGTCGGTGCAGCTGCAGCCCACGGACGCCCTGCTGTGCGTGGCCAACCTGCCCCCCAGCTTCACCCAGCAGCAGTTCGAGGAGCTGGTGCGGCCCTTCGGCAGCCTGGAGCGCTGCTTTCTGGTCTACAGCGAGCGCACCGGCCACTCCAAGGGCTATGGCTTCGCCGAGTACATGAAGAAGGACTCGGCCGCCCGTGCCAAGTCGGACCTGCTGGGCAAGCCGCTGGGCCCGCGCACCCTCTACGTGCACTGGACAGACGCGGGGCAGCTGACGCCCGTCCTGCTCCACTCCCGCTGCCTCTGTGTTGACCGCCTGCCCCCCGGCTTCAGCGACGTGGACGCCCTGCGTCGGGCGCTGTCGGCGGTCCACACGCCCACCTTCTGCCAGGTGAGCCCTGCGCCCAGTGCAGGGGCCAGCGCACCTCAGAGGGGCCCTTTGAAGTCACCTGCCTTTCCTAATCTCCCGGGTCCCTTTTAGTAAGACAGCGGCAGTGCCACTTTGAATGGGGTTCTTGTTTGAAAAGCCACGTGGTATAGGGGGTGACAGCCCAGCTAGGAGCCAGATGGCTGGGGTTCAAATCCCTGCGAACCCTTTAGTGACTTGCTTAATCTCGGTGGCCTCGGTCCTCCGTATAACACGCAGGTGAGACCACCTTGGTGAAAGGTCAGGGCGAGGCTCGCTTGCCTCTCGCTCTCGTGTTGATCAGGTTTGTCGAGTGCCTGCTGGCTCCCAGGCCTGGCACGAAGGAGGCGGCTCAAGAGAAGCCCACGGTCCATGTAAGCCTTGAGGTCAGGAAGTTGGGTTTGGTTGGATTCCAGCCGTGCTCTGTGGCTCTGGGCAGTCACTCACTCACTCTGAGTCTTGGTTTCCCTCCTCCGTAAGAAAGGAGTCGATACTCACACATCACGTTGGCCAAATGGTCTCTGGTTCATTCAAGTCACATTTGTCATGCGCTTTGTGTGTGCAGCATGAGCCCCGGGACAGGCACAGTGTGGGGAGAACGGGCCGGGCCCGGTTCTCAGCCGGCAGATAGTCTCGCCCGCAGACCCCCAGCAGGGACATTCCTTCAGCACCCACCGAGCACATTCCTTGGAATCCCCTCATCCTAATACAGCCCAGAGAAGCAGGTGATATCCCCATTTTCAGGGGGCGCAAAGAATTCAAGCGCCCTGCCGAGGGCTGGACAGCCAGGGCATGGCAGGGCCGGGATCGGAGTGCCGTGGCCTGGCTCCAGAGCCCCAGGCCGGCGTGGTGGAGGCTGGTATATGGCTCTGACCCCGGTTCTGTGGCCACGGGTGCGTCCTGTTTCCCTTGTGTAAAGGGAGTGTTGGGCCTGGGGACCCCGGCATCTTAGGAACCCCTCTCCTTGCTCCCTTTGCGTTTGGTCATGCTGCTGCTTTCCGTTGGGGATCTGCTGTGTGCTTGTCCCCGGGTAGGCCTCCTGCCGTGTGCTAGGCTCTCTGGTGGGGCTCAGGACAGATGACTTAGCTTGACAGCGACATCCTCTCTTGGAGGTAGGACAGCAGGGCCACGACCACCACCAAGTTCTCACTCTGAGCCTCAGGTTCCCCATCCGGAAATGGGGCTGACAGTGTTTTGTGATTGGGTTGTTGTGACTGGCTGTTTGTTCCTTCTTCCACTTACAGTAGGTGTCCTGGTTGAATGGAGGCCAGGCCCAGGTGTCAGGCACGTTGCAGTTGGAGCCTTAATCTCCCTAGGTGGGAGCCACGAAGCCTTGGTTGCCCTCTGACCCCTCTATTCATCTGTGAGACAGGGCATATCGTGAGAAGGTGTGCATCTGGGCCTTGGTCAGAGGTGAAGGTGGAGTGCTCAGTCGAGGTGGGCTGATGGCTGGAGCCACCCTGTGCGGGCACTGAGCAGGTGCACACCTAGGGCACGACCTTTCTCTGTCACCGTGGAGCAGCTTCTTGAATCCCCACAACCACCCTTTGAGGTGGGTTCGTTTGCTGGCCCCACCTTGCAGATGAAGAAAACAAGGCCCAGGGATGGGCATGTGCAGTGATATGTCTGCCAGTAAGGTGGGCTGGGAGTCCACATTCTTAAGGTGGTCACCCTCACCTCCCAGGAAGGCTGGATGCTGAGCTGGGAGTTTGCTGTCCTGCTGGGGAGTGTCATTTTCAACATAACCGAGATGTTGAAAGGAAATCCCGTAGCTCACAGGCCAATTTACATCACATCTGATATGCTGATGCCATAGACAAGAATAGAGCACGTATCGTAAGACCTTGGGTGTTGTAAGAAGCCTTTCCCATTTTATTTTTTTTTTGTGAATGGGCAGTCCAGTCTTGTTTTGAAACTCAGCACGTCCAGAAAGGTCACTGGCAAAGGCTCCCTCCGGCCCCACAGCGCCTTTGCCTGCAGCCCCTGCTCAAACCAGTTTGTTGTGTCTCCTTCCAGGGTGATTTTATCACGCATTTCAAGCAGATGTTCATATGCCCTTGCGTTCCCCTTTCCCTGACCCAGATACTGCCATGGCTGCTTTGGTTTGGTTCTTACACGCTTTCTTGGACACATTTTCGTGTTTAGGCATGAGAGCTTTCTCATTCCTGTTGAGGCTGCGATATTTTCCATTTCGTGGGTTCTGCCGTCCTCTGTGGATGGACGTTGTCTTGGTTCCAAACCACACTGTGCATCACTGGGGACCAGGAGGAGCATTGTTGGCTCTTTTTTTTAACGTTTACTTATTTTTGAGAGAGAGAAAGAGAGCATGAGCAGCAGAGGGGCAGAGAGAGAGGGAGACACAGAATCCAGAGCAGGCCCCAGGCTCTGAGCTGTCAGCACACAGCCCGACACGGGCTCGAACCCACAAACTGGGAGATCATGACCTGAGCCGAAATCGGACACTTAACCAACTGAGCCATCCAGGGACCCCAGCACCATTGGTTCTTAAATATCTTTTTTTTTTTAATTATTATTTTTTTTATGTTTATTCATTTTTGAGAGAGAGAGACAGAGCATGAGCGGGAGAGGGGTTGAAAGAGAGAGGGAGACACAGAATCTGAAGCAAGCTCCAGGCTCCCAGCTGTCAGCACAGAGCCCGACGTGGGGCTCAAACTCATGAACCGTGAGATCATAACCTAAGCTGAAACCAAGAGTAGGACGCTTAACTGACTGAGCCCCCCAGGCGCCCTGAGCATCATTGGTTCTTGAGACCGCCATAGCCACAGTGAGGCGGGTAGTCTCCTTAAGGCCATCAGCCTGGCCTCATCTGATGCCGGCTCCAGCTCTGTGGCCTGAGCAAAAGGACTGCCCTTCTCTGAACCTCAGTTTCCTCACCTGCTAAGTGGGCATGCTGACGGTGCCTGCCTCTGCGATGTGATGAAACAGCTCCTGCAGCACCCAGCCCATGGGCGTGCAAGGTCCCACTGGGTGTCCGTCCAGGATCTGCTTGCTCTGGGACACCACCAGCCCACGATTCCGGCACCCACAATGCCCTGAAAACCCAGAGGTTTGCTCCCTGAGTTGGTGACGGGCTCTGACCTGACCTGACAAGGGGCCATCTGTGGCCTTTATCTTTGTGCCTTGCTGCAGAGTTATCTGTGTGTCTGATTCATAGGAGCCTCGACCCCACTGGGGGAGCGGACACATGATACACAGCGCGGGCCGCATCCTTCTTTCTCCCAAACAGCGTTGATCCTGGAACACATCTGGCCCCCGGGTCTGGATCGGGGGTGGTGGGCCTGAAGTACCAAAGGGCCGCCGTCAAGGGAGGTGGAGGGGCCTCCCTCCCTCCCGGCCCTGCCAGCCTGGAACCCGAGCTTGGAGCCACCTGCCTCACCCCCAGGCTGTGTGTCCTTCCCGGTCCCGGCTGCCGTGTCTTCAGCCTGAGGCTCGTGGTTGAGCAGCACTTTGCAGCCACCCACCTCGTCTCCTGCCAGCGTGTCCTCTTCCCAGCTCTATAACCCGAGCGTGCCATCCTGCCTCCCTGAGGCTGCCTGTGCTTGGCAGCCCTCATCGGGGCCCCCAAGTGGCGCTGACGAGAGGCCCAGGGGGCTTGACCCATGCGAGGCCAGGTCCCAGCTTTGCCCTCCCACCAGCTGTGTGACCTTGGGCACGTCGACCTATTTGAACCTCAGTCGTCTCCTCTGAAAAGTGGGTAGGGTGCGGCCTCCTAGGGCCATTGAGAAGATTCCATGAGCCAGTGCAGGAACAGGGTTCGGAAGAGGGTAGGACCAAGAACCCACCCCCTCTGGGGAGTTCGCTGTCATGATCCGGGTCTGGTCGCTGTGGTCACTCCGTGTGAGGGTGGCCACTGTCACTCGGGTGCTCACGTCTGCCTCCCCCTGCCCCACGCCCCCGCCAGCTGGCATACGGGCAGGATGGGCAGCTGAAGGGCTTCGCTGTGCTGGAGTACGAGACGGCAGAGATGGCTGAAGAGGCGCAGCAGCGGGCGGACGGCCTGGCGCTGGGGGGCAGCCACCTGCGAGTCTCCTTCTGTGCCCCGGGGCCCCCTGGCCGCAGCATGCTGGCCGCGCTCATCGCCGCCCAGGCCACGGTGAGTGTGTGCCTGGGACGGGTGCCCCCGGGGCGGGGGGGGGGGGTCCGGGGGGCGAGCCCTCCTCCCTGGGAAAGTCAGGGTGCCAGCTGGGCTCTGGGGGTGAGAGGGAGGGGCGAGCCGGCCTCCCCGTGGCCGGGCGGCGCCCTGAGCCGCTCTTCTGTTTCTCTCTACAGGCCCTCAACCGGGGCAAAGGGCTCCTGCCCGAGCCCAACATCCTGCAGCTGCTCAACAACCTGGGGCCCTCCGCCTCCCTCCAGCTGCTGCTGAACCCCCTGCTCCATGGCAACGCGGGGGGCAAACAGGGTAAGGTGGGGCCGGGCAGAGTGGCGGTCGCGGTCCCCATCGCGCTCAGAACCCCAGCCTCCCCAGACCGTTTTCCCATCTGAGCCATAAGGGACTTGAACCCACGAGCAGGGGCTGGGGTGAGCGGCAGTCCCCAGGGTGAGCTGGTGTCCTGAGCCCCTCACTGGGGCGAGTGAGGCAGGGTGGTGGGAAGGGGCCGGCCCTCCCCACAGCAGACTCCCTTTCCTGGGCCCCTTTTTTGGGCACGTCAGTTGCTTTCTGGGAGCTTCGGGCCCCGGGTTGCGCCTAACCGGGGCAAAGGCTCCCGTCCGTGGTCCGCTCTTCACTTCCCGGTCTCCCCCAGGCCTGTTGGGCGCACCTCCAGCCGTGCCGCTCCTCAGCGGGCCGGCCCTGTCCACGGCACTGCTGCAGCTCGCCCTGAAGACCCAGGGTCAGAAGGTAAGTGCGTGCCCGGCCCGGGGCCCCCGGGACCTCCTCGTCCGCACGGACTCCCCAGCCCTTGTTTCTCCACCTCACGCCCTTCTCGCATCTGCCGGGGGGCTTGCCGTCGCCGGGGTGATGGGACATCTGGTCGTGTCTGTGGGGCTCAGTACGTGGCCTGGTCTGTCGCAGGCGCTCGGGACTCAGGAAGGGACTCAGTCTAGGGAGGAAAGTCCAGGCCTCGCGGGGGAGGAGTGCGGTCTCTCGCTCCCACCTCCTCAGCGCGCATACAGGGAGACCCGTACAGACCAAGGCACACACAGATAGGTGTACCGCCCATAGAAATACATACGCCACGTCACCACTCTCTCGGTGCACGTACGCGGAGACCCGTACGCGGGAGGCATGTGCACACGCCTGTAAGCAGACCTGCCGCACACGGACACACGTGCCGCTGACCTGTCAGGGCCAGGTCAGTGACATGGGTGTGTCTGACAGTAACTGACGGGATTAGGGAATTAGGGGCTCACCCTTGCGTGGCTGGTACACACACTGTGTTGGACACTGTGCTTCTGTAATAATCAGGGGGGCTGGGTGTGGGCAGTGTGCCTAGGAAGGACCGTCCTGTGTGGGGTGACAGGCCCTGACGCGTTGAGCATATGGTGCACGCCCCCTGGGGCTCCCCGGGGTCTCAGATGGGCCCTGGCAGACAGGAGGCCCTCCGTCCCCATGGGACAGCTGGATGGGTGATGGCTGAGATGTCACAGACACTGGGGGACGCTGTGCGCGTCTACCCATGACCGGCCGTGGCCTGCACTCTGGGTGTGCTGGGTGTTGTGACTGTTGAGACCCTGGGTGCCACCTGTCTGCTGCCCAGGCCACCCTGGCCCATCTCCAGCTGATTGTGCTCTGTTTCCAGAAGCCTGGGATCCTGGGAGACTCTCCCCTGGGCACCCTTCAGCCTGGGGCCCAGCCGGCCAACCCCCTCCTCGGAGAGCTGTCTGCAGGTAACACAGACCCCCGCCTCTCCTCATCTTTCTGGGCCCCTTCCCACTTTCTCTTCCTGAGGCCCCTGTCCTCACTGGGCCTGGGAAAATGACCTACTGTCTCTGGGTCTCAATAGTCCCATCCGTCCGTTGGGCCCCCACCTCCCAGGGTGGCTGTGAGCATCCTGGGAGTTGATGTACTCAGAGGGGTCTCTTCATTGCCCAGCACGTACCTGCTGATCCTTGTCCAAGCTCAGGGCCCCGGGAAGACAGGTCTAGTGTGGTTGGACACCAACACCTCCTTCTCTCTGTAGGGGGGGCCCTGCCCCCGGAGCTGCCACCCCGGCGAGGGAAGCCACCACCTCTGCTGCCGCCACTGCTTGGCCCCTCTGGGGGTGACCGGGAAGCCATAGGCCTGGGTCCCCCAGCAGCCCAGCTCACTCCACCCCCTGCCCCGGTGGGCCTCCGAGGCACTGGCCTTAGAAGCCTCCAGAAAGACAGTGGGCCTGTGCCACCGCCCCCTGGGGTAAGGCTCCTCCCCACATCAGTACCATTCCAGCCTCCCCCCCCACCCCCCCGCAAGGTGCCGCCTGCCCGGGGCCCTCACGAACCCAGCCCTCCTGCTACAGGTCTCGCTGCTGGGGGAACCCCCAAAGGACTTCCGGATCCCCCTGAATCCCTACCTGAACCTACACAGCCTACTCCCAGCCAGCAACCTGGCGGGTAAGGAGGCTCGGGGCTGGGGAGGCACAGGGAGAAGCCGCCGCCCAGCTGAGGGCCACCTGCCTCACCCCCCAGCCCCCGGAGGCGGTGGCGGAGGTGGTGGCAGCAGCAAAGCCTTCCAGCTCAAGTCCCGCCTGCTCAGCCCTCTCGCCAGCTCCCGCCTGCCCCCCGAACCAGGGCTGCCCGACAGCTATGGTTTCGACTACCCCTCGGTGAGTACCCAGCTCCCATGTGGTCCTCCCTCCCGAGGGCCGCTGCCGTGGCCCCTTGTCCCCTTGATAGCAAGTCATTCTCCAAACGAGTATTTCGCTAATACTGACTGCCCGGCAAGCACAAGGGAGACAGAGAAGAACGTGCCAGACACTGTCCCTGCCCTGAGTCTCCTGTCTGTTTGTCTCTGCCCATCAGACCTGGTTCCTGTCTGTCTTTTTCTCCCCAGAGACTTTAGGCTGCGCTTCCCCTTGGAGACCAGGATCAGTGTCTTGTCGGTCTCTGTCCTGCTCTCCCGTCCTTGATTCCTGTCTCTGTCACTGGAGAGCTGCTCCTTCTATGATTCCAACCTCCTCTAGCTCAGACATTGCAGCCTGGCCACCTGTGTAACCCCTGTGTTACGTTACGTTTGGTCCACGTTGGGTTTTAAAAAATTTAACAGCTGAAATAAACGTCACTGCTGACATGTAGAAGAGTTCACACAACCCGGATCCCTCGCCAGCCTTGAAGAACTCCGAACACCTAGGTCCATGGGAGCCACATGCCTTCCCAGCAGCCATCTCTGGGGCCAGGGTGTCACCACTCCTGGCAATGGGGCACACTTTCTGTCTCACTGCAGCTGCCCCACCTGCAGTGGGAAGTTGCCCCCACACAGTAGAGCGTGTCCCCTCTTGGCGGGGGCACTTCCCCAGTAACAGCTGTGCTGTGGGATTCAGCCAGGGGTGAGGTTGGTGCAGACTCCAACCCAGCGTGCTTCTCCCACTTTCATTCAGGACGTGGGACCTCGGCGGCTCTACTCCCACCCACGGGAGCCAGCTCTAGGGCCCCACGGACCCAGCCGACACAAAGTAAGAGCTGCCCTGTCCATCTCCCCTCCTGGGTGTATCAGTTAGCCTGTGCTGCATAACAAGCGGCCCCACCACTTTGTGGCTTAGAACAGCAAACATTTTTTCTCACCATTCTTCCTGGTGTGTGTGTGTGGGGGGGGGGGGGGGTCTCTGCAATCACATGACGTGACAGTCACATGACAGCACAGCTGGGGCTCAGCAGTCTGCAGTGGTTTTAGCCACATACCTTGCAGCAGAGGCCTCAGCTGCAGCGATTTAGCTGCTGCATGTGGAGCCCATCCTCCAGCAGGCCACCTGTGATGCTGTCCTGCATGTGGTGGTGGTCCCGGGGTTCCCAAGAGGAAAGGAGGTTCCCAGAGGCAGGCCCCTCTGCCTTTACAGTCATGCTACCCTCCTGTTGGCCAAAGCTAGTCACGGGACAAAGCCCAGTGTCATTTGGGAGGGTCTGCAAAAAGGGTTGGATTCTTCAATAATCTGTCTCACTCAGCCCGGCCCCCTCTCTGCAGATGTCACCCCCGCCCAGTGGTTTTGGTGAACGGAGCGGCGGGGGGCGGCGGGGGGCCCCTCTCCCACTTCTATTCGGGCTCGCCCACTTCCTACTTCACCAGTGGCCTGCAGGCTGGCCTCAAGCAGAGCCACCTTAACAAGGTGAGGAGCCTCCCCAGCTGAGGACAGGTCCCCAGGGACAGGCAGGATGCGGGAGGCCCTGGGACCCTTGGTGCCTGGGCCAAGCCTGGGGTGGTGACAGAGCAGGGGTCAGCTTTGCTCAGGGCCGGCCTGAAACAGGCTGTGCTCCCCACACCTGTGTGGCTCTCACCTGGTATTGCCCAGCCTTCCTGGCCTCCTTTTACTCCCTCTCCAGTAGCCCATGGTGTGGGTGATGTTAGCCCCGGTTGACAGATGAAGAAACCGGCTCAGAGGAGAGAAGTAATCTCCCCCCCCCCCCCCCCGCCGTGTCCTAGCTAATGAGTGGGAGAGGCAGGATTTGAGCCCGAAACCCCTTGCCTTCGCCCTGGGGGCTGCTTCCTCTCCCACTCCATCTCTCTCCCGTGTCTCCCAGGCGGTCGGCTCCTCTCCACTGGGCCCTGGAGAAGGGCTCCTGGGCCTCGGCCCTGGGCCCAACGGCCACAGCCACCTGTTGAAGGTATGGAGCTGGGGAGGGGCAACGGGAGCACGTGGGGCTGGGGAGCGGTGGCCCCCAGATGGCCCCTGACGTGCCACCCCCTCCCCTCTGTCTCTAGACTCCGCTGGGTGGCCAGAAACGCAGCTTTGCCCACCTGCTGCCCTCGCCCGAGCCCAGTCCAGAAGGCAGCTACGTCGGCCAGCACTCCCAGGGCCTCGGCGGCCACTACGCAGACTCCTACCTGAAGCGCAAGAGGATTTTCTAAGGGGCCGGCGCCAGATGCTCAAGGGCCTGCACCGAATTGCTTTTGGGTTTTCTGGTGTTCTGTTTGTGTTTCCCTCTCCCCCTTTCAGTAATAGAAAAATCTTTGAAAGACTTTGTTGACCAACCAGCCGGAGCCCAAGGAGTGTGGGGGAGTCTGGGGGCCAGCTCCCGGCACGGAAACTCTACAGCCTTAAGAGAGAGGGGCCCTGGCCAGCTCTCTCTCCCCTCCCCTGTATCCGCCTGTGTCTGTCTCTCTGGGAGTCCTCTCCTGCCTCGTCACTCCTGTATCTTGGCCTTTCGAGTGCCTTGGAGGTTCCCCTGGCCTCCCGTGAGGATCAGAGACTGTCCCCCTTTTTTAACTTTGACGATTGACTTTTGTTTCCTTTTCTAATTTGTATTATTTTTTAAACAATCCAGGACGACCCCCAGCTCTGATTCCTTCAAGGTCCAGCCTGTCTGGGCCTTCATTCCACACTTTCGGTTTGAAATGGCTCAGCCCTTTTCCTGTCCTGTCTGCTGCAGGCATGGATGTGCCCTGCCCCTGCCCGCCCACTCTGGCCTGTATTCCAGCTCGGGGTCCCCAGCCTCCTGCCACAGTTCCCTCACCTTCTGATGCCTTAAAGCCGGGTCCCAGGCCCTGCGGTCAGAGCCTCTTAGATGCCGAGCTCCGGAAGCTTGACTCAGGACCAAATGGCTCTGGCCTGGGGATTGGGCCCCTCTACCCAGAGTCCCCACTCTGGGGACAGTAAAAGGCCAAAGCCTTGGTTTTGGCAAACCAACTCATCATCCCTCCTGCCCAGGCCTAGGTGCAGAGACGGGTTTTCTCTGCCAGCTCAAACCAGTCCTGCTGTCAGTCTGTGGGAGTGGGGTATTGTGCATCTCACTGAGCCTCTGCTGTCTCCTCCCCCCCCCCCCCATGTTGAAGATGAGCTCCACCTCTCCATCCCCAGGCTAGATCACCTGGAGCTGGCCTCCCGGCCTCCTGTGGGCCCAGTGGGAGTGCAGCAACTTCAGGCGGATAAGCTCTGCCCTTGCCCAGCAGCAGGACCTTTGGGCCTGAGGAGAGCCTGGGCCCCTCCCCCTGGCCGGCTGGGCCACCAGCTTCTCTCCCCGGACTCTTGGGGGGTCCACATCCACTCCAGGGGGGTGTCGTCTCCCCAGTCCTCTCTCACAGACTTTCCTTTGCTGAATTAAAGTTTGTAAGTAAATGGTTTTAAAGAAAGCAGAGCTGGCTGGTTCTTGGGACAAACAGTGGGTCTGGGTGGGAGGTCAGGGATGGCCCCACAGGACTTTTGTGTGGGTGAGCTAGCCTGGCTCCCTCCTACCTTGGCAGTTCCTTCCTGAAGCCCTTCCTCTCACGAGCCCCACGCAAACGACAGGGCTTATAGTCGGGCAATTACGGGCGCTTTGGTCGCGCGGCTGCCACTGGGCATGCCCAGTCCCGGGTCACGTGATGTCTGTCATGGCCGCCTCCGTGGCCCGGGGAGGCGTGAGTGCTGGGCTGCTGCTGCGGGCGGCCAGGGGAACCTGGTGGAGCCGGCCCGGAGGCAGTTGGGGGTCTGGGGAGGCGGCGGCGCCAGCGACAGCCAGAGGATTCCGAGCGACAGGTACCTGGGGCGCCTCGGGGGCTAGCGTTCATCCGTCGGACCCCCGCAAGGCGCCGCGGGGCCGCTCACCGAACCGTGTTTTTCAGGCTCGCACCCGGCGGGGGAGGAGGAAGCTGGCGGCCCCGAGCGGCCCGGGGACGTGTGAGTGTAGGGGGACAAGGCCCCCATTCTTTATCCCATGAGGTTCCTCCGGTCCCCACCTTGCCCTGCAGCCTCATCTCTGTCCCCTTCTACGTCGTCCTATTCCCCTGACCGTCAAGCCCCCCCCCCCCCCCCCCAACCATAGGTTCCACCTGGCCACCGCGTCCATCATCAAGTTTGGCATCTGCACTTCCATCTGTCCCCAGGGTGAACGTGGTGTTCGTAGACCGGTCAGGCCAACGGATTCCGGTGAGCGGCAGAGTGGGGGACAATGTTCTCCACTTGGCCCAGCGCCACGGAGTGGACCTGGAAGGTGGGAGCCCGGCACAGGGAATTGGGGAGGGCCTTATTCATTGTTTAAAAAGACCCGCAAATCAGATAGGGTTCTCCATTACTTAACCCTCCTGTGGCTTCCCATCAAACATGGTTAAAATCCAGATTCCTCACCAATGTCTCTGACCAGCTCTAAACCTCTTCACTCACTCAGCAGTTATTTGCTGAGCATTTGTTAGAGGTTATTTATTTACACCACTGCCCTCCAGGAGCTTGTATTCTCTTCCTCCTCCTTCTCTCTAGTCTAGACACACTGGCTTTCTTGCTGTTCCTCAAACAAAAAACCAAGTTCGTTCCTGCCTCGGGGCTTTTGCACTTGCTGCTCCAGACATCTGAAGTACTTTCCCACCAGATCTTCTGGCTCTCCATCTCATCCTTCAGGTCTCAATGTAAATGTCACCTTTCTGACAATCTCATCCCTTCATCCCAGTTAACGTCCCCATCCCCAGTCACACTAGGTTCTCAGTGTGCTTTATTGCCTGCGTAGCACTTCTCATTGCTTTCTTTCCATTTTGTCGTCTGTCCTCAGAACGAGACCAGAAACCCTCTTTGCCACTTACCGGTTGCCTGTCATGGTATTTAGATGCAACAAGTATTAAGTCAGTGTCTGTTGAGTGAAAGATAATAATAGCAGACATTACCTTAAGCGTGTTAAAGAGCTATTGACTTGATAAAATCTTCATAACAACGCTACATAACAAGGGGGGATTATCTCATTTTTTAGGTGAAAAAACTGAGCCCCAGGTTAAGTTGACACAGTCCAAGGTCAAGTAAGTGGCAAAACTAGATGCAAAGCCAGTTTATTTTAGCTGCTAATCTGTGCTGCTCTTCTGTGCATATTGAATACCTACTGTGTGCCAGGCAACAGTGTACAAAACAGATAAGGCCCCTGTTGTTTCACACCAGGTTCAACCTAACAGGGACAATGATCTCACGAGTAGACATGTAATTATATCATGAGCAGCTGGAGAGGGCGGTCTGAAACAAAAATATACAGGGTTACTGGTTGGGTGAATATAATACAGAGCCTAAAGTATTGAATCATTACAGGGGGCGGAGATATTGGGGAGGCTGGGCATGGCAGGCCTACTTCAAGTTCTGTTCTGGGATCCAGTCACCAGGAGACCAGGACAGAGATTGGAACATGAGTTTTCGAGGCAAGTGGCCTACGGTCAAATTTTGCCTGTTACCAGCTGTATGACCCTGAGCCAGGGTCCTTAATATCTCTGGACCTCTGTTTCCTCCTCTATAATATGGGGTAACTTAGTTACTATGGGTTGCTATGGAGAATTACACAGATCTCGTAAGTAGTGCTTAATCCCTGGCATGTGGTTAGTGCGCAGTGACTAGTTGGGACTGTTACGTTAGATAATCTCTCTCTCATGGGGTGAGGATGCTAATGAGGTGGGAAACAGGGCTGAGGAAGAGATCCCTGGGGACTACCTGGAGCTTCAAGGCCCAGACATTTTCTCCCCAGGAGATGGGGAGGGTGAGCTAAGCCACCAGGTCCCCCAAGGAGCTTCTTCCGGGTCAGGAGGCTGCCTTGCAGCTTCACTGTCATCGTCCAACATGTCTGGAAGAGAGAGAATTCTGTCCCGTTCACATAGAACATGTGTCTCTTGAGCATCCACAGCATGCCAGCCTCAGTGCCAAGTACACAGAGAGGAGGCCAGGTTGACGGAGCATAGGTAAACCCAGAAATTAAGGCGGTAACTTTAGACTGTGGTAAATGCCGTGCAGAAATTAGAGTCATCGAGGCCAGGGGGAAGGATAAGAAATCGGAGGTGGGGGAACTGGAAGACAGTGGAGTTGAGTCCCTGAAGCCAAGAAGGATCTAACCATGGAAAAAGTAGAGAGAAGAGCATTTTGGGGCAAGGGTACAGCAAGTGCAGAGGTCCTGTGGTGGGGGACGAGGTTGGCACGTTGGAGTTGAGCAGAGGGGCCAGTGTGGCTGATGTGGAATGAGGGAGAGATCGGGAGGATCTTAAGGACTGGTTTTATTCTGGCTATGAAAACCCTTTGGAGGGGTGCCTGGGTGGCTCAGTCAGTTAAGCGTCCGACTCTTGGTTTCGGTTCAGGTCATGGTCTCACGGTTGGGGGGTTCAAGCCCCAAATCGGGCTCCGTGCTGACAGTGCGGGGCCTGCTTGGTATTCTCTCTCTCTCAAAATAAACTTTAACATTTATTTATTTCAGAGAGAGAGAGAGAGAGAGAGAGAGAAACAGCGTGAGCAGGGGAAGGGCAGAGAGAGAGGGAAACACAGAATCCGAAGCACGCTCCAAGCTCTGAGCTGTCAGCATAGAGCCCGACGCGGGCCTCAAACTCATGAACCGTGAGATCATGGCTTGAGCTGAAGCTGGATGCTTAACTGACTGAACCACCCAGATGCCCCACTCAAAGTAAACTTAAAAACAGAAAACAAAAGAAAGAAAGAAAACCCTTTGGAAGGTTTTAGGCCAGGAAGGACATTATCCTGAAGCACAGTTCTCAGTGATCAATCCAAAAGTTGGGAATGTGTCCAGGGAAAAGCAGGAAACCCCAGTTTCTGCGTCTTGCAACCCTGATATTCTGATCTCTTCTCCTGCCACACTAGGTGTGGAGTGAGCGGGTCCCATCTTTAGGAGCAACGGAGAGATGGGTACACCCTTGCCTGGTGCGGCGAGAGGGTCCCAGCCAGGGTTTACAGGCTATGGGGACCCTGCCTGAGTTTTCACCTCTCAGCTACACTGAAGTCAAGTCCATGTTCCTTCGTGGTGCCATGCACGTAGGCCACTGGGGAGTCCTTGGGAGACAGGACACCCTGGACGTCCCTTTGCAGGCCTATCCGCAGATCGGGAACGGCTAGCTGAGCGAATGACAGGGTGGGGGGGCCACACGGTGCGTGTGCAGAGGACGGAGAGAGGAGGGGCGTCTGGTGAAACACACGGCCTCTCCTCCCTCATGCCTTCGACCGAGCGGCACCTGCCTGACCGTGTCCCTCACCGGCACGTCCCCACTTGTTGCCCCCAGGGGCCTGTGAAGCTTCCCTGGCGTGCTCCACCTGCCATGTGTACGTGAGCGAGGACCACCTGGACCTCCTGCCTCCTCCTGATGAGCGGTGAGCAGGCGGCCCCTCCCGGGCCTGCGCGGCAGGGCCCGGCCGCTGAGGACGCTGCCCCTGCTGCCCAGAGGCCCACCCGGGGCGGCGGCGGAAGGCAGCCCCAGCTTCTCGCCCCCTCGCGGCTGCTGGCGGCGGCGCTGCCCCCTGACCATCCCCCCTGGATTTGGGCAGCCTGCTCCTGCCCGCCCTTCGGGGCCCCCGCCAGCCAGACACCATGCCCGCCGCTGACGGCTGTTCTCCTTGCTCCAGGGAGGACGACATGCTGGACATGGCCCCCCTTCTTCAGGAGAACTCCCGGCTGGGCTGCCAAATCGTGCTGACTCCAGAGCTGGAAGGGGCCGAATTCACCCTGCCGAAGATCACCAGGAACTTCTACGTGGACGGCCATGTCCCCAAGCCCCACTGACGTGGGCAGCCGTCGTGGCCCTCGGGGCCAGGACTGGAAGAATAGCCAAGCCGCCCGCCCAGCCCAGAGCGTGGACAGGCCCGAGAGAGATGTTGGGAGCAGCCAGAAGCCCAAAGCCCCTGCTTCAGATCCCATGTCCAGGCTCTGGTTGGGGGGTGGGAGGGGCACCAACCCCTGCCCGGGAGCCTCCCCCAAACTCAGGAGAATCAGTGTGTGGATGGGGTGGAATCTGACTGGAATGACAATAAAACTGTCTCACAGACCTCCAGCATCTTGAGTGTCCTCGGGGGCGGGCAGGCCTGGGGTCTATGGCTGCATCTTCTTCACCTGGACCCCCAACTCTGCCCTCTCATAGCAGCGATGGGGCCGCGGGGGTGGGGGACCACCGGGGCGGAGACCTGGAACCTCCCGGGAGGAGAGGGCGTGGGGGCCTGAGCACACGTGGATCGGCGTGGCAAGGCCCCGCCCCCACCGCCGCGGAGGGATTCGGAGGGGTCCGGGCCGGCCCGGCGGGGTGCGAAGTCCACCTGAGCCGGGTGGCCAGAGTGGCACCGAGGCTGGCCCGCGGCGCTGGGAACCGGGTGCCGAGCATCGCCTGCTAGAGGCGCCCGACCCCCGCTGGCCCCGCCCAGGTGGGGCTCATTGCACCCTCTGCAGAGGCGCCCCCGCCAGGCGCGTCCTGCTCCCCTCAGGTGGGGCTCATCGAGTGGGCCCAGGGTGGGCGGGGCCGGGCGCGATCGGGGCGGGGGAGGTGGGGCTGGGCCGGGGCGCGATGGAGGCCCGGCCTGTCCCAGACTTCTCCAAGCTCCAGGAGCTGCTGGCGCCGCCGTGTCCGGACCCTAAGGCGTCTCGGGCGCCCCCTCTTCAGCAGGCACCAAGGACCCCAGGATGCCCCAGACCCAATGGCAGGTGCGTGAAGGAAGGAGCGGCCCCTTCCCCAAACCTGACCCAGTGGTCAAAGGGTCGGGACCTCTGGTTCCTGGGGTTATCCAGGGGTCACGGTGTTAGTTACTGGTGCTTAAAAAAGAAGAAGTTCTGGTCCCCAGGGAGAGTTGGGGTCATATGGGGGTCAGAGGCCACGCAATCCCCTTAGCCCATGTCTCTGAACACTGCACAGGTGCTGCCCACACTGTCCCTTGTCCCCAGGTCCTTCTGGCCTGCACGCCAGGACTCCGTCACTGCCCTGCGTTTTCTCCAAGAAACAGCAGAGGGGCTGGTCCAGCGCCCTGCCCAGGACACCCAAACCCTGGGGGCCTGCCGGGAGCTGAAGGCCTTGGAGTCTCTGGGACCTTCGCCTCTGGCAAGGGATGCCGAGAACATGCTGACCCCAATCGGCCAGCAATGCTGCAGCTCGAGGCCCCCGGAGGCTCCCCCAGCCCCCTCAGCCCTACCCCAGAGGAGGCCCCGGAAGCAGTCAAAGCCCCACCCGGGCGCTGAGAGAGTGGATCCCCGGTTTGAGGGGGTGACCCTGAAGTTTCAAATAAAGCCGGATTCCAGCCTCCAGATCCTAGCCAGCTACAGGTAGGGGCTGGCCCAGAGGAGGGCGCCCTTTTTGCAAGTTATAGTGATAATGGTGGGGGCAGGGACCTCCAGGCATCTGCTCATGGATGCCCACGCCAGCCCTACAGTTACAAAGGGCTCATCTCTGAGCGAGACCTCAGGCTGGTGCCGGTCCCAGCCCTGCTGCTCTGATCCAGCGACGTTCTGGTCTGAGCGCAGGTTCCTTTTTTTTTTTTTTTTTTTTTTCAATGTATTCATTTTTGAGAGAGAGCACAAAAGCGGGGAAGGGGCAGAGAGGGAGAGGGTGACACGGAATCCAAAGCAGGCTCCAGGCTCTGAGCCATCAGCACAGAGCCCAGCATGGGGCACGAACTCGTGAACCGTGAGACTGTGACCCGAGCCGAAGTCGGCGAGCATCGGTCACTGGCTTTATGAGATGGGCCCGACCATCCTGAGGGCCGTCGCTACTGTTACTTTTTTCAATAATGTTAATGACTGCCATTTGTCAGGAACAACAATAAGAGGTAACAGGCAGCACTTGATGTGTATGGGCTCATTAAAGCCTCGTGAATCCCATTTTACAGATCTGGAAACTGAGGTGCAGAGGGTGAGATCACTTGTCCAGAGTCACGAGGTGGGAACTTGGGAGAATTAGGATCTCAAACTGGCAGGCTGGCCCCAGGCTTCCTACCTCTTCATATGATAATCACCATTATTATTGCTAACGAGGGGCAAGGTCAGGCCTTTCAGACATCAGAAGCCTCCTCGGGGGATGCCTGATGCCCGGACAGTGAATCATCTTCATCATCGAGGGGCGCTGCCCTGGACGAGATACAGATCCCCCAGTGCTAACTCCTGTCTATTCTCCAGCCTGACCTGCACTAGCCGCTCCCAGGGTCCCTCCACAGGCCCTGCGGGGGGCCCTGAGGCCAACTCAGGAGGCGGCGAGGCCCTGGGTGAGTCCCGGAGACTTGACAGCTATAAATATTTGTGGGGGGAGGCAATTTCCCATCGTCTCTGTCTTCCCGTCCTGCTTCCCCATTTAGACCCATCCAGAAGGAGTCATGGTGCACCTCCCTCCACTCGAGCTGAGTCACCCCCACCCCCGGTTTCCTCCTCTGTTTAGCTTTGCCATCTGTCTCCCTTCCTGGCTTTCCCTCTGCTTTAGATCTGGTAATACCCAGGGCTGGCCCGGAGCCGGGTGGGGCCCTCGTCGAGACTCCAACAACATGCCCCACCTGCACGGGCCTCCTGAGCCCAGACTCTTGGCCTCTGCCCCTTACCCTGACCTCTGCCCCTTCAGGGCCCCGGTGCTGTGCTTCCTGTAGGACCCAGAGGACCCCACTCTGGAGAGATGCTGAAGACGGGACCCCTCTCTGCAATGCGTGTGGTATCAGGTCCTCAGAACGGAGGAGGAGTTTGGATGCTTAGCCAGTGTGGGGTGCCGGGAAGGGAAACACCCTCGGGGAAAGTGGTTCCCTTGAGGCAGTTTCTGGGCCCCTGCTGCATCCTGATGTTGGTTTCTTGTACCCCCCACCCCAGGTACAAAAAATATGGCACCCGCTGCTCCAGCTGCTGGCTGGTGCCCAGGAAGAGCGTCCAGCCCAAGAAGTTATGTGGCAGATGTGGGGTGTCCCTGGGCCCCCACCAAGGCCCGGCTCAGGAAGGGTAAGCCCTTCCTCACCTAGCTGAGCCCATCCGGACTCAGTTTCTCCAGGGAGGAGATGGGCAGGAGCCCTCCTGGGAGGAGTGGGGAAACAGCTGGAGTCTTTGGGGGTCTAGCCTTCCTCCTCTCTGCCCCCTCCCCTTCAGGGATCCCAGGTGGAAGACCCAGGCCTCCGGCTCCAGAGCCCCTGTCTCAGGGGGCCACTGTGCCCCATCTTGGCCCCTGGTCCAATCCGGCTTGGCTGAGCCTCTCTTCAGAAAATGTCCTCAGCAGTGACACTCATATTGTTGACAGCAGTAACAATAAAGAACAAAACGACTCTGAGAAAAGCACCGTGACTCGGGGGTCGATCGCGTCTCACGCACGCAGGCACGTGGGGGCAGGTGTTTTCTCATTCGGATTCTGAGGGACACACACAGAGTCGTGTATACGGGCACCAGCCGCCCCACAGGGAATTAGTCACCTTCACCGCAACTCCCCATACAGGGCGACAGCCACCACACGCAGAGACAGACAACAGTAGACAGACACACACATGGGGCGCCTGGCTGGCTCAGCCCATGGAGTGGGCGACTCTTGACCTCGGGGTTGTGGGATCAAGCCCCACGTTGAGGGTAGAGATTACTTACAAAAATAAGATCTTAAAAAGAGAGAGAGACAGGGGCACCGCCTTGGGCGGCTCAGTCGGTTGAGCGTCTGACTTCGGCTCAGTTCAGGTCACGGTCACGGTTTGTGGGTTTGAGCCCCACATCCGGCTTCAGCGCCATAGAAACCTGCTTCGGATTCTCTGTCTCCCTCTCTCTCTCTCTCTGCCCCTCCCCCCCCCCCCCCCCCGCTCACTCTCTCTCTTTCTCTCTCAAAAATAAACAAACATTAAAAACAAAAAGGCAAGACAAATACATGAGTGGGGCTGACACACGCCTTCACACACACACAAGACACATGGACAAGCTCACACGTGCTGACACTCACATGAGACAGACCACACACTAGCCAGAAACATGCACTGATACTCACACCTGCTGACACACACACGTGACAACACACAGGAAATACACCTAGATGACACACATTGGCACACGGTGATATCCACACCCTGGGCCCTCTATCTGTCAGCTCTCCCCCTGCCTGCAGAATGTCACCTTCCCATGTCTCTACGCATACCAGTCCCTTCTGTGCCCCACTGCTCCTCTTTCAAGGTCTCTGTCACCCCATCAAAGTGTGTCCCTAGCCTGAAGCCAAAAGCCACGTGGGAGAGGAGGGCCCTGGACACACAGGACACCCGTGCTCACTGGGAGGATGGGTGGGCTGCAGCCAGGGTGGGGATGTCACCCCCCGTGACAGTGAGTGAGACCTGCCTGGCCACATACTCCAGGAAGGTGAAACCCCCTTTGTCTCTCCCGGGTGAGCCCACGGGGAAGGCCTGGGCCCGGGATTCCTCAGCCCTCAGATCCCTGACTCATTCGGTCTCACTCTTCCTCAGCTCAGAACCCCCTCCCGCCCTGTCTCCCCATAGCCGCTGCCTTCTCATGACTGGGGGGCAGAGCTCAGCCCCGCACCACATATTCAGAGAAGTCTTCCTTGACCACCCAGTCTAAAATAGACACCCCAATCCCATGCTATGTCAGGCTCTAGTTCAGCTCCTCACTGGTCTCCCTCTTAGAACCTACCAGAATTAAAAAAAAAAAAAAAAAAACAAAAACAAAAACATACCAGAATTTTCAAGTCTCTACTACTCTGAGCTTATTTCATTCACATTCAGCTCCCCACCTGGACCGTGATTTCAGAGGTGCAAAGCCACATCTGTGTCCCTGACCATGACAGGCCACCCCAGTGCCCAGCATGAAGTTCCTTGGGGATACACATTGAACACACAGAGGTCTCAGACTGTGTGTGAACTCCCGGCTGTTTTTACCCATTTATTCAGCATTTATGGAGCAACTCCTGTGTGCCAGGCCAGCGGGGACACTATATGGTAAATAGAACAAAGGTCCCCGCTCTAGTGAAGCCAAAATTCTAACGTGACAGTAAACAAATAATTAAATATCTAGTCGAATGGCAAGTAGTGGCTGGTGCTTTATTTAGAGAAAATAAAGTATGTAAGGAGATAGGAGTTGGGGGGCTACCTCTCTGAGGGGGGACAGCCAAGGCCTCTCTGACATCTGTGTAGAGACCTGGGGGTAAGGAACTAGCTGTGGGACTTGAAGATGAAGACAGTCCAGGCAGAGTGAATGGCAAAAGCAAAGGCCCTGTGGCAGGTGGGACCTTGTGGGACTCCGAGGAATCGAGAAGAGGCTGGTGGGAGTGGAGAGAGGTGGTTAAGGGTGTGTGTGACAGTAGGGGCTGCACCAGGCTTGTGCCTTTTCTCCTTCTGTACCCTGACTAGGCCTCTCGGCGGCCCCCCAGCCCAACCCCCGTTTCCTGCTCTTACCTTTGCTCGGGAAATGTTTGCCTGGGGCAGCTGATGGAGTGGGAGCTGTCCAGGACTGTTTCCTTCTCTCCGGCTCTGTTCCTGCTTTGGAGAGAAGCAGAGACTGCAAGGGTGGGGGGAGGTCCAGCTGTTCTCTCCTTATGCTGCCGGGCGGTGAGGGAGGTGGTGCTGTGCGGAGGGGGGGGGGGTGCGGTTGCAGCTGATACTGCCGTGTCTCTTGTGAGTCGTGATGGGCAGTCAAAAGGCAGGTTAGGGGTAAACTGAGACACCGTGGATGGACACAGGATGGAGAAGGCATTGAGGGTGGGGGCAGGGATGCACCCTTTAACGGGAGGAACATTTTGGGGGCTGACGCTCATAACTGCAGTCCCTGTTTGCATTTACTCATCCTGGCGAGGCCTCAGGACGGGAGCCCCGTGTCCAGACCCCTGGGAGGGGCCTCCACCCATCCTGGGGAGGCAGCTTTAGCTCTTCCCGGAACCAGGCCTGGGGGAATCACCTAGCTCCCCCCCCCCCCCACCAAGTGTTAGCTGGGTTAGAGGGCAGCGCTCTGGGCGGAAGAGATAAAGGGTAGGGAGCTGGAGGAAGGAGTGCGGTCCCCACCCCGGCCCAAGGGTCAGCTGAGAGCAGGAAACTGGACACCGAGAGAGCAAGCCCCGGGTCACACCGCATGAAGGCGGCTTGCACTACGCCTGACACATAGTAGGCCCTCAAAAACAAACAAGCAAAAATAGTTTATTTAGGAATATCCCGCGGGGTTGGCATTGGAACCTTGGGCTGCTTCCACATCGCAGACTGAAGCAGACGGACCCAGAGTCCTTTATAAAAACTTTATTGGGGGGCGGGGTAGAAAAAGGGGATGACGCCCCTGGAATTGAATAAATAAGTGAATAAATAAATAAATACATAAATAAATAGAACAATAAGTAAACCCCCCTGTGCCTCTGGGGGGCGTCCCCCGGCCCGCGGGGAGAGGGGAGCGGGCTCACGCTGACGTCAGCTGGATGGCAAAGACCTCGCCCCCGGCCTGCGCCTCCGCGGTGCCCGCAGCCTCGGTTCCACCTTCGGCTGCGGCCGTGCTCCCTCCAGCGCCGCCGCCCGCGCCGTTGAGACACACAGCCTCACCAGAGCTTTCGGCCTCCTGCACGTTATACTCGCCCTTCTTGCAAGCGGTGGACTGCACGTAGAAGGCCAGGCCGGCCCCCGCGGCCAGCAGCGCTGCGCCCCCCGCCGCGCCGCCCACGGCGACCCACAGCCACGGACCTGCGGGGTGGAGATCCTCAAAGAGGGTGGACAGGCTCAAGGCTCCCAAGCCCGGCCTCCTCTTTTCCCTCCCCGCAGGCACAAGGTCAGACCTCCCGGGCCTGGCAGAGAACCCCAGGGAACTCACAGCGCGGGGTGGGGGATAGGAGAAAGCCCGGAAGGCTACCCCGAGCGCCCCGACCCCGAGGACTGTCATCTCGGCATTGGATAGAAGCCCCTAGCCCCAGAGATACCCACAAGTCAACCAACTCACCCCCAAAAGGATGAAGGTGGGGGGAGACCGGGTCATTCCTTCACCCGGAAAAACCACAGAGATACGCGAAGTAGGGGGAAGGGATCTTGGCGAGGGCCCCCCTCACCCGCCTCCTCTGCTCTAGGTCCCTCTCCAACCCACCTTCTCCACAGCGACGCAGTGAAGGGCGAATTATTAGATCAAGTCTCTTATCACACAAAACCGACCCCCAAGTTAATAAGCTCCTTCCGACAGCCATCACAGCCCTGGAGGGTCCCTCCCCGTGAGCTCCAGTCCTCCCTCCACCTTCCGCCCCCAAGCCGCCATCGAAACCCCACTCGCCAGGGCGCCCCTGACTTCGGCCCCGGCACACTTCAGTCTCGGGTGCGGCGGAATGAGAGCGGAAACAAGGACCGGGTTCAGGGGCCCCAAGCCGCAGGCCACGCCCCCTGGAGATCCCTCGCCCCGCCCCTCCAGCCGCCACTCACCAGCCACGCGCACTGTGATGCGCCGCGCGTGGCGCCCATGCGCGTTGGTGGCTGCGCACTCGTACTCGCCGCCGTGGCTACCCATGGCGCCCGCCACGCTCAGCGTGCTGTTGTTACTCGAGAGGCCGATGTTGGGCGCCCCCGGGGGCGCGCGCCAGCTGATCTGGGCTGGGGGCCAGGCCTCCGCGCGGCAGGTCAACGTGAAGTTCCCACCTGGCCGCACGCCTCCAGGAGGCGAGGCTGCCAACTCGGCCACCACCGGGCGGTCTGCAGGGGACAGGAGGTTGGAGGGGCCGCTCAGAGCCGGTCCAGCCACTGACCTACTGACCTTCCACCCAACCACAATCTGAGAGCACCCTTCTTCAGATGGGCAGGCGAGGACCCTGCCTCCCACCAGAGCCACCTCTCCCCATAGTCTGTCATCAGCACTAAAATCCTGTGCCCTGCCTCAAGGAATGAGAAGTGGGGCCCTACACCAGTGCCCTTTTGACCTAGAACTTGAGGGGGCCCGGGCTCCTGTTCCCTAGAGTTTTCATTCTCCTCAGGTTTAGATGAGGAATTCTTGTCCCCAGGAAGGGGTCTGGGGAGGTGCCCTTGAACTGTCTTGGGCAATCCTACTGCTGCAAGTCACTGTTTGGGGGACCGGGCGCCCTCCATCTGGTGCTGCTCCCACTCACATTCCACGCCCACGGTGACAGTCCGTGCGTCCGTGCCATGCGTGTTGGTGGCCAAGCAGCGGTAGGTACCCGCATCTTCTCGGGACACGCGCAGCCGCTGAGGCCTGGGCACGCCCTCCCGGGAGCAGCGCACTTGTGGGGAGGGGCGACCCCGGGCGGCGCACGCCAGCGCGGCAGCCTCAGTCCCTTCCAGCCACGTCTGGTGACTCGGGCAGGTGGACTCATCCATTTGCGGCGGCGCTGCAAAGCAGCCATGGGGGACGTTAGGGGGGGCGCGGACCCTGGGGCACCCCTACTTCCCACCAGCCTGGGCCCCGCTCACACTCCGTGCTCACGGCGACTGTCTTGACCACGGAGCCGTGCCTGTTGGTAGCGTTGCAGACGTAGATACCAGGTACCAGTTCACTAGAGATGCGGGGGACTCTGGGACTAGGGTCTGGGGGTGCCAGTGGGAGCAGCATCCCTTCACTGGTGCCCTCTGAGCCGATGCACTCCACGCTTGGCTCTGGCTTTCCATCCCCCTCACAAGAAAACAGCTGCCCAGATCCTTCCACCCATGTCCAATTGCTGGGGCAGCTGAGCTCCTCAAAACTGGGGCCATCTGGGGAGCAGAAGGTCACACAGAGACTGGAAGTCAGGCCAGGGTTATCCTCACCTACCATCCTGCCCCGTGTTGTCCCCACTCACATTCCACCGTGACAGCCACATTTTTGGCTGCAGAACCTCGAGCATTGGTGGCTTCACAGCGGTAGGTTCCTGCGTGCTCCCGGACCACATGCAGCAGGCCCTCCAGGACCCTGGCCTCCCCAGAGCGCACACAGCTCACGCTCGGCGGCGGGACTCCATGCGCCACACAGCTCAGTGAGACTTCTGTTCCTTCCAGCCATGTAATGTGTTCTGGGCAGCCCACGCTGTCCAGCGCTGGGGCATCTGGAGGAAGATATGTTGTTCGGTTTGGGGTTTAGGGACTGGCCTAATGTCCCTAGACCCCTTTTCCGTCCAAGGGCGGCCACAAAGTGTTGGGCAGGCACAAAGACACTGAACCAAAGAGGTTTCACGCTGGTCGAGCTGTGAGCTGTTTGGAGCCCTTTTTCTGATTCCTACAAAGCGCCCACAGGACCGTCCCCAAGTCTTTGACCTAAAAATTGTTAGAGGGCTTGGAAAGTCCCCCTTTCCAAGACTCCGTCCAGATGTCGCACCCCAGACGTGTCGCACACGTCTACTTCTTCCTCTCCCTCTTTCCCCAAGATCTTCCCCTAATCCCACTCGCCAGCCTCTTCCCTTTTCCAAAATCCTGCCCAAAGGCACACTTCAGATCCTGTTCCCACTCTTCCTTGTAGGCTTAGTTGCCCCTAGACCCTGTTAGAGATGCGCCCTGTGCACCCCCACTCACACTCCACCGTCAGCGTCACGTCCTTGACTGCCTGGCCCTGGACATTGGCCGCAGTGCAGCGGTAAGTGCCGGCGAGAGCGCGAGTGACTGGACCCAGCAGGCCCAGCGCCAGCACTGCCCCGCTGTCAGGCCGTGCGCAGTGCACAGAGGGAGCGGGGTTTCCTCGGGCTTCACAGCGTAGCGTCTGTTCTGGGCCCTCAGGCCACGTCCAGCTCCTGGGACAGTCCGAATCGTCCAGCCGAGGGGCGTCTGCAGGCAGGGGCGTGGGATACAGAGAAGCCGGACATGGACCTTGAGGAAAAGCCCCACTTCCACAGCAGGGCCAGGGACTGGACAGGTCCTTGGAAATCACGGGGAGGCGAGAGGTTAAAGGCCAACTCACATAGGACGCGGAGTTCGGCGCTCTTGTTCTTGCTTAGGGTCTCCCCGTCCACCTCGAGAGTGGCATCACAGAAGAAGCTGCGCCTGTCGTCGTCCTCGGTGGCATTTAGCTGAAGCTGGGTGGGCTGCCCCGGGACCACGGCTGAAATTCCGTCCAGTGTGACCAGGACCCTGGCCCCAGCTGAGCAAGTTACTGTCACCACCTTCCCTTCGGGGATGGTGGGCTCGCTCAGGGTCAGGACCGGCGCCGGGAAGCCTGGGGACAGGGCATTGGCGGTGAATCCCTTGACCACGCCCCTCCTGCGGGTCGAGGCTTACCCTTATCTACCCGAACCCTCCCGGCTCTGCGGCCAAACTGAGGGTACCGCGCTCCGCCCCTCGGGATGCGCAGGCTCCGCCCCATCTCGCCCCGCCCCCTTGAGGTTGTCTCCGCCAAATCTTTCGGAGATCCTTGCTGGGTTTGCGGCCTTCCCTTTCCGGCGTCTCATATTCCGCCTGCTATTCAGTCTCTGTCACCCCTTGTGGACTTTCGGGCCACGCCTATTCCTATACTAAGGCCCCGCCCACTATTTGCCCCGCCTTCCCGTTCCTCTGGCTCCACCCCACAACCGCGCAGGGTCCGCGTCACTCCCTCTTACTGTAAATAGTCACGTTCTCCCGGGTCTCGCGGCTCTCGCCCCCCAGGGTCACGTTGCAGACCAGCTGGCTGGCGCCCTCCTGTTCTGCACTAGCTGTGGCTGTGGCAGTGGCCATAAGCGCGTCCCCCTCGAAGGTGATATCGGGACTCAGCCTCTGATCCCCTAGCGCCAGGTAGACCCAAGCCTCCGAGGCTGGAAATAGCTCGTCCAAGGCGCAGCTCACGGGTCTTTCTGAGCCCACTTCCAAGAGTCGGGGGGCAGCGAGGCGCGGGCGGTCCGGAGACAGGGCTGGGAGTCACAGAACAGCTTGAATTTATGTACCAAACGCTCAGTATGTACTAAGCACGTTCCATGCACCGTCTTATCGTATTATCCTCAAGGCACGTAGGGGAAAACAACGTGCAGCTGGGGCATGTTGGAATTAGGATTAGAATTCAGATTTCCCTGCCTCCAAACTTCTTAACACTTGCCCGACCCCTTTTGGTCCCCTTCTCCCGACACTCACTCACCGAAGGTTCGGAGCTGTCTGGGGGCGGAGCTGTTTTCAAAGAGCCCCAGGCCGTGCGGCCTCAGGTCCAGCTCCGCGCGGCAAGAGAAATTAGCCCCATGGTCCTCCCTTCGCGCCAGTACTGTAGCTGTAAGAACAGCGCCCCGCGCTCGGGGTGGCTCCCCCGCGAAGCTGCGACGGATGAGCTCCTGGGCGCCCCGCAACAGGGTCAATGTGAGGCTCCCACGAGGCCCAGCGCCCGGGACCCTACAGCTCAGGGTAAAGTTCTCGCCCACAGGCTGCCAGGCAGGCAGCGGCAGCAGCTCTACACGATCCGGCCGCTCTGGAAAGGGTAACCACAGCTTTTTGGAAACGCGGGGGTTTAGAGGGACGTGGCGTGGAACCAGGGGCCCAGAGAGGGAGCGCGTGGGGATCCAGAGGGTGGAGCCCGAAGGGGAGGACTCTGTGACCCAGGGGGCGGGGCTTGGAAGGGAGGGAAAGTAGTAGAGTAAGCGTGGCCGCTGAGAACTCACGGAAAGTACGAATGAGCCCACGCGCCTGCAGTGTGCGCCGCGCGCAGCGGAAGAAGCAGACAGGCTGGGTCTCCGGCTCACGGATGTCCACCAGCTGCCGAGCCAGCCAGCGCAAGCCCCTCTGGGTCCCATTCCGGCGCAGCGAGGTCTCCAGGCCACCGCGCTCAGGTCGTGGGCAGTTAGTGCTGCAATTCAGCCACAAAGATCCCCCGCGCTCCACGAGCGCCACGCGGGGCTGCAGATCCGCCCAAAAGGGCTCCTGCGCGACCGCTGCCCAGGGAAACGTGGGCTCAGCCTGGGGAGCCACTTTCCTGGGATCTTAGTGCCCCTATTCGAATCAGGGATTCTTAGGGAATTAGCAGGGGGCAAGAAAGAACTCAGGAGCCCTGCATCCTGTCCCGGCCTCAGGTTTGCAGGCGCGCTCCCAGGGTTCAAACCTCGAGGGCGTCTCTGGGACGGGGCAGCGGAGACACCCCCGTCTCCAAGATGCCCATGGAGCGATGGGAAAGCATGGGGGGAGGGGGGAGGGGATGAAAGATGGGGTCTTTGACGCACACCGCAACGATGGGAGGAGGGGACCTCGTGTGGAGGAAGGAAAACGAACTGGTTCTCAGGATTCTTGCCGGAGACGGAGGAGACAGGTTGAGGCGAGGGCAAAGGGGAGGTGAAACTGAGTCAAGCATAAGTGAGGACCCCCCAAACCCGGGAGAACACAGAAGGCTGGGCTCTTGGAAGGAATCGCGGTAACAGCTGAGGGACTCGGTTGCCAGGGCTCCGGATGGAGCGGGAATAGCTCCTCTGAGTCACGGCAGTTGGGGAAATCGGGTCTTTCCGGACCACGAGTGAGGAAGATGTCAGTCCGTGGACCAGGGTGCATAACAGAGCGTGGGGAGGTACCCCGGAAGGGGACAAGGGAGACACGGGGTATCCAGAGCATGAGGCTGGATTCGGAAGAGCACCCAGGATCTCGAAGAAGACGGTAGGGTAGAGATCTGGGCGAACGAGGAGTCTGGAAGCTGGGTCTCCAGTGTATGTTGGTGGGAAGAGGGATAGAGGGGAAAGGCCAGGGCTCAAGGTGGGGCAGAAGCGTGGGAGTGGAGCGAGAGGAGGGCGGAGCCGGGAGAGGCTTGTGGCCGCTTATCTGGTCCGGGAACTCCGCCCCCACCCTGTCCACCCTGAGCCAGGACCCGGCTCTTACCTGAGAGGCCGAGGAACCCCAGGCCCAGGGCCGCCCAGAGGCCGAGCAACGCCCGGCACAGCCCTGGCGAGGGCCCTGGCATCGCCGCCGCGGGGGAAGCGCAGGAGGCGAGGAGAGCGCGAGCGCGAGCGCGGAGCTGGGCTAGAGGACGGCGCGGCGGGTGGGTTGTGGAGGAGGCAGAGTTGCGTTCGGGGATTGGTTTAACGTTGGTAACTTGGTTTCCAAGGAGGGGGCGGCGGCAGAGGCGGCTGGGGGGGCGGGAGGGCGAGCGTGCTCCAGGCTCCCGGCCTTGGCGAAGGCGTGCTGGCAGGAGCGAGCGACCCCCGGGGTCTACGTGGAAGCCCGCCCCATCGCCCGGAGCCTTCTGGGGGCGGCCGCGCGCTCCCGCGTCATCCTCCGCGGCGAAGCGGAGGTCCGGGGATGCTGGGTTGCCCTTCTCAAACCCCCACGCTACCCCTAGCTTGGATGCCGTGATAATAAGCTGGACTCAGAGCTCCGCCCCCGTAGTTATCCGTCCCCCCCCCCCGCCTCCGCCCCGCGCCCCTTGAGCAGGGGGTTGAGGGTTTGAGGGCTAGGAGAGATCTGGAAAGAGCAGGATGGGGGAAGGCACAGTTCTAGGGAAGGGTGTGGGGAGGCCTCCCTCACGGATCCTTCTCCTTTTGACCCGGAGAGCTGAGGATTACAGCCACGCCCCTAGTCCCCCTCCGGCTCCGCCCCCGCACGCGACAGAGGGGGTGGGGACGAAAGTGCCAGCGAGTCGGGAACACGTGTGCATGCGCGCAGCGTTCGCGGGCGTCTAAATTAGGGTCGGCTCCGCTCTGGGTCTGTATTTACCCAGCGTGCAGCGGGCACGTGTCTACGCGGCGTGTATGAGCTCAAGCCTCGGAAGAGCACCCCAGAATCCGCTTGCCGCGCGGTAGGCGGGGCCCTGGACAGCCCGGGCCCTGCCAGATACCCAGTGCGGGCTCGGATTCTGTCCACGCGAGACCAAGAGACCAACTATAACACTTCGACCCTTCATCCGGGCCCCAAGCTTTGACACCCCCGCATGTGCCCGGTGACTATCAAGACATTGCCAGGACATGAGTCTGTGACACCCCACGTGGGCCATCTGATTGCTCCTTCCCTGCAGTCACCACATGGGTACCTTTTCTTCATATCTTTGTCCCTCAGTGTCATGGGCCCCCTCCCATTTGTGCTCTCCCCCCAGCACTAACAGTGAAACTGTGGGGGCCAGTTCTAGCTCCACCCCTGTCCTCCAGGAAAGTGCTAGGTTTTAAGGGGGGTGGGGGATAGGAAAGGAAACTTAACATCCAATCAGAGCTGCAGCGTGGCGGCAGCAGAGCCAATAAGGAAAAACCATACTGTGAGCCACCCCCTACCACCACCACAGCCCAAAGCCCTCCAGTACCCAAACTATGCCTATCTGCACCCCTCTGATAATGCCTGCAGGAGAAGTACTTTGCCACACTTGGCTGGAAATGCAGAGGGACTGGGACGCCCAGGTCCCCAGGTGGTTGAGAATGAGGAAACCTCAGGTGCCCTAAGAGAGACCAGGAACTTGGAGAAAGTGATTGAGGCAAGGCCAAAAAGGAACCCTAATGGGGGACGTTTAGGCCATGGGACAGAGGCTGACTGAGGAAGGCTTTATTGAATCAGTCAGGGTTCCCCAAATTGCTTCTGATTCCTTTTTCCTCTGGCTCATTGGTCATGGACCACCCCCTCTGCGCCCCGGGACTGCATCAATAGCCATTTTCGCAGGTAGGTGGCCCCCACGACGAGAAGGATCCCCACAAAGGCCGCGATGGAGGTGGAGGCCAAGACCTTGGGCACGGGGCTCCAAGCTGGGGACAGGAGGTGAGAATTAGGAAGGGAACACATGTTGATGTGACGCCCCGCATGGAGCTGCCGCTTGGCTCTCTCACCCTGCCGGGGTCATAACCCTTCCCCACCCCTCCTCAGGTCTCCAGGATTCCAAAGGTGCCTCACCGAGGACTGTGAGCGTCATGGGTGCCGAGCTGCTGCGGACCACCAAGCCATCAAGATTGAGGCGTGCGTGGCAGGTCACGGGCTGCAAGAAGTCGCGGGGCCTAGCGGGTAACGTGTACGTCAGCGTCACATTGGCCAGGTCCAGGCCAGTGAAGCGCTCCAGGTTCTCAGAGTAGATGACCCGGCCGCCGCGCCTCAGAGTCACCACCAGGAAGCCCACGGGGAATACGTGTGTCACGTGGCAGCGCAGCGTGTACTCACTGCCCACTAAGACTGGGGGATCCAGGATCACGCTGTGCGGCTGTTCTAAAGCAAGAGGGGGCCGCTGAGCAAGGTGCGCGTGCGCCCCCTAACGCGACTGTCAAATACCCCCCCCCTCCGTCCCCCTCCCCTCACCCCAGAAGAACCTGAGCCCCAGTCCCTCACTGTAGGCGGTGATCTTGGCCGTGGCCCCCCGCGTTTCTCCTGCGCAGGTGACGAAGCAGCGCACCTCGGAGCTCCAGGCCCTCACATCCAACAGCTCGTAGGATACCCAGCCGGGCCCACTAAGCGTTCGGCCCCGCCGCAGCCGAGTGCTGAGGCTGGAATTCTCCGGCAGGGGGCAGCTGCTGCTGCAGTTAAGCCACACTGAACCCCCCGGCGGCACGGCCTTGAACGCCGGGCTCACGCGCACCCAGAAGGACGCCGAGGTCTCCGAGGGCTCCGGAGAGTTGCCTCCGGGGCCTTGAGCCCGCGCAGCCCGGCGCCAACGCGCGCTCCCGCCTCCCCGGTAGGCAGCCGCCAGCAAAACCAGCAGCGAGAGGGGGAGCAGAGACCCCATCGGAAAGGGCCCAGACTGAGGGGCCCCGCGCCAGGGAGCCAAAGCTGGCTGTGGAGATAAGGAGGCCCGCAGCCCCGCCTCCTCAGCCCCACCCGGAGAGACAGAGGCCCCTAGAGGGCCCTGGAGCCTGCGTAAAGACCCTCAGCCCCTCCCTCGGCTCAAGAACAGGATTCCAAACCACCAGAAACCAAGGGTCAGAGAGTTTTCTGGAGAGGAATCTTTAATTTTCGCTAGAATCTTAAGAGGTTCTGAAGAGCCCCAGATTTGGACTAGAGCCTCAGGGGTGGGCCTTGAACCGGCAGCCTTTTCTTAGGGGAGGGAATGGGAGGATGAGGAGGAAGTGGGAGGATGGGACTAGAAAGGGCTCCAGCTGGACGTTGGACATCTTCCCTCAACTCACACAAGGCAGGTACACTGAGAAGCAGCTTTATTAGCACAAGAAAGAGGCTCCTGGAACTGGGAGGGGATCCTCCCAGGCCCCTCCTCCGCACTGCCTGCAGGGCCCTTGTCTCCGCTGGAATTTGGAGCTGCCAGAGTGCTCTGTTCTTGCATGGTCCCAAGATGGAAGCAGGTAGGACAAGGCAGGGACACACAGCGGTTGGGCATAGTTTCATGGGACTACATGGTTTAGCTGCCAGTGAATGGGCATTCATGTTTAGGGACGCCACAGTGTCACTGTGAGTACTAGCAGACGCTTATGGGCAGAGAGGCGGTTAACGGAGGTCAGTGTCAGAGATGGGGGGAGGCGTAAGGGCTCAGTGGTTGTCCCTGGGTAGGTTACCAACTAAACCATATCACCATTGCCAGTCCCCTTCTGGGGGAAAGCAGCTTAGCCAGCCGGAGTAGGAAATTCTAGCCCCACTTGATCTTTTTGCCAGGCACTCCTTTGCAGTGCACAGCCAGTACAACTGTACCTGGTGGCCCTGAATGAGACTAGACTGAGAGCTCCCTGAGGACAGGAACCTATGTTCCTCTTCTTTACTATTCTAACCCACATAAAAGGCAGTCAATAAATAGCTCATAAGAGAACAAATTAATAAATACATCCATCAAAAGTTGGGGACAGTCAATGGACAGCCGCACTGGAGCTGGCATGTCAGAGGAAGGATGGGGATATGTTTTCATGCTGTATGTGTTTGTGCAGGCCACTTCTCCCTAGGACTGCGGGGCCTCAGCACACGCGGCAGGGGTGAGTTTCACTGTTTCGCAGTTGGGTGTCCCAGGTCAAGTGTCCCACCACACCCCCTCTGGTCTGGTCAGGCTTTGGCACCCCTCACAGTCATGACCCAAGTCCCGCCCCCTCCTCATGGCTCAGTCCTGTGACTACAGGTCAGGTGTGAGGCTTGGGGATCCTAAGTGTGCATGCGCCTTGATCCCCAATGCTGTCTGTATCCTGAGGCCTCTGTCCTGTCCTCGGGCGTCCTGGGAAGGTGGGTGGAGCTGAATGGACCATTGTTCAGTGTGGCACCGCTGCCACTGTGTGGGGGGCTGAGGAGGCGGCCCTGTCCTGGGACAGGTTCAGGGTGGCGTGGCTGGTGTGTTCAGCTTCATGGCAGCCGCCTCCTGGGCCTTCTGTAACTTGTATTTCTGGATCTTCCGCTGGCGGTTATAGAAGTAAGCAGCTAGGCCCGCAGCTCCTATGGTGAAAGCAACTGTCACCAGAATGGTGGTGAGGATGTAATTCCGGTGGTCTGTGGGGGAGGACACAGTGGGTGATGAAGGTCGAGCCAGGCTCACTGCCTCCGCCCTGCCCAGCCCTAAACACCGGCACACTCACAGATCACGTTCACGACCACTTCACGGGTGACCTCACCACGGGGGCTCCTGGCCTGACACAGGTAAGTGCCTGCAACCTCCCGCGTGACAGGTCTCAGGTCCCCGATGGGCAGCAGAGCATTATCCCCCTTCCGGCGACACTTCAGCTCAGGAACTGGATTTCCCCGAGCTTGGCATGTCAGGGTCTGCTGGGAGCCTTCCTGCCACGTCCAGTTTCCCAGACAATCCCTCTTGTCTAGTCGGGGACCATCTGGAGAAACACAGCAAGATGAGGGATGAGGTCAGGGACCAGGACACCCCTCACCACCTGGGACAGGAGGACTCTGGAATCTGGGGAGAGGGCCGGAGGGGACCCCCAGAGGGCAGGAGCTCCAGGGGCCTTAGGGGTTGGGTCTTGAGGATTAGGAGTCATTGTCCAGCAGCTCCACTCACACAGGACACGGAGCTCCCGGGTCTGGTTCTTGCGTAGCACCTGCCCGGCCACCTCCAGGAGAGCAGAGCAGAAGAAGATGCGCCCATTGTCCTCGGCGCTGGCATTTAGTTGGAGCTGGGCCCTGGGTCCTGGAAGCCTTGCCGGGACCCCCCCGCTCAGCATCACCAGGGCCCCGGCCTGGGCTTCACACTCCACGGTCACCACAGTCTGTTCTGAGACCTCTGGCTCACTCAGGGTCAGGTTGGGAGCCGGGAAGCCTGGGGGCGGGGCACACGGTGAGCACCGCCTCCCAGTACCGGTCCCACCCCTTGGAAGCCCCGCCCCGTCTCTACTTACTGTAGATGGTCACATTCTCCTGCCACGACCGGCTCTGGTGTCCCAGGGTCACCACGCACGACAGCTGCCGGGTGCCCTCCTCTTCCATGTTGGCCTTGTCATGGGCCGTGGCCAAGAGGGAGTCGTTGTTGTGCGTGACTGTGGGGTGCAGATTCCGGCCAGACAGCTCCAGGCGGACTTGGGCCTCCGAAGCTGGGAACAGCCCGTCCATGGTGCAGTTCACGGGCCACTCTGTGCCCGCTTCCACAACGCTGGGGGTAACAAGGTTTGGGTGCGTTGCTGGCAGGACTGGTGAGAGAGGGTGGGTGTGAACACAGAGGGGACAGACAACCTAAAGCCCTTTTCTGGGGGCATCTTCATTCCCTCATCTGGGGCATCCTCTTCCCAAGAGCCTCCGTGGCCCGGGGTCACCCCTGCCCCGGCACACATATGGGGTTACACATGGGGTTACCGCCTTCTCAGAAGATCCTGCAGCTGGGGCGCCCCATCCCAGCGCACCCCACCCCAATGGCCAAGAACATGCTCTTTCCCAGGAGCCCTTGTAATCTAGGTAGGTCACCACCTTAGCACCCCCATGACCAAAGGCCCCTTTCTTCCCCACGCGCCAAGCAGGACCCTCCCCCCCCCCCCCCCCCCCCCCCCCCCCCGCCCCAGCCTATCCTCTCTGGCAGCTCTCCAGCGCCTCACCGAAAGTTCGGAGCTGCCTGGGGGCCGAGCTGTTCTGGAACAGACCCAGCCCTCGGGACCGCAAGTCCAGTTCCGTGCGGCACGAGAAATTGGCGAGGTGGTCGTCTCTGCCCGCCAGCACCGTGACCGTGGCCTCGGCGGGCTCCCCGACGGCCGGCTGCCGGCTCAGCTCCTCCTCCCCGCGGAGCAGCACCACCGTGAGGTTGGTCCGGGGCGCCCCGCCGGCCACCTGGCAGCGCAGGGTGAGGTTTTCGCCCACGGGCTGCCAGCGGGGCAGGGGGGCCAACTCCACGCGCTCCGGGAACCCTGGGGGTGGGGGGGTGTTGTGTGAGCCAGAGAGGCTGCCCGCCCGCAGGGGGCGCTGGGGCGCCGGCTGCGTCCCGTCCAGGGGCCTCCCCCCCTCCCCGCTCTTCACGCGACACACCCCAAACCACCTAAGCCAGACAGGAATGTTAAGAGCTTCAGGATAAACCGGTGGGAAGTCCCCAGGTGGCTGAGAAGGGGGCAAAAACAATTTATCCACTGCAGCGTCTAAGAGTGAAGGGTGGAAAAAAAAAAACAAAAAACCAAAAACCTCAAAATCTATCACCGGGAGTCCCGTCAAATACATACAGTAAATTTAAACTGCCCAGTCCAGGAGAGATTGAGTAGAGATTGTTTTTAAGAGACCCTATGCTACCCCCTTCTCTTCTTCTTGGCCTTATTTCCCCCCATAGCACACCTCACTGTCCGACACCCAAGGGTGACACACATCTTCTCAGTTAACTCGTTTCTCTATTTCCCCGTCCTGCCAGGTAACTTCAGCCCAGGAGAGGCGGGGGGGGGGGGGGGGGGTCTTTGTCAGCTTTGTTCCCTGATCCGTTGGTGGCACACAGTAGGCTCTCTGTATTTATAGAAAAAATAAGTTTGAGCCACCCGCACTGACTTAAGGCCTTTCAGGAGCCCCCTTTTAGGGGAAAGAAGTTCCCAAATGTGCTGCGTGGTCCCCTGAAATGTTAAAAATGCAAGAATAACCAACAGACACTCAAAACGGAACTCTAAGTATCCCCTGAAAACACAACATGTGGGTTTGGGTTTTGCAGGCCAGGGTCCCCGTTACACATAAAGTAACAGAATTTCAGGCCAGGACTGAAAGTGAAAATTAAAAGCAGAGTCCCAGTGAGCTGCGACTTAGCACTGAGGGCCCTGGGTTTGATTCCTAGCTTTGGGGCTTCTGTGCTATGAGCTGTAGGCGAGCGACTTTGCCCTGGAAATTGCTCCAGCCCTCGCAGTTGGGGAAATCGAATCTCAGTTTCCTGAGCTGTAAAATGGGTTATTGGAGGTAGGGCTTTCATTAATGCATTTAAGAAATAGAATGACTGTAAATGGACATGAGGTTTCCTTTTAGGGTGATGGAAATGTTCTAAAATTAGATGGTGGTGAGGGCTGTGCTACTCTATAAATACATGCAAATTTGTTGAATTGTACACTTGAAAGGGGTGACTTATGTATGTATTCGGTAGATGTTATCTCAGTATAGCTTTAAAAACAAACGGGGGGGGGGCAAGAAAACCTTTAGACGTCCAGTGCTTACCCATAAGCACCTGCTGCAAACACGAATTTGCAGAGCTGGGTGCAAACCTCAAACCTCAGCCCCCAAAAGGAGTTCCTATCTCTGAGCACAGCTCCTTGCCCTGAAGGCCAGACTGGGGGAGGAGGTCTGTCTTGCCCCTGCCTCTCCCTGAACCCCAACCTTCAGTCCTGGTTAGTTCCCTCTTCCAAGTATTTGTCTGCTCTCCCTTCCTGTACCCAGCCACTGCCCACACATGTGGCCTGGACGAGGTCCATGGCCAACTGCTCGCTGGCTTCCCAAAAGGCCAGCCTTCTGCTAATGATTTTTTTTTTTTAAGTTTATTTGCTTATTTATTTTGAGAGAGAGAGAGAGCCAAAGAGAGAGACGTGGGAGGGGCAGAGAGAGAGAAAATCCCATTCGGGGCTCGAACCCATGAACCGTGAGATCGTGACCTGAGCCAAAACCAAGAGTTGGATACTTAACCAACTGAGCCACCCAGGCAGCCCAGCCTTCTGCTATCTAGATCCCTGGCCTGCTCTCACACCCTCCATGGCTTCCTAACACCCTGAGGAAATCCCCACCAATCTGCTGGTATTCAGCCCTTCCTAACACCGACCCCCTCCGTTCAGCATGTTTTCCCACTCAAACCTAGGCTGTTCCCTCTGCCCTGAATGCCTGTCTCTACCAACTTCTACTCACCCTTCAAGGCCCAGTTAGGGGTCATCTCCTACAGGAGGTAACACGCTTATCCTTTCTAGAGAAAGTTCAGCCACCCAGGGATCTTTACACCAGGGGTGGGGCAGGACCAAGCTAGATAGGGCCTCTCCTAGGTGACCCCCCGCCTGTGTGCAGGACGTCGGCTCCATTTCACACAGCTGGAAATTAAGGCAAAGCCTGGTACCCAAAGTCACAGAGGGAGAGACGTGGCAGTGGCAGACCCAGGCCCCAAAGTTGGAGCACTGGGTTTTCAACTATCACGCCAAGATGCAGAAGTCCCTCGAGGAGGTTTGCCTGGGGTTTTACAGGCCACTGGGAACGTTTGGGGACTCTCCTCAGCTGGCCAGAATCTGCCCAAACATGCTCCAAATCAGAAGCAAAGCCGCTGTTTTCCCCAAAGGCTTTGCCCAGACACCATGATGGTGGAGTGTCCTTCACGCCTCAATGCATCATTACACCCACGCGAGGAGGTCTCATGGCAAAGTCAGTGAACAAGCCATATCCCCCGTGGCCACCCGGTCCATAAAGGCCATGCTGGGACTGGAACCCAAAGCTGTCTAACCCCGAGACCAGTTGGCTAACTCTCTTTCTGTCCTTTCTTCCTTGTTTGTTTGTTCCATCTTGTTTTCATCTGAATTTTATTTATTCATTGCCTATGGTAATAGTAGTTCTCACAGTTGAAAGTGCCCAGAGAAGAAGACACATAGAAAACACTGGCCCCATGCCCTCTCCCGGAGCGCCCCTCCCCCAGCCTCTCTCTCTCTTTTCTTGGATTTCCGCTCCTGGCTCCTTTCTGTGTCAACACGGGCGGCCCTCACCCCACCCTGCTGGTCCTCAACACGAAGGATGGCATGCCACTCGTTCTGGGCACGCCTCTCTTCTCTTGAACGTGACGGGACACCTTGGAGGTCATTTCTCTTTCAGGACACGGGAGCTTCCTCCTTCTCTTTGTGCAGTTGCATACTGCGCCTTCAAGTGAGCAAACTACAGCGTCTCTCCCCCGTGCCCTGTGCCCGAGTGGCTTGCAAACTTTTGCCCATGCAAATAAAGCCACAGTAAAATAACCCCATCCCGCAGCCCGCGCCGCTCCCGCGGGGCTGGGGACACACATAAGCCCAATCCCGAGGAATGGGGTTTCTGTGTCAAAGCACACATGCGTGGGCCACTTAGAGAACTGACACCACTTCCCCACTCGGGGCTGTGCTTCTCTGTTCCCACGTTGTCAGCGATGTCCCAGGACTGCCCGCTTCCCCACCGTCTTGCCAGCATGGCGGTTATCAACCCTTTTGACTGCTGCCAATATGTGAAAATTGCCATGTCCGGGCTACTTTTAAATTGCATCTTCTTTAACATTTTGTTTTAAATGTTTATTTATTTTTGAGAGAAAGAAAGAGAGAGAGAGAGAGAGAGAGAGAGAGAGAGAGGCCGAGCACAAGCGGGGGAGGGGCAGAGAGAGAGGAAGACACAGAATCTGAAGCAGCTTCCAGGCTCTGAGCTGTCAGCAGAGTCCGACGCAGGGCTCGAACTCACGGACCGTGAGATCATGACCTGAGCCGAAGTCAGACGCGTTTAACCCACTGAGTCACCCAGGTGCCCCTAAACTGCATCTCCTTTTTTGTTAATGTTTATTTATTTTGAGAGAGAGACAGAGAGAGCATGTATAAGCAGGGGAGAGGCAGAGAGAGAGGGAGAGAGACAGTCCCAAGCAGACTCCGCACTGTCGGTGCAGAGCCCAAAGTAGGGCTTGAACCCACGAACAGTGAGATCCTGACCTGAGCCAAAATCAGGAGTCAGATGTTCAACCGACCGTGCCATCCAGGCGCCCCTAAACTACATCTTTTAAAAAGTCATATCTAGGGGCGCCTGGGTGGCTCGGTCGGTTAAGTGTCCAACTTTGGCTCAGGTCATGAGCTCGCGGTTGGGGAGTTCGAGCCCTGTGTTGGGCTCTGTACTGACAACTCAGAGCCTGGAGCCTGCTTTGGATTCTATGTCTCCCTCTCTCTCTGTTCCTCCCCTGCTCTTGTTCTCTCTCTCTCTCTCTCTCTCTCTCTCTCTCTCTCTCTCTCTCTGTCAAAAATTAAGATTTAAAACAATTTTTTTAATAATAAAAAAATAAAATAAAGAGTCATATCTAGGATCTGTCACATGTTTCCAGAGGCCTATAGTACTCAAATGTACTGAATCTCTGCAATACGCTAAATGCACCCAAGAAAATTCAAGAAGGGGTTTCAAACGACAATGAGGCTTTCCGAAGATGTGCCCACCAGTGCTCTGGCGAGCCAGCTCTGTCCCCACCACCAAGCAACAAAGGCTGTCCCAGCCTGAGGGGACTCGCACGCGTCCACCTCCCCCACCCAGCTTGCCTTGTCCAGCCCCTGGTCCCAGCCACTCACAGTACACGGTGAGAGACATCGAAACCATTGTCTGTGCTTGACAGGATGAGAAGCATATTGGGGTGCTATCTTCCTGCACACCAGTCAGTTCAAACATCTTCCAGTTGTCCCCCTGAGCGACCTCCTTCTTAGTCAGCTGCGTCTCCAGGCCCAAGAAGGGGCGATGGTCACAAGAAGTACTACAGTTCACCTGCACAGAGCCGCCTCGGGGTATGATGGCTTCTAGGGGGTGCACTGATGTTTGGGCCCCTCCAAGTCCTAGAACAAAAGATGGAAGTCAGGACAAATCGGGTTCATCAGCAATTACCGTGTACCCAGCCTGGGTTGAGGGCTGGGCACAGAGCCCCGAACGAGGCAAAACGCTGCCTTCAGTGTGGGAGACAGAAAAATTCATAGGCAAACAAGATAATTAATAACTGATGTTATTAAGAGCTTTGGCAAAAACAAAACAGGGTGAGAGAACAGACAGTGACTTGGTGACAGGGTAATGTGTGAGCAGAGATCCGAATGATGAGAAGGGGCTGGCCATTCAGAGAAGAGAGAAATTAATTCTAGGCAACAGGCACAAGTGCAAAGGTCCTGAGGCAGGGTGGCTGGAGAGAGTTAGTGAGGAGGAAGAGCTGGGAGAAAGGTCAGGAAGATGGATCATGTGGGCAGGGCAGGTCATGCCAAGGACTTGTTCTTCATTCGGAGGGCAGTGGGGAGCCACGGCGGACTTGAGCAGAGGAGGGACATGAAGTCAGTGTGCTTCTCTCTCCCAGGACGTGAGGTGGAGGAGGCTAGCCCTCCAGGAATGGAAAAGTTCCAACTGAGTTGTCTCCTCACTTCCTCTGCCAAGTGGTCTCCGCTCTCAAGGCCTCAATTTCCCCTTCTGTAAGGTGGGTAAATATAGTCATCCCAGCCCCCGCTTAATGCAAGGGACTCCTAGCACAGGGCAGACAGTGCCTGTTTGCAGGGAAGAAGGGGGCTTGTGGTGATTAGCTCCCTCCGACTCCCTGGTGCCTCCAAAGCTGAAAAAAATATCTATCTGGGCCCTTCCAAAGGGCCTATCTATCTGCCTCTTGCAAAGATTGCTGTCCTCAGCTTTGGGTTCCTCTATCTGGATGGAGGTATGGGAAAACAGCAGCTCCGTGAATTCTCCGAGAGTGATTCTGGGATAGTTCCCATTTCACAGAGTGAAATGGTGAGGCTGGGAGAAGTGCGGTTACTCAGCTGAAAAGCAGTAGAAACCACATTGGCATCTGGACTAGAACCCTTTGTTGGGCTGGTAACCACAGGTGTCCCTTTCCCACTCTCCCGCTTCCCAACACCGACCACCATTTGGCGCTCCCCCTGTCTCCCTCTGGCAACCCCCAGACTGGGTTTGGTGGAGGGGTGCTGGGGCATGCCACTCTCAGCCTCTGGCCTTTGGGCAAGTCAGCCCTGGAATTCCCCTGAGCAGAGGCAGTCCTGGACTTCCCCAGGGGCAGGGGGGACGAGGAACAGAATGTACATGTGTGTGTGTTGGGAGGGGGGGGTCCCCAGCCTACTCAGCTTGGTGCCGGACACGTCCGCACACAATCAGACCGAGTCTTGGAGCCAGGCGTGGCACTCGGCCAGGACACGACCATTTCGAGTGGCCGCCCTTACGTTCTCCATCTTACAGCTGAGAAACTGAGGCTCCGGGAATGTCAACCTCTAACTTGAGGCCTCCCGTGGAAATGATCCAGGGTCTGGATTCGAACCCACTGCTGTCAACTTTCAGCCGGCGGCTCTAGCCCCAACTTCCCCTAAACAGCTACCTAAGTACGACAGGGGCTTATCCCCAGCCGGCCGGGAGCGGGTCCTCCCCGTGCGCCCGGGGCGCAGCGGGGATCCGGGGAGTTGGCTCGACGGCAGCCCCACCCCGACTCACCTGGGAGCAGAGCTCCGATCAGGGCCAGGAGCGCTGGCAGCGCGGGACGGGCGGTGCCGAGAGCCATAGCGGGCCGAAGCTGGGAGAGCAGGGCACTGACCTCCGGCAGCGCAGAGACGTGCGGCGCCGACTGGGCTCATGGCCGCGGCGCGTGGGCCTTTTATTGTGGCCGGGCACGGGGGGCAGAGGGGCGGTGCTACTTTCCCGGAAACCTCGCGCCTTCCCCTCCGGAACGAGGGCTCCGGCATTTCCGGATCGAAAGGGTGCCGAGCCTAAGTCGCGCTGTCCCCCCTCGTTGGCCGCTGGAGCGCTGGAATTTCCAAACTGAAGCAACGAGGGGCGCGGCGGTCGGGCGAGCTCAGGGGGGGCTGCTCCCGGTGCGACAGGTTCGGTCCCCGGGCCGGGCTCACCGCGGTGCTGCGGTTCCGCTGCTCTAGGCGCTCTACGGAATACCGCCAACTACCCTGGACGGTAGGGACTGTTATTGTGCCCATTCCACAGAGGGGTAAACCGAGCCTCCGAGCGGCGAGGAGGTTCGAACTCGTCTGACTGTCCAGCGCATGCAGGCCTCTTTAACCGAGTGGACGATCCCTCTTTAGGGTGGGGACCCAGGAATCTCTTCGGGGCACTCTCTATCAAGGGTGCCCCTCCCCCAGGGGGCAAGCCCTTGCTCAGCTGACAGATTTCCCAAGAAGCGGCAGGAGCAAGCCTGGGCGCGTGCAAGGGTCCGCGAAACCATGGGGTGAGGACTCGAGGCGTCATCACGTCCGGGGCCCTGCATCGCCCCCCCCCCCCCGCCCCGCCAATGCCGCGGCCGCCCCCGCGGCCGCGCTTCTCCTTTCGGCCTCCGCCGCGGGGGCGTCTTTACAGCCTCCAGAAAAAGGAAGGAAGCCGCGTGGTCCTGACGCGCCGAGGTCCCCGCTGCCGTCCCCAGGCCCCTCGGGGAAACTGAGGTAGCACACCTTGAATGGAGAGGGGGCGCTCGGACCCTTCCTCTCCACAGGGAAACAACTACGCCCCGAAGTGGGGCGAGGAGAGGAGGCGGTCAAACTCCAAGAGCTGCACCTGGCTCTTGAAACTTGAACTCTGGGCGCCAGCAGTAAATTGTGCGGATATTTGCTGGGGCTAGTTCCATTAGGAAGGGGCGTGGGGGGAGGGATTGTGTCTATAGACCGCCGCCGCGCCCCCCACCCCAAGGCCACGGCCTACGCGTGTGACCCCAAGGCTTGGCATCTACCACGTCGAGGCTGGGGGCCCTGGGGTCTCCCAGCGCTTAGCCACGCCGCCTAAGACTTCCTGTTGTGAGATGCGCGCCGCGTCGCCATGGAGACCTCTGAGGGGCCAGGGAGGTCGCGCAGCAGAAGGGGAAGGGAGGGAGCCCAGGGGACGTTCGAGCCCTTCCTTCGGAGGATAGGGCTTCGAGTCACTCATCAGCTAGAAAAGCATCCCTTCTCCTGCCCTGATGATTCCTAAGGGATTTCCACGGGGATCTTCCTACGCGGGGTGTGGTGGGTGCTGAAATCCCTCCCCGAACTGCCTGGGCAAAGGTGCAGGGTAGGACCAGGGACGCCCCAAACCTCGAAGGGACTGGGAAAATCCTGTGCGGGAGGGAGAGGGGGGGTTATTTTCCGGCGGATTTTTCTCGGGCTTTCCGCAATGGGTCCCTGGACTTTGGTCCACAGTGCGCGGGCGGCGAGCTCCCCCGCGCGGCCCAAGTCTTCCTTGCAGCCATAAAAGCGCGGTTCTTTCGGATCTCTCCCGACAGGCCCTGCGGTGTTCAGTGGGTGCCTGCTGTGATAGGAATCCTTTCAAGAGCTGGCGACAGGGCAGTGAAAAGGAAAGACAAACATTTCGTCATTGTGCAGAGATGGTTCCAACGTGGGGGGACCGATAAGAAACAAAAATATATGGGGTGAGTGTTGGTGATTAGTGCCGAGAGGAAATAGAATAGGAGGGATAGGGAATGTGAGGGTTAATGAACTTTTAAGTAGAGTACTCTGGGAAAGACTGAGAAGGCGACATTTGAGCAAAGACACGGGGAAGTGAGGAGGCTCCTCTGACAATATCAGGGAGGGAAGGTACCAGACAGAGTGCTGAATGTGCAAAGGCCCTGAGGTAGGGACGGCCTGGAGGCCCATATGACTGGAGTGCAGTAAGGAAGGGAGGAGGAAACGAGGGCAGGGAGGAGATGGTGCCCAGCATGCTTGTCAGTCTGCAGAGGACTTTGGCTTTTCTTCCCAGTGAGGTGGGAGCCATGGAGGAGGGACAGCCCCAGCTCCAGTGTTTACAGGCACCCTCCTGAGACAGCAGGAGCTATGTCCCAGGGCCAGGGAGGACAGGAGGCCAGAGAGGAGGTGACTACTCTAGTCGAGGTGGGTAATAATGGGCCCTTGCTCTGAGCAGTGCCATCGGAGAAGTGATCTGACATCCGTTTTGGTGGGAAGGTCACCTGTGCTTGCTGGGACATGAGGACAGAGCGGAGTTAAGAATGACTTCTTGGTTCTGGCCTGGTCCCCTGGGAAGACGGAGAGCCATTTCCTGAAATGAAGATGGGGTGGTAATGGGGGCCAGGGTAGCGAGAGGAGCGTCCGCCTCCTGGTCTCACGTTTCCTTTGTGTTCCCTCTAGGAAAAGGAAAGCGGAGGCTCCCCAGCCCTTCGCTGAAGTTGCCAGGAAGGGCAAGGCTTCCTCCCGGGTGCCAGGCAGTCTTGGGCAGTCCAGTGAGTGGACCCACTACAGACCAGAGGCCGCGGACTCGTGTCCCGCTTTGTGGCCTGGCCCCTGCTCTCCCTTCACTCTGAGCTGTGGCGTGGCCACCCCGCCCTTCCTGGCAGCTTCAGTGAATTTCTTTTGTCCCCGAGCATTCCGAACATGCTGTTCCTCTCGCCCAGAATTTCCTTCCCACCGCTTTCACAGGAGGTTCTCAGAGCATTTCATCCACAAGGTTGTGACACAAGGAGGAGCAGATTGGGGTTCGGATCCAGGCTCTGACAACTTAGCGGCTGTTTCAGTGGACGTTCTCCCCAAAAGCAGCCCCTGGAACCAAACTTGGTGTTCTGGCGGTCTATACCTGGGATGGGGGTTTGGGGGCAGTCGGGGAAGGCAACCAGGGAAGCTGTGGGTTAGTATGGAGACCTCCTTTGGGGGCCACTGTGGTTCAGTCTCCCTGAGGAACCCCTTGGAGATGGGCGGACTTTTTACGCCAATCCCGTGCCTCGCTGGCTGGGTCGAAGCTCCTCCAGGAATGTCAGCTCCCTGATACTTCATTACTCCATATGTACATTTCTATTCATTTATTTAAACAGTTTTGGGGCGCCTGGGTGGCGCAGTCGGTTAAGCCTCCGACTTCAGCTCAGGTCACGATCTCGCGGTCCGTGAGTTCGAGCCCCCGCGTCAGGATCTGGGCTGATGGCTCGGAGCCTGGAGCCTGCTTCCGATTCTGTGTCTCCTTCTCTCTCTGCCCCTCCCCCTTCATGCTCTGTGTCTCTCTGTCTCAAAAATAAATAAACGTTAAAAAAAAAATTTTTTTTTAAACAGTTTTGGTCACCAGGCTGTCCATCGCATCCCAGGACCTATTTACCTTGTAACCGGAAGTTTGTACCCTCTGACCCGCTTCACCCATTTCCCCCACCCCCTGCCTCTGGCAACCACCAATCTGTTCTGTAGGTAAATTCAGGGGTTTCTTTTGTTTTGCTTTAAAGTGGATTTGTTTATTTTGAGAGAGAGGGCGGGGCGTAGAGAAAGGATTCCAGGCAGGCTCCACACTGAGAACAGAGCCCGATGCAGGATCACACAAAGCACGAGATCCTGACCAGAGCTGAAATGGGACGCTTAACCAGCTGAGCCACACAGGTACTCCTCAAGTGGTTTGTTGTTGTTGTTGTTTTTAAGATTCCACATATAAGTGAGGCCATGCAGTATTTGTCATTCTCTAACCTATCTCATTTAGCGTAGTGACCTCAAGGTCCATCTGTGACGTAGCAAATGGCAAGATTTCCTTCTTTTTATGGACGAATAGTAGTCCGTTGTGTATATGTGTGTATACGCTTGTATGTATACGCATATACACACATACTATATGTCAATTATATATGTGTATACATATTTATGTGTGTGTGCGTATGTATATAGTATATATCTATATCTATATATCTCTATCTATCTATATATATCCGTTCATCCGTTGATGGACATTTAGGTTGTTTCCATGTCTTGGGTATTGTAAATAATGCTGCAGTAACATGGGGGTGTAGATATCTTTTCAAGATACTGATTTTGTTTCCTTCAGATAAATATCCAGAAGTAAAATTGGTCAATCATATGGTAGTACTATTTTTTTAAATTTAATATTTATTTATTTATTTTTTTTATTTTATTTTTTTCAACGTTTATTTATTTTTTCTGGGACAGAGAGAGACAGAGCATGAACGGGGGAGGGGCAGAGAGAGAGGGAGACACAGAATCGGAAACAGGCTCCAGGCTCCGAGCCATCAGCCCAGAGCCCGACACGGGGCTCGAACTCCTGGACCGCGAGATTGTGACCTGGCTGAAGTCGGACGCTTAACCGACTGCGCCACCCAGGCGCCCCTAATATTTATTTATTTTAGAGAGAGAGAGTGTGTGTGAGCTTGGGAAGGGGCAGAGAGAGGGAGACACAGAATCTGAAGCAGACTCCAGGCTCTGAGCTGTCAGCACAGAGCCCGCCACGGGGCTCGCACCCATAAGCCATGAGAGCATGACCTGAGCCAAAGTTGGACACTAGAACGACTGAGCCACCCAGACACCCTGGTAGTACTATTTTTAATTTTGGGGGAAACCCACAATACTAGTTTTCAAAGTGGCTATACCAATTTACATTTATATGCTGTGTGTGTGTGTGTGTGTGTGTGTATATATACGTATATATACACATACATGTATATATATGTATATATACGTGTGTATATATGTGTGTGTATATATATATATATTTGAGACAAATTCACAATACAAAACTTACTTTTTGCCCTTTAAAAATTTTCCTGTGTATTCACAATCTTGTACAACCAGTATATGATTCTGGAATATTTCCATCACCATCCCCAAAAACCTGGTACCTCCCAATCCTCTCTCCTCTCAGCCCCTGGCAACCACTAATCTGCTGTCTCTATGGGCTTGCACATTCTGGACATTTCCTATCAGTGGAATCACACACTACGTGGCCTTTTGTGTTTGGACTCTTTCCCTTAGCATAATGTTCGTGATGTTTAGCATAACGTTTCGTTCATGTTGTAGCCTGTATTAATACGTTTTCCTTTTTTTTAATTAAAATTTAAATTTTTTTATTAAGTGGGCTCCACGCCCACTTTAAGAGTCGGACTCAACCAACTGAGCCCCCCAGGCGCCCCTATACTGAATTTCTTTTTAGGGCTGGATAATATTGCATTGTATGGAGATAGGACCTTTGCTTTGTTCATTCACCAGCTGATGGACATTTGGGTTGTTTCTCCCTTTTGGCTACCCTGAATCATGCTGCTATGCACGTTCATGTGCAAGTGTTGGTATGAAAATTTTTTTCAGTCCTTTCGAGAATATACTTAGACGTGCAATTGCTGGGGGGGAGCGCCTGGGTGGCTCGGACGGTTGAGGGTCTGACTTTGGCTCAGGTCACGATCTCGCGGTTTGTGAGTTCGAGCCCCGCATCGGGCTCCGCGCTGACAGCCCGGAGCCCGGAGCCTGCTTCGGATTCTGTGTCTCCCTCTCTCTCTGCCCCATCCCTGCTCATGCTCTGTGTCTCTGTCTCCATCTCTCAAAAATAAATAAACGTTAAAAAAATTTTTTTAGAATTCTACTTTCTGCACATCCTCATCGATACTATTGTCTGTTTTTAATTTTTTTTTTTTTTTACATTTTATTTATTTTTGAAAGAGAGACAGAGCACAAGTGGGGGAGAGGCAGAGAGAGAAGGAGACACAGAATCTGAAGCAGGCTCCAGGCTCTGAGCTGGCAGCACAGAGTCCGACAGGGGGCCTGAACCCACAAATCACGAGATCGTGACCTGAGCCAAAGTGGGACACTCAACTGACTGAGCCACCCAGGCACAGAAGGCTTTTTAAAGCTCCACTGGCATCCAGTAAGTGACATTTTAGGGATTCCTGTATTTTGCCCCCATTTTCTGTTTTGTGATTACTGTTATTATTGCCATCCTAATGGGGTAGGAGGAAGTGATGTATCATTGTGGGTCCCCAGTCCTTCTGACCTGCCCAGCAGACAAACCCACCATGGTCCTGCGGCACTGACGGTGGGGGGAGTGCGTGGGACAGCAGGTGTCAAGGGTTGTGGTCAGGATGCTGACAGCCCCTGTCATAAGCTGTGACCTTGAGCAAGCCCCTTCCCCTGGTTGCGCCTTGATGGCCTCAGCTGTAGAATGGGATGGTAACCCAAACCTCAAAGGGCGGCCATGGGGTTCCGCTAACACAGTGTGGATGCAGCGCCTGATGAGCACAGAGCCGGAACGGGTAGTAGCAGTCGCTGTGTCTGTTTCATTAGGACTCAGCTCTGAGAATCTCGCCTCCAACTTCCCAGGCAGAAATACACATTTCCTCTGTGTTGCCACCGATCTGGTCGATACATCACATTTCGTCCTCGCAGCCCTAGCTGGTAAGGCAGAAATTCATGTTGTTGACATCTCCGTCAAAACACAACTTCGCTTCCTCTTTCGCCCCTTTATTCTGTGGTGGAACCTTGCCCCACCCCCTGGCTGAGAATTCTGCCCGGGACTCAGGCTCAGGTCGGTGGCATAGTCACATCTCTGGACTTGGCTCAACGTTGGATGGGAGCCTTCTCCAGGCTGGAGGCCTCGGTGGGGGGGAGAAAGGGTCTGGTCTCTCTGCTGTCAACTCTTCTGTCTGCCTCGCCCCTTCTCACTAGCCTTTGGATCCCTCCTGCCTGGGTGGGGACGTGGCAGCTGGTGGCTTCGCCCTCTTTGGATGACCCAGCAGTACGTTAACTTTAATCCACTCCTGGTGGATTGGTGGGTATGTGTTTGGGAGGAGGTGCTCTGAGGCTTTCTTTCCTAGACACCCTTTCACTGGAGTGGGGACATCTTTGGTCTGGTTGTGGCCCTTCCCTCATCCCCACCCAGTGGGCCTCCGTGCCGACCCCCAATAAGTAGACACCCTAAATCCACCATCAAAGCTGCCTGCCTTTCGCCCTGTGTTTCCGGGGAGTCTGATCCCAGCCCCAGTGGCTCGATTTTGCTTTCAGTTTCCTTCTTTCTCTCTCTCTTTCTTTCTCTCTCTCTCTCTTTCTTTCTTTCTTTTTTATGTTTATTTATTTTTTATTTTTTTTTAACGTTTATTTATTTTTGAGACAGAGAAAGACAGAGCATGAACAGGGGAGGGGCAGAGAGAGAGGGAGACACAGAATCTGAAACAGGCTCCAGGCTCTGAGCTGTCAGCACAGAGCCCGACACGGGGCTCGAACTCACGGACCGTGAGATCATGACCTGAGCTGAAGTCGGACGCTTAACCAAGTGAGCCCCCCAGGCGCCTCCATCTCTCTCTCTCTCTTTTAATGTTTATTAGTTTTATTTATTTTTGAGAGAGAGAGAGAGAGCAGGGGAGGGGCAGAGAGAGAAAGGGAGAGAAAGAATCCTAAGCAGGCTCTGTGCTGTCAGCACAGAGCCCTATGTGGGGCTCAATCCCACGACGCTGGGATCGTGACCTGAGCCAAAATCAAGAGTTGGAGGTTCAAATGACTGAGTCACCCAGGCGCCCCCGTCTCTCTCTTTTCAGAAAGGCTTGTTATAGAGAATTTCAAACACAGGCAATCATGGGTTCAACTGTCTCTCCTTCCTGCAAGGAAAAAGAAAAAAAAAGCACTAATCCTCAGTATCTGGGAATGATTAGGATGAGGTTGGGGTGGGGGGGTGGTGGAACGAACTCAACATGACTGGCGTCCTTATAAAAGGGGGGAATCTAAGGCACCTGGGTGGCTCAGTCGGTTAAGCGTCCGACTTCGGCTCAGGTTGTGAACTCACAGTTCATGGGTTCGAGCCCCACACTGGGCTCTCTGATGTCAGCACTGAGCTTCGGATCCACCCTCCCCTGCTCGTGCACATTAAGTAAACATTAAAAAAATGGGGGGGGGGGATGGTGCCCAGGAGCACCTGAGTGTCTCAGTTAAGTGTCTGACTCTTGGCTTTGGCTCAAGTCGTGATCTCACGGTTCATGAATTCGAGCCCCACGTCGGGGTCCACGCTGACAGTGCAAAGCCTGCTTGGGATTCTCTCTCCCTCTCTCTCTGTCCCCCCCCCCCATATAAATACATAAACAAAATAAATAAACTAAAAAGGAGAAACCTGGACACATACACAGAGACATTGCTATTCGAAGATGAGGGCAGACCTTGGAATGACTACCAGCCATGTAACGTCAAGGTTTGCCAGCAGATGTCCAGAAGCCAGGGGAAGGAAGAGGTTGGGACAGACTCTCCCTCACAGCCTCAGAAGGAATCAACCCTGCCGGCACCTTGATCTTCGATTCCTACCTTCTGGAACCATGAGACAGTACATTTCTGTTGTTTCGCCTCCCCCAGGCTGTGGTACTTGGTTAAGACAGTGCTGGAAAACTAATGTGTACATATTCATACTGCCTCCTGATTATTGGAAAGCGCGTTTTAGTCATCGGATTTTCTGTGTTGTTTTTTTTTTTTCCTTTTTTTAATGTTTAGTTTCGAGAGAGAGACAGAGACAGAGCACGAGCAGGGAAGGGGCAGAGAGAGCGAGAGGGAGACACAGAATCCGAAACAGGCTCCAGGCTCTGAGCTGTCAGCACAGAGCCCAGGCGCCCCAGTCAGGTCGTTCTCCTAATGCCTTTTTCCATCCTTGGTCTGGCTGGGGTCTCCGGTGCGGCGGGACAGGTTCTGACCCTTCTTTTCACAGTCTATGTGGGCAGAGGTTGGCCTTGCTGTTGTCTGACCGCTGGAAGGTAGATAACTCCACGGCCTTACTTATAGCTAGAAAGATCTACAGTAGTCTGGGCACCGTCAGAACAGCTGGGTCTTACCCGAAGCCTCGTGTCCCCGCGTGGCCGGCCAGACGCGCAGGGAGAGGTAGGTTAACAGTTTGGCTTTGGCCCAAGCAGTGTTTTCCCACCCACCCTCTGCACCCCTTCTTGACTACTGGCTCCAAGTGGCTTTTTTACTTCGTCAAATCTGGTGCTTTAAGGGATCAAAGTTTGTATCCGCAGAGGATTTTCAAAGAATGTGTTATGAGCTCTGAAGGCACTCCCTAGAGAGGCATTCCAGAGATGTTTTTGGCCAGGGGCAGCCCAGCCCATGGGTGGTCACCGCGGCCACCTGGCCTGGCCGGGCCTACATCCACAGGTGGCAGTTCTGGAGAACTTTAAAGAGATTGACCACATTGCAGCCTGTGTTAGGACTGTTTTTAAAGATTAACTGGGGGAGCAAACAGCAGACTCAAGAGTTAGGATACCGGTTTGGCGGGGGGGGGGGGGGGGCGCCTGGGTGGCTCAGTCTGTTAACTGTCCAACTCAGGCCATGATCTCACCATTCGTGGGCTCGAGCCCTGCGATGGGCTCTGTGTTGACAGCTTGGAGCCCGGAGGCTGCTTCAGATTCTGTCTCTCTTTCTCTGCCCCTTACCCACTTGCGCACTCTCTCATGACAATAAGTAAATATTAAAAAAGGGAGGGGGTGCCTGGATGGCTCAGTTGGCTAAGTGTTTGACTCCTGGTTACTGCTCAGGTCATGATCTCGTGGTTTGTGGGTTCGAGACCCGCACTGGGCTGTACGCGGAGTGTGGAGCCTGCTTCAGATTCTCTCTCTCTGCCCCTCCCTGCTCGTGCTTTCTCTCAAAATAAGGAAATAAAACTTAAAAAAAATTTTTTTTTAAATAGAAGAGAAAAAAGCATTAGGATACTGGTTTGGTGTTTTTAAAAAAACGTGTTTATTCACTCATTTATAGACCACATGGATTCAGACTCTGCTTAGGGGAAATCATTATGACGACAGCTCAGGTCTCCACTTCCCATTTTTAGATCCGGTTTTTAGACTCAAACCCACTGCTTGGCATGAAGGACCATGACCAACGGCACCACAAACCCCATCAGGGACGTGAATTCTTGGTGCCAGTGCTTGGGAATGGGGACGCACCAGGAGCGGGCTCCTAATGACAGCAGTGCCCCTGGTTCCTCGAGCCTGAGTCGCCCTGGGAAAGTTGACTGTGTCGCTGCTATCGACAGCCCTGAGGTTGTCCCCAGGAGAGGTACCCAGCAGCGCCTAGCACTCCGGAAAGAGCTTGACTTGCCACGTGGAGTTATTTACAAAATGACAATGTGCTGTTCTATTTCTCTCCTTTGATTAAAAAATAAAATTGATCTTAAAAATGAAAGAGAAAATGGGGGCCAAAGTTCAGTCGGGCTGTCTGCCAAGTCCCCTCTTCCTGGTAGTGACACCGCTCAGCCACTCTGTGTGGCCTTCAGCTTCCTACTGGGATGGGGGGGGGGGGTTGGGGCGGTGCGGCTCTGCCCTCACGGGGTGGGCACAAGGCTCCCAGGCCCGCCGGTGGCTTGGCCCGGCTCAGAGCAGGCGCCCGCGTGGAGCGGTCCAGGGAGAGGGCGGCCGACGGGCCCTGAGGTGCACAGGGTCACGGCTCAGGGGAAGTCCCGGTAGGGCAGGCGGAAGGGGTAGAGCGGCGTGTAGCGGGAGTCATGCCAGAGCAGCTTCTCCTCCAGGAAGGCGACCGTCTGCAGGGTCAGGACCAGGGTCTGGTGTTTGAGTATGCTGTGCACGTTCAGGCCTGGGGGACGGGGGGAGAGGTGCAGTCGAGGCTGGGCTGCCCTACCGCACCCGGGGTCCCTTTCCCTCCCGTATTCCCCTACTATAGAGGCACCACGGTCTGGCGTGGGGTCACGAATCTTGCAGTCTAGCTGCTCCCTGATGGCAAGACCCCGGGCAAGGGACTGTCCTCAGCCCAACTTGTCATCGAGAGCCTCCTGCGTGCCTGGCCCTGCCCTGCGCTGGGGCGGTGATTCCCACCTCACGCTGGGAGGCACTGACCATAACCACAGCAGATGTGTAAACAATGTACTGCGGGAGGCCTGTGCACCTGCGGTTAGTCGGGAGGTGGAGGGGGGGTGGGGGGATGGCCAGGGCAGGGAGAGGATGGGGCAAGTCGTGCGGGATCCTGTGGGCCTCGGGAAGAACTTGGGCTTTGACCCAGAGGGAGGTGGGACCCGTAGAGGGCTGGGGGCAGAGGCGGGAGGAGCTGGACTCAGGTCGCACGGGCGCCCTCTGGTGGCCGCAGGGGAGAACAGACTGCGGAACGGAGCAGGAACCCGGGACCAGGGCAGAGGTGACCCCGCCGGTCCAGGAGGGAGATGGGGGTGCTGGGTGGAAAGAAGTGGTCGAATTCTGGATATGTTTAAACTCAGAGCTGACAGGGGGAGGTAGCAGGGACGGGAGCAGAGGGTGACGGCATGCTCTGTGGCCTGAGCCACGGGAAGGAAGGAGTTCTCGTGCCAAGGTGCCTATGAGACCCCCACCCCCGACCCCGGAAGCAGCTGTCAGGGAGGCAGCCAGACCTCAATCAGGACACCAAGAGAGAGCTCTTGGGGCCGAGTCAAGGTAGTGACGGGTGGGATGGATCCCACCTCGCAGCCTGACTAAGGAGCCAGATGAGCAGAGCCGGCAGCCCTCACGCTTACTCTGTGCGGAGCACCGAGGCCCGAGCCGGGACAGATACAACCTCAGAGCCTTTCCTTAAGGGTGCCATTTTCCCGACACTCCGTTTGGGCAAGCTGAGGGCTGGCTGGGGGAGGGTGGCCACTGCCCAAGGCCACTCAGCTGCTGAGTGAGTGGCAGGTATCGAACTTGAACTGGCCCTTGGGGGCCTAGGGGGAAGAACCAGGGCCCTCTGCTCACCGACGGCCGGGATCAGGTTGAAGGTCTTGAGCCCGGAGGTGGCGGCCACGGCGTTCTGAGGCATGTCCTCGTGTGCTCTGAAACGGAGGCCAGAAGGTGAGCGCGGCAGAAGACAGCACCCAGCACCCCCACCCCCACTCTCCCCACACCCTCACAGGTCCACCAGGAGCACGGAGTCCCCCCAGTGGCGGTAGCGGGCCAGCTCCGTCAGGTACTGGGGGTCCGAGGTGGGCAGCTCCAGGGAGTCCACGATGTGCAGGTAATCCTGTTAGGAAGAAAGGACAGTCTGAGCCCCCCACGGCTCAGCCCCCACAGCCCACACCCTAGGACCCCCGCGGCCCCTGGCGGGATCGGGCCTGTACCTGGGCCAGCTTGACAGTCAGAGCCACCTTGAGGCCCTGCACCCGCACTTTCATGGGCAGCATGTAGTAGTAGCTCGTGGGGCCCCGGGGGCCGTGGGCAATGCCTCCTGCAGAGACAGAGATGTGCGAACAGGTGAGGACCCCCGCTGGGCTTGGGGGCAGAAATCGGTCACGGTGGCTGGTGTAGGGAGGCTGCCCGCAGGCAAACGGAACCGGCAAAGAGGAGAGGGCCTCGGGTAGAGATGGGGAGGGGATGTTGGATTGAGGATCACCGGGGACAGGTGACTGTGCCTCACTGGGCCTCGATTTCCTCAGCTGTCAAACCCTGAGTGAGGATCCTCTTCCGGGCTCTGGGAGTGCGGCAGGGAACAAGATGGACAGGAGCCCTGCCCTCATGTCATTCATATTCAGACACAGGCTCAACAGCAGAGGGAATCGGGGCTCTCTTTTCGGAGCGGCACGAGGAGTTGCTGGGGGCTGGGGGCCCAAAGGAGGTCAGGGAGGGCTTCCTGGGGGAGGCACAGCCCAAACACATCATAAGGTTGAGAGGCATTGGCCACGGGAGGTGAGAGAGGACACGGAATCAGCTGTGTCTGGTCAGAGAGGATGTGGAGGGACAAGGGGGGGTCTGCAGGCACCTGTGCCTGGAATGCCAAGGTAGGGAGCTCAGACTTCCCACAAAGGCTACAGGGACTGGGAGGTTTAGGAAGAGCACCCCGGGTGCTGTGTGAAGTGTGGGCCACGAGAAATGAGACGGGAGTTAGGGCCAAGAGGGGCTGTGGCCATAGTCTGATGAGAGACGCTAAGGCCAGAGCTGGGGAGGGCTGGGAAGGTGGACTCTCAGGTCTCTGATCTGCACATGGGCAGTGAGGTCCGTGGGCCTGAGTCCTGCTGCCCCTGCCCAGGTAGAAGGAATGGGACTGACGAGGCATCACCCCAGATGTGTGTGCAGAATCACCCAGGGCCCCTCCCCTCCCTGCCCCGCTCACCTCCTCGCCAGATCGGGGAGCGGATGCTGCCATGCCTAGAACGCCCACTGCCCTTCTGTGGCCAGGGCTTCCGGCCCCCACCCTTCACCTCGGCCCTAGTCTTGGTCTTGGCGTAGCTCTGCGGGCACGAAGGGAGGAGAGGGTCAGGTTCCCGAGGCAGACACTGTCGCGGCTTAAAGGCACCAGGCCTGGGAATACAGCAGCGAGCCGGGCAGACTGGGGCTGCCGCTGGGGAGTCCGGCAGGAGGCACAGAGATTAGGGGGCCGGGACAAGCACACAGCACTTCGGGAGGGAGGGAAGGATAAAGAAATCAAGAGTTCCCTCATCCACTCCAGAATGTCAGCAGCCTCTCTGCTGCCTGGCACACAGCAGGCGCTCAGTAGTTTTTGAATGATTTCAATGTGGTGGCAACTGAAAGGAAGGTGTGGCATAGGGAAAGGTGTGTGCAGAGGCTCGAGAAAATCGGGGAGAGGTATGGGGTGAGGGATTTCCAATGCCAGGCTGAAGACCTCATTTCTAGGACCAGGGTGGACCAGGGAGGAGGACTCCCTAGATTTCTGAGATAAGCAGAAGGCAAACAAAGGGATCCTGATTGATAACGGCTTCTCCAATGCACTTGGCAAAAACTCCAAACTATTCACCATCGCTCCTGCTGACCTCTGTGACCACACGAGGCTCCCTTCTGTCCCTGCCGCAGGACTTTTGCATGTGCCGCTCCCGTTAGCGCCACTGCCCCCCTTTACCTAGTTAGCACCTGCTACGCACCCGAGGTTAAATGTCTCTTCCTCTGGGACGTCTTCCCTAATCACGCATTTACAGGCATGACTACTCGACTCAAGTTCACCTCTCCGACTAGACTACGAGTTTCGCGAGGATAGAGATCGTGCCTGTCTTGTCCACCAGCACAGTGTCTCATCTAATGCACAATGGGTGTTCAGTGTCTCCTCTAATGCACAATGGGTGTTTACTTACCTGGCAAGTAACCCATCGGCGAATGGTTCAGGAGAGAAGAGAAGGCCTGAGCCTAGCAGTCCAGGAGCTTCCCTCGGCCTCCCTCCCCCAGCCTCACCCCCCCACTCCCCCCACCCCGGGCACTCACAATTCTCTTGAAGTTCTTCTGCCAGATGGCAACCTGGTGCAAGATATCCATCCTGTGGAGAACGAACAGGATGTGAAAGGCCCCCCTCCAACTGAAGTCCTCGCCACCTCACGAGATGCAAACAGGGGCTCCTCCCTTCAGTGCCAGGGCCCTGTGTGATCCGCCCCCCGCCCCCTCTGCCCCATCTCGCACCACCTCCAGGCCCGCTCCGTCTCCATTCTGTGAGATGGAGTCCAGCCTCCATGCCTTTGCGCTCACTGTTCCCTCTGCCTGAAATGCTCTTCCCCTGGCTGGTCCCTTCTCGGCCCCAAACAACATCTCCGAGAGGAGCCTCCTTGCTAGGAAGAGGGCCACCTCTTCCTGCTTCTCCCAGTACCTTACTCTCTTCCTAGGCTTCCAGCTTACTCATTGCCACCCTCTTTATGGGCTGCTTTGCCTCTCTAGCCCTGTGACCCCATTCAGTAGACACTGGTCACAGGCGTGGTCATCGAACGCCTGAAGTGTGGCCAGTGCCACGTGTTGCAATGACAATATTGTAGACGCAGCAGGTTAAAGAAAATAAATCCTTGTTTCTTCCTTTTTTTTTTTTTTTAAAACGTGGCTACTAGCAAAATTTAAGTTATACGTGTGATTGGCGTTACGTGCCTACATCGGACACGACTGCCAGGGTAGTCTGCCAGGGGTTGGCAAACTATGGCTAGGAGGCCAAATCTGGCCTGCTGCCCGTTCCGGTCAATATGTTTTACTGGAACACAACTCCGCTTTTGCTTGCAAACTGTCTGTGGCTCCACCACAGAGATGAGTAGTTGCCATGGGGACGTTATAGCCTGCAAAGCCCAAAATATTTTCCTATCTGGCCCTTCACGGGAGAAGTTTGCTGACCCCTGCTCTAGACTGTAAACAACATCGGCAACCTTGGCGCTCATTCACTGCTGGATTCCCAACACCTAGAATGGAATCTGGCAGATGCTTCCTAAGTATTTATAGAATAAGCAAGATATGTTGTTTTTAATTTCTTTATTTATTTTGAGAGAGCGCACGGGGGCGGGGGGGGGGGCGGGGAGAGAGGGAGAGGGGGAGAGTGAGTGAGTATCCCAAGCAGGCTCTGCCCTCTCAGCGCAGAGCCCAACTCAGGGCTCAAACTCACGAACCGTGGGCTCATGACCTGAGCGGAGATCAAGAGTTGGATGCTTCACCAACTGAGCCACCCAAGTGCCCCATGTTGTTTTAAATTTAATTTTGTCACCCTCTACTAGACTGAGACTTTGAGACTCTGGAAAAGTAGGGGGCAAACCATACCAATACCAGTAATAGTAATAAATAAACAGCACTTATTATGTGGCAGATATGATGCACTTCAGAGGTATCATATGCTTTAGCAAGCCATAACCCAGCCCAAGGAGTCGGTCCACACACGGTTGAGATCCTGGCTCTAAATCTTACAAGCTGTGTGACGCCAAGCAAATTTCTTAATCTGTCTGTGTTCTCAGTTTTCTTATCTACAAAGCAGGAATAACTGAACCCAGGGTTGCTATGATGGTCTGCTTAACCAAACTGCAAATAGGCTATTCCAGGCACATAGAAAGGGCTTAACCATCGTCCTGATCATTTTTACAAAACCCAATTAACAGCAACGATAATCAATGTATCTATAGAACTTCTGCTGTGCCAGAATTAAGTCACTTCATCATCACAGCAAACTCTTGAGGTTTCACAGAATGGGGACACTGAAACATAAGAGGGGAAGGCAGGATATGAACTCAGTCACTTAACTCCTCGGAGATGTTACCTCTTAGATCTCAACCTCACACAAATCTGTAGCTGGGAAAATCATCATATCCCCCTTTGGCAGGTGGAAGAACCGAGGCTCCAGCCCAGATCATCCTGATTCCTAAAGCCCCGCGTCTCGTCCCTCTGGCACTCAGTTCACCATTTCACTCTCACTCACCTGGGCGCCGTGGAGAAAACGTCGGGGTGCAGTTCGGCCAGACCCACACGCTCCTGCTGGTAGCCCCGCAGGGACTCCACCCAGGCCTGCACCGGACGCCGGGTGGCGGGGACCGGGAGCTCGCACCTGCGCAGCACAGGCGCCTGGGGACCTGAAGCGATTGGGAGGTCAAGGGTCAGGACCGAGCGTCAGGGCTCCCGGTCGCCGCCCCTCCTAAGGGCGACCCTGACAACCTCACCCGCGCTAACTACTGCCTCTGGCTTCGCCACCGGGTGCACTGCCTCTTCCGCCAGCGCGTTCAGGCCCTGTAAACCGTGCACGACAGTGAACGACGACGCCCGGAACCTCCAACCTTTGTCCTCCCATCCCGTCCCCAGTCTCGGGCCTCACCCGGCAGCCGGTGGGCCGAAGCCAGGCCCGCGCCCCGGCCCGCACTAGCTGCAGCATTGTCCCGCAGCTCCCCATGCGGAGAGGTCACGGCTCCTCTGGGTGTGCGCGACGCCCGGTGATGACATCACTCCCGCGACACCGCCCACCTCGCTCGGCTCGGCGCTGGAAAGCTGAGTATGCAAGAGCGAAGACGGCGGGGCCTGGCCCGGCGTGCCTCCATCTCCGCCCCAAGGCTAATCCCCAAGCCCCAACTTTCACGCCTGGCCTAAAGGACCCTCTGCGACCCCTGTAAACGCGACTTGCAGCAAATAGCCGCGCCCCCTGCACACGCCCAGCTCTTCTTTGGGGTCCCGCCCCTTAAGAGCAGGAATCCAGCCAATGAGACCTCCGCGCCGAAAGGCACCCTCCTCGTTCAGCCAATGAATTTTAAGCCTGGCAAAGTGGCCCCGCCTATGGTTGGGCGGTTCTGGGGCGGGCTTTAAGAGAACATGACCAATAACCGTTACCCTTTTGGTGTCGGTCACGCCCTCCATGCCCCTCTGCGCCCCTGTATCTTCCTAGAATTTCTGAGGTGGTTTTGGGGTTTCCGATAACGTGCTTTTGTGTGTTTAAGTGCAGGGCCTTATCTCCCACAGAAAGCTCTTAGGACTGAGCCTGTGGGACCGTTCCTCTCCTCTCAGATCCCCCAGAGCAGGGGTATGTTCCCCCTCAAGCCAAAGATTAGGTCTGTCTTCTCCGCCTCCTAGGCCAGGGTGCGTTCCACTGTCAGACCGCTCTCCGAAAACAGAGCGAAGTGGGGAGTCCGCAGATCCTGGATTCCCTCCCTCGTTGCGCATCCTTACAACCGAAACGCAAATGTTCATTTTTAGGTTCTTGGCCACTTACCCCGCGCGACCTCCAGAGGGCGTCACGAACCCCTCGCTTCGCTGCCTCGCCAAGTCTGAACACCCGGCTGCCAGGGTGCCCTGGACCAGGAGGGGAGCTCAGTGGCCTAGAACGTGGTCTGGGAGCCAACCTCAGTTTCCTCATCTGGAAAATGGAGAGGTCGTGAGACTTCAATGAAGTGTTGAAGGCCAAGCCCTCCATGCCTTGCACAAAGTGAACACTTAAAGGGGTATTATTATTGTTGTTATTATTATTGTTATTGAAGGTAAGTTTTGTCATCAAAACAAGGCAAGAGCCAAGGCAGGGATGAGGGGGACCCCGGAAGACTTGAATGCTGTGCTAAAGATGTGGGCGGTTTTTTTTTTTTTTGCATCTGATATGTATCATAGATATTTTTGTGTAATAGCAACAAAAATTTACAATGTATTTCATTGTGTACTTTATCCCTGCTAGAATAATTGTGGATGTGAATTTAAAGCTCCACCCACCTTGTAATTGAAAAAGGTCTTTAAATCCTTCATGTTGTAGAATTTTATTCATTCATTTTATGTTTGTGTAGGTGACTCACACACCGGGTAAAGAAAATGTGAACAATTACAAGAGTATAACTAGAATGAAATGTCTCCTCCAATCTCTGACCTCTGCCCCTCCCTGTTCTCTCCCAAAAGCCGCTACTACAGCTATGTGTCTCCTCCCAGAACCAGTTTATGATTTCAAAGGCAGACTTACAAGTCTGTCCTCTGCCAGGAAGTTTGGATTTCATGTAGCAAACGATGGAACAGCACTTAGTTGCTTAATGATTTATTAGGCACCTACTGTGTACTGTGTAGGTAAATCCAGCAGACATTAAGATACAGTGCAGTGCAGAAGACTGAAGAATCGAAACAGGGGAAGGAAGATCTACAGGGTCTGTGGAAGCCCAAAGGAAGAACTCTTCACCCCTGGGGGCAGGGATCTCAGAGGTGAATTCCCTAAAGCTGTAACCTGAGAGCTAAGGTTTGAGGGTCCATCAGGAGTTCATCCAGAGGAGAAAGGGTGTTCCAGACTGAAAAAAACAGGATTCCAAAGGCCAGGAGTGGGGAGAGAGTGGCAGGGCTCAGAGGCGGCCGGCTGGACCTTCCTGGTGGCAACTCCTTCAAGTTGAACCCACTGCGGGGCCTTCACACTGTTCCTTCATCCTGGAACATACTTTTCCCAGGGCTCCACATGGCTCTGTCTCTCACCTCCTTCAATTCTTTGCTCACACGTCACCTCCTCCAAGAAGCCTGTCCTGAACACCCTATTCAAAACTGTAACCCCCACTCCTGGCCCTTATCCTGTCTTATTTTTTCCCCACCGGTATTTATCTTCTAACATCCTCTGTAATTTCCTGGGTTTTTATGCTTTTTTCTCTGTCTCCTCCATTAGAATATAAACCCCCAGGACAGAAATTTTGCTCTGTAACACAGTAGGGGCTCAGGACGTGTTTCTTGAGTGGATTCCTTGCCTAATCATCCTGCTGCAGGGGTCTTACCAGAAACAGAGAAAGCCCTCCCTTTGTCTCCTGGGTCTCAAGATCTCCATCTCCCCGGATGCCACAGGCACATAAGGTACAAGAAAAAAAAAAAAAAAAAAAGATCATTTACCCAATGACACTGTAGTTACATAGACACAGGTTCAAATTTAGGGGGTGTCACTAGTTGGCTGGGTGTCCCTGGGCAACTGGCTAGCTCTTTCAGAATTTGGTCTCCTCATTCTTATAAGTGGGGTATACACAAACCCTTCTCTACAGAGCTGTGTGAAGGATCAGAGTTCTCTCTCCTTCCCTCCCTACTCCCCACAGTCTTTTTCCCACCACAGAAGGAGGCTGGAAACTCCTGCATCAGATCACGTCCCTCCTCTGCTCAGAACCCTCTCTCTAGGCCTCTCATTTCACTTTGAGCAAAAGCCAAACTCCTGGCTGCAGCCCACGAGGCCTTGCAGGTCCTGTCCTCCCTTCCTTCCACCTTCACCCTTTATCACTCTGTGGTTTAGGCCACAATGATCTTCTCACCAGAACCTGTCAATCTGATGCCAGCCTCAGGGCCCTTGCACTGCCGCTTCCCTCTCCCTGGACCTCTCTTCCTTAAATATCTACATGACTCACTCCCTCACCTCCTTCACGTCTTGACTCAAATACCACCTTCTCAGGTGACATTGGGTCTAAGGTCACTGTTCTCTTCCTACCCCACATTCCTCATATGCCTTCCCAATATCATTGTTTCTTGTATATCTTCCACATTCTAACAGATCATATCATCTTCTTTGCCTTGATTCTTGCCTCCCCCCACCCCCCCCCCCCCCGCCCCAACACTAGAACATCAGCTCCTGGAGGACCAGGTCTTTATTTCTCTCACTGCTGGGCCTCATTGCTAAGAAGGGTGCCAAGCACCCGGTATGTTTTCAGTACATAGTAACGGATGGAACCAACGTGGTGTAGAGAAAGAAGTTTGCACAGGAATCCCCCACCAGCCTATTGATTGTGAGCCTTAATGAAAGAGAGGTAATGACCTTGAGACCTGCATACTGCAAGGCTCAAAGTTTGACCATTTTGGCCCAAACCTGGGTGGAGGTCAAAGGTTGATGTTTCTAGCCCACTCCTGTGGATCAAAGGCTCAATTGCAGGTGACCTCTGTCCCCAGTGGCGTGTGGCAGATGTCAGCCTTGCAGCCCAGAGAGGATCTCTGCTGGCCATGGGCATGATAGCAATTTAGGGAGCCTACACCGGAAGCTGGAGGACCCCCCTCCCCCAAACATCTGGCCGTTCCTAGTCCCCCAGGACTGTGCAGGACTTTTCACAAAGGCCGGAGGTCAAGGATGGAATATTGGGGGCAGCTGTCAGATAGGAGGTGCAGGGCATGGGTGCAGGCTTGATGGCGGGGCCTGACCTCCTGGGGAGAGCTGCTCCCTCATCACTGCCAGAACATCTGCTGTGTGTTCGTTTGCAGCTCAGTTTGTGGGCAATCGCCAAGCACCACGAGGAGCAGGGGGAGTCTCCCCTCACAGCACGCCCCACCAGCCCCTGGGGATGGGCCTGATTTGCATAGACATTTCCATTGCCTTCGGTTCCCTTCAGTTGGATCCAGATGGGAAGTAGAGCAGAAAAAAAGGGGCTTGGACCCCTGGGCAGGACACCTGCACTCTCCAGGCCTCAGTTTCCTCCTCTGTAAAATGGGACTATAATTACTCTTCCTCACGTGGTTTGTGTGAGCCGTAGGCCTGTGTGCCCTCAGATCATCCGTTCCCTGCTCTGCTGGGCCCCACGGCTCAGGGCTGCCCCTCGCATACACCAGCTCCTAGCCCAGTGGCTTCTGCTCAGATTTAGCCAACGGCAGGCACTGAGGGGAGATCGGAGGGCGGGAGGACGGGGGCAGGGGGACAGGGTAATTCTCCCCATCTGCTCTGGCGGCTTCTCCCACTGGACATGGCCTCCCTACCTGCTAATTTCTAAATAGTCTAACCCTTTCCCCAACTTCGGTGTCTCATCTATGTAACCAAGCCCTGTGCTAAATCCCCTCTGTCTGAGATATTTCTAGTTTCCTGCGTAGACCCTGACTGATGTAAGGCAGCCGTGAGGCATTCGTGTTTTGTTTGTTTTAAGATGCAATTTATGTGTACAGTTCTTCAAGCTCCCACAAACATATATAGTCACACGACCACTACCACAATCCACATACAGAACTGTTTCCACTGTGCGCCCCCCTTTTTTGAAGTTTATTTATTTATTTTGAGAGACGGAAAGAGGAGTGGGGGAGGGGCAGAGAGAGAGAGGAAGAGAGAGAATCCCAAATAGGCTCCCTACGGTCAGTGCAGAGCCCGATGTGGGGCTTGAACTCACCAATCACGGGATCGTGACCTGAGCCGAAACCGAGTCGGGCCCTTAACCAACTGAGCCACCCAGGTGCCCCCCCCTCCGACCTTTTTTAAATGTTAATTTATTTCAAGAGAGAGAGAAGGGCAGGGGCAGGAAGAGAGAGGGAGAGAGAGCATCCCAGGCTGGCTCCACACTTAGTGCAGAGCCCAACGAGGGGCTCGATCTCATGAACAGTGAGATCATGACCAGAGCTGAAATCAAGAGTTGGTCGCTTGAGGCACCTGGGTGGCTCAGTCGGTTAAGCCTCCGACTTCAGCTCAGGTCATGATCTCATGGCTCATGAGTCCAAGCCCCACATCAGGCTTTGTGCTGACAGCTCAGAGCCTGGAGTCTGTTTCGGGTTCTGTGTCTCCGTCTGTCTCCGCCCCTTCCCTGCTCATGCTCATGCTCTCTCTCTCTCTCAGAAATAAATAAACATTTTAAAAAATTAAATTAAATTAAACAAAAACAAACAAAAGAACTGACTGAGCCACCCCAGGGACCCCTCCACTGTGCCCTTTCAGGCCGTCCCCAGCTCCTGCCGGCGATGAGTCTGTTCACCACCCCTACAGTTTGGCCTTTTCTAGAATGTCATAGAAATGGAATCATATAGTATGTGGGGTTTGGCTACTTTCCCTCCTGATAACACACTGGAGATTCATCCGTGTTGTTAATCTCCTAGTTCCTCACTTTGGAAGCTAGTGGTTGCAAAGATTATATCCTTGAGTGGTCTCCCGTGTAAGTGCTATACTATGTCTATCCATTCTCTGGTTGAGGGAGCTGCCGTGAGCTTTGGGTGAGTTGACACTCGCAATGCACTCAGGACAATAACGGGCGCATTATATATAAGTCGGCTCTTATTACTGTGCTGGGCCTGCTGCGGAACAGACTTCGGACGCTCCCCTCTCCCCTAACCGCCTGCCTCCCTCTTCCAGAAGAGAGGGCCCCCCTTCCTAGGCTGGAAGGGCCAAGACTGTATCTGCCGCGGATGCATCGGAGGTTGGCTTCCAAAGGGAACCTTCCCACCCCATCCCCGAAGCTGAGAGTGGGCCCCGAGCCTATGGGCGAGACCAGGCGGCTGCAGCCCCAGTGTCTGCCAAGATCAGCATCTGGAAAGTTTCTCTGCAGTTGGGGCCCCTTCCCCCAGCGCTGTGGTGATGACGAGAAGCTTGGGACCTGTCTCAGACACTTCTCTTCATGAAGTTCCTCCTGCCAAAAGCCGAGAGCTGGGGGCTGGGGAGGACAGTGGAGGCCCAGGGAGGCTGGAGGGATCAAGGAGAAGAATGTTCCGCATCTCACCAGCGATGGGATGTGGTCCAGAGCGGTAAGCGAGTGGTAAGCACTGCCCTTCTGTTTCCACCCACTGGGGCAGGGATGGGGGCCACTGCCTCGGAGCCAGGGCGGGGACGCAGGATGAGCAAGAGGGCAAATCCCACCACTGCTGCTTTGGCTCCGTCATCTTTAAAATGGGGAGATGAGGAAAAGGCAAAATTATGAAGGCAGTAAATGGAAGAGTTTGCCGGGAGTTAGTGGGGAGGGGGGCACGAGGAGGCCGAGCACAGAGGATTCTTAGGGCAGTGAAACTACTCTGTGCGACACTGTAACGGTGGCTACATTCACTATGCGTTCGTCTGGACCCAAGAGCGGACGCCAGTGTAAAAAAACCATGGACCCTGGATGACCCGTTGTGACAAATGGGCCACTCCGGTGGGCATATGCAAGAGGGAAGGCTGTACCTGTGTGGGGGCAGGAGATATATGGGAAGTCTCTGTACTTTCCCCTCAGTTTTGCTGTGAACTTAAAACTATTCTAAAAACTAAGGTTTATAGGGGCGCCTGGGTGGCTCAGTCGGTTGAGCGTCCGACCTGGGCTCAGGTCATGATCTCGCAGCTCGTGAGTTTGAGCCCCGCGTCCGGCTCTGTGCTGACAGCTCGGAGCCTGGAGCCTGGAGCCTGGAGCCTGGAGCCTGGAGCCTGGAGCCTGCTTCTGTGTCTCCTTCTCTCTGCCCCTAACCCACTCACATTCTGTCTCTGTCTCTCTCAAAAATAAATAAAGATTAAAAAAAAAAAAACCTTTAAAAATAAGGTCTATTAAAAACAGTGGGATGATCGGAAGAATAATACCACCTTGCTGGAGGCGTGACGATTCGAAGCGTCGCGCCCAGCGCGGTGGTCTGTGTTGCGGGGAGCGTTAGCCATTATTGTCAGGGGCCCTGTAATTAGTGGAGGCTGGTCCAAGCTTCTTCCTTCTCTTCTCTTCCCCTGCCTGGGAGCTCCCCAAGAAAAGGAGGCCCCATTTCGCTCATTCCTCATCCTCCCCCCTTCTCTCATTCAGGGGCCCCCTAGGCAGGGCTCCGCTTTCCCCTTGACCTCTCAGACCATCAGGAAGTCTAGGCTTACAGTGCTTCCCAGTTCTCTTTCCAAAGCCATTCCCTCAGCTGACCGGCAAGACCTTGAGTTGACCCAGAAGCGGGAGGTGGGGGGTGAGGGGGAGGCGGAAATTGTCTGTTGGTGTATCTGCGTGTCCCTAGGGACATCACCTTTGTCTAGGAGCCATGATCCCCTTACAGACAGCCGGATATGTCTGTGGCCTTGATATTCCCGCCCACTGCAGGTCCCTTGGGGAGGTGTGGCAAAGTGCTGAGCCAGCCGGGGCAAGTGGGGGGGGGGCACTTCCTCCCCAGCCTTCAGGTCCCCACAGGGCTGAGATTTCCGCTCTGATAGCTCCCTGGTGAGGAGAGGACCCAGTTTTCTTTGTGTTTTGTACCCCGTGGGTTGAACACCTGGTTTCTAGAGGTTGTGCGAGCAACACGCAATACACATCACTCGGCAGGGGTTTCAGTGAGGTTTTGCTGAGGTCTGATGGCACCCCAAGATCTGGCCTGGCAGTGACTGGACGCCGAAAATGAGCTCAGGAAAAGGAGCAGTCATTTTCTGAGTTCTCTTATCTCCCCATCAAAGCCCTGCCACCTTTGTTAGAACTGTCTGGTTTGCCTCCTCCGTCAGACTGTCAGGTTTAGAAACCAACAACGGGGCATAGCCAGAGCTAGTACTGAGGATTCTATGAATATATATGCTGCATACATATACATATACACATACATATACATAGCATAATATATTGATTTTTTCTTTAAAAAAAAACTTCTGTTTATGTATTTTTGAGAGACAGAGAGACAGAGACAGACAGAGACAGAGTGCAAGCTGGGGAGGGGCAGAGAAAGAGGGAGACACAGAATCCGAAGCAGGTTCCAGGCTCTGAGCTGTCAGCACAGAGCCGGACGTGGAGCTCAGACTCACAAACCGTGAGATCACGACCTGAGCCGAAGTCAGACGCTTAACCGATTGAGCCACCCAGGCGTCCCTTCTTTTTTCTTTTTTTAAGTCACCTGTATGCCCAACGTGGGGCTTGAACCCAGGACCCTGAGTTCAAGAGTCTCATGCTCTACCAACTGAGCCAGCCAGGTGCCCCAACGTATTGCTTCGTAATGCTCATTTCTTTATTAATAAGTTAAATATATTGTTCTTTTTAAAAAGTTTATTATTAATATAAATTTATTTAATAGCAAGATGTTGAATAATATCAGTATGTTTATTTGTCATGTTATTACTTATGTTATTGGAAATATTTATTTATTTTTCTTACAAGAACAATTTTATGACTAGAAGTCTGGTGACTTGTCACCTATTTGATTTTTCATGCCCTTGCCAATTTTTTTAAGTTTATTTATTCATTTTGAGAGAGAGAGCACAAGCAGGGGAGGGGCAGAGACAGAGAGAGAGAGAGAGAGAGAGAGAGAGAGAGAGAGAGAGAGAGAGAATCCCAAGCAGGCTCCATGTTGTCGGCATGGAACCCAACTCGGGGCTCAATCCCACAAAATGTGAGATCATGACCTGAACCGAAATCAAGAGTCGGATGCTCAACCGAGTGAACCACCCAGGTGCCCCTCAATTTTTTAAATTGGTACCATGAACTAAAAATTTCAAACAGTCCCCCAAGGGTACACCATAAAAATCTGGCCCCTCTCACCTGTTCCCCTGCCCCCAGCTCCCTGCCCTGAGGGTAACCGCTGTGACCAGTGTCTTGTGCCTTCTCCGGGAGGTGGCCCGTGGGCCCGCAGGCAAATGTGTGTTATTTATACAGCCCTTATAAATACACCTGGACGTGCAGGCCTACAATGCAAACTGATTTACATTGTGGTTTTTTTCAACTTAATACGTTGAAGACAGTTTCAGATCAAGACTCCTCCATTTTTACTTTATAATAGGCAGAAATGGATCAATTTTAATTTCCTTTTTTGTTGCTTTGCTTTTCAACACTTTTTATGAAGTATAACATACATACAGAAGAGTGTACCAAACCTCTTCTTCTATTGGTTGCATTGTCTGCGTATCAAGCAGCCTTAATTATTTTTTTAATGTTTGTTTGTTTGTTTGTTTGTTTGTTTGTTTTGAGGTGGGGGAAGGGGCAGAGATAGAGGGAAAGAGAATCCCAAGCACGGGGCTCCATGTCACGACAGTGAATCATGACCTGAGCAGAAATCAAGAGTCAGATGCTTAACCGACTGAGCCACCTAGGCGTCCGCCCCCCTGTTAATTTTAATTTCAGCTTTCTTGAGGTATCATTGACATATAAAACTGTGAGATATGTAAATTGTACATCATGTTGATTTGATATATGTATACCTTCCAAAAGGATTCATTCACAGCTAGTTGGGGTGCCTGGGTGGCTCACTCGGTTGAGTGCCCAACTTCGCTCAGGTCATGATCTCACCGTCTGTGAGTTCGAGCCCCACATTGGGCTCTCTGGTGACAGCTCAGAGCCTGGAGCTGCTTCGGATTCTGTGTCTCCCTCTCTCTCTGCCCCTCCCTCACTTGTGCGCCCCCCCCCCCCGTCTATCTCTCAAAAATAAATAAACCTTAAAATTTTTTTTAATTAAAAAAAAGGATTCACAGCTAGTTAACTGACACATTGATCATCTCACATACTTATTTTGTGTGTGTGCGAGAACATTTAAGTTCTACTCTCTTCGCAAATTTCAACTGTACATTACAGCGTTAGCAAGCAGAGCCCCCACATTTTACATTAGATCCTCAGACCTTGTTCATCGTACAGCTGCAAACTTGTGCCCTTTTACTAATCTCCCCCTTTTACCTCCCCACCCCAGCCCCTGGCAACCACCACTTTCCTACTTTCTGTTTCTTTGAGTTTGACCTTGTTTTGTTTTGTTTAGATTCCATATATAAGTGATATGAAGCAGTTTTATCTTTTTCTCCTTGGTTTATTTCACTTTGTGTAATCTCTCCAGGTTCATCCATGCTGTCGAAAATGGCAGGATTTTCTTCTTTCTCATGGCTGAATAAAATTCCATTTATATATATATTATAATATATATGTTATATATAAAATAAAATATGTTATATAAAATATTATATAAACATGTTATATTATAATATATATGTTATATATATAAAATTCCACCATATATATTTCCACTATATATTTCTACATATATATATTTCATATATATATATAATATGTATATCACATTTTCTTTTTTTTAATTTATTTTTTTTTAATGTTTATTTATTTTTGAGACAGAGAGAGACAGAGCATGAACAGGGGAGGGCAGAGAGAGAGGGAGACACAGAATCCGAAGCAGGCTCCAGGCTCTGAGCTGTCAGCACAGAGCCCGACACGGGGCTCGAACCCACGAACTGTGAGATCATGACCTGAGCTGAAGTCGGAAGCTCAACCGGCTGAGCCATCCAGGTGCCCCTCTTTTCTTTTCTTTTTTTTTTAAGTTTATTTATTTTTAGAAAGAGGGGGAATTTAGAAAGAGGGGGAACCCCAAGCAGGCTCTGCATCGTCAGCACAGAGCCTGACTATGGGGCTCGAACTCATGAAATGTATGATCGTGACCTGAGCCGAAATCAAGGGCCTGTCGCTTGGGACGCCTGGCTGGCTCAGTCGGTTGTGTTGGGTCAGACTTTGGTTCAGGCCATGATCTCAAGGCTCGTGGGTTGGAGTCCCTCTTCCAGCTCTGTGCTGACAGCTCAGAGCCTGGAGCCTGCTTCAGATTCAGTGTCTCCCTCTCTCTCTGCCTCTCCCCGATCATTCTCTCCCTCCCTCTCTCTTTCTCAGACATAAACATTAAAAAATTGTTTTCAATTAAAAAAAAAAAAAAAAGTCTGTCGCTTAACTGACTCAGCCACCCAGGCACCCCCTACCACATTTTCTTTATCAGTTCCTCCACTGATGAACATTTAGGTTGCTTACATATCTTGGCTGTTGTGAATAATGCTGCAAGGAACACAGGAGTGCAGATATCCTTCTTTGTCATTTTGCACTTCAACATTCTTTACTGAAGTATGATATACACACAGAAAGTGCCCTGAACCTTTCCTTCTTATTGCACTATGTCTCCAGCAGTCTTTTTTTTTTTTTAATTTTTTTTTCAACGTTTATTTATTTTTGGGACAGAGAGAGACAGAGCATGAACAGGGGAGGGGCAGAGAGAGAGGGAGACACAGAATCGGAAACAGGCTCCAGGCTCCGAGCCATCAGCCCAGAGCCTGACGTGGGGCTCGAACTCACGGACCGCGAGATCGTGACCTGGTTGAAGTCGGACGCTTAACCGACTGCGCCACCCAGGCGCCCCTCCAGCAGTCTTTTTTTAAAAAAATTATTATTTATTTTTCAGAGAGAGAGAGAGAGAGAGAGAGAGAGAGAGAGCGCCTGTGTGCAAGCAGAGGAAGGGCAGAGAGAGAGAGAATCCCAAGTAGGCTCGGCCTTGTCAGTGCAGTGCGCAGCTGGAGGTGGGATTTGTCCTCACCAACCCTGAGATCATGATCTGAGCCAAAATCAAGAGCTGGACACTAAGCTGACTGAGCCACCCAGGCACCCCTATAGCAGTCAATTATTATTGGCATCGGACACATGTGCACGTTAAAAAAAAAAAAATCAAAAGGTACGAGAGAGTTCATAGAATGAAAGCAGCCTCCTTCCCGTGCCCTATCCCTATCTTTCACTTCCTCTCCCAGGAAATTCACCAGTTTCTTCTGCCTGCAATAGTCTGGATATTCTGAGCACAGGTTGTGGAACATCAGCTCCGGGGAGTTTTGTCTGGTTTGTCCCTGATACATCTCCAGCCTTTTAGAACAGTATCTGGCACATACCAGCCAAATGCTTAATGTTATCTGGTAAATAAACATATAGGAAGGTTGTATACACATTTTCACAAATAGTAGCCTCCTACAAGGCTGTCTCTTGCACCTGAACATAAGCTCCAGGAAGGCGAGCACTCTGATGAATCTGGGCCTGCCTCGCTGGTTGACCACAGCAAGGGCAGAGGTAGGGTAGATAGGCTGGTGGGTGCTCTGAGTTTTCTAGGAGTCTTATCTGAATTCTGAGGTCTTATCAAGGCGAAACTAATCCTGTCTTTGCGCCAGGGCGTGGCACATAGTAGGAACTTGACCATTTGTTGTGGGAACTCAGAGTAGGCGCATAATGCCTATTTGCTGCATCGACACAAAGGTGCTTCAGTGGCTCCTTGTTGCGTAAAGGGGATCTCATGCTCTCCTCCAATTCCAAGGTCCCAAGGAACGGACCAAGAGTATATCTGCAATCAAAGAGTTGTTTCAGGTTGAAGCCACCTGGCCAGGAGAGACGTGACATCACGGAGTCGTGTGACGTCATACGCCGGCAGGTTCTCACGAGTGGGGGCTGGGAGGGGCATGGCGAGAGGTGGGGGAGGCGAACAAAGGGACCCCGCGCGCCTCCCCCGCCGTCCCCAGCGCGCGCCCGGGCCCGACCGACCACATCTGGAATTCATTTAGCCGCCGCCGGAAAGGGGAGGAGAGGAGGGCGGGGCGAGTGGGGGGCCGAGGCGGTGTCTCTCCCGCCCCCCTCCGTCCCAGGTCCCCAGCCCCGGGACGCAGCCCCAGCCCGGCAGGCAGCCCCAGCCCCTGCCGATGCCGTCCCGGGGACGCAGACGCCGAAGCCCCTCCGGCCAGAGCAGGGACCCGGCCTGCCCAGCCAGGTGAGTGCGGGGCGAGGGGAAAGCAGAAAAGACGGGGCCCGGGGCCCGGGAGTCGCAGGGTCGGAGCTGGGGGGGGCCAGGCGAGGGGTTGGGGGCGCACCCGGGCGCGCACGCGCCGCCCGTGCTCCTGCTGCACGGAGGGAGTGGTCACTGTGAACCTTCTCCACGACTCCGGGCCGCCCCTACAGCCTCCGCCGCGAACCCCCAGACTGAGCTCCCCGCCTTCCTCGGCGGCAGGAAGTTGGCGCTGAACAGAAGGCGGAATCCGAGGGCTTTCGGCCGGACACTGGAAGGCAGAACCAAGGGGTTCGGGGAGTGCGTATGGGGGGAGGGGGGAGGGCCCTCCTCCTGGCTGACTCCGGCCGGGCGAGAGCGAAAGGTGCAACGCGCCGGCGAGCCTCCAAGCCGAGGGGCGGAGTCCCCAGGGAGGGCAGTCTGCCCCACCGCCTGCAGGTCGGCCTCGGTGCCTCAGTTTCCCCGAGTAGTCCGTCTTCTTCAGTCACCCCGAGGGGGCGTGGCTTTGTTCTGGAAGGAATGGGAACGTGACTGCGTGGCTCCGGCGCCTCATCTTTCTCCTGGGGCCCAGGGATGGGGCGACGGTGCGAACGCGCGTGGCGCGGACCCCGCGTGGTCCCGGGCCCAGCAGATTGTCGGAACCTCGCCCCCTCCTCCGGCACGAGTTGACTCACCCGGGGATTTCCATACCCTCCCCGACTCTGCCCTAGTCAGAGACAACGGGCGCCACGCGCTGAGCCCACGGTCCCCCCGCGTTGGCGCCACGGCGGTTCGGTATTTGCCGTGTGGCTGCAGCTGGGGTCACCCCTCCTCCCCGCGCCTAAGCCCTCCGGGAATACCGAGACGAAGCTCCTTGGGGAGTGGGGGGGAGAGGCGTTCCCCACCCCCACGGGAGATGTAGGGATTCCTCGCGTGTGGCTGTCGCGGGAGAGGAGGCGCGGCCCCGGCGGGAGCGAGTGTAGATACCGCGCATTCCACCGCCAGATAAGGAGGCCAGACTGCAGCCCGAGGGCGGGGGCGGGTCCTGTCGCTGTCTCCACGGAGACGCGCTGGGCTTCGCCTAGTCTGGGGGCTGCCAGCGACCAGAGGCGTCTCCAGCCTTTGCTGTTGTTTGAGACTCAGCTGAGTTTAGGTGCCTCTATCCTCGGGGGCCCACGGGGCTTTGTTCATTTGTTCATCCATCCATCCATTCATTCATCCATCCATCCATTCATTCATCCATCCATCCATCCTTCTGTGTGGCACGTTTCGTGAGCACCTTCTGTATGCCAAGCATCATGCCACAGGGGCTGAAAACGGACTTGGTCGCTGGCCTCCAACACTCGTGCTCTACCGTGCAAGCCAGACAGAAAACAAGAGATACAATAATAATATCCGAAAATGGCAAGTTGTGTGAAGATAAAGCAAGATGCTGCAATAGAAGGGCCCTGGGGAAAGTGGCTATAGTAGACTGACGGTCTGAGGCGACCCCCCCCCCCCCAGCCAGTGACCTTGAAACTGAAACCTGAAAGAGGAGACAGTCATTCAAGGATTGGCGGGGATGGCACCCAGGAGGCCACTGTGGTTGGAGTTGGGTGGCCCTGCGGGAGAGTGGGAGGAGGCTAGATGGACAGGGGCCAGGCCATTTGGGGCAATGGGGAGCCATAGAAGAATATGGAAGTTGGGAGTGACACCCTGTACTGGAGTTGTAAATTAGATAGCTCCCCCTGGCTGCTGCATGGAGAATGGCAGTGTAGGGTGGGCCTGACTGCAGAAGGGAAACCAAAAGAAAAGGTGGGGGCTCTGCCCCAGGGCAAGTGGCATGGGATCAGTGAGTGACAGTAGAACTGTAAGCTGCCTCCGTGGAACTTGGAGGAGGGACTCCTGGAAGCCTCTGAGGCTTCCTCTCTGTCTTTCCTCTTTTCTAATCTCCCCCTGAACAGTCTTGGTCTCTCTTCCCTTCCCTCCAGACTCTGTCACTTGTCCCTCTCATTCCATTTCAGGCCTGGCCATTCCCAGGTTCTGAGCCCAGAGATCCCCTGGGAGGAAGTTAGGGCTGCCTTGGAGAAGGTGAGCAGGAGACAGGCCCTGTATTTAGCCAGCCGGGTCTGGGAGCCAGACACAGGGAGGGGAAACAGCCAAGGCCTGTATCTGCCTAGGGCTGACTCTCCTGTCAGTCCCAACCTCCAGGCTCTGCTTCCTCTTTCTGGAAAGCATGGACCTGCTTTAAGCTCTCTCTGTCTTCAGCAAAGTCCTAGTGGGGAAGATGAGAAGAGGAAGGCAGTGTGAGCCTCCGTTTCCCCTTCTCTGACTAGAGGAGCTACCCCTCCTTCTGAGGATGCCCTGATAGTCTCCTGGGGCTGCAGACAGTGAGTGTGCAGACTACCAATCTTCCCCCCAGGGAAGAAGACAGACTTTTTGGTCAGTCTCTGGGATGTGAGGAGTGAACCCAATTCTCAATTCTCCAGGAAGCATCCATAAATCTTCCTCTTGGCTGCCAGAGAGGGTTGGTGGCCCCATGTGTGGGAGGGGTGGAGGGGGTGGCCATGGGACACACCCTGGGCTTCTTGCCCACCAGCAAGGGTGTTTCCCAGGCCTGCAACGGGCCCTTGATTCTCAATCACGAACCCTAGGAGGGGCCCAGTAGGCCAGGGCAGCCTGGGGGCGTCTGGTTGTCGTGACCCTGCGGTTCACACTCTCCCCAGAGACATGTCCACAGCCTTAACTCTGTCTTCTGAAAGAAGCCGTTGGCCGGTGAAGGACTGCTCACTGGCGCTTCCCTTAGGGCGCCCCCAACTGGGCCAATCAAATGCCGAGGACGGGAAGCTCTGGCCAATTGGCGAATCGCTCAATGCCCTGGGATTGAAAACAAGCCAGTCAGGGCGCCGGCTGTTTCTGCCCCGAAGGTCGGTCCAGTAAGGCCGAGGCCAGGGCCAAGTTAGCTCCCGGCCGGCTGCAGCCTGCATCGGGCAGAGGGCATCGGGGCGTCCAGGGCCCGGTCCGTCAGGGGAACAAGGGGCCTCTGTGTGGCGATCTGGGCGGGGCGGCAGTCTCCGGGGATGCGCACAAGCCCTTCTCTGTTTCCAAACTAGGACGGATGCCCCTTTACCCAGGGGGAGCAGCTGCCTCTGTCAGGCCCGGGGCCAGGACGCCCCCTCCGAGGACTGAGATGGCTGAGTGACCCCGGAAGCCCCCCATAGTTCCCAGGCTCACTAGGAACCGGCCTAACCAGCCTTTTTCTGGAACGGTACTCCTGGAGCGCACGTGGTCCTTGCCCGGCATGTTTCCAGGGACCCAGGGCGGGCTCTTCCTGCGCCCTCCCCCATCAGCTAAAGGCTGGAGCTTCTTCCTGGCTCCCCTCCTTAAAGACAGACACAGCACCAGCTCCTCTGAGACACCCCCCCCCCCGCCCCCACCGCCAGCAAGCTGGGAGGAGGCCATGATGTTGGCTTCTCATCCTCTGCCCACGCTTCTTCCCGCCCCCTCCCCCCATGGATCAGTTTTCTTTGAGAAGGGGGTGACTCAGGCTTTCATGGAAATAAATGCCGGTCCCCCCCTTCCCCTGAGCCCCCTCCCCGCAGGGCTGCACGCCCCCTCCTCGGCTCACATGACTTGAGCGTTGCAGCAGCTGCCTGGTCCTCCCAGCCAGGACCTCCCAGACTGGTCTCCTGTGGCTCCCCCATCCCATCCCCCCCTCCCAGCCTTTCCCACACCGGATGTGACTGGGGAGTGAGGACTCCACCCTGTTTGTTCCAGGGGCCTCACATCTGGATTTCATCCTGGCTGGGGATGGGGTGGGGGGGGGGGTGTGCCAGTGCCCTGCTTACCCCGCTGGGACCCTCTGCAGGGCAGGGCTAAATGGTGCTGATGAGAACAGGATATTGGGAGTCTGGCCTGTAGCTCAGTCTCCATCCCTTCCTAAAAGATTGGATGGAGGGCACCTAAGGGAGCTAATATATTAGCTAATATTTATTGAGTGCTTGCTATGTGCTAGGGGTGCTTCATGTACCATTCGACAGGATTTTCCCATTACCCCTATGAAGCGGGCTTTCTTCTCCCCATTGCACAGATGAGGACGTTGGGGCTGAGAGGCCGGGCATTCGGTGACTTGCCCGAGGTCCCACAGCAGGTCCGGTGGAGTGCGGTTCCACCCTGGATTGCCTCCAAGGTCTTTGTCCTTGAAGTTGCCATGACCTCTGAGATGCTTAAACCTCAGGCCGCCCTGGTGTCTCCCCAAGACCTTATCTTGGGAGCACCCATGGCCTCAAGGCTCAGACCCAGCCTGAAATCCAGGGCTGTGGGTGGTAATGAGCAGGGGACGGTGCTATTAGCGAGCATCTTGCTGACCCAGGTTGGCAGGCAGCATGAAGCCCCAGGCTCTAGTGTATTCTGGAAAGGAGACAAGCCCTCCCAGCCCTGCCCAAGGCTCACTTTCCGGGTGGGTGAGCGTGGGTTCTGGAAGTTCACTTTGTATTTGGGGGACTTTCTGCTCTTTTTGGAAGACAGTGCAGCCTAGAAGTTATAGAGGCTTTGGAGTGGGTCTCCGGCTCTGCCACTTGGAGACTTACTAGCTTTGAGACTTACGGGAAGTGAACCGACCTCTCTGGGTTTCCCACTGGTAAAGCAGGGACGATGGTAATCCTGACTTCATACGGCCACTCGGTGAGAAGTGAGGAAGCTGGGACTCACACCGCGTCCACCTGGAGTCAGAGCCCAGGGAGCGGCCACAACACTGACCTGTCTGTTGGTCTTTTCCCTCTGCAGCTCTGACAGCCCCATGGCCCTGGCTGGCCACTGAGCCCCACCATGGGCAGCCTGTACTCAGAGTACCTAAGCCCCAGCAAGGTCCTGGAACACTATAATTACACCAAGGAGACGCTGGACACTCAGGAGACCACCTCCCGCTGGGTGGCGTTGGTCATCATCGTCCTCATCTGCTTCACCATCGTGGTGGAGAACCTGATGGTGCTCATTGCTGTCGCTCGCAACAGCAAGTTCCACTCGGCCATGTACCTGTTCCTGGGCAACCTAGCCGCCTCGGACCTGCTGACAGGTGTGGCCTTTGTAGCCAATACCTTGCTCTCAGGCCCCGTCACGCTGGGGCTGACCCCTTTGGAGTGGTTTGCCCGAGAGGGCTCCGCCTTCATCACGCTTTCCGCCTCCGTCTTCAGCCTCCTGGCCATCGCCATCGAGCGGCACGTGGCCATCGCCAAGGTCAAGCTCTACGGCAGCGACAAGAGCTGCCGCATGCTGCTGCTCATCGTGGCCTCGTGGCTCATCTCGCTTGTTCTCGGAGGCCTGCCCATCCTGGGCTGGAACTGCCTGGGCCATCTCGAGGCCTGTTCCACCGTGCTGCCGCTTTATACCAAGCACTATGTGCTCTGCGTGGTGACCATCTTCTCCGTCATCTTACTGGCCATCGTCGCTCTGTACATCCGCATCTACTGCGTGGTCCGCTCCAGCCACGTCGACGTGACCGGCCCACAGACGCTGGCCCTGCTCAAGACGGTCACCATCGTGCTGGGTGTCTTCATCGTCTGCTGGCTGCCTGCCTTTAGCATCCTGCTCCTGGACTATGCCTGTCCCGTCCGGTCCTGCCCCGTCCTCTACAAGGCCCACTACTTCTTTGCCTTTGCCACCCTGAACTCGCTGCTCAACCCCGTCATCTACACGTGGCGCAGCCGGGACCTGCGGCGGGAGGTACTGCGGCCGCTGCAGTGCTGCCGGCGGGCGGCGGGCGTTCAAGGGCGGCGGGGCGGGACCCCGGGCCATCGCCTCCTGCCTCTCCGCAGCTCCAGCTCGCTAGAGAGGGGCACACACATGCCCACGTCGCCCACGTTTCTGGAGGGCAACACGATGGTCTGAGGGGCAAAGTGGGCCACGAGGCCATGGCAGAGGGCTCCGTGGAGAGACACCGGGTGACCTTGGACAGAGACGTGGGGTTGCCAAGCAAGATGCCCCCGCTCCACAGACCTGGGTGGTATTGAAAATACTTCACGCCAGGGCTGGCCGGCTGAGACACCAGCCAGTCGGATGGCAGAGCTGCAGGGTCAGAGGCTAGTGCAGTAACTGGTGTGGCCCCTTCAGAACTGGATCGTGGGGAGGACTGGGGGACCTGGAAGGGGCCTGGGTGACAGCAGGCAAGCACTCAGGGGGAGCTCAGGGCAGGAGCCACTTATAACCCCTTACAAGGGATTTCAACATTTCATGACCATCTGACCCTCTGCCCTGTACAGGGCTCCCCTCTCTGAATCTAGCCCCCTTGTCACCTCCTGGCAACCTTAGGCCACTTCCCCCAGAACCATTGCCCCCAGGGGCCGGAGGCCTCCTCCTTGACTGTCCTGGGTGGCCCCGGCTGACAGTTGCAAAGCCCAAATCCACAGCTTCCCCAAATGTCACCAGCTGCCACTTTGGCCTCTTCTTCTTTTCTCCTCTCTCTCTCCATGACATGCTGGGAAACCATGGGGTGGAGAGGGGGGGCTGGATGCCGTTCTCAGACCTCATCGGCCAATTGCACTATTTGGGGCACAGAGGAATCACCGAGGGCTGGAAAAACTGGTCTGGGGGAGCTGAGGAGCCTCCTGGTGGCTCCTGGTGGGCCTCCTGGTGGGAAAGGGTGGAACTTGAGAAAGTTCTAGGGGAACTGTTTGCACAGGATTCCCCCCCCCAAAAAAAAAAAGCAAAAACAACCACCCAGAGCTACTCCCACCTCCAGCCCAGCGGAGGTACTGGATCTCCTGGGGCGGGGCAACCTTGAACCCACTGTGCCTCCTTTCGAGTTGTCTCCTACGGAGGAGCACGGGGGTGGGCATGCCGAGGACATTTGTGGGATGCTCTCCCCTCACCTGCCCCAGAAGGACTTTACTAAATTCCATGGATAGATGGAAGGGACATTGCGGTACAAATGTATATTTATGTGTGTCTGTGTGCGTGTGTGGTATCTGTGACCCGCTCTCCCCACCATGTTCCCCCCGAATGGATGCTGTTGTCGTCTCGTGTCTATTTTGAAGCTGCCAAAGAGGGATCTGGCCCTGCACAGACCCCTTTGTAATTAATGGCTCATCTCCCCACTTGAGAGCTGGGGTACAGCTCTCCTCGGGGAAGGAAACCTCACGCCTCAAAGTGATTTCTCGTGAATGCAAAGGCTGGGGAGGGGGTCTTGGGGGGCAAGGAGCCAGTTGGGGGCTTGTCTCCCCTCGTACAGCTCCCCAGATGCCCCCCATGCCTGAGATCCAGGCCCAGGCCAATAAACGGTTCAATCTCTCATTCTGGTGGTGGTTGTCTTTTTAGGGCTAAGGCGGCACCCCACTAGCACCCCGTGGCTGGAGGGGGGATGGGATGGGGGGGGTGGCTGCCATCCAGGCCACTCCTACTTTGCCGGCTTTCCTATTCTGTGCCCCAACCCCTAACCCCACCCAAGCCAGGATTACAGTGGCTTCGGGTAAATGCTGACCTTTCCCTAAGGCATCTGTCTGGCCCCTCCCAGTGGTTAATTAGACTCCAGGCCTTCTTGCTTCCCTTTAAAGATAGCCTGGCGTGTTTAGGGAGGTCCCCTACTTCATCCCAAGTACATGTTCCTCCCTGAGGGATGGTCTTGGGGGACACGGGCCCAGATACCCTTCCAGGCCTCAGTATTCCCCAAAGGAACGGGTAACTTTTCATCAAGCACTTTCCAAGACGTGAATCCTCAGGAGGTGGGAGTTACTAGGCACGATCGTGGCGATGTGGGTTCAGAGAAGGTACGTGACCTGCTCAGGGTCACACAGCTAGTTAGGGCAGTGCCTGTCTGCATATGATCCTCCCAGCTCCACCACTGGGCCGCAGAGCGTATCCTCAACCCCCTCTTTGCCACCGAGGGAGTGGGGAGTGCAGGCTGCCAGCCGCACCCAGAACCAGGAGAAACCCAGATGGGACACAGCTGGGAGGTGGCTTCCTAGCTCAGCTCCAGGGTGACACTCCCCTCTGCCCAGAGGCACCGGGCCCAGCGGCTCCTTTGGAGGTAGATCTGGAACTTGGATGGGGGAAACCCAGTCCCTAAGCTAGAGCCCCACCTAGGTCGCCCCAGCACCAGCGCAAACACTGGGGCAGCCCCGGGGGGGAAGGAGTGGGGCAGACGGCAGCCAGAGGCTGAGGTCTGCACTCCCTATCAGGATTCCCCTCCTCTAACAGTCTGGGGACAACCTCCCTTTGGAAACCCAAGCCCCAGCTGAAACTGGGAGGAGAAAGAGGCACAGGCCAGGCCAGAGTCAGTCCAAAGATTTCCCCCAGATATATACCTGCTTCCTCTACCTTCTTCAGGCCTCTGTTCAACTCCCACGTCATCAGAGAGGCCTGTCTTGACCATCTTTTTCTCTTTTCAGTCCCTCTCCAAGCTTATCCCCTGGGAGGAGATTATAGGTCAGTTTATCTGTCTCCCCCAGGAAAATGTGAGCATTTGAAGATAAGACTGCATCTGTCTTATTACTGTGTCTCTAGAACTTCTTTTTGAGTTTATCTATTTTTGAGAGAGAGAGAGAGAGAGAATGGGCAGAGGAGGAGCAGAGAGGGGGACAGAGGATCCGACGCAGGACTCAAACTCACGAACTATGAGATCATGAACTGAGCTGAAGTCAGATGCTTAACCGACTGAGCCGCCCAGGCGCCCCCGTGTCTCTCACATCTTAAACAGTACTTGGCATGTTCCCACTGCAGGGCTTTTCCACCTGCTGGTCCCTCTGCCTGGAATGATCTTCCCATCTTCCCCCACATATGCCCGGGACTCCTCTCTGCTCCTTCTGGTCTACCATAAAATACCACCTTGGGTGAGGCCCCTGGCCACGCGAACATTTCTTGTCCTGCCTGCTTCCTTTGCTAATCTCCGACATGGAGCACATTTTGCTTCTTTATCCTGTTAATTTTCTACCTGCCCTCTAGGATGCCAGTTCTGTGACAGCAGGGACTCGTATAGGTCTTGTTCACTGCTTGGCCCCGGTGCTCAGAATGGTGGTGAGGACACAGCAGGTGCTCAAGAAATGTTTGTCAAACGAGTTGAAGCCAAAACAAATGCTGGCCATTTCACGTAGTGTCAAGTTTATTTTCTGTGAAGAAACTAAAATAGGGGAAGCAACGGCTTCAGGTACTCTGTAGAATAGACTGGTATTGGTGCTCTGACAGGTGAAAAACCCTGAGGCACCAGAGAGGTCAAGTAATCTGACCAGGGTCACGCGGCATGTGAGTGGAGGGGCAGGGATTTGAACCCATGCGGTCCTGGATTGAAAAATGTAGTCACATCTGATCCTCCTGATCTGAAGATCTAATTTACCGATATCTCTCAAATCTTGGAGCCTAGAACAGAACAGACCAACTCACAGGGATGCATAATGATGTTCACCTCCTCTCTCCTTCCCGAGGCTGTTGGATATTAGGCGGTATCAGAATTACCTGGAACAACCTGGTAAAATGCAGATCCTTAAGCTACTAGCACATGGAATGTGGCCAGCGTGATGCAGGAGCTGAATTTTAACTTTTTAGAAAAGTGATTTTATTTTATTTTATTTTTTAATTTAGAGAGAGAGCATGTGCTCGCACGAGGGAGGGAGAGGGACGGGGGAGAGGGAGAGAGAATCTTAAGCAGACTCCATGCTCAGCGGGGAGCCCAACATAGGGCTTGATCCCACGAACCGTGGGATCATGACCTGAGCAGAAATCAAGAGTGGGATGCTGGGTGCTTAGCTGACTGCGCCACCCAGGTGCCCCTGGAATATTTCTTTTAATTATGATATCAAGTTATTAGGCTCAGCTGCAAATGACAGAAAACACAGAATATTAGTAACTTAAATTGAGAGAGAGAAATTGATTTCTCTCATATAAAAGGATTTGGAAATTGGTCCTGAATAAGGACAGATGCCCATTTACCAGCAGTCTAGGCTCCTCCTATCTACCTCCCTCCCTCTCTCTCTCTCTCTCTCTCTCTCTCTCTCTCCATCCATCCATGCGTCCATCGACCTACCTAAATACCTCACCGTGTTTCCTAAGAACAAAGCATTCTCTTATATAACCTTAGTAAAATAATCAAAATCAGGAATCTATACATGTTGATCAGATTTCACCTATTGTCCTATTACTGACCTTTAAAGCAGAAGAAAATCCCAGATCACTTGTTATATTTGGTTGTCTTTTTAGTTTCCTTCAACTGGAACAGTTTCTGAACCTTTCTTTGTCTTTTGTGACCTTGACAGTTTTGAAAAATATAGGTCAGTTATCTCATGAGCCAAAGTTGGATGCTTAACCAACTGAGCCACCCAGGTGCCCCATCACTGAAGATTTTTAAGAATATCGGAGGACATCACATCATCTTCTTCGTATATACTCCACTTTTTATCTTTAGAAGAAAGCAACACTTTTTTTTTTTTAACTTAACCACAATACCATGGTTGTACTTATCAAAAGTATCAATCAGCGTTAAAATTTCCCTGTCACAGCTTTTTTTTTTTTTTTGATGTTTTATTTATTTTTGAGAGAGAGAGACAGACAGAGTGTGATCGGAGGGGGGGAGGGGGCGGGTAGAAAGAGAGGAAGACACAGAATCCAAAGCAGGCTCCAGGCTCTGAGCTGTCAGCAGAGAGCCTAATGGGGGGCTGGAACCCACAGACGGCGAGATCATGACCTGAGCCGAAGTCTGACACTTAACTGACTGAGCCATCCGGGCGCCCCTCAGCTTTCTTTTTTAACATTTTACTTGTTTGAATCAGAATCCAAACAAAGTCCCCTCATGACCTTTGGGTAATGAATCTCCGTAATACTTTTATCAAGCTTTCCTTGTGAAACCAATTTAACCTTGTTTAACCAGGTTTAACAGTTTCCTTTCTTTCCCGTTTCTTTCCTTCCTCCTTTCTTTTCTCCCTCCCTCCCTTCCTAACTCATTTGTTGAAGAAACCAGGTTGTTTGTCCTGGAGTCCTGGAGAGTTTCCCGTAGTTTGGTATGGGTTGATGGCAGCCCCTTAGGTCATTTAATATGTTTCCTTGTCGGATTCAAGATTGGTATTTTGGTTTCAATTTTGACAGGTAGCTGGAAACTTCCATTAGGAAGACATGATGTCTAGCTGTCTCTCTCTTTTGCTGATAACAAAGACTGATCGGGGTGTTCCGATGCCATCAGCCTGATCCTACCTTTATCAGTTCCCCAACCAGGGGCACGTGGGTGGCTCAGTTGGTTGAGCTCCCACTCTTGATGTCCCGTCAGGTCATGATCTTGTGGTCCTGGGATCAAGCCCTGCATCCGGCTCCGCCCTGAGCATGGAGTCTGCTTGAGATTCTCTCCCTCTCTCTCAAGATAAATAAATGAAAACTTGAAAAAAAAAGATGTCACGATCTTTCCCTGAATATCTTGTCTGGAATAGTTAAAAGCTATCAAAAAAAGGGAAATGAAGTTGGGTGGGTAGGTTTCACTTTCAGTGGTGATTGTGGCATAAGTATTAAGGATGCAAACTACAAAATCAGAAAGATCAGATTTCAGTCTCAAATGCAACAACTGACGGCACAAGCAGACTTTGGACAAATCACCTGACAAGCCTCTGCTGGTTTCTTCATTTGTAAAATGGATATGTTAATAATCCCCACTTCGAATGTAAAATGGTACTGCCACTTGAGAACACAGTTTGGGGAGGCCTGGGTGGCTCAGTCGGTGAAGCGTCTGACTTCAGCTCAGGTCATGATCTTGCGGTTTGTGAGTTCGAGCCCCGCATCAGGTTCTGTGCTGATGGCTCGGAGCCTGGAGCCTGCTTCAGATTCTGTGTCCCCCTCTCTCTCTCTCTGCCCCTTCCCCACTTGTGCTCTGTCTCTCTCTGTCTATCAAAAATAAATAAAATGTAAAAAAAAAAAAAAAAAGACACTTAAAAAAAAGAAGAAGAGAGAAAGAAACTCAACTTCTCAAAATAAATGTTGAGTGTTCTTTTTTATTCCTACCTTCAGAGATCTTACATTCTAGGAGGGGAGACAGTCCATAAAAATAAATATATAATCCAATGTTAGAAAGTTTCCATTATGGAAAAGAGTATGCAGGTCCCTTTTAAGATTAAAAATAGAACTACCATATGGTCTAACAATCACAGTTCTGGGTATATATCCAATGGAAATGAAATCACTACCTCGAAGAGATATCTGCACTCCCATGTTTATTGTAGCCTTATTCACAGCAGCCAAGATATGGAAACATCCTAAGTGTTTGTCAAAGGACGAATGAATAAAGAAAATGTGAGAGATATACATATGTTTGTGTGTGTACTAAATATGTGTTACATATATATCTATAAATATGAATTACATAATATAAAATGTGAGAGAAATACATTCACACATACATAATCACAATGGAATATTATTCAGCCATCAGGAAGGGAATCCTGGGGGGCCTGAGGGGCTCAGTCGGTTGAGCGCATGACTTTGGCTCAGGTCACGATCTCCTGGTTTGTGAGTCCGAGCCCCGCATCGGGCTTGCTGCTGTCAGCGCAGAGCCCGCTTCAGATACTCTGTCCCCCTCTCTCTCTCTGCCCCTCCCCTGCTCATGCTCTCTCTCTCAAAAATTAAGAAGAAGAAGAAGGAGAGGATCCTGCCACTTGCAACAATATGGATGAACCCGCAGGACACCATGCGGAGTGAAATAAGCCTGACACAGACAAATACCGTATGATCTTGTGTATATGTGGAATCTAAAAGAATGGAACTCACAGAAGCAGAAAGTAGAATTGTGGCTTCCGGGGGCTGGGGAGTGGGGGAAATGGGGAGATACTGGTCAAAGGGTACAAACTTTCAGTTATAAGATGAACAAGTTCTGAGGATCTGATGTACAGAATGGTGATTGTAGTTAATACTGTATCGTACAGTTGGAATTTGCTAGGACAGCAGTGTTCTCATTACACCCCAAAATAATAACTAAGTGAGGGGCTGGACATGCTAATTAGCTGGATTGTGGTAATCATCTCACAGTGTGTACGTGTATCAAATCCTCACGTCGTGTGCTTCAAATATATGCGATTTATGATTATTGATGATGCCACGATAAAGCTGGGGAAAACTTTTGCTTCTTAAACTTTCACAAGTGGGGAGCTTGTGAAAAATACAGTTTCCTGGGACCTACCAGGTCTGGAAGAATCTGATGCCAGGGCCCAGGACTCTACATTTTTACCCTGTGCTGCTCCTGATGTGACCCATCCGTGACTTCCAATTTTCAAAATGCTGGTTTGGAGGCTGTAAGATACACCCCCCCCCCCCCCCCCCCGCCCCGGAGGAGATACAGCTCAGACAAGGCCATTACTTTATCCTGTTCTCATCCAGGGTGGTTCCACACCCCCAGGGGATGTGTGATAAAGTCTGGAGACATTTTTGGTTGCCCCCTACCTGAGGGCAGAGGTGCTACTGGCGTCTGGTGGGTAGAGGTCAGGGATGTGGCTGGTCTTCCTGCAACGTATAGGACAGTCTCCTGTAACGAAGGATCATTCGGCCCCAAATATCAGCAGTGCCCGGATTGAAGCAAATGCTCTCCTCGCTCCTTCCGCTTGATGAGCTGGTTCAAGACTCCTAGGCTACAGTTGGGAGTGTGAGGAAACTTAAAAAAAAAAAAAATGTTTGGTTTATTTGAGAGAGAGAGAGAGAGAGAGAGAGAGAGAGAGAGAGAGAGAGAGAGAGAGAGAGAGAGGAGGGGCAGGAGAGGGAGACACAGAATCCGAAGCAGGCTCCAGGCTCCGAGCTGTCAGCATGGAGCCCCGACGCAGCGCTCGAACTCACAAACCGCGAGGGCATGACCTGAAGTCGATGCTTAACTGACTGAGCGACCGTGGCACCCCGGTGTGAGAAAACTTCTAGAGGCACCCCCAGTGCCCTAATTGGAGACTGTCTGGTCACCTCTCTTTGCCAGGTAGTTTCAATGACTTAGCGATTGCCTTTGGAGAGGCAGTTGCGGTTAATTAGTGGTCATTTCCAGGAAGGAGCTGTTTCACGTGAAGTCCCTCTGATTTAATGGCCAGGGCAGGCCCAATTCTCATCCCTGCTCAATGTGGCGAGGAAGATTTTCTTTGCAGTTCTAGAGCGGACACTGTGTGCTTCCACTTTGTGCGCCACGAGGTGGGTCATTCCCCAGGGTCTGTCCGCTGTTTTCCTTTAGGGTCTGGTGGGCTATAATGGGTGACAGCCATGGGACTCAGGCAGGCTAAAGAAGGCTGCGGTGGACTGAGGGAGGCAAGGCAGGATTTGAGTGTCTTAGAAGGAAGGAAGGAAGGAAGGAAGGAGGCCCAAGCTTGAAGTGGGTTAGAGAAGTGGGGAGAAGTACTCTAGTGATTTACATAAATAGAATCATGCGGTACGTCCTCCTCTATGCCTGATTTCTCTCACGTGTTTTTGAAACTTGTCTGTATTTTTGCATGGAGTAAGAGTGCTTATTCTCAATACTGAAGAGCAGGGTTCTGTAAACTGTAGTTTGCAGGCCAAATCCACGCCCCCCCCCACCCCAGTCTGTTTTTGCGGAAACTATAAGCTAAGAATGGTTCTTACAACGTTTGATTGTTGGGGAGAAAAAGAACAATATTTTGGGACATGTGAAAATAGTAGGAGATCATTGAAATTTCAAAGTGTCCATAAATAAAGTTTTATTGGAATATAGCTGTGCTCACTCTGTTACATAATTGCCGAGGGCTGTTCTTTGCAACGGACGAATTGAGTTGTCGCAGCAGAGACTATGACCCACTTGTCCTAAAATATTTACTATCTGACCCTTCCCAGAAAAAAAAATTGTGACCCCTAGGTTTAGTATTCCATCGCAGAATACGTAACTGTCTGTTTTATTATCATTAGATGTTGATGTGGTCTTCAGGTCTTAGCTAATGCGAATAAAGTTCCTATGAATATTTCTGTACGTTTCCTTTGGTGGATAGAAGAAGCATTTACTCCAGGAGAGGAATTACTGGGTCATAGGGCAGGAGTACATTTAGCTTTAGCAGACATTGGAAAATGATTTTGCAAAGTGGCCATACGATCTTGGACTTCTCTAGTAGAGAGTTTTGGTCTTGCTAACACTTGCAACTTTTTCCTTTCTTTTCATATTAGTCATCCTGGGGTGTGTGTGTGTGTGTGTGTGTGTGTGTGTGTGTGTAAGCTAACATTGCATTGAGGTTTTATTTTGCATTTCCCTGATGACTCATGTTGGGCAGCTTTTCACAGGAGTCTTGGCCATTTGGATATCCTCTTTTGTGAAGTGCCTATTCAGCTCTTGTCCACTTAAAGCTCCAGACCATTATTTTTTATTAATTTGAAGGCATTCTGTGTGTATAGCAGATAGGAATCCTTGGTCGGTGAACATCTATCTATGGCTTGTCTTCTAGTGATATCTTTTGATGGACAAAAAAATCCTCTTAATGCAGCCTAAAATTTTCTTTTATGATTAATGTACTTTATGTCCTGTTAAACAATTGCCTATCCCCAAGTCCCAAAGATGTTGTATGTTTTATTTTAAAAACTTTCTTGACTTTGCTTTCCTATTTAGACCTGGAAGTCATCCGGAATTGAGTTGTGTATATGGTGTGAGGTAGGGATCAAGATTTACCTTCTTCCATTTAACCATCCACTGGGTCCCGCATCGTGTACTGAAAACACGAGCCTTTCCTTGCTGCTTTCCCAGTTGTTTTTATTTGACATAAATAACCACATGCATTCCAGAAAAAGCAAAATAAAAAAAAATCTTCAGAAAAACTCCTTTTCCTGCCCAAAGCTCCTACCCTGCTAGTTAACATTCCTTATCTCCAGGAAGTTAACCATTTCTTGTTTCTTTCCCAAGGTTTTATGTATAAACAAGTAAGTACACAGAATTCTCGCCACTTTTTTGCATAAGCCGTATCACACTATGCAGTCTGTTCTACATATTTTTTTTCCCTAGTAGCAATTAAACAGAAAACTCTGAAGTATTAAATGGAAAAATATCCCTTTTGTTGTTGTTGCTGAGATCTGTCACTGTATGAATAGAATACGTCTTTAGCTTGACTTCACTGATGGAGAACTAGGTTTTTTCCAGTCCTTGGCTACAGACAAAGCTTAGTGAATAGCTGTGTCCACTTCTCATTTTGCACATGTGAGTGAATCTTGTGAGAAATTCCTGGAACTAGAATAGCTGAATAAAAGGGTGTATACATTTGTCATTTTGCTGAATGTTTGCAGACTAAACATTTAATGTTTGGGGGAAGGGGGGAAAGGCATCACGCCCTCACCTATGCAGGGTTCTATGAACCCTTTTTTTTTTTTTAAGTTTTTTTTTTTTTATTTTGAGAGACAGCACAAGTGGGGGAGGGGCAGAGAGAGCGAGAGAAGGAGAGAGAAAATTCCAAGTAGGCTCTGTGCTGCGCCTGACATGGGGCTCCATCTCCTGGCGGTAAGATCATGACCTGAGCCAAAATCAAGAGTTGGACACTCAACCGACTGAGCCACCACAGTGCTCCCCTTTTTAAGCATGTTTATTTATTTTTGAGAAAGAGAGAGGGGAGGGGAGGGGAGGGGAGGTAAGGGAGGGGCAGAGAGGGGGATGGAAGACCCAGAGCAGGCTCAGCGTTGTCAGCACAGAGCCCGACTCAGGGCTTGAACTTCTGAGCTGTGAGATCATGACCTGAGCTGAAGTTGGATGCTTAATTGACTTATTCACCTGGGCACCCTTCCACACCCCTTTTTAAAGTAATCATGCCCAGCGTGGGGCTCAACTCACCCTGAGATCCAGTAGCATGCTCTACTGGGTGAGCCAGCCACGTGCCCCTCCATGAGTCTCTATTGTGTGCTAACTATATCCTGGGCATTTTGCTAGGTATTGGGCATAGGGGGGTATGACTGACCTAAACCATCACCCCCAAAATATGTGATCACCAGCTAAGGTAAGGGCTCTAAAAGAGCTGTGGTTCTCAGAGCCTCCCAGACATCTGTTGGGCTGGAGGAGATCAGGAAAGGGTCCTCGAGGGAGGTGATGGTTGAGCCAAAGTAGAAAGAATGGATTAAAGATTTTCCAAGCAGGAGAGGTGGGTGTGTGGAGCAGCAGGGCTTTCCAGGCCAAGGGAACAGCAAATGCAGAAACCTTGCAACAATGGCCTATGGTTGTATCACAAAACCCCCACAGTCTAGTGGCTTAGAACAACACCCATGTATTATCCTTCTCAACCCAACTGTGAGTTAGGAATTGGGCAGCAAAGTGAGTCGTTGCAGCTTGAGGGCTCTCCTACGTTACTGTCAGGTATTGCTGGGGCTGGATTAGCCACTTCTGGAAATGGCCTGCTCACATGTCTGGCTGATTGGTTCTTCTTGCCCTGCCCCCGCCCCCCCTCCACCCCCACAAGGCTGCTTGAGCCTCCTGACAATATGGCTGTTGGCTTCCCCCTCAAGAAAAAGTGGTGCTACAATGCATCTTATGACCTAGCCTCAGAGGTCCTGTACGTTCAGTTCTACATTCCTTTGGCCCTGGCTCCAAGTGGGAGAGGAACCCCCCCCCCACCCAAGAGGATGCATACCAAAAAGGCAAAGGATGTTGGGGGCCCTCTTGGAGACCGGCTACCACTGGAGACTGGCAGGAAAGGGCTGGGAATGACCAGATGTGGCTCAGCCGGGGTGAGCCAAGGAGTTATGTATGGCAACAGCTGACGTGGGTGGGGCTAAGTGCATGGGGTGGGGTTGGCCCTAAGAGCACGGACACGCCATGGGGTAGGGAGGAGGTGACCTGATCAGATGGATTCTGAGAAGAGCCCTCCCACTGCTGTGGATGTAAGAGCTGACTCTGTGGTGGGAGGGCTGAGGGGCAGCCCGGGAAAGAGGCCGGGCAGGCATCCGGGAGAGAGGTGAGGATGACCTAGGTTGGAGGCGGTGGCCTTGGAGGAGCAGATCGGCACACTGATTCAAGAGCTGTTGGAAGGAAAAACCTGCTGAGCTCGGTGGCAGGCCTCCTGTGACCCCAAACAGAAAGCCGTCTGCCTGTTCAAGGTCCCTGCAAGGAGCAAGTGGGTCCGTCCGGCACACTCCCGAGTTGGTTTCCCCGGCTCGGATTCCCGGCCACTTGAGCCCAGAGAGCGTGCTTGAGAGACCTACCCTGTGGGTCTCTTCCTGCCTGGCCCCTGTCTGGGGTGAGTGGCAGAGTGTCCCTTTTGAAACCTGGAGCGTCAGTGCCACCGCCTGAGGCTCTTGCTGGGCCTGGCACCAAGTGAGAGCTCAGCAGCCGTGACTAATTCCCCAGCATGTGGGGTGACTCAGCTCTGGCCTTCTGGCTCAGAAGGCATGTGGCTCAAGGCATGTGGCCGTCCCTCCAGCAGCCCTGGCACTCGGGGCCGCCCTGACCTTGGTTGGGCTGACACCTAGCCTCTCCCGGCTTCTGGAGTGTGGCCCTCCCGCTGACGGCTGGAATGTGGCCTGGAAAGCAGGGAGTTCAGGCCTGCTAAGTCTTTCTCTTGAGGTGTTTATGAACGCTACTTTGGAGGTTGAGAGGCGGAGGTGGCTGAATGCCAGCAAGAGCTGAACCTGGTTTCTTCTGGAAGTTCCATTTGCTTCTCTCAAGGGAGGAGCCCATTTTTAGGTGCGGGAAGGGTCTCCAGGTCACTCTGGAGGTGCTTCGAAGCCATAAGTAGCACTTGGGCAAATCTATGTCCCTGAGCCCTTGCCTGGTCTGTAAGGCAAGTTGAATCCTCCCTCGGCAAAGGGATTGTGAAAAGAATCCCCTGAGAGGGGGCCTCCACTAAATGCAGCTGCTCTCCTGTGAGCTGAGGTCCCTGACAAAGACTCACGGTCTATCTTCTCTCTGTCCCCTGTCCCGTGAGCACCCTGTTTCCTAAGGGGTGTTAGGGGCCCAGATGCTGGCTTCTGGCCGGTTTACATGGCCCGATTCACCTTTTGGTGAGATGGTCTTCCATCAACTACACCCTTCCTGCTCATTAATGTACTCCCCCCAGCACTGCTCCTGGGCCTCCCCGGGGCCTGACAACTGGCGGGGGCCAGAATTTTGCATTCAGGTTCTGGAGCTAAAGACCCTTTGGATTCATGGTCCTGCTGCTTACGGAGTCTATGATCTTGGATAAGCAGCCTCTGAGTCGGACTCCTTTCTGACAAGTCTCCCAGGCCATGGGAAATGGGGTCCTGGGGCACCTGGGTGGCTCAGCCGGTTGAGCGTCTGAATTTGGCTCAGGTCATGATCTCACAGTTCATGAGTTTAGCCCCACATTGGGCTCTCTCTGTGCTGAGAGCAGAGAGCCTGCTTGGGATCTTCTGTCTCCCTCTCTCTCTCTACCCCTTCCCTGCCCTCACAGTCTCTCTCTCTTAAAAATAAACATTAAAAAAAAAAGGGAAAGAAAGAAAGAAAGAAAGAAGGAAAGAAAGAAAGAAGGAAAGAAAGAAAGAAGGAAAGAAAGAAAGAAAGAAAGAAAGAAAGAAAGAAGGAAAGAAAGAAAGAAAGAAGGAAAGAAAGAAAGAAGGAAAGAAAGAAAGAAGGAAAGAAAGAAAGAAAGAAAGAAGAAAGAAAGAAAGAAAGAAAGAAAGAAAGAAAGAAGAAAGAAAGAAAGAAAGAAAGAAAGAAAAGGAGTCCTGATTCTTCCCTTTACGGTTAAGAATTAAAATAATTCTCTAGGGGCACCTTGGTGGCTCAGTCCGTTAAGAGTCCGACGTTGGCTCAGATCATGATCTCATGGCTGCATCGGGCAGGCTCCCTTCTGTCCGAGCAAAGCCCACTTCGAATCCTCTGTCCCCCTCTCTCTCTGCCCCTCCCCTGCTCGTTTTCTCTCTCTCTCTCTCTCAAAATAATAATAAATAAACTTTAAAAGAAAAAAAAAATTTCTCTAAAGAGCATAGTATAGTGTATAAGTGTTGATTAACTATTAAACTGATAGCTATGAATTTTAGTCTTATTAATATTTCAGTCTTCCTGAATCCTGCCATGTGTGGGTAACCCATAGCAACCAGAGTCTGAGGTCCACGTCTGGCCAGGCTGACCCCTTCCGACCGGCTGTTGGGGGAATCTAGTTTACATGTAACTAGTAAACCTAGTTTATGTGTATGTTTACAAATAAATTCACTTGTAAATTCTGTAACATAAAAAAGTAAAAATGTACCATTATTTGTACCATAGTTTGTCACTCTGTTCTGGTGTTTTTTCCTTTGCTGTGGCAGATACATTTTTTTTTTTAACTCAGCCCTATATTATTAATGGTTTATTTTTATTGTGGCAAGAAACACATAGCATTGACCATCTTAAGTTTTTTTTTTTAATGTTTTTTATTTATTTTTGAGACAGGGACAGAGCATGAGCAGGGTAGGGGCAGAGACAGAGGGAGGGAGACACAGACTCTGAAGCAGGCTCCAGGCTCTGAGCTGTCAGCTCAGAGCACGACGCGGGGCTTGAACTCACAGACTGTGAGACCGTGACCTGAGCTGAAGTCGGACGCCCAACCGACTGAGCCACCCAGGCGACCCTTAAGTACTTTTTTTAACGTTTATTTATTTTTGAGAGAGAGAGAGAGAGACAGAGCATGAGTGGGGGAGGGGCAGAGAGAGATTGAGAGAGAGAGAGAGAGAGAGAGACAAAGAATCCAAAGCAGGCTCTGGGCTCTGAGCTGTCAGCACAGAGCTGGTTGCAGGGCTCGGACCCCCAAACCATGAGATCATGACCTGAGCTGAAGTTGGATGCTCAGCCACCTAAGCCACCCAGGTGCCCCCTTCCTAAATATTTTTTAAGTGTATGATAGTGTTAACTACATGCACACAGTTGTGCTGCAGATCTCTGGAACTTTCTCATCTTGTTTAAAAGAGATTCTGTTCCCACTGAACTACTTCCCTTTTCCTCCTCACCAGTCCTTGGTAACACCACTGTTTTTTTCTTTGTTTAGTTTTGATGTCTTTTTTTTTTTTTTACTTTATATATATTTTTTAAGTAATCTCCCCACCCAGTGTGGGGCTCGAACCCACAACCCCAAGATCAAGAGTCCTCCACTCTACTGAGTCAGCCAGGCACCCCTTGTTCTTTTTCTTTCTGAGCGTTTGACGACTTCAGATACTTCAAATAAGTGGAATCATGCAACATTGGTCTTTTCATGACTGGCTTCCTTCACTTGTCCTGATGATCTCAAGGTTTGTGCAGGTTGTCACAAAGGGCAGGGTTTCCTTTTTTTAAAGGCTGAATAATCCATTGTATGTAGATACCAAATTTTCTTCACCCCTACATCTTTCTGGGGCATTTGGGTTACTTCCACCTTTTGCCTCCACTGAATAAGGCTGCAGTGAAGGTGAGTGGGCAAATATCTCTTCAAGATCGTGCTTTCGATTCCTTTGAATATATACTCAGAAGTGGGATTGCTGGATCATATGGTAATCCTATTTTTTTTAATGTTTGTTTATTTTGAGAGAGAGAGAGAGAGAGAGAGAGCACAAGCAGGAAAGGAGCAGAGAGAGAGGGAGATAGAGAATCTGAAACAGGTTCTGCCCCTGCAGCCCAGAGTCCAACGTGGGGCTCAAACTCATGAACTGGGAGATCACGACCTAAGCCGAAATCAAGAGTCGGACGCTTAACTGATTGAACCACCCAGGCACTTCCTCATAATTCTATTTTTAATCTTTTGTGGAACCTCCATTCTTTTCCTTGGTGGCTGTAGTATTTTTACATCCCCACCAATAGCACACATGGGTCCTAATTTCTACATTCTTGCCAGCATTTATTTGTTTTTGTTGTTGCTGTTGTGTGTGTGTGTGTGTGTGTGTGTGTGTGTGTGTATACATATATATATATATATATATATATATATATATATAATTTTTATTTTTATAGTGGTCATTCTAATGGGAATGAGGTGACTTCTCAGTGTGGTTTTGATTTACATTTCCTGGATTAGTGAAGTTGGGTGTCTTTTCACAAAGTCTGTTGGCCATTTGTGTATTTTTAGGTAATGGTTTATTCAAATCTTTTGCCCATTAAAAAAATGTCTATTTTGAGAGAGAGGCAGAGAGAGAATCCCAAGCAGGCTCCATGCTGTCGGGACAGACCCTGACGCAGGACTCCATTCTGTGAACCCTGAGATCATGAGCTGAGCTGAAATTAAGAGTTGGACGCTCAACAAACTGAGCCACCCAGGCACCCCTTGTCCGTTAAAAATTTTTTTTCTTAATGTTTTTATTTTATTTTTGAGAGAGAGAGAGAGAGCGTGAGCGGTGAAGGGGCAGAGAGAGGGGGAGACACAGAATCCGAAGCAGGCTCTAGGCTCTGAGCTGTGGGCACAGTCTGATACAGGGTTCGAACTCACATGACCTGAGCTGAGTGAGATCATGACCTGAGCTGAAGTCGGATGCTTAACTAAGCCAGGTGCCCCTCCCTTGCCCATTAAAAAATTTTTTTAATTTAATTTTTTTTTTTTAAATATTTGAGAGAGAGCATGGGAGAGGGGCAGAGAGAGAGGGAGACAGAGGATTCAAAGCAGTCTCCGAGGTGTCAGTGCAGAGTGCAATGCTGGGCTCTAACCCAAGGACTGTAAGATCAAGACCTCAGCTGAAGTTGGATGCCTAATGTTTTTTATTAGAGAGAGAGGTAGAGAGGGATGGGGAGAGAGAGAGGGAGGGAGGGAGGGAGAGAGGAAGGAAGGGTCTAAGGCAGATTCCACACTTGGCACAGAACCCAAGACCCTGGGATCATGACCTGAGCTGAAATCCAGAGTTGGACGCTCAACAGAGCCACGCAGGTGCCCCTCTTTTGCCCATTTCGAAAATCAGTTTGTCTTTTTTAGTTGTTGAGTTGTAGCTCTTTATTCCGGATATTAACACCTGATCAGATACATGGTCTGCAAATATTTTTTTCCCATTCTGTAGGTTGCCTGTTCACTTTGTTGACTCCCTTATTGTGCATAAATGAAATCTGATGCAGTCCCATCTATTTTAGCTTTTGTTGCCTGTGCTTTGGTGACCTAATAAATCATTGCTAAATCCAATGTTGTGAAGCTGTCCTCCCTCCCCTTTTGTTCCTCCCCTCCCCCCTGCTTCTAAGAGTTCTATGGTTTTAAATCTGCATTTAGATCTTTAATCCATTTTGAGTTAATTTTTAAATGGTGTAAGGTAAGGATCCAACTTTGTTTGCATATTGATACCCAATTTTCCCAACACCATTTGTTGAAGAGACTATCTCAAGTTCTGGTGCTTTTTTTAAACACACAGGCTGTGGAAGTGGCCTGAGCCGCCCCACGCGGGGAGATCCTACATAGTTTGTGCATTCTCAAGATTTTCTGCGATTAGCACCTTTTTAAGGATGAGGAAATGGAGACTTGTCCAAGGTCGTTATAGTGAGCATATAGATGGAATTGAGTTCAAGTCCTCAGTTACAATCCCAAGAGCCCACATGCTGGAACCCCGACGCTCCCCGTTTTATCCCCAGCATGCTAGGAAGAATGAATGAATGAACCTCTCAAGCAAGGCTCCCAGCAAACAGCGGAGTTTGGACGAGCCCACTGCTCCATATGGGGGTGTGCGCCGGTCTCGCGCATGCGCGGCCCCTGTGCACGACCCGCTCCGCTCCATCTGCCGGCACATGGTATGGCCTCTATCCCTATGGTATGTCCCGCCTTCCCCCACGCCCGGGCCGAGATGGTACGCCCCGCCTCTGCTCGCCGCCCCTCCCCGTTGGTTTCCGCGCGAAAAGCCAGGGCTGCCTCTGCCGCCGCGGTCTCTGCTGCAGTTTCCAAGATGCCTGCCCGCACCGCTCCGGCCCGGGTGCCCACGCTGGCTTCCCGGGCCATCTCGCTGCCCGATGATGTCCGTAGGCGGTAGGTGCTGTGGGGGGGTCCGTGAACTCGGATCGGGGGTGAGGGGGAAGTGGCACGGCGTTGGGGGTGGGGGGGGGTTGCTTCCCCTGTAGGTAGCCCTTGGCCGCCGCTGACAGACGGGCGCGCATGCGCGGGACGGCTCGGCGGCGGTTGGCGCGGGCAGGGTGGCACTTCCGGTCGCGCGCACCCCTGGCCGTTTGGCGCCAAAATGGGCCGAGGCCCTTCACAGTTCCCTGGTGACTAGTAACTTGGGGGTCCTTCCTGATTTCAAAGTAGAGCGAGCTTTGGGTTCTCCTCGGGGATCGCCAGCCCAGAGGAGCCACGGGCCTGGCTCCTGCCGCCGGCCGGCTCGCGCAGGAAGTGGGCAGCCCGCGGCCTCAGGACACCCCTCGGCCCGGGCACTTCGGCCTCCACTTCCGGTGCCCGGCCCGCTTGGGGGGTCGAGCTGGTCCGGTCCCCGGGGGGCGTTTCGGGGGGCCCCCCTTGGCACCCGGCGCAGCGCATCCCGATGGCGGCCTCCAGAGACAGACGTCGCCGCTCGGGGCCCGGGCGCGGCCGGCTCAGGTTTGCGAGCCCCGTCTTTCTTGGGGGGCTTCCTCCATCTCGGCCTGCCGGGGAAGTCACGTTCTGGAAGGAACCCCCACCGCGCAGCGCAGAAGCGGGGCTCGGGCAGCGTGAAGGCTGTAAGAGCCTTTCCCAGTAAATCTGTGCCTGGGAGCGGGCATCAAGGAAGCCTTGCTAGGCTTCTGTGCACGGGGGTTTGGGGGGGGTCAGAACACTGGGCTCCCCTTTGTGAAAGGGCTCCAATTTCACTCCTGAAAACTTGCACCCCTTGGAACACGAGTCCCGGGAACCTCGCCCAGGCCTGAACACTTCAGCCGGATTTGTGAGGCTGGTTGAGCCTTTGCCCGATTTCCCTGTGCCGGTTTCCTATGGTCGAGCCTGGCCAGTCGGATGGGGGCTTTTGGAGTTGGAGGTGTGTATGTGTGTGTGTATGTGGGGGCGGTGTTTGGGACTCCCTACCAGGTATTTAAGGTCCAGGCCACTTCTTAAGCACAAGAGGGGGTGTGTCTTGCCCAAGAAGCCTTACCTGTAGTCTCCAGGGATATGACTTAGAATGTAAACAGAATTGTGGAAGTCCCTGGCTTCATGATGTTGGACCCAACCTAGAGGCGTTTGGGCCCGATCTTCTTTACTCTGATGGTGAGACCTCCCGTCTCCACTGGCTTGTTTGACCCGGGGCGAGTGTCATGAACAAGCTATCGGTGCGGACTAGATTGACATGGGCTCGAAATGGATAGTGGATGAAATGAGAATATGCCGAGACATAAAGGCCCACCTGTTAGCATTGTTATTGGCTAAGCCAACTTTTTTTTTTTCAGTTCTGCCAGTCAATTGTATACAAAACTTGACATATTCTCATTTAATCCTCAAGAGTTCTTTAGAGTGGGTGCTGCAGGAGTTCATCAAGAGGAAGCAAGGATTCCTGCTGATGTCTGCTTTTTGCCAAAACCGTTCCTTTCAACTAGGGTCTTTGAACAGGCCACTGGCTTGGGGGTTGTCTTGGGCCAGTGCAAGTGCTTGGCTGAATTTGAATGCTCTTAGGTGAGTTTTACAATCCACCATTCACCCTAGGTTCCATATTACTTTGAACTAGAATTGCTTACTGTAGGTGTGGTTTGGTGTTTCTGCCTTAGACCACGTGGTGGACGTTGAAATGGTCTCATGTGACTCTCAACAGCTTCTCTTACATTTTGAATTTCAGTGTACAAAATCCACACATAAACATGGCATTCGACACTCCCTTAAAAGACTTGTAAATAGAGGTACGACTTCTTTATCTATGAGAATTAGAAGTATGATTTATAACACAGGAGGTCTCTAAGTCCAGTAGAATACTCTAAGAACAAAGTTAGGCCTGGTCCTCCTGCATTTGTCACTTCTACTTGTGTGTGTGTGTGTGTGTATATATATATATATCAGCTTCTTTTTTTTAGAGGGTGAGCATGGGAGGGGCAGAGAGAATTTTAAGCAGGCTCCACTCTCAGAACGCGGGGCTCGATCTCACAACCCTGAGATCGTGAACGGAGCCAAAATCAAGAGCCTGATGCTTAACTGATTGAGCCACCCGGGTGCCCCATGTCAGCTGCTTTTTTTAAACCCGCAGTTCCATTAGATATGTATCAGAAAGAATTTTCAATGTCTGGGTTTTTAAGTCTTTAACTTCTTTTTTGAAGTATACTATGCCCCAAGTCTAAAAATGTTACCTTTTTAGGACAAGCCACGTTCTTCTACTTATTTTTCTTACTCTGTCGAAAGCACCATTTGCACAGGAAAAGCGAGAATTCTTTCACTGGTCTTCCTGTTGCCACTCAAGGCTTTTCTAGCAGCGGAAACTGTGATCCTCTTAAAAAAGTTGGATCTGATGGTTTCCTTGCCCCACACACTGCCTGGTGCACTGGTCCTGAAGTTCAGAATCCCTGTCCACTTGCGTCACTCATCCTGTGTTCATCTCACAAGCCATACAGACCTCCTTTTAGGTTCTCAGGGCCTGAGACCTTGCAGAGCAGCTGGTGTGAGGCTGAGCTCTAGCTACTCCTTCCCTAGGCTGGCTACTGTCCATTCATCCTTAAGACCGTCCTCAGAAAGACCATCCCTTTTCCCCATAATAGGAAGGGTGTTGAATTCTGTCTGTGCACCCGCATGCTGCCTTTCCAAACCTGGAGCTGACGGTGATTCGTTTGCCTTGTTCACTGTATCTGTAGCTTGTGTAGACTCTGAAAGGCATGCATGCCAGACTTTCCCTTTTATGAAGCCTGGATTCACACATTGATTATAGCAACCTCCTTTGCACAACTCTGATTAGCTTTTGTAATTGTGACAGCTCTTTTAACTGCTAGCCATTCTGTGATTAGATTAAGCTGTTTTTCAGGTTTTAAAAAATGTTATTTATTTATTTGTTTGTTTTTAATGTTTTTTGAGAGCACAAGCGGGGGAAGGACCGAGAGAGAGGGGGACAGAGGGATCCGAAGTGAGTTCTGTGTCGACAGCAGCAAGCCCGATATCAGGCTCGAACTCACAAACCACGAGAGCATGACCTGAGCCGAAGTCGAATGCTCAACTGACTGAGCCACCCAGGCACCCTTCAACTTCTTAGCTCTAGTTCCATGGCTCCCACTAAGTGGGTATTGAATGGACTTACCTTTTTTTTTTTTTTTCCATGTTTATTTATTTTTGAGAGAGCGCGTGCGCAGAGGGGCAGACGGAGGGAGAATCCGAAGCAGGCTCCAGGCTCCCAGCTGTCCGCACAAGCCTGATGCAGGGCTCAAACCCACGAACTGTGAGATCATGACCTGAGCTGAAGTCAGGCACTCAACCGACTGAGCCACCCAGATGCCCCGGGACTTCTCTTTTCTAGTTCTCCTCTGCAGGAGTATTCTAGAGGTGCAGACTGCTGGGGTTCAAATCCTTCCTACCATAGCTGTAGGACTAAGTTGTTTAACCTCTTGGTGCTCTATCTGTAAAATGGTGTGGCGCTACCCGCTGCCCCTGGGCGTTATGAAGACTCGCCCGGCTGATAGGTGTAAATGTGGCGGGGTAGCACCTGCAAGAAGACCCGTGCTGCTTATCACAAGGTCACCTGTGTGTGTCATTTCCATCAGGGGAGCATAATTTAGTGCAGCAACATGCACATCTGATACTGAGGCAGATGCTCGTGTAGCGGTGAGTGCCATTCAGAGATGATGTAAATTCCTGCTAATCATTCCAACCTTCATCTTGGCTTGGCTGCTTATAGAATTGTCTGGTGGTCTGGACTTGTTCCTTCTGCCACCTTAGCTTTTGTGCCAGGTATCCAGTCCTACTCTTTTTTTTTTTTTTTTTTTTTAAGTGTGTTTATTTGGAGAGAGGGGGGCAGAGGCAGACAGAGAGGAAGAGCAAGAATCCCACGCAGGCTCCGTGCCAGTAGCACGGAGCCTGATGCGGGGCTTGATCTCCTGAACCGCGAGATCATGACCTGAGCCGAAATCAAGAGTCGGACTCTTAACCCACTGAGTCACCCAGGCACCCCCAGTTCTACCCTTGATCAGGCATTCTTCTATTAAGGATTGAGGTGGTGATCTATCCTTTTTCATCTCTCAGTATCTTGCTTTTTAATCCTTTCTATCCTTGGCTTTTGTGATGCTGTTTACTACCAGGGATGCTCTTTCTTCATCAATCCCCCCGCCAACCCCCTTAATCATTTTTCTTTCATTCTTGGACCCTTATCTCTTCTAGTCCTAGGACTTTTTTGTTGTTGTTGTTACTTATTTATTTATTTATTTAAATGATTTTATTTTTTAACATTTATTTATTATCGGGAGACAGAGACACACAGAGCGTGAGCAGAGGAGGGGTAGAGAGAGGGGGAGACACAGAATCTGAAACAGGCTCCAGGCTCTGAGCTGTCAGCATAGAGCTCGACGCGGGGCTCGAACTCAAACCACGAGATGATGACCTGAGCGGAAGTTGGTCACCCAACCAACTGCGCCACCCAGGCACCCCTTAATTTGTTTTTTAATGTTTATTTACTTTTGAGAGGGAGAGAGAGCGTGCGAAAAGGGGAGGGGCAGAGAAAGAGGGAGACACAGAATCTGAAGCAGGTTCCAGGCTCTGAGCTGTCAGCACAGAGCCCGACGCGGGGCTCGAACCCACAAACCTTGAGATCATGACCTGAGCCGAAGTTGGCTGTTTAACCGACTGAGCCACCCAGGCTCCCCTAGTCCTAGGACTTCTGTGTAGCAGTTGGGCCTGTCAGCAGGACAGGACTACCGCCAGTTTTGATATCTCTCTCAGGAGAGCCACTTTTAATCTCTAGCTGCTGAATAGCCATCTAGAGAGCTGCTATTCATTGAACCATCACTCCTCAAACTCCTGGCCTTTTTACTTTTTCCCTACCAAAATGTCCTGAATTTCTGATACAGTATTCGTTTTCAGTTGCAGCCATAACCAGTTATCTCAGTGGCTTAAATAACCCATACATCTCTTTTAACAGTTCTATAGGTCTGAAATCTGGTTTGGGTCGCCCTGGATGCAAAAGTGTCCGCAGGCTGCATTCCTTTCTTGCAGGCTCTAGGGGAGAATCTGTTGCTTCCTCTTTCAAGTTGGCAGAATTCAGTTCCTTGCGGTTGTAAGACTGAGGTCGTTCTTCTCTTGCTGGCTCTAACCATGCCCAGCTTCTGGAGGTGATGTATCCTTTGGCTCATGGCCCACTTCCTCCCATATTTAAAGCCGGTTCTCCTGTCACATCTCTCTCCGAACCTTCTGTAGTCACATCTTTCGAAATGCAGCTGGGATTTTTTTCTGCTTTTAAGGATTTAAGTGATTAGTTTGGGCCCACCTGGCTAATCCAGGATAATCTGCCCATCTCAAAGGCTCTAACCTTAATCACATCTGCAGAGTCCCTTTTGCCAGGTAAGGCAACATATTAATAGGTTCTGGGGGATTAGGGCATGGACATCTCTCTTGGGAGGGGTCACTATCCTGCCTACCACAGATACTGTCTCAGATGGCCCTACCCCAACTGCCACGTAGACGGTTACAAAACTCCGTTAATTCTGCCTCTTGTAACTTCTCTAGCGTGCTCTCCATTCCTGCTGCTAAATCCTGTTTCAGACCGGCATTTCTAATTTCAGGGTGTTAGGGAGTGATTTAACATCTTGTAATCTCTTCCTGTCTAATCTACATCATGTATTTTTGCCAGATTAATTTTCTTAAAACATGGCTCTGATGTCTTGGGTTCCTCCTCCCCCCATGGTTCCTTCAGTGGTGTAACTATGGAAGAAAATCAGTTTTTTAGCCTGGTGTTGCCTACCTCCCTCAGACTGGCACTAGCCTGACTTGTGTGGGTTTCTTAGGTGTACCCTGAGCCAGCTCCCTGTTTGGGCAGGTCTCCCTGCTCCATTCCCACTGAGCCCTCTCCACTCCCCTGGGCCAGTCCTTCCTGATGGTGTTCTTAGACCTTTGCTCTTCAGAAGCCCTCAGAACTGTATTTGCTTTATTCCTTCAGTTGTTGATATACGTTTTTAAAATGTACTTATTTATTTACGACTGTGCTTGTGCAAGCAGGGGAAGGACAGAGAGAGAGGGAGAGAGAAAGTCTCAAGCAGGTTCCACTCTGTCAGTGTGGAGCCCGACGTGGGGCTCGATCTCCTGAACCGTGAGATCACAACCTGAACCAAAGTCAATAGCTGGACGCTTAGCTGACTGAGCCACCCAGGGACCTGGATATGTTTTTATTTCCCTTCTAGGATTACTGCATGAGGGAAGCAACTAGAAATGAATCATGGGATCTTGGGCTGGAAGGGACCTAAAGTTTTATCTCATAACATGGCTGCCGTTCTGAGTATTCTACCTGGTCCTTCACGTCTTTCTGATCCTCCTGGCCCTGAATGTAAAGCAGATGTGTGGTGGCGTCATCGGTTTTGCCGGGGAAGGGATGGACTCTCCGGTGAAAGCCTGGGTGTCAGGGGAGGTGCGCTGACCAGCTTCCTCCTTGCCCCACTCTGGCTCCTCGGTGCCTGCCCTGGGCTCTTAACCTTCCTCTCTGGGGCCAGACAGGTTAAATCCAGTCTTCTCAGGGCATGACATTTTTGGTATTCTGAAGATTTTTTGGTTTTTCTCTGCCAAGATAGACAATCCCAGTTCATAGGAGAGGTCAACAGCATTTAGACCCACAGATCTGTCTCGTGCCCAGATGTAGGGGTTGTCAGCCTTGGTGAACAGGGTACTTTGATGGGCTTCACAGGCAGCTGAGCATTGTTCTTAATGCCTGACTTGAGGATCAAGGGGCTGTGTGTTGCCACAGTTTTGTGAGTGGGATGACTGGGAAGTCCAACGTTCCATTCCTGTAGCGGGATGTGTACCTCTGGCTGTGCATACAGAGTTGTGTAGCTATTCTCATCTGGCTCTCCCAGAACCTGGGTTACTTTGAAAGTGGAATGACTTGGGAATGCAAACTGGTACAGCCACTCTGGAAAACAGTGTGGAGGTTCCTCAAAAAATTAAAAATTTTTAAGATCTACCCTATGACCCAGCAATAGCACTGTAGGAATTTACCCAAGGGATACAGGAGTGCTGATGCATAGGGGCACTTGTACCCTAATGTTTATAGCAGCACTTTCAACAATAGCCAAATGATGGAAAGAGCCTGAATGTCCATCAACTGATGAATGGATAAAGAAATTGTGGTTTATATGCATAACGGAATACTACTTGGCAATCAGAAAGAATGAATTATAGCCTTTTGTAGCAACATGGATGGAACTGGAGAGTGTTATGCTAAATGAAATAAGTCATACAGAGAAAGACAGATACCATACGTTTTCACTCTTATGTGGATCCTGAGAAACCTAACAGAAGACCATGGGGGAGGGGAAGGAAAAAAAAAGTTAGAGGGGCACCTGGGTGGCTCAGTCGGTTAAGCAGCCGACTTTGGCTCAGGTCATGATCTCGCGGTCTGTGAGTTCGAGCCCCTCGTCGGGTTCTGTGCTGACAGCTCAGAGCCTGGAGCCTGTTTCAGATTCTGTGTCTCCCTCTCTCTGACCCTCCCCCGTTCATGCTCTGTCTCTCTCTGTCTCAAAAATAAATAAATGTTTAAAAAAAAAAAAGAGAGGGAGAGAGCCAAACCATAAGAGACTCTTAAAAACGGAGAATAAACTGAGGGTTGATGGGGGGTGAGAGGGAGGGAAGGGTGGGTGATGGGCACTGAGGAGGGCACCTGTTGGGATGAGCACTGGGTGTTGTATGGAAACCAATTTGACAATAAATTTCATATTAAAAAAAAAAAGAAAGTAGAATGACTTGGCCTGGAAGGGGTTACATGCAAGGAGTGTGTGTGTGTGTGTGTGTGTGTGTGTGTGTGTGTGTGTGTGTATAATATATATAGTATATACTGTCACCATATCTGCAGTCAGTCTTGTCTATACTATAGAAAGACCTTTCCTGACCCACCCAGGTCAGGAGGTCCCTGCCCGGCAGTCCCTGCATCCAGTTACCCAACTCACTGCCTGGAATAGGGCTTGGCATAACAGGGACCCATAGATGTGTTGGGGATCAAAGCTAGAGGCGGGGTCCACATGCACTTGGAGCAGCCACTGTATGACCTTAGTCCGGCAAAGCCTGTTGCTTGCATTCCTGGTTTTGCTGCTCACACTTGCCCTTGGAAAAACCAGCCTGGGAGAGCCCTGTTCTTGCCCTCTCAGCTGGTGATAGATAACGGGTTATGCCATCTGTACTGGTGCTGAGTGGGAGGGTTCAGAGATGATGAAGGCCTGGTCCCTGCACAGGGTACTTCTTCTCCAGTGACAGATGCTAACCAAGCTGGTTAGACTTGTTCTCCTCCCATGTCTACAGCTGGCACCCGGGCTGGGAACCACAGCTTGTTTCTTCCTCTCTCTTTCCTTGGTGTCTTCTGCTCTTGCTCCTTTCCTCTTCTCTCCTGCCACTGCCCCCCCCCCCCAAAAAAAAAGGCAAGACGCTAATCCTCAATAATCAAATCAGGTTGTGCTTTTCCAGCCAAACTCCTGACCAGTGTGCACTCCTAAGAGATTAGGTACAGACACTCGAAACGGAGAGATCTTTGGTGAGGTGCCAGCCAGTCTTCTCACTCCCATCTGTTGCCCCTGAGTGTGGGCGCCCCTGCTGCCCCAGATGCCTTTACTTCCCCAATGCTTACGTTCCTCATTAGAATGCTGCCTACCCCCCCCTCCCCACATCCCCCCAGCCTTTGGGAATGTTAGCTGGCTGTTCCCCACAGCATCTTGTGGCCTTGGTCTACTCACTCCATCGCTGGCCACCCTGTGGTGTGCCCTTCCTTGGGGTCTTGCCAGAGAAGAACTGGAGGGAGACCACCTGCAAGTCAGTGAACAGGAGGACCCCAACTGTGCGGGCTGCTTCCACTGTCCCAGTTCCTTTGGAAATAGCACCTGTTCTCTCAAACTCCTCTAGCCCCTCAGCTTCAGAAAAAGTGAAGAAGAAAAACTGAAAAACTAAAGAGGGGGACCTCCTTCAGGTTGCATGTGCCTTCTTAATGACTTTGTAGGCATTCTAGCAGGACTTGAGGACCTCAAGAGGAGGAGAAAACCACCACATATATGTATATTTTCTAACACTCATATATATCCAGTTTAGTTCCAAAGTTCTTTAAAACTGTGGTATTAATTCTTAAAGTAAACAAAGTTGCTTAACAGCCTTTCTTTCTCCCCTGTTTTCTTCCCACAGGCTCAAAGATTTGGAAAGAGATAGCCTTACAGAAAAGGTAAATTTTATTACCAAATGTGATTATTTGACAGACACTTTGTGGCTCAAGCATTTTTTTTTCACGTATGTTTGTTTTTGAGAGACAGAGAGAGAGCATGCACGCAAGAGCACCCAAGTGGGAGAGGGACAGACAGACAGAGACGGAGAATCCAAAACGGGCTCCAGGCTTCTGAGCTGTCAGCACAGAGCTTGATTTGGGGCTTGAACTCCTGAACCAGGAGATCATGACCTGAGCCAAAGTCAGACACTCAACTGAATGAGCCACCCAGGTGCCCCTGTGGCTCATAAAAAGTTTAAGTTGGAGTTGGCTTATCCCCATAGTTTCAAGGATAACCTAAATATTCTTTTTCTTAAAATTTTTTTTTAACGTTTATTTATTTTTGAGACAGAGAGAGACAGAGCATGAACAGGGGAGGGGCAGAGAGAGAGGGAGACACAGAATCTGGAACAGACTCCAGGCTCCGAGCCATCAGCACAGAGCCCGATGCGGGGCTTGAGCTCATGAACCGCGAGATCATGACCGGAGCTGAAGTTGGACGCTTCACCGACTGAGCCACCCAGGCGCCCCTAGATATTATTCTTAATGTGCTGCTAATTTGGTTCATTTTTGGTCACTCATTGACAAGTTTCTCAGTCTAGGTTCCACACCATCAGTTCTGAATTGTAACTTACCCTGGTCTTATTCCTCAAAAGCGCAGTTTTTCCTAAAACACTGTTCTAGGTCTCTGTCCCACATCTAGCCTTTCATTTTTCACCACTCTGGAGATACATTTGTTAAGATCACATTGTACCATCACAAACGTGTCTTGTGAATATTCAGTTTTTTAAGGCTGAATCAGCATTGCCTGCCATTCGGTTATTTTGTGATCAGGCAGCTTAATTATCTGTATATTAGTCGTTAGTAACTCGGGAGTTTGAGGACATCTAAACCTATATTCTTCCCTTAGGAATGTGTGAAGGAGAAATTGAATCTCTTGCATGAATTTCTGCAAACAGAAATAAAGAATCAGTTATGTGACTTGGAAACCAAATTACATAAAGAAGAATTATCAGAGGTAAGTCACTTCTTGACATCCCGGCGTCTAGGAAACATCCCCTCCCGTGTTAACTCCTGTGTGACCCGGGAGGCAGAATCCTCCCCAGCTCTCCCTGTTACCCAATAGTTATAAAGGAAATGCGTGTTTCCTTATTCTCTTATTGCCACGTGTTTGCATTCACTGCTACCTAAATTATCCTTTCCTGCTATAGGAGGGCTACCTGGCTAAAGTCAAATCCCTTTTAAATAAAGATTTATCCTTGGAGAATGGAGCTCATGCTCTCAGTCGGGAAGTGAATGGATGTCTAGAAAACGGGAGCCAGACAAGTGGTGAGGACCGCAGAGTGGGAATGGCAGAGGAAAACAAATCCCCCAAACCTGTTTCCAAACTTTACACACCCAGAAGAAGCAAGTCGGACGGAGAGACAAAGTGTAAGACCCCTTGACTCCTTTCATCTTGGTGGAGACTGGCTGTCCCCTTACACGGTACCAGACTTGGAGCCATAGGTCCCCTGGGGCGGTACTTCCTCGTTTGTTTCTTGTCTATACTTCCTAACTAGCTTAGATGTATATGCTGTACTTCTTCAGATTTTTTTTCTTTAACCAAATATCGAGCATTAGATCCCAAAACAGCTAAACTTATGCTGTATAAGGTAACAGGAGTTATTAATACTTACTGTTTCTAAGTTCTATGCCTATTGAAGCTAAATGTATAGACTCCTTCCCAATTTGTAGTCAAAGTAACTCTTCTGGAATTTTTAAAACTCAAAGAGCATGGGACTTGAGTGCAGGTTGGGTTCTTAGCCACTTTATCTTTTGATGATCTGAGAGTTTGTTTCCTTGTCTGGTTCAGGGTTTGGCCCCTCCAATAAGAGCTCCAGTAACGTGGCTCAGCAAACTGGCAGGTGCTAATTGCTACCTTTATCAAGACTGTTCCTGGTTAGAACAAGAGAAGGGTACTTAATCTTCAGAACCTGATTCTCTGTGCTATCTTGGTAATGCCAAAGAACTGCACCTTTTCTGTGAACTTTTTTATTCATAGTGGCTTTTTTTGTTTCTTTTTTCTTTAAACAGCTGAAGTTTCATCTAGCCCCAGGATTACAAGGCAAACTACCAGGCAGACCACCATCCTATCTCATTTCTCAAGGGGGTCAGTATATAATGAATCGACCACCACCTTTTCTTGGGGCCAACTGTTTCTGGTAAAACAGGAATGGAATTAGGGTATAATGTAGCAATTTTTTTTTTTTTTAAGTTTTATTTAGAGACCGTGGGGGAGGGGCAGAGTGAGAGAGGGAGAGCGAGAATCCTGAGCAGGCTCCATGCTGTCTGCAGAGCCTGATGTGAGGCTCGATGAGATTATGACCCGAACCAAAATCGAGAGTTGGACACTTAGCTGATCGAGCCACCCAGGTGCCCCTAATTTAGCAATTCTGACTTCCACATTGCATAGGCTTTCATCTTGCAGTTTTTTTTATTAAATATTCACGAAGAGCATTTCTCAAGACCTCCTGTCTACTTACTCTTACAGGAACCTTCAAATATACACAAAACTAGCCAGGACAGTAAAATGAACACCAAGTACCTGTCCCCCAGTGGCCATAGTTATCAGCTGGCCATCTTTTCGTCTGTACCCCTGTAAACTCTCCCCCAACTGGATTGCTTTGAAACCCATCTCAGATATGTCCTTTGAATTTTTTTTTAATGTTTATTGATTTTTGAGAGTGAGAGAGACCGAGCATGAGTGGGGGAGGTGTAGAGAGAGAGGAAGAGAGACAGAATCCTAAGTAGGCCTCAGGCTCTGAGCTGTCAGCACAGAGCCCAATGCGGGGCTTGAACTCATGAACTGTGAGATCATGACTTGGGCCAAAGTCAGACGCTTAACTGAATGAGCCACCCAGGCACCCCCTCAGATGTCATTTGAAACCCATCTCAGAAATGTAGATTTCTAGATGATAAAATATTTTTTTAACCTTTTATTCATATTTTTCTAGAATTACTAATGTTTAGCAAACATGTTTTATCTTTTTAAAAAGACTAACTCTAATATTTTGATACTTTATAAAGCATAACAGTTCCTTACTATCAAGTATGTAACCAGTGTTTGTATTTTCCCATGTGCGGCAAATTGTGTTTACTTGATTTGTTTTGAAGCCCTTCAAATTATAGATTCCTTTTTTCTTGCCATTTATTTGAAGAAATTAGTTCACTTGTCCAATAGAGTTTCTAGGTCTCGCTGACTGCATCCTTTGGTGGTTAATGTCTTCCTTGTCTTGTTTCTCGTAAACTGGTAGTTAGGTTTAGAAGTTGGATCAGATTCCAGCTCTATCATTTTCTGAGACTTCTTCACAGATGGTGCCGTCTTTCCATCAGAGGCATGTGATGTCTCTTCTGTGATGCCAGCGGCTGTCGATCGATGTCTAGCTCCATGATTTCTTAGGTTTGCAAAGTGGTGCGCTTCTAACCCGTCACTCAAGAGTTAAAGCCTCTTTCGATATCCTGGCAGTGAGGGCATTTCCTTGGAGGGAAGAAGGCACCCATGCCCTGAGTCTGTCTTAAAGAGGCCGCCTTTGGTAGGGAGGAATACAAGTCCTCTCATGCCTGGTGGAGGTCTGGGGTCTGGCGAAGCTAACGGTCGGCTTTCCTGTTTGTGTCAGCCCTGCCAAACGGAAACCTGAGGAAGAGCGTGAAAAAGCGAAATCGGATGATCATGTTGAGGAAGAAAAAGACCAGGTAGGGCTGACATTGTCAAGTTTCTTCACTCTGCTTCTTTTGGTATTTTGCTGGTAGCCCTGACTTTACACTTGACCTATCTAAATGGACTTGAAGTGACCAAGAAGGTGTTAGGACCTTCTGTCCCTGGACCCGGGTAGTATGAAGTGTGTCACAGTTAGGCCTGAGGGCTCCACAGGCCCCTGCTACTCACAAGGCAGCCCCATAACTTCAGAGTCTGTTGCTTCCTATGTCTGCTTTCTTACTTCTCTAGCTGACAGGATTGGCCATCAACTGTGACATTTTATTCTTTAAATATTTATTTTTAAGGCTTATTTATTTTGAGAGAGATGGAGAGGAGAAAGTGAATCTCAAGCAGGCTGCATGCTGTCCACGCAGAGCCTGATGCGGGCTTGAACCCAGGAACCGTGAGATCATGACCTGAGCTGAAACCAAGAGTCAGATGCTCCACCGACTGAGCAACCCAGGCGCCCCTGTTTATTTTTTAAAGCTTTTTTAAAAAATGTATTTTTTTTTTTTTGAAGTTTTCTTTATTTTGAGAGAGAGAGAGAGAGAGCAGGGGAGGGGCACAGAGAGAATCCCAAGCAGGCTCTGCACTGCCAGAACAGCCTGACACGGGGCTCGAACTCACAAACCACAAGACCATGACCCTAGCTAAAATCAAGAGTCGGACACCCAACCAACTGAGCCACTCAGGTGCTACTTGTTTTCCTTAAGTTTATTTATTTTTGAGAGAGACAGAAAGTGTGAGCCGGGTAGGAGCAGAGAGAAAGAGAGAGAATCCTAAGCAGGATATGCGCTGCCTGCTGCGGAGCCTGACTTGGGGCTCGAATCCACGAACCATGAGATCATGACTTGAGCTGAAACCAAGAGTTGGATGCTTAACCAAGTGAGCCACCTAGGTGCCCCAAATGTTTATTTTTGAGAGAGAGAGAGAGAGAGAGAGAAGGAGGGCAGAGAGTGAGGGGGGAGAGGGAATCCCAAGCAGGCTCTGCACTGTCAGCGTAGAGCCCGATGCAGAGGTTGAACTCACAAACCATGAGATCATGACCTGGAGCCAAGCTCAAGAGTCGGATGTTTAACCAACTGAGTCATCCAGGTGCCCCCAAAACTTTAATTCATTAATTAATTAATTTTGAGAGACTGAGAGCAGGGAGGGGTAGAGAGCAGGAGAGAGCGAGAATCCCAAGCAGGCTCTGTGTTATCAGCGCAGAGCCCAATGTGGGGCTCGATCTGACAAACTGTGAGATCATGACCTGAGCCAAAATCCAGAGTCGGGCGTTTAACTGACCGAGCCACCCAGGCACCCCCAGCTGTGACATGTTTAAAGCATTTGCTCCTGCCATCCGTAGCTCCTTTTCCACATCTAACTTGTCTAACAGCAGAAAATTAGAGTTGCTGTATGTAGTGTAATAATGCTACTTAGACCTCATAGGTTAGAAAACCAGTGGCTTACTGAAGGTCTGTGATACAGAAGATGTTAGTCTGTGATGGTGCTTTCCCTTGTGACTTGAGGCCCAAACCTAGATAATACCAGATGGTCGCACGTCAATTTTCTTTTTGATTTTGCTGCAGGATTAGCTATGTACGTTGAAGGGAAGTCTATAGGTTTATGTGTGGGTAGTAAATGCCTTACTGCTACTGATAGAGCAGCCGTGGCATTATTGACTTTTGGGGCTAGATAATCCTTTGCTATGGAGGCGGTGGGGCGGCACTGTGGTTTATCGCATGTAGCAGCGTCCCGACCTCTACTCACTAGATACCAGTAGTAATCCCCCTCTCCCCTCTCAGTTGTCACCACCAAAAATCATCGTCAGACACTTCCAAATTGGGGGGAGGGGTAAAGTTACTCTGGCTGAGAAGCACTGGGCTAAGGGGTGTCAAGTGTCACCGGGCTACCACTCTCCTTGAGGTAGGCTTGACAACCTGTTGTAAGACCCATGGATTCTGTTTTTAGAAACCACATGTTACTGTCCATGACCTTTATTCTGATGTCTATAGTTAAGTTTAGGTTACCTGCTTTTAAGTGAAACTGAGGCCCAGAGGGAACCGTGTGTTCAGATCAGTGGCCAAGTCTCTTGTCTCTTAGGAGAAAGCATTACAGACAAAACAGGCTTGCTCTTGTAATATCAATAGCTCTCTTCCACATTCACCTGTTTTAGAGTGGCTTCTTGCACCCTGACCTTTTAGAAGGCTTGTGTAGCCTTTTCATCTGGCTTTCCAAGAAACCTACCATTTCACTGGCAGTTTGTGTGAGGCCTGGGAGGCTTTGTTTATGAAGGCTTGTAAAAACCTTGTCGCAATATGCTAGATAGGACTTGGTGTATCCAGCCAGCAGTGTCAGATAGTTTTGTCACATAAGTCCTCATACAGGGATCATCTTTTTTAGTCCATTTAAAGTTATGAGAACTTACTATGTTTTAAAAATGGGTATTACATGCATTTAGTAAAACTTCTAAATAGTATAAAAGGATGTTTGGTACATAGATCTCCCTTCCTCCTGACCTTCCAGAGCGGGGAAGAGGCAAGGATTTATCAGTTTCCTCTATGTTGTCTGAGAGAGAGCGAGAAAGAGACTTAGTATGAAATCTACCATTAGAGTTCTCTAGAGAAACAAGATGTATGTGTAAGATTAATTTTAAACTTGGCTCCTGCGGTTAAGGCTGGCAAGACTAAAGCATGCAGGACAGGCCAACAGGCTGGAGACTCAGGGAAGAGCTGGTGTAGATCCAGTCTGAAGGCAGCCTGGAGGCAGAGTTTTCCATCTGCACCTACATATACCACAGATTTTTGTGTATGTGTTGCCTATAATAGAATACAACAAGGTTCTGTGTACTTCCCTAAATTTCTCCAATGGTAACATCTAGAACTGTAATACCTCAGCAAAACCAGGAAAGTGACCTCGCTGTACAATCTAGACTTTATTCAGATTTTACCAGTTTTCGCATGTGTGTATATGCACTCACGTGTATGGAGTCTTGTAACCTCTACCCCAAACAGGATCCAGATCTGTTTCGTCACTGCAGTATATCTATCCCTCTTAAATACACGTAGATACCCTGGAGACGGCAGACAGTGTGAAATGGTACACCAGCGTGTTCGTCCGGGAAGAGCTAGTGTCCTCACTTCCTGCTGTGAATCCCAAATTTCTATTTTGTTTTTTCCTAATATTAAAGACTTCCTGACTGGGGGTGGAGGATCTTTGATTCTTTTATAGAGCGTCACTGGAAACCTCTGGTACACGGGCATGTGCTGGGCCAACTCCTGGGCCTCCTTCGTTTTGAGGGTAGTGGGACGGCACTACCAGACTGATGCTGATTACCCAGATCTTTCCCTTAAACCCAGCCCCCCCCCCCCATTTTTAACTGTGCCAAATGTATTTAATACTGTCACTCATGCTTTTCATGTTGATCTTCTTTGAAATGAATGTTCTTGTCTTCTCTCCACACAGGAGGAAAAGAGGCGGAGAGTTACATCCAGAGAACAGTAAGAACGATTAATATACCTGTTCTGTACAATGTGCAATCTTCATTACCGAAATTACTTTTCTGCAAAGTTTTAAAGAGCTTTATTGTGAGTTGCCATGGCGACCATAGATGGCTCAAGAATGCTGAATTTGGGGTCAGATTATTAGCCTTTAATTCATGTAGAATTCTCATTGCAAAGAATGAATTGAGGGGAACCGGCCGTTGTCAGAACCAGATTTAAAGGTCTGATTAAATATTAAAGTAGTATGTGCCTTTCAGGGCCTCTGAGATGGAGATTGCTCTCTGGGGTAGGAAGAGGAGGACCTTAGGAAAACTGCTGGCAGGGGAGGGGTTGGGGAAAGTCACCCTTGGGGTGTGTGTTACTTTGCTTGACAGAGTTGCTAGACCGCTCCCTGCAGAAGAACCGGAGAGAGTAGGACCTGGAACACACATGGAAGAAGAGGAGGAAAGAGACGAAAAAGTAAAGCCTGGTCACATCCGAGTTTGTCCATTGTACTTTACTTGGAGTCCCCGTTCGGTTTCAGGAAGGGGGCCACCGGGAGGGGGGCCACGTGTAGGAACAAAAGGACTTTCTCTCCTGATCAAAATGACCTTGACTTTAGCCAAAATGCTTTCCAGACTTCTTTTTCTGTGATTCTCTACCCAGAAGGGGGGTTGTGTGGCTTTCGTGATAAGGATACCGCGTTAGTCTTGGGGAGCAGCTGGACCTTCTGCTGTTCCATCAGTGACAGAACTTCAGTCTGTGCCCCTGCCCATCTGCCTCCCTCGCTCACCAAGTCTTTGTGGGAATCTGACTTTCAAACACAAGGGGTGCTGAAATTCTATAGCATCATCCAGATATAAAGTTGCATTCTTTTTTTTTTTTAAGTTTATTTATTTTGAAAGAGAGCAAGCATGCAAGCAGGGGAGGGGCAGAGAGAGAATCCCAGTCAGGTTCCACGCTGTCAGCACAGAGCCCACGTGGGGCTTGATCTCCCCAGCTGTGAGATTATGACCTGACCTGAAATCAAGAATCAGCCACTCAGCCAACCGAGTCACCCAGGTGCCCCTAAAGTTGCATTCTTCATGGCGATCAGACCAGATCTCCCCAGGTCTTCCTCAGACCTCCAGTTTCTTTGTACAATCCGAATTTAAGGTTCTGTGAAAGACCGATGTGCCACCTGAACCCCCTCGAGGAGAGGATAGGGGAGGGAATGGGGGTTTGATAATGGGAAGCTTACCATTGGGCAGTGTTGTCCTATATGACAGAAGGGCTAACGTTGGGCAGCCACCGGCGACAGGGCAACATTGGGTCCTGTTTTGGGGCATCTGGCTGGTTCAGGTGGTTCAGTGTCTGACTCCTGAATTCGGCTCAGGTCATGATCTCATGGTTCATGAGACTGAACCCCACGTTGGGCTCTGTGCTGAGCATGGAGCCTGCTTAAGATTCTCTCCCTCTCTCTCTGTCCCTCCCCCGCATGCATGTGCCTCTCTCTCTTTCTGTCTCAAAATATCTAGAAGTTTCTTACAAACTTGGATGGAGGGTAAAGGATGGGTGTCTGTTATTGCTCTAGTTGGGGATCAACTAAGTGAGTGACCATTCTTGAAGAACCGTTTGGTATAAAGCTAGCCTTCAATCGATCACCTCTCCTACCCTAATGCTAGTTAGATAGCAGTTATAGTCCAGCTCATTTGGGAACAGGCAGTTCTAGTGGGCTTGCTCAACTACCCTCAGGGCGCGTTGGGCAGGATTGAAATTCCTTGCCTGTGGTCAGACTCCCAGTACCTCTTCTTGCAGTAGATGGGTCTTCAGTGTGTTTCTTCTCTTAACATCACTAACCCTTGTGGTCTCTTCACAAAATGTGGAGTTTGAGGCCGAATTCACTCGGGACCTTTTCCACAAAGGTGTGTTTAGCTCTTTTAAACTTGGGTTCAGAACGATCGTCATCAGTGTTTGAGGCGGAGCACTTGTTGAGAGTGGGCCATCCTGTTTCATGCTTTTGTTATAGATTCCTGGTTCTGTTAGCCAGTTGTCTGTGAGGTCGTCCACACGTACTCATGACGTGTGATAGAGGGGTTTGGGGGCAAAGCACTTAGATTACAGAACTCTTAGATCCTGCAACTTCCTGCTTACTTACCACCCCCCCCTCAAAAAAAAAAAACCCCAAAAAACCTTGCTATCTTGAAGATAGATCGTATTTACTCCCACCAGCTAGACTGTAGGATCAGTTTAGGTATTGTTTCCATAGAACAATGGAAAGATCAGGGCTAAATGGGGGAAAATTAACTAGTTTCTTTTTTACCCCCCTTCTTAGGAAGAAAAGAGGCTCAGAAGTCAAACCAAAGAACCGTAAGTATAGTTAACATGCCTTTGTACTTCCTAGTGTGAAAGTCGCTAAAATAAGTGTTCTGGTAAAAATAATGGGTTAGGCAGAGCATTAAGTATGTAAGTTATATGTGTGTGGGTGGTTCCACTTGGGGAAGGTCGGAGTACCGGAGTGAAGGCTGAGCTCAGCTGATCTTGACCCGAGGCCCTTCCTCAGTGGTGGTCATTCAACACGTAGTTTGTGAGGTGGTGAGAAAGGGCATCAAATGAGCTGCTGCGTTCCTCCCCCGTTGGCTGTGAGGATGCCGGGTAATTATGGTTGCTGAAGCTCAGTGACTTAAGACCTCATTTCCTGAGCTTGCAAGTCTGCCTCCTGGTGTCTGTTGACTGATCTTGGCCAGGCTTGGTGGAGATGATGGGGACGACCTGGCCAGCCCGGGTGTGCTTTTGTGGCGGTGGCGGAGTGCGAGGGCAGAGGTCAAGAGCATTTCAAGTCTCTGTTGACATCCAGTTGGCTGGAGGAAATGTCGAGACCGGGCCTGTGTCTAGGGGTGGGTAGAGCACCCAAACGGAGGGGCAGAGGCCGGAAGTGAAGATCTTGTGTGGCTAGTTGGCTTTCCACGGTTACTGATGCAGGTCACACATCCGACCGGCTGTCGTGAACCCACACGGGGTCCACCTCTGGGCCAGACACTTGCCTTCTGCCTCTGTGGGCAGAATTCCCATCAGGTTACAGGAAATCGATGGAGTCCTATTTATGTGTGTGTGTGGGGGGGGGGGGAGGTTATTTTGTTTTAAACTGTTCATTTAAGCTGTTTGTTTCATTTATATGAAATGTTGATGGCATCTCTGAAGATCATAAGTTCTGAAGTAATAAATGGCTTTCGGGCTTCCTATAGGGAAGACTTGCCCTTCAGCTGGGAAAGGCAGTCCATGCTCTGGGTCCGGGGAGGAGACCGTAAGCCATCACTGGGGGTGCTTGCAGTGGTGTCCGCCTCCCCGAGCTGATCGCGTGGATGTGTCCGGTTTTGTGTGACAGAACACCTAAACTGAAGTCGAAGGAGGAGCTGGACCGAGAAGGAAGAACAGGAGTGCAGGCCGAAACGGATGAAGGAGACGAGAGGGTAAAGACTGAATCTTTGCTTCTTAGATTCCACTTTTCTTCTATTCCCATTTGGTCGGGACACATGGTGTGGGGCAGGGCTCTGGGTTCAAATCCAGCCCTACCTCCCCACAGGGCAACTCTGGGAAAGTTCCCTAATCCCCCTCATGGGGGTTGGTGGTTGTCTCATGTCTGTGTGTACAGTGGTCTGCTTCCCTGTAACGGTGGACAGGGCCTGTGTGCACCTTGACGAAGGTGTGTGCGTGTCTGGCTGCACTTGATCCTCCCCTCGGACGCGCCAGCCACACCTGTGTTGCTCTGCCAGCCTCCTAAGTTCCGAGTCTAGGTCTCCCCGTCCTGCCAGCCTCCCCCATTCAGCTAAGTGAACATATTTAAACTCTGCAACTTTATGCATGGAGTGGGGCTGGGCCTTCGTACAAGTGCAGGATGGCAAGGTCATCTGCAGGGCGGTCCTGCTGACTGCACTCCAGGGAGGAGAGGTTCGTGCACTGGGGGGCCGCAGCACGGGACTCCCCAGCTCTATAAGCCGTGTGGTCCCTGTCTAAGAGAAGTCCAACTGGGATAATCCCAGGATTGTCTGTGGTTCTTCTGTCTCTTGAGATTTAGATGGTGGAGCCCATGGTCATGGACTTGCTGGGTCATGCACTTCCTTACTTCTGACCTGGCTGGCAACAGGCATCCATTCTTGTTCCGTGGCGTTTGACCCTTTTGGTGTCGCCTCCAGCATGCTCTGCCATCTTAACTGTCCCTCACCTTTTCTGTCCAGATATTGGTTATCTTGCTGTCGGCACTTGCCTGGAATCCCTGCCAGGCCCCCTAGAGAGATCCTAGTGATGGTGTCAGACCGCCCGTTCTCTGCAGACACAAACTGGTGGGAGCTCTTGCCTCATGGTAGAAAGAAATGGAAGGATCAAACATTTGACCCTTTCTAATATTGTTGGCTCTCCTATTTTTTTTTTTTTTTTTGTTACGTTTATTTATTTTTGAGACAGAGAGAGACAGAGCATGAACAGGGGAGGGGCAGAGAGAGAGGGAGACACAGAATCTGAAACGGGCTCCAGGCTCCGAGCTGTCAGCACAGAGCCCGACGCGGGGCTCGAACTCACAGACCGTGAGATCATGACCTGAGCCGAAGTCGGACACCCAACTGACTGAGCCACCCAGGCGCCCTGGCTCTCCTATTTTAATAAACGTAACAGACTTGTTAATCTATGAAGATAAGATCAATAAATTTATCAGAAAGTTATTTAATCTGAGAAGACACTAGATTGTTCATATATAACAAGGAGTTGGTGACGGAGTTGGGAATTCTTTTATTTCTTAATTTTCCATGCTAGATTGCTAAGTTTTGTCCTTGTTTTTCCTGCTGTCCCGATACCTTTCTATATGACATCTTTACCTCTGACCAGATGACAAATGGAAGTATAGGCATTTGGCCAACTTAAGGTACATGGGTATAATCCCTTTACAATGAGGTTTCCTGGGACGGAGTTGGCAAATTATGGCCCAAATCTGGCCCTTTGCCCATTTTTATAAGTTTTTTTGGAACACAGTCGTGCCTTTTCACTTCTGTGTTTTCTCTGGTTGCTTTTATGTCACAATGGTGGGATTGAGTAGTTGTGACACAGACCACGAGCCTTACAAAATCTGAGAATGTTTTCTAGCTCTTTATAGAAACCGCCTGCCCAGTCCTGGCCAACTCTTGCTTGTAGGGGGTTAGGGAATGGAGTTAAAAATGTGAAGTCTCCTCTGTACCCTGTAGGCCTGTGTAGATTTTCCTGTTCTCCAGTTTCACGGTGCTGTGATCATTAACTGGTACTTTCAGTTTGGTCTTGCTCTTTTCTCAGAAACTAACTTTTCCCCTCTCTCTCTCTCCACCCCTGTTTCACCCTCGCAGGATGAAAGGAGACCCAGAAGTCAACCCAAAGATCTGTAAGTGGTTGAAATGCTTGTGCCTTTGTGCTGTGCTTTGTGTAATTTTCGTTACTGAAATTACCATTCTAGAGATCGGTGCTGATGTAGAGGTTTACACGGAGGTGCTGATGCGCTCAGAAGACTGGATCCGCTCGGGCGGGGTTGGATAAGAAATTAAGCTGGGCCTCCTCTGCCACTTGGGTGGCTGTGCCACCCCTGCACGTCTTGTGGGTCCCTTCCCTCCCGGCACTTCTCGCTTGGCCCGCGTTGGAGGGGTCACGGGGGCTGCTTTTGGAGTTCAAACAACTTATCAGTGCTCCTTTTAGAGCCACCGTGACAAGGGGCTTTCTTTATTGGATCGGAAGAAAGAATCTTGCCCAGATACGTTCTGAATATTTTGCTTTTCAATATGGAGGCATTAGTTTTTGTTTTCGATGTGAGTTGGCAATAGGGTTATTCTGAGCAAAGATTTGGCATATGTTTATTTGCCTAACAGAGCTGCCAAACGGAGACCTGAAGAAAAAGAACCTGAAAGAGTAAAACCACAAGTTTCTGAAGAAAAAGATGAGGATGAAAAGGTAAGCTCTTGTTTTTTAATCCTTTGTTTCCTACATCCCAAAGTGACTTTTTTTTTTTAAGTAAACTTTTTGTTCTGGAGACATTCGAGCATACCCCGAAGTAGGCCGAATAGGGCAGCAGGGCCTCGTGTTCTCATCGGCCTGCCACAGCTCTCTGCTCATGGCCAAGTGTTTGAGTCGGTCCCTGCCTGTTCTCCCAGCCTCCCTCACCCCTGGGTGATGCTGAACAAATCCCTGACATTACTGAGACAGTTACAGAAGAACTTCCTATAAAAGGACTCTCTTCTTAAATATCCCCACAAGGTCATCATTAATACAATGTCAAAGGTCTAGTCTGTTCAGATTTCCCTGCCTAGAAAAAAGAAACAACGGGGACTCTGAATCAGGACCCAGACAAGGCCTATATGGTGAATTTGGTTTCTATTTGTCCTGTCTCCTCCAGAGTCTTACCCCCTCATCTGCCTTGCAATTTATGAAGGGATCTGGCTTACCCATAGAGTTTCTGGGTCCTGGTGTTTTGTTGCTGCACCCCTCTTGAGTTAAACCTCTCTCCAGCCCTGTCTCCTACGGACTGATGGTTAGGTCTGGGGGCTCGACCAGATGCAGGTCCTTTGTTGCCCAGTGGACTCTGAGGGGGTGCCAGGTGCTTCCTGTCATGTCACACCGGAAGGCACAGTTGTCTATTTATGGTGTTAAGACTGATCCATCCATTGTAAAGCTTCTCTCTGCTTCTCACCTAATGTTTGTAACAGTCATTGCTTAAATCTGTTTCACTGGGAGCTGCAAAGTGGTGATAGTCCACAGTTCTCTCATTCCTTCACTCGCCAAACATAACTCCAGAAAGAAGTTTCCTCTTTTTTTAATGGTAGACTAATCCAGTGGTGCACTCTGGGTGGTTTAAACAACAGACGTTTATTTTTCCACAGTTCTGGAGACTCAGAGTCCAAGATCAGAGTGCCGCCAGGGTTAGTTCCTGGTGAGGCCTTTCTTCCTGGCTTGCCGACGGCTGCCTTCTCACTGCGTCCTCCCAGGCTCTTTCCTGTGTGAGTGTGGAGGGAGAAGAGGGAGCCTGGTGTCCCTTCCCCTTCTGAAGAGGACACCAGCCCTGTTGGATTAGGGCCACCCTTAGAACCTTGGTCACCTCCTTAAAAGCCTCTTCTCCAAATACAGCCACATTCGGGGTTAGGGCTTCAACATGAACTTTAGAGGGACTTAATTCAGTCCACAGACCCCTCATCAGTTGTTTATTTGCCTTGAGGTACTGCTTGTACGGGTAAGCTAAGCTTTTTTTTTTGTTTTTAATGGTTTTTGTTAGGAGTCTCTTAAGGAAGTCTTTAGTTACAAGAATTTTGAATAGAAGACTCTAGACACTGGAGATGGCTTGGACCTCACTGGTCCCTTGACTCTCTTCCTCTCTGCCTCTGACTAGGTTTTGTGATGACTGTGTATATAAAATTGTGGAGCATTGGTGCGCCTGGGTGACTCAGTCAGTTAAGCATCTGACTTCGGCTCAGGTCATGATCTCATGGTCCGTGAGTTTGAGCCCCGTGTGGGGTTCTGTGCTGACAGCTTAGAGCCTGGAGCCTGCTTCAGATTCTGTGTCTCCTTCTCTGCCCCTCCCTTGCTCACGCTCGGTCTCTCTCTCTCTCTCTCTCTCTCAAAAATAAATAAATATTTAGAAAAATGTAAAAAATAAAATTCTGGAGCATTGTCCAGATGTAAAATACTTTTGTACCCTCTTTTGTTCTCTCCATTTAGGAAGAGAAGAGACGCAAAACTACGTCCAAAGAACCGTAAGCACTCATTGTTGTCTTGGTACAAAGCGGATCATATTAAGATTCTCGTTCTAGAAAAAAAGATGAAGGGGTTTTAATGAATTGCTAGAGCAGCCTCAGCTTAGCTTTATTTCTTATGGAGTCTGTGAGCTCAGGACCCAAACGCTCCAATTCTGCGTGAGGCAGGTCCCCTCCTTGTGGTACAGGGACACCGAGGACCTGGCACTTCTCCCTCCAAGGCAGCAGCTGGTGCTCACCTGTGTCAGTAGATTAGGTGTAACTTGGGTAGCTTCTCACATGTTCCTATAGGATTAAAAACACACCAACTATGTTCTGCTTTATTCTCAGAACGGAGAAAAAAATGGCTCGAACCAAAACCGTGGTGTCCTCCAAGGTAAACCCACAACTGGGAGTAAAACGGGTGCTGTGGCGCTGGTGGGGTTGCTCAGAGCCGGCCCTCTGAGTGCTGTTTGTGTTCGTGCCCCCAGCCCAATCCTCTGCGGTGTGTTCAGTGTGGGCAGTACCTGGACGATGCCGAGCTGAAGTACGAACAGCATCCCCCCGACGCAGTAAGTTCCGGCTCTACTTCCCGCCTTCTCTTTCCTGCCTCTGCCTCTGCCTCTGCCTCAGCCTAACGGTTGCTGTCTCTCAGGTGGATGAGCCACAGCTGTTGACAAATGAGAGACTCTCCATCTTCGATGCCAACGAGTCTGGCTTCGAGAGTTATGAGGCCCTTCCCCAACACAAACTGACCTGCTTTAGGTAACGCACATGCTTCTGCTTCATTGTAATAGAGCACTTTCCTGAAGGCGCCGAAGTTCTTGGTGTCCTCTTGAGGTCCTTTAGCGTTTGACCCGTAGCCTTTCTCAAGTTGCTAATGCCTCCTGGATCAGAGCCCCAAAGATGGTGGGAGTGTAGTAGATCTCCGCTGTGTGGGTTGTTAAAACCGTACACGTCTAATCTTCAGTCTGTACGCATCCTGAAGCTCATTCATCCAGATGAGGGCCAACCATGTGCTAGGTAGGTACTGACTTAGGTGTTATGGGTACAACACCGTGGGTCCCTGCTTTCCTGGGGGCAGAAGCTAAGTTCTGCGTGTCAGGTGGTAGTAACCGCGGCACATGTGAAAGGCATGGTGAGCAGAGAGGGGCCGGGAGAGTGTGTTTGGGACAGAGGGGAAGTGACTCGAGCAGAACCCTTCGTGGCATAGAGCGTAAGTCGAGGGGACAGCTGGGGAAGGACACCCCAGCTGGAGGGAACAGCAGGTACAGAGACCCCGAGGTGGGCTCCTGTTGGCTGTGCAGGACTCAGTGATGAGGCTGGTGTGGCCAGAGTTGCGGGAGCAGAGGGCCCGGGAGGTGGCTAGACCAAGCAGGGCTGCACAGGCTGTGGCAGTGGCCCTTGAGGTTCTGGAGTGAAGGTCCTGGCGTCTGGACTGCGCCTTTGGCAAGGCTCAAACAAGCCTGTGAGTACGCAGTCCCGTGTTCTGCACCCTGTGCTCCATTCTGCCCCTCGCTGGGGCTGCAGTTACTCTGCGGCTTCACTTTATTTCTTTGTGGGGAGTGGCTTGGCTCCAGGACATGCCCACTGATTCTTTCACCTGCTTTAGCAGGTGCTTTTTCCCTCCCTGAGGAAAATGTGGGGGTGGATCTCCTCTACCATACCTGTGTGGGCATCACTTTCCTAACACCCCTGCCCTACAGCAGGTTAGGGGTTCTCTTGCCCCGAGACGAGATCCCCAGCGTGTTTCTTCTGCAGCACATTTCATACTCCCTGTGGTTGGTGGTTGGCTGTATCCCCCTCTCGAACACCGTCAGGATCCTGATCTGTGTCAAGATGCTGTCCACCTACCAGTGACCCCCAAGGCCTGGCCCAACCTCTGCCTGGTGGTGCAAGTGAAATCTACTGTGTTGATGCGGCTGATGCTCATGCCCTCGTGCCGCCCTGTTGCGTGTCTCAGGACAGAGGCTCGGGAGAGGAGCAGCAGCTGGAGCCCGGGCTGCTGGAGTCAGGAATGTCAGAGCTTGGGAGTCTCTTGGCTTCCTCCTTGAGAGAGGGTCTGCTGTAGACCCTTTCCCGTAGGGTGGGGAGGCGGCACTAAGGACACGCTTCGCAGGGATAGTGTCATTGTAGCCGGACTGCCGGAGTTATTTAAGGACTCTGTTTACCTCTGGTACTTGGGCTTGAAAGTGGCAGGTGAAAGCAGTCTTGGGCAGGGTCCATTTTGTGAACTAGTGGGTCCTGCCTCTGCCTAGGACTTAGAACTTCTCCCTGTCGTCGTGGATAGCTTGCCGGGCTGGGCACTGTATCCTCCCCTTCTGTGGGTCCTCCATATCCTCCCCTCCCTGGCTATGTGTCCATCTTTCCCGCTGGACTTGAGTCCCGAGGGCAGAGAGATGACCCGTGTGTATCTACCATACCTGACACGTAGTAGGGGTTTCAATTCAGGATGTTCATGTCTGTCCACCATGCCTGGCACATGGTGGGGGTTTCAGTTCAGGGTGTCCGTGTTTGCATTTCTGAAGTTCTGTGCGGTTTCAGGATGAGGATTTCTGGCTTCCAAGGGCCTAGGCTGTGGGAGTGTGATGGGGGGTGGTGCTCTCAAGACCTGCGGATTCTGTGTCGCCCGCCTGGGCCTTTGCACCACGGGATGGTACTTCTTGCCCGGAAGGTGCTCTTTGAGGCCAACACGAGCGGTTCCATAAGCAGAAAGCCCCCCCCCCACCCCCAACACACACATACACACCCTGATTTCATGTTCTTCTGCAGTTTGACATTTGGGTGGTAGGACTGTGGATGGATGCCCTCAAACTCCAGATTTAACCCTCCAAATGAGGTGGAAGTATGTCCTTCCCATATCTTTACATCTGTTTTCATGCTGTTAGGTAATAGGTCTTACTGTGCTTCTTATTAAGGTGAAGTTCCTATAACATTGAGCATATATAAAACACTGAATGCGTAAATGCAGAGAAAGCAGAGTGGGGATTGCCAGGGGCGGGGATGGAATAGGAAGTAGTGACTGGTTAATGGAGAGAAGGTTTTCTTTGTGGGCAGTAAAAGCATTTTGGAGCTAGATCGAGGTGGTGGCCACAGCCGTAAGCAGCATGTGTCTGAGAAGCCAGTGCTTGTCCGATAGCAGTGTGCCGAGGGAAGACGCAGTAGTGCGTTGTTCCCTTGTGAGGTTTCCTGTCACCCCACTCTAAGACTCCCTGACTTCTTGGTGTCACCTTTGTAGATGCCTAGGTCTGCAGGCATCAAGATCCTCTTGATGCATAGGTGGGAGAATTGGGTAGAAACTGGGTGAGGACACTGTGCCAATGAAGTGTTCTGATAGCCGAGGAGGTTAAGAGTCTAGGACTTGCACGCGGTCTCGTCACCTTGGGTCTGAGCTTGATTGTGTACTTCTGCCTGCCTTCACTGGTCGGCTGGTAACTGCTGTCTGTCACCTGTCTAGCGTGTACTGTAAGCGTGGTCACCTGTGCCCAATCGACACTGGTCTCATTGAGAAGAACGTTGAGCTCTTCTTTTCCGGTTCAGCAAAACCAATCTACGATGATGACCCGTCTCTTGAAGGTCAGTGGAACGTTCCAGGTTATGTTTGGGCAGAGATCTTAAAAACAAAGCTTACCTGCAAAGCACTATTCAGTTGGAACGACTGTCCCTTAAAGTTAGGGCTTGAGACTGTGTTGTGAACAGCTATTAGCAAACTCGCTCTGGTGGCTCTGAGGACTGCCCAGTTTGGCTGACAAGAGAAGTCACCTCGGGGGCACTCAGAGTGCCACTGGCCCTTCTGGGGTTTGATGGGAGTCATAGTTCTTAGTCCATTTCTTTTCAGGAAACTTTCTTTTTCCTAGGTGGTGTTAATGGCAAAAATCTTGGCCCCATAAATGAATGGTGGATCACTGGCTTTGACGGAGGTGAAAAGGCGCTCATTGGCTTCAGCACCTGTAAGTGTGTGGCCAGTTGTGGACCGTGATGGAATCGGAAAGGGGCCCTTGTTCCTGTCCTCCCCTGGGCTTGGTTGGGCTTGGGTGGGATGTTTCAGCCTCCCGTGAATGGCACGTGACTAACTTGTGACTATTTGGGAACCATGTCATTAGGATGGTTTCCATTACGAAACCATCAGGATGACTTTTTTGTAGGGGTTACAGCTGGCCCTCCAGTTAGAAGTGCCAGTCCTATTCTTACAGCTCAAACTCCGACTGAATTCCAAAAACAAGAGAGGAGCCCAAATAAGGCCACTTGGCCAGTCTCCCATTCTCTAGCTGTCTTCTTCCTTTTTTAAAATTTTTGTTTATCTTACACACAGTGTGGGGCTCAAACTCCTGACCCTGAGATCACAAGTCATGTGCTCCACTGGTTGAGCCAGCCAGGCGCCCCTTTAGCTGCCTTCTTTAAGATTTTATTTAAGTAATATTTGCACCCAGTGTGGGGCTCGAACTCAAAACCCTGAGATCAAGAGTCCCATGTTCCACCGACTGAGCCAGCCAGGCACCTCCGTTCCCTAGCTGTCTTAGGCCACTTCTGAATGGGTTAACTCTGAATGTCCTTTGTGTTTTGTTGACTTGTGCATATGGAATGACTTTTAGACTATCCCATAGTCTTCGTAGACTCATCCCTGCCCTCTGGCCATTATAGCTGCCATCAGATTCAGACCACTTTTTAAAATTGCGGTTTACTTCAGCTTTTGCCGAATACATTCTGATGGATCCCAACCCAGAGTACGCGCCGCTGTTTAGTGTGATGCAGGAGAAGATCTACATAAGTAAGATTGTGGTTGAGTTCCTGCAGAGCAACCCAGACTCCACCTATGAAGACTTGATCAATAAGATCGAGGTGAGGGGCTCAGGGTCTCCGCAACCCGAGATTCATGCCTATTTACATGCGGCACAGATGTTGCTAGAAAACTCCTGTCTAAAATCAGAAACCGCTTTTCAGTTTGATTAGAACGGTTTTTCTTAAGCCTAAGAGAAACTTCTGATCTTTTTCTTAAAGACCACTGTTCCTCCTTCTGTGCTCAACCTGAATCGATTCACAGAGGATTCTCTCCTTCGGCACGCCCAGTTTGTGGTAGAACAAGTAGAGAGTTATGATGAGGCTGGGGACAGTGACGAGCAGCCCATCTTTCTGACCCCCTGCATGAGGGACCTGATCAAGTTGGCTGGGGTCACCCTAGGAAAAAGGTAAGGACGCAGCAGGCATAAAACCGAAGACCGGAGACCAGAGAAGGTAGAGTGTCCTGTGCACTCCTCCCCAGCCTGTTAACACGATGGAAACCTCTGTCCCAGGCGAGCTGAAAGACGTCAGACCATCGGGCATTCTGCCAAAGAGAAGGACAAAGGCCCCACTAAAGCCACCACTACCAAGCTGGTCTACCAGATCTTTGACACTTTCTTCGCAGAGCAAATCGAAAAGGATGACCGAGAAGACAAGGAGAACGCCTTCAAACGCCGACGGTGTGGCGTCTGCGAGGTAACCTCACCTGGGCCGGGCTCCCCGCGCAATCGGAAGAACTTTCCTCCTGGCTGAGACTCTCCCTGCTCAAATGTGACCCCTGACATGGAAGCTGGGAGAAAGTTATCGGGGCGGGGGCGGGGGCGGGGGCGGGGAGGGAGAGGATTGCATGCCTCATGGGACAAGCACATTGGCCGGACAGCTGTGGAAAGAGGTGTGCTTGGGCACCGCGCTGTTGATCCACTGTTACCGACTAGCCTGGCCGCCTGGGCGGCACTCGCTCTACCTGCATAGCACTGTCTAGAGGCCTCGGTGTGAGGGCAGAGGAAGGGATTACCCCACAGAGGTGCTGCCCTCTCCGAGGGGGAGGACATCCCCGCAGGCCTGCCTCGTCTCATGGTGTAACTTTCCCAGGACAGTGGGGACTCTGTCCAGGATGGATTGGAGGGCTTTTAAAAGCCCTCTCTTCCTGTGGAATTTTTTAGATTTACTTCACTCAGTATTAGGGGGATTAATTTCTCCAGTCACCTAGAGAAGAGATACTTTGGTATCTGCTACAGGCATATCTTGTCTCACTGCACTTCGCAGATACTGGGTTTTTCGTTTTGTTTTTTATTTTTTTAAACAAACTGAAGGTCTGTGGCAACCCTGCATCGAGCAAGTCAATTGGTGCCATTTTTCCAACAGCATTTGCTCACTTTGAGACTCTCTATCACGTTTTAGTAATTCTTGGAATATTTTAAACTTACTTACTGTATTTATGGTGATCTGTGACCGGTAATTATAGCTTGCTGAAAGCTCAGATGATGGTTAGCATGCTTTTAGCAGTTTTTTTTCTTTTTTTAAGTAGGTTCCACGCCCAGCATGGAGCCAAACACAGGGCTTGAACTCATGACCCTGAGCTCAAGACCTGAGCCAATATCAAGAATCGGATGCTTAACCAACTGAGCCACTCAGGCGCCCTATCAATAAAGAAATTTTTTTTTTTTAATTTTTTAAATATTTGTTTTTGAGAGAGAGTGCGCGAGCAAGCGGGGGAGGAACAGAAAGAGAGGGAGACACAGAATCCCAAGCAGGCTCCAGGTTCTGAGCTGTCAGCACAGAGCCCGACGCGGGGCCCAAGCCCATGGACCACGAGATCATGACCTGAGCTGAAGTCAGACGCCCAACTGACTGAGCCACCCAGGCGCCCCAAGAATTTTTAAATTAAAAAATATACTTTTTTTTTAGATTTCATGCTATTTAATGACACATTTAACAACTTAATAGACTATAGAATAAATATAACTTGTATATGTACTGGAAAGCCAAGAAATTAATTTGACTAGCTTTATTGGAACTGCACCTGTAATATCGGAAGTGTACCGTATTTGACTGACTTTGGACAAAAACTGAAATGCAAAAATACCACAACTGCCTTCAGAACCTGTGTTCACACCGTCTGCCGGACTCTGTCTTTCCCTTTGTTTTATTAACAGGAATTCACGTGTTCTCCCCATTCTTTTGGTTTTAGTTTTTCACCTAGCACATGTACATGCACTGTCCAGAGCTTCCTGAATACTCACAGCTGGTGTTTGCCACTGTTACGTGTTGATACAAGTAATCTGGTGGACTCATTCCGATTATTCCACAGTATTTCATTATATGAGTATTCCAGCTTCTTCCACTGTAATAAATAATGCAGTGGCGACATCCTTGAATGAGGCTTCTTGGGATCGTCTCTACATAGAAGCAGAATTGCTGGGGTGTGGGTTTATGCTTAACTTTGGTCTGGAAAAGTCTCCAGAGCGGTAGTGCCCCCCCCCCCCCCGACCCTGTGAGCATGGCGAATTCTCAGTTCTCCACACTTGTCCCGACATGTGTCCTGCTTCTTAATTCTCACTAACCTGGAGGGTACGAATGGGACCTTGTTCTGAACTTCTTTTTCCCCCTTCCCTGATGAGGCCAAATACAATTTTTTAAATTGGTAATTCACCCAAAACAAAAAACTGGTTACCAACGGTTACTAATGGCCATTTCATTCCCTTCCTGAATACTTTTTTAGGTGTGTCAACAGCCCGAATGTGGAAAGTGTAAAGCCTGTAAAGACATGGTTAAGTTTGGTGGTAGCGGACGGAGCAAACAGGCTTGCCAAGAGAGGAGGTAGGTTTGGCCGACGCCTCTCTCCTGGCAGAGGAACATGAGCTTTGTTCGGGGCAGGTGGGCTGAGACGTGCAGGGAAGGCAGCGCTCCCTCTGCTGGTGTTGTCGCCAGGCCTGTCCCCATTACCCAACTAAAACAGCCCCGGTAGGTTTTACTTACCCGAGGGGACTTGCCTATAACCACTGACTCTATAGGTGTCCCAATATGGCCATGAAGGAGGCCGATGACGATGAAGAAGTTGACGACAATATCCCAGAGATGCCGTCCCCCAAAAAAATGCATCAGGGGAAGAAAAAGAAACAGAACAAGAATCGGATCTCTTGGATTGGAGAAGCCGTCAAGGTAATCCTGGAGAAGACCTAGCCTCCTGCCGCACCTCTGAGCATCAAGTCACGCCCGGTGTTAAGCAGCCTGAGCCCCAAGCGGAGAAACCTGCTCATTTGCCTGTGAGGAGCAGGGCCAGCGAGAGGCCAGAAAATGTGTTTTTGCTTGTGTGCCCACAGACTCCTGTTTTCCTATCCTTCCAAAATGGGCCTTTGACACTGTCCTAGGAGGGGTCAGGCTGGTTCCCCTTCAAAGCTTGTTTCGAAGAGAGCCTTCACTGCCCCATCCACCCCAGCCTGGCAGTGGGTGTTTTTGTGACACTCGCAGATGGCCTCCCTGCCGTCCTGTGACGGTCCATTAAGGCACAACTCCTTTACCAAAGCCGGAGAGCAAGTAATCTCTCCGCGCTGCTTCCTTGATGTCTGGAAGCCAAAGATCTGGTCTGTAGCGTGAGGCCTGCCCCTGCCAGATGCCGCTGTAGGCCTGAATGGGGCTGAGCCCCTGTCCTGTGGGGCTGAGCCCCTCGTACAGGAGGACAGGCGCGTGTTCTGCCCAGTGAGTGGAGGGCTGGAGGGAGGTGGGGACCTTGGAGGCTCCCGAGGAGGCAGCGCATCTGAGTCGAGACCCAGAAGGTTGGTGAGGAGCCAGCCTCAGAGACCTGGGGGCCAGTCAGGGCAGAGGCCCTCAGGTGGAAACTAGCTTTCCTTGTGGGAGAAGTAGGTCCTTGTGGCTGACAGAGTTGGGGGCGGGATGTGGCATTAGGACCACTGGGAGGGGCTGGGACCGGCACTGTTCAAAATCAAATGCTGGAATCTGATTTGCTACTGACACTGAAGCGCGGGGCTGACGAGGAGGGAATGTGTGTGCTCTTAGTCGCAGGTTTCCAGCCAAGGGAGCGAAGGTTTTCTGTAGTAGCCAGGGCAGTAGAGCTCAGGGCTTACCAAATTGTCAGGAATTAGGCTTTTATACAAAATAAGAGGAACAGGGGGGTCAAGCCTAGCATAGACCTTTGAACCCATCCTCACCTGAAACGAAGCTCTCGTTTCCAGACTGATGGAAAGAAGAGTTACTTTAAGAAGGTGTGCATTGACTCAGAAACCCTGGAAGTGGGGGACTGCGTCTCTGTTATTCCAGATGACTCCTCCAAACCGCTGTATTTAGCCAGGTTTGTACCTTTTCCTTCGCTTGACCTCAGCACACACTTTCTCTTGAACACTAGGAGATGCTTATGTGTGAATACAGCAGTGGCTCTTTGCCCTGGGCTAGACACACTGCAGATACAAGTTCCCCTAAGTAGACTCGGTCCAGGTTTGCCAGTCGGGTTAGCAACTTTCTTCTGACTCCAGAGTCACTGCGCTGTGGGAGGACAGCAGCAACGGGCAGATGTTTCATGCCCACTGGTTCTGCGCGGGGACAGACACAGTCCTCGGAGCCACGTCGGACCCCTTGGAGCTGTTCCTGGTAGACGAATGTGAGGACATGCAGCTTTCATACATTCACAGCAAGGTGAAGGTCGTCTATAAAGCTCCGTCAGAGAACTGGGCCATGGAGGTGAGTGCCCGGCGCCCCTTGGCGTGCCCTTCCCCTCCCTGCGTGGGCTCCTGGCTGACACCGGGTCCTTGTCCTCAAAGGGAGGCATGGATCCTGAGCCTCTGATGGCGGAGGACGATGGAAAGACCTACTTCTACCAGCTGTGGTATGATCAGGACTACGCAAGGTTCGAGTCCCCTCCGAAAACCCAGCCAACGGAGGACAACAAGTACAAGTGAGTGCTGGGCCCGGGCCCCGGGTCCCCTCTGTGGGGCCGCCTCTGTGGTGCTCCAGGGCCGTGTGCTTATCTGTGCATCACTCTGGCCTTTCACGTACTTCCCTCTGGTGGGGTGTCTTTCCCCTGCTAATCAAAGACCAGCCTGACTTGGTTGCAGTTGCTTTAAGTGTGTGGACAGCTTGGGCACGGAGTTGCCTTTATGAGAAGCTCTCCTATCCAGGAGCAGTATGCAGCTTTCTGTCTTCAGCCTCTTTGAATGTGGCTCAGTGTTTCTGCTACGTATCTTGCATGTTTCCTTCTGTTTTTTAGACATTTTCTTTCATGAGTGGTATCTTTGATTCCATGTCATTCTAGCTGATGAGTGACTGCTTTTAGGGAGGCTTGGTTGTTTTTGTCTTTTTTAAAAAAAATGTTTATTTTGAGAGAGAGCAAGTGGGGCAGGGGCAGAGAGAGCGAATCCCAAGCAGGTTCCATGCTGTCAGTGCAGAGCCTGACACAGGGCTCGATTCCATGAATTAGGAGACCATGACCTGAGCCAATATCAAGAGTCAACCCCCACAGGGGTGCCTGGGTGGCTCAGTCGGTTAAGCGTCCGACTTCGGCTCAGGTCATGGTCTCACAGTTTGTGAGTCCCAGCCCTGCGTCGGTCTCTGTGCTGAGAGCTCAGAGCCTTGGAGCCTGCTTCTGATTCTGTGTCTCCCTCTCTCCCTGCTCCTCATATTCTCATATTCTCTCTTTCTCATATTCTCTCTTTCTCTCTCTCTGTCTCTCTCTCTTTGTCTCTCTCTGTCTCTCTCTCTCTCTCTCTGTCTCTCTCTCTCTCTCAAAAATAAATAAATGTTAAGGGGGAAAAAAAGTCAAACTCCCAACCCACCAAGCCCCCCAGGTGACCCAGGAAGCTTGCTTTTTAAATTCTCTTTCGATGTTTAGTGCCCTGTGCCTTCCTTTGTAACCCCTGTACCTCACTTGTTCAAACTAAAGTCGCATTGGCACCTCTGAGGCAGCAGTTCGGCCGATGGGGTGGGGCTGGGAGAGCTGGCTTACGTGCCCCCAGTGTTTCTCCAGTCAGCCTGGTGCTGCCTCTTGATTTGATCTCTAGTGAAGGCCATTTCTAGCTCTCCTTTAAGGACTTACTAATCAGAAATGTTGAATTTTACCAATTAGCTTTTCAGCCTTTAGAGGTAACAGTAGGAGACTCCTCTGACATCAAGCTGTGACCGAACCAGTCTCTGCATTCTTGCTTGAGGCGTATTCTTTTCCTTATCCTGCGTTCTGTTTGTCTTAGGGTTTTCACATCAAATTCTCAAAAGTGGAATCAGCTTGGCATTCTCTTGTGTTTCATCTCTGGTCTTTGGTCCCAAATAAGTGTTTTCAGAGTGTGAACACAAACTGCAGGAAGCCGGTTTCTTCAAGTGTCTGCAGACATCCTCTACTGGTCACCAGAAGCTTCGGGTGAAGCCAGCTCAGGGCCCCTTGTTTCTGTCCCTCGCTCCTTCAGGTTCTGTGTAAGCTGTGCCCGTCTGGCTGAAATGAGGCAAAAAGAGATTCCCAGGGTCATGGAACAGCTTGAGGACCTGGACAGCCGGGTTCTCTACGGCTCGGCCACTAAGAACGGCATCCAGTATCGCGTCGGGGACGGCGTATACCTGCTGCCCGAGGCCTTCACGTTCAAGTGAGTGCCCCTTTGGCCCAGGCCAGGGCCATGAGCGCTGGACTAGTGCAGGGTTGGCTCTGTGGTCTGTCCCCCTCCCTGTACCCCCAGGACTGGCCGCTGCCTGGACTGTTGCCTTAGTATGTGTGGTGATCAGCAGTATCCCGCCCTCCATGGTAGAGTGACTATAGTAAGTCTGAAAGAAGTCAGAGCGTGTGCTGGCCAGCCACAAGTGTCTGTGGTGGGGGCCTGGCCCCACCCAGCCCTGAGGCTTTGGGGCAGAGACCATCTCCTGTTGTTCTGGTCTGTCACGTGGGAGGAGTATTTCACCTGCCAGGCTCTTGGGATGAAGTGTGTTAAAGGGCCTAAAGGAAAGATTGAATGAACGTGAGTTGTAATCCCATTTGCCGAGAAGTATCAAGATCTCTTTGTGTATCAGAGGATTGGGGCTCTTCAGGGAGAAATCGGCCGGCCGAGTCTCCACGCTCGATCCAGTCTTTGTTCTCAGAACTAGCACGTGGTTGAATTCCAACCAACATTTTCAGAACTTCTCAGTTTCCCGACTTGCAGTTCCTAAAGTCCCAGTTCCCAACCTCAGTTCAGTCATTACGAATTACAGAGCACGGAGGTCAGGGTCCTCTCAGCCTGTGCAGCTGGTGCGAGTACCCGCTTTAGCCCCGGCTGTCCTCAGTGTGGAGGGGAGGACGCCCGTAGTGCTGTCTGCCCAGGTGCTCCCTGCACAGAAGACGTGTCCACACAGGTGCTCACAGGTACCTTCGGAGCCCAGTGGACTAAGGAGGCCTGGTGGGAAAACACGGCAGCTGCTTTCCTGAACAGCAGGCTTCAAGCCTGCAGCCGAATCCGATGACCGGTTTTACCCCCGGAGTCAGGCCAGGTTCAACTTGCCCAGACTGTGAGTCTCCACCCGTGCCCTTTCAGCATTCCCTCTAGGTCAGCACCCCAGTCGGGAGAGCCTAGGTCATGCTTGGTGACAGCCCCACAGCTGTGGAAGTTGCCTCCCTGCCTGGACTGCGTGTCCCTCGTGGTTCAGCAGGGCACTTGGCCTGTTGGGTCACTCGGGGGCTGGGGCTGGTGGGAGCAGTGGCCTCTCGGGGCTGCCGGTCTGAGCCGAGGGAGAGCGTACTGGAGGCAGCTCAGCGTTCCTGCCGGCACCGCTGTGTGTCCTTTCTCGCACTCGCTGGGCAGAACGAGGCACGTGCCGGGAAGTGCCGTCCTGTCCCGCGGCTGGGAGCTGGGAGCTGGGCCTATTCAAACAGCGTCAGCAGCTACCGTAGCCAGCGGCACACAGATGGAGAAACCCGCTTTAAACTTGATGAGGTTTCATCTTTCTCCGTAAATCTCCAGGCGCTTAGCTGCACTGGTTTAGAAGGTGTTTGGATTTAAGTAGTAGTGTTACTGGCCGGTCACACTGAGGTGATTCCTTTTTATGGCTTCGTATTCAGTTATGCGTAACACTGGCTTCTCTGCAGCATCAAGCTGTCCAGTCCCGTGAAGCGCCCGCGGAAGGAGCCTGTGGACGAAGACCTCTACCCAGAACACTACCGGAAATACTCCGATTACATCAAAGGCAGCAACCTGGATGCCCCCGAGCCGTATCGAATTGGCCGAATCAAAGAAATCTTCTGTATCAAGAAGAGCAATGGCAGGCCCAATGAGACCGACATCAAGATCAGAATCAACAAGTTCTACAGGTCAGTGGAGGCCTCTGCTCTTCCAGGATGGCGGCAGACTTCTAGAAGTCTGAAATGGGGTTGTAACAGCACACACGGTGGTATTTTAAGACTTCGGTAGAGGTAGCTGTTTTTCTAAGTGTTTCTAATTATCTGGTGGGTGCTGACAGGGACTAGAATTGTAATTATATTTCATAGCTTTGCTTTAGACCTTTGTCTTAGAGTCGCAGAGTTGTCTCCCCCAAAGAAATCCTTAAGCAGAAGTCAAGAGTATGACAAGATCATGGGGCACCTGGGTGGCTCAGTCGGTCGAGTGACCGACTTTGGCTCAGGCCACGATCTCACGGTTTGTGGGTTCGAGCCCCGCGTCGGGCTCTGTGCTGACAGCTCAGAGCCTGGAGCCTGCTTGGGATTCTACGTCTCCCTCTCTCTCTGCCCCTCCCCACTCATTCTGTCTCAGAAATAAACAAACATTAAAAAAAATTTTTTAAAGAAAGTATGACAAAATCAGGAGTGGAACGTCCTGGGCTCTGCCTAAGACACCCTCAGAGAATCTCAAGTTCTGTTTACGATTGTCTGAGTTGTGTCCCCTCCCCCCCCCCGGTTCCGCCCCATTCTCTCTTCCTGTTCTTCCTAGGTGCCTCTTCCTGTTTCTGGGCTTTCTGTCTGTCTACACTTTTCCTAAGGTCTTGGCTTCACTCTTTTTTTGGGGACCCTAGGAACTCGTACTGATCAGGAGCTAACTGATAGAGATGGGTATAAGGTTGCTTCACTTCTTAACTAATATACGTGAAAGATTATTACAGTCTCTGCAACAGTCATTTGTGTCTACAGAAAAGAAACCAGGCTGGCTAGTGTAGGCAAGAGGAGGAAGGTCTAGATCCTTACTGGGCAGCAGGCGGCTGCTGCTCTGGACGCAGGGCGGGGCTGTTTGCACCGCAGTCGTGGGTGTGAAGAGCAAGCAGACAAGCAGACCAGCTGCTGAGTTCGTGGCAAGGAGGCCCACTCTGGCGGCGGTGCCGGCTTAGAGGGGGGTAGTAACCGATCCCCATAACTGGGGGGTTGTGGTCTTTACCCATGGGTTTTCTGAGCACCCCCAGAAATGGGGGGCCGTTTAATTGTCCCGTTCGCAACAAAGGAGATTGTTAACAAAGAGTCTTCCACGCTCAGGCCAGAGAACACCCACAAGTCTACACCGGCCAGTTACCACGCGGACATCAACCTGCTTTACTGGAGTGACGAGGAGGTGGTGGTGGACTTCAAGGCCGTGCAGGGCCGCTGTACCGTGGAGTACGGGGAGGACCTGCCAGGCGGCCTCCAGGACTTCTCTGCGGGTGGCCCAGACCGCTTCTACTTCCTCGAGGTGGGACTCCGGGCTTATCGCAGGGAGAGGCTTCAGGTCACAGTCACAGCCCCTACGAAAGCAGTTGACTTACCCAGAGTATGAATCAGTGGCATTCAAATTCCTCTGGAACGTGACACTTGCCTTTAAAAGAACGGAGGGGTGCCTTGGTGGCTCTGTCAACTGAGCGTCCAACTCGGGTCATGATCCCAGGGTTGCGGGATCAAGCCGTGCGTTAGGCTCAGCACTGAGCACGGAGCCTACTTTCCCTCTGCCCCTCTCCCCTGCTTGTGGGCGTGCACACACTCTCTCTGTAAAATAAAAAGACTCTATAACGCAGAATATAAACATAGGAGCATCCTTCTGCTTCTGCGGTTTATTTGGACACTATTTAGGTGGCCTCCACCAGCCCTACTGATTCTTTTAGGGTGAGTTAGGGAAAGATGCCCCTTTCCCTGGCGGACTCATGAGGCCCTGCCCCAGGCAGTCCGAGTCCCTTCACCGAGGCATCTGCGGCCAGGTGAGGTCTATACACCGGGGCAGTGGCCCTGGTGATGGAGAAAGGATCCGGGAGTCTGTCGATTTAAGCTGATCACTTTTAAATTGTTTGAGCGTGGCTTTTCTGTGTTACGTTCTCTGAAGTTGATACATGCCTGGGTTTCCCCAGGTTCCACTGTGGATGGCCGAATATATCACTTTTTCCAGTTTTTAGAATGAGTAGTCCAGGGGCTTTGAACAGCAGGAATTCTAATGTTGGGCACATAAAATACTTACATCCTAGAGCTTTTTTTCCCTGTTGCCAGTGTAATAAAATCAGAGTATTTTCACTGACGGCTAATTGCTTGTGGCCAAATTTAGGGAGAAATTAAGTGGGTCTTCAGCAGGCTAATTTAAATTGTCCTTGTTAGGGAAGAGACTGGTGTGTTTCTCTCCCAGACTATTGTCGTTCTTTCCTTCTCAGGCCTATAATGCCAAGAACAAAAGCTTTGAAGATCCTCCTAACCATGCCCGTAGCCCTGGAAATAAAGGGAAGGGGAAGGGGAAAGGTAAGTCGTTATCCACAGGGTTCTTTTCAAGTCTGCCTTACGTAATTCAGGCTACTGATGAGTCATTTGGTATGAAAATGCCTCTGATGTTACCTCAGATTCTTTGCTGTTAATTCAGAATGAGCGTTTAGGGACAGCAGGTTAGGGCTCAGACTTGACTTTTGGCCCTGTCTCCAGGGAAGGGCAAGGCAAAGTCTCAAACGTGCGAGCCAAGTGAACCAGAGACCGAAATTCAGCTGCCCAAGCTGCGGACCCTGGACGTGTTTTCTGGCTGTGGAGGGTTGTCGGAAGGATTCCACCAAGCAGGTAAATGCCATGGGGTTTTCTCTGCAGAGCTAGTAAAACCGGATCAGGCAGGTGCTACCTGGAAGGCCTTCCTGGCTCTGGTCCCGGTTCTGCCTTGAGCGTAATTCGAGGGGGTTCTTAGCACGTATCCGTCCTCGTATCTACCAGGCATCTCGGAAACACTGTGGGCCATTGAGATGTGGGACCCTGCGGCCCAGGCGTTCCGGCTGAACAACCCCGGGTCCACGGTGTTCACGGAGGACTGCAACGTGCTGCTGAAGCTGGTCATGGCCGGGGAGGCCACCAACTCCCGCGGTCAGAAGCTGCCTCAGAAGGGAGACGTGGAGATGCTGTGCGGCGGGCCGCCTTGCCAAGGGTTTAGCGGCATGAACCGCTTCAACTCTCGCACCTACTCCAAGTTCAAGAACTCCTTGGTGGTTTCCTTTCTCAGGTAAACAGAGTAGCAGCCCCTGTGCTCAGGACTGCCTGGCGGTGATTAGACTGCCGGCGCTGGGGTGTGCCGGGGTAGCAGCAGCTGGCTTAGCCGCTGTACCTGCTGAAGGCCACGTGTGGAGGGGAGGCGCCCGGCCTTTGCTTCCAGGGCATTCGCAGCTGGCTTCTTGCCAGGGAGACGGAGAGTCAGCAGGTGCAGCTTCCCAGCAAGCAGATATCAAGGATTTGGGTGTAGCTTCGGGTAGAGTAGGTCTTTCTCTTCACTTGGTGCGTGCGGATGACCCTCGTAGTCTCTCCCGCCTCCCACAGCTACTGTGACTACTACCGGCCCCGCTACTTCCTCTTGGAGAACGTCCGGAATTTCGTTTCCTTCAAACGCTCCATGGTCCTGAAGCTCACTCTCCGCTGCCTTGTCCGTATGGGCTATCAGTGCACCTTCGGCGTGTTGCAGGTAGGCTCTCTTGGGGAAGGGGGCAAAGGTGGGCTGACAGGTGTGGACAGGAGGGGGGCTCGGTGGTCCCTGCACCGCAGCAGATGGTCTCTACCTGAAGGTAGAGTTGAAAAGGACGGGCGTGCAGTGCCGTGAGCTGTGGGGGTGCCGGTGCGGGTGTGGGGAGACGGCAGGTGGGCCCGCACGCCCCGCCGTGAAGCTCACGGCGTCTGGGTCTGGGGAGCACAGAACTCGTGTGCCAGTAAGGCCACCTGCCTCTTCTCAAGAGTCACATCCTCGTGCCTGAGGAGGAGCCGTGTGTTTCCGGCCCCTTCCTCTTGAGAGGCCAGGGTGGTGGCCAGCTGTGGAACTCTAGTAGCAATTTGATCCCTGCGGTGGGGGGCGGGTGAAGCAAGAATGGCAGAAGGATGCACAGACTAAACCGTCGCGGGTTAACGGTTCTCTCCTGGGTGAATGTACATGTGTACAAACCTCAGGAGGAGGTGGGAGACCGCCCTCCGGGAGCTACTGGGAGCTTTGTCTGCAAGGACGGAGATCTGGGGTGACCAGAGGGAACTAGGCTTGACCTGAAAAGCAGCTACCGTGTACGTGCCTGTTCAGTAATTAACAGCATAACTAGAGCTGAGACGGCGCTCTGACACGAAGCCTGGCTGGAAGGCAGTGAGGGAGCGTCTGCCCCTACCCGGTCCAGCCTCCCTGGGTCTGGGGCTCACCAGCCAAACCTTGCTGGCAGCTCTTGTGACCGCCCACTGCTAGGTAGGCGGCAGGGCTCCGTGGCCTCTCTGCTCCCTCTTGTCTCCCGAGTGCTGAGACCACAGGGGTCCTTCGCAGGGCTCTCGAAAGAGCCGGCTGGAATTGCCAGCGGGGCTTACTCCATCTTCTCCAGAGGCTTGTGGCCCTCACGTGGGATCTTTTGTCCCTCTTACTCGTTAAGAGTAATCCTGCCGAGGGGCGTCTGGGTGGCTCGGTTGGTTGGGCGTCCAGCGTCGGCTCAGGTCACGGTCTCACAGTTCATGAGTTCAAACCCCGCGTCGGGCTCTCTGCTGTCAGCCTGGAGCCTGCTTCGGGTCCACGTCCCCCCCTCTCTCTGCCCCTCCCCCCAAAAAATCAACATTAAAAAGTAAATCTGCAGACTTAACTGGGGGCTTGACTGTGCGTGTCTGGCCCTTTCCACAGGCTGGTCAGTATGGCGTGGCCCAGACCCGGAGGCGGGCCATCATCCTGGCTGCAGCCCCCGGAGAGAAGCTTCCCCTGTTCCCAGAGCCACTGCACGTGTTCGCGCCCCGGGCCTGCCAGCTGAGCGTCGTGGTGGACGACAAGAAGTTTGTCAGCAACATAACCAGGTAGGAGCCCCACTCGCCCCGCCCGCCCCGTCGTGTCACGGTGCTTGTTACCCGGGAGGCGTGTTGGTGGCGGGTCTGAACGGCGGAGATCTGAACGGCGGAGAACGTGTTGGCGCGGACGGCGCAGCGCTTGGCCTGCCACACGAGTGCTTCTGACCTCTGAGTGAGCCGCACGCAGGCCGTGGCTGGACCTGGCTGTAGTCGAGAGCAGGGCCCACACCTCCGGGCCATCCCTGCATAGACCGGCTCTGAGAAGAACGCCGCCCGTGTGGCCTCGGGTGGCCCTTTGACCTGGGAGCTAGGTTGCCCCCCTGGAGAGGGCGGCATCGGCCGTCGGGACGTGGCACCTGTAATGTGCGGGACAGCAGCCTCCTGGGTCCCCAGAGGTGTCAGCTGCGTGCTGTGCTCTCGCAGGTTGAGCTCGGGCCCGTTCCGAACCATCACCGTGCGGGACACGATGTCCGACCTCCCCGAGGTCCGGAACGGAGCTTCGGCGCTGGAGATCTTGTACAACGGGGAGCCTCAGTCCTGGTTCCAGAGGCAGCTCCGGGGCTCACAGTACCAGCCCATCCTCAGGGACCACATCTGTAAGGTAATGGCGCCCTCCCGGCAGCGCCGGGGTGGTCGGGCCGGCGGCCTCGTGAGCAAGAACGTGTGGTTGGAGCCCAGCCAGGGCTGGGGGTGGGAAGCGGGACCTGATCCAGGCCCCGTCCAGCTCCTACTCTGCCCGTGGCCCTGAGCCCAGACCTCCTCCTCCTCCTCCTCCTCCTGCTTCTCATCTTGCCACCGCTGTCTGTACCCGCCCCCCCGCAGCAGCCGCAGCAGCACAGTCACGAGGAGCGTCCGCTCCTCCCGGAATCGGTGTCTGGTCCCGTCCCCGCTGCCTCTGCCTCCCCTCGTCTCTTGCCAACCCTGCTCTCTGTGTGTTCTCCCAGATACGCCAAACCCGCTCTTCCCCATCCGGTTCTCCTCTCATCCTGCGGGGCTCAGCCCACACGTCTCCCCCTCCTCCGAGAAGCCCTGTCGGCTTGCCCCAAGCTGTCCTCTCACCCATTTCCCCCCATTCTCTGCCACGTCCGTGCTTGGTTATCTGCAAGGCACGTGCAGTCTGCAGGTCGTCGGGTTGGGCTGCTCTTGGTCTCCCCCGATGGGATGCGAGCCCCTCCTTGGTGATTCCTGGTCACCGTGCTGTTTCCGGTTCCTGGGATGGTGGCGCCCAGCCTACCGTGGGTGCTTAGACACTCCATGAATGATGTGACGGCCGGGGCCTGCTGTGACTTTTCAGGACATGAGCGCGCTGGTGGCCGCCCGCATGCGGCACATCCCTCTGGCCCCGGGCTCAGACTGGCGCGACCTGCCGAACATCGAGGTGCGGCTGTCCGATGGCACCATGGCCCGGAAGCTGCGATACACGTACCACGACAAGAAGAACGGCTGCAGCAGCACCGGGGCCCTCCGCGGGGTCTGCTCCTGTGTGGAAGGTGGGGGCCCTGCTGTGCCGGGGGTGGGGGTGCTTCCCGGCCCCAGCCCCCTGGATCCTGATCCCCCGCAGCCCCCCAGCCCCAGCCCCCTGGATCCTGATCCCCCGCAGCGGTCCAGGGGGCTTGGAGGGAGCCCTGTTGCCTGGGGTTTCCTAGCAGGAGGTACTGGGGGCTGCCACTCGCTGACCTGAGGACCTGGGCTGGGCGTGGACGTCCTGGCTTTAAATAGCTGCTGAGAGCATTTAAGTGATAAGAGTTTTGGGGACAGGGATTGTCGGCTGCTCGGTCCCTCCCGTTCTGTAACCACAGTCTCATGGCAGCCCTCTCTTCCAGCGGGCAAAGCCTGTGACTCTGCGGCTAGACAGTTCAACACCCTCATCCCCTGGTGCCTGCCCCACACCGGGAACAGGCACAACCACTGGGCTGGCCTCTACGGACGGCTCGAGTGGGATGGCTTCTTTAGCACGACCGTCACCAACCCCGAGCCCATGGGCAAGCAGGTGGGTCTGCAGGCCACGGTGGTGCCAGGGAGGGGACGGAGGCAGGGGCTCACAGTGGGGGCGGCCCCTGGGGAGCCTGCACTCCTCACCCCCCGCCCCCCAGCCTCTGCCGATGGAGACCGGCTCGGCCATTGAGGCCTGAGGCTGCAGTGCTTCTCCATGGTTCAGTTTCCCTCCTCCTGCCCCGAATGGCAGGCGGGCCCAGTCCTGTTCCCCTTCCCACCTCCCCTCTCCCTTCCAGGGCCGCGTTCTCCACCCTGAGCAGCACCGCGTCGTGAGCGTGCGGGAGTGCGCCCGCTCCCAGGGCTTCCCGGACACCTACCGGCTGTTCGGCAACATCCTGGACAAGCACCGGCAGGTCAGCCGAGGGGAGCAGGGCCGGCTCTTCCTCTGTCCCTGTGTGAGGCGCCGCTGAGCCCCTCCTCAAAGCGGCCCCAACGGGAGAGAGGCCCCTCTGTCTGACCCAGGGTGCAGGTGTTCCGGGGGAAAGCAGGGCTCATGGGGTCACTTCTGAGGGGACACGGAGCCCCCGGAGTTTGTTGGACGATTGGCCTCAGTATTGCCAGGAAGGGGGCACCCGGAAGGAGAGAGCCTGTCACTGGGACTCAGAGTGCTCGAGGGTCAGGCTGTGGTTAATTAAGCACATTGGTTGTCACTTCACAGCTCTGAGGCAGGTTTAGCCCAAAGCAAAGTTCCAGGGCACTGAACTTGAGTGAAGGAGCAGACAAAATGGGCTCAGGGTGGGAACGAACCCACAGTTCCTCGCTGATACTCAGGGTGTTAAGTTTACTATTTCTTAATTACATGTATTTCCATCTAAGGAATGCCTGTTCATGGCTTACAAAGCAACAGTACCCCGGGGGTTCTAGCAACACCCCCTCCTTCCTGTTCTCTGGAAAGAATCCCTCTTGGCTGAAAGTGAAGCATGGTGACCTCCGTGTCGATCTGAGTTTTTCTAAAGCCCGCTAAAGGTCCCTTTTCTGTGGGTGGGCCTGGACACGGGGTTCAGGGTGGGGAGGCAGGCCGGTTGGAGGGTCCCTGAGCCGTCATGGTGGAACCGGCTCCGGAGGCCCACGTGAGCGGGGCTCACGTCATTGAGAAAAGGCTGCCACTGACCCCGGCCGTGCCAAGCCACGCACCGCCCTCCTTCCCTCCTTCAGGTGGGGAACGCTGTGCCGCCGCCTCTGGCCAAAGCCATCGGCTTGGAGATCAAGCGCTGTATGTTGGCCAAAGCTCGAGAGAGTGCCTCAGGTACGGTGGGAGCCGCTGGCGTGCAGGTCGGGGCCCGGGGCCCTTTCCTCAGGCTGCGTGGCCTGGCTCAGATGCCAACCCAGGCTGGGAACGTAGGGAACCCCTGGGAGCAGGGCGCGGTCTCCCTCTGTTCACTCAGAGCTGCTGCACGTCTCACTTGGAGGGCCATTAACATCGACACCTGGCTGCTAACCTAGTTCTCGATTTTTCTCTTTTTTTTAAGTATGTGTCTTTTGCGAGAGACAGGGAGGGGGGAGGGGGAGAGAGAATTGTAAGCAGGGCCTGCGCTGTCAGCACAGAGCCCGACATGGGCTCGAACCCACGAACCGTGAGACCATGACCGGAGCCGAAATCAAGAGTTGGAAGCTTAATCGACTGAGCCACCCAGGGGCCCCTAGTTCTGTTCGTTACGCTTGCCCGTTGCGTCGTGCAGGGTCGTGCGTGTTCTCTGCGATGACTCTACCTTTTATTTCTCTTTAGTGAAAATCAAGGAGGAGGAAGCTACCAAGGACTAGTTTTGCCCTCCCGTCACCCTTGTTTCTGGCACCAGGGATCCCCAACATGCACTGATGTTGTATTTTTAACATGTCAAAATCTGTCAGTTCAAATGTGTTGTACACGGTGTTTGTGGCCTTGGCTGACATGAAGCTGTTCTGTGAGGTTTGCTTATCAACTAATGACTTAGTGATCAAACTGTGCCGTACTTTGTGCATTCTGGATTTTAAAAGTTTTTTATTATGCGTTATATCAAATCTACCACCGTATGAGTGGGAATTAAGACTTTATGTAGTTTTTATATGTTGTAATATTTCTTCAAATAAATCTCTCCTATAAATCACCCTGGCTGGTGACTTGTGATTTACGTAGGGCTTCTGGCTGACTCTTGGCTGAGCCCGGATGAGAATGGGCTCTCAGAGCTGCAGGTGATCCCATAGACGTGTTTGTCCGAAGTTAGATCATTCCGCATGTGCTATGCCTGTGTTTGGGGCTGAGGGTTAACTTGTTTCAGTTCTGGCTGAGACCCAAGTGAATCTCGCTTAGTGTGGCTTCCAGGAGAGCCTTTTAAAGGAACGGTCTTAGTTGGCCTTCCCCATTGTAGCCCTTCTGTGCTCTAGAATGGACTGTGATGCCTGGTGGTGCAGCAGCCATCTGTGACCATGAGCGTGGAAGCCCGTGTAGTGGGTGAGGGGGGAAGAAGACAGGAGTCCCTCGGAGCCCTGGCCTGGTCCCCCCAGACAGACCCTTTATTTAAGAGTCTGTTAGGTAGGCTTTTTCCATCCTTTCAGCCTAATTCAATCCTACTGAATTCTAAATTTTTTTGTGTGTAATGTTTATTTCTTTTAGAGGCAGAGAAAGCACAAGTGGGGGAGGGGCAGAGAGCCGGAGACAGAATCCGAATCAGGCTGCAGGCTCTGAGCTGTCAGCACAGAGCCCGACGTGGGGCTTGAACCCATGAACCAAGAAATCATGACCTGAGCCAAAGTCGGAAGCTCAACCGACTGAGCCATCCAGGCCCTCCGCACACCCCCCCTGTTTTTTCTTCAATCCTACTAAATTCTAAAACCATCAAACCTCTTTGGTTTGTCTCTGGGAAAGGACTTCCTGTAAAATGCCAACAAAGCAGAAGCAGACAAAGAAGTGTCAGTCACCAGCACACACGACTGGGTCAGACTTTGGACTTGGCACATGTAAAAGCCTAGTGGGTACTCTTACAGCGGCTGCATGAGGTGTACAGACTTCTGGGGAAAACTTAAGGACAAGCCTGCCTTTCGAAGTATAGGGTCAGCCCTGATTATTCAGATATTCTTTTATGTCCCTCAGTGTTTCAAAATTTCAAAGTCTTCATCTAGATACTGCCTTTTTTTGGGGTGGGGGGAAGCGAGAGCACACGGGTGGTCGGGAGGGAGAGAGAATCGTAAGCTGGCTCCCCACGCCCAGCGCCGAGCCGGACACAGGGCTCCATCCCACAACCCCGGGAAGGTGACCTGAGCCGAAATCGAGAGTCAGGGGCTCAACTGTCTGAGCCACCCAGTCACTCCTAGGTGCTGCATATTTCTTAAAAAAAATTTTTTTTGTAATGTTAATTTATTTTTGAGACAGAGAGAGACAGAGCATGAGCAGGGGAAGGGGCAGAGAGAGAGGGAAACACAGACTCCAAAGCAGGCTCCAGGCTCTGAGCCATCAGCACAGAGCCCAGTGCGGGGCTCGAACTCACAAGCGGTGAGATCATGACCTGAGCTGCAGTCGGAGGCTCAACCAGACTGAACCACCCAGGCATCCCATGTACTACAGATTTCTTAACTGGATTCCTAGGTATTTAATCCTTTCATTCCTACCGTAAATGGGATTTCTTTTTTGTTTTCTGGTGGGAGGCAGGGAAGAGGCTCCTTTCTTAAGCAGTGGTTCTTTGCTTCTACAGAAAGATTGACTCGTATTGATTATTGACTTTGTGTACTAGGTGGTTGTTTTGTTTCGTTTTACCCAGCCAACCTGAATTCCCTTATTTTCGTGATTTTTTTTCCAGTTGGAGTCTGTGTTTCGGGTGTGCAACATGCTAACCAAGAACTTGAGGATTCACTTTAGCGTAAGTGGTAGAAGCTGTTTTCCGCTGTGGCTCAGCCATTAGGTCTCAGCTGGGCAGCGGGCTGTCCCTCGAGGGGTGGCCCAGGTGAGTGACTGCCTTTTGAGGCACACCTGCCTCCGTGTACCCCGAGAGCACTAGCCTGAGCCAGGCTGTGGACCAAGGGGGCGCTGCTGCGCTGGTGTGGGGCAGAGGGAGGGGACGTGGCTTCCAGCAGCTTCCGCTGCCCTGCCTGCCTGGCAGAGAATGTTCTTCCTTCTGTCAGAGTTTAGTTCAGCCTTTTCGTGGGAAGGAAACCCTAGTGGAATTGGGGACGTGACAAGAATAGTGATTGTAGTAGATTGCGGTACATTTGATCGATGAAATCCCCTGATGGCTCAAAGCCTCGTGACCATTTGAGGTGACTTATTAAACACAATGGCTGCACTTCGAGATCATTCAGAGGGGGAACTCAGGCCTTCCTTGCGGCACGAACTGTATTTAGTACGCAGGTGGTGCCCACCGGTGAGGAGAAAGCTCTGTCTGCAATAGAATGGCAGTTGATAAATGCAGGTGAGAGAATGGATTTCGATGATCCTTTTGTGGCCTCTGATCTAATGGACTCAGTCAAGAATCATGGCTGTGCTTGGGGGTCTTCTTCCTGTGACTGAACCTTGCTTTCTTCCCCTCTGGATTTCATTAAGGTGTGTAGATCTTCTAAGCGCAGCTGAATTACTTTTTTTTTTTTTTTTAACGTTTATTTATTATTTTTGAGACAGAGAGCGACAGAGCATGAGCAGGGGAGGGGCAGAGAGAGAGGGAGACACAGAATCCGAAGCCGGCTCCAGGCTCCGAGCCGTCAGCACGGAGCCCGACGTGGGGCTCGAACCCGCGAACAGCGAGATCATGACCTGAGCCGAAGTCGGGTGCTTCACCGACTGAGCCACCCAGGCGCCCCCTCAGCTGAATTACTTTTTACGCGTGTGCCTGCCTGTGTCATCACCCCTGCTCAGGTGGACGTGTTAGAAACTCTCATCACCCTGGGAGGATGCCTGGCACCCCTCCCTCCACCCTCAGAGAGCCTCTCAGTTCTGACTTCAGGTAGTGGTTTGAGGATTTCACACAAGTGCTATCGTGTGGGGCCACTTCCTTTGTGTCTCTGATGCGGATTCACGTCACCGTGGGTATCAGTTTGCTCCTTTATGGCTACATTGTGCCGCTGTAGAGAAGCACACAGTTACCTCTGGCTGCCCATTCATCTGCCGATGGACTTTTGACTTGTATTATGGGCTCCATCGTGTGCCCCCAAAACTCGTGTTTCAGCCCTGACCCCTAGGACCTCAGAATGTGAGTGTCTTTGGAGATGAGGCCTTTACAGAAATAATGGAGTTAAAATGAGGTCATTAAGGTGGACCCTACTCCAATATAAGGACCATGTGATGACACAGGGAGAAGATGGCCGTCCCCAAGCCAAGGAGAGAGGCTTCGGGAGGAACCAGCCTGCCCGACGCCTTGACCTTGGACTTCCAACCTGCAGGAATGTCCTTGACCCCCAGCCTGTGGTGCTTTTGTGGTGGTAGCCCTAGCCCACTAAGCCAAGCGGTGCTTGGCCATTGTGAATAAAGTGGCTTTTAGCCATTGTGAATAAAGTGGCTACGGACGTTCGTGTGCACATCCTAACACGCGGGTCCTCGTGGACGTGCGTTTGTTTCTTATGGAAAATACCAAGAAGTGGAATTCGGTCTACACGGGGAGATCTAGCGAATCGCCCCGAAGCTGCCGCGGTATCCCCGGAGGATGCATTCCGTGTGTGCGTGTCCTCACTCCCCTCCTCGTGTGCTTCGCACAGCTGGTTTGCTGCTGTCCTGTGGAGATTCTGGGCGTGGGAAGCATGTTGGTGCTACAAGGGAGGGCTGGAGGAGAGGGACTCGGGGGCTTTTTTTGTTATCCATCCACCCTCGGACTCCAGCTTCTCCCTACGTCCCTACGCTCCCTTGGGGCCTCTTGTTTTTCCTTGGGAGATACCTGACTTTTTGTAAAAGTCATACATGATGTTTGAGAAAAAGCATTTCGCTTATTTAAAAAAAATATTTTTTCGGTGTTTATTTTTGAGAGAGAGACAGAGTGAGCGGGGGAGGGACAGAGAGAGAGGGAGCCACAGAATCCGAAGCAGGCTCCGGGCTCTGAGCTGTCAGCACAGAGCCTGATGTGGGGCTTAACTCACGGACCGTGAGATCACGACCTGAGCCGAAGTCGGACACTCAACTGACTGAGCCACCCAGGTGCCCCAAGAACTATTCCGGGGCGCCTGTGTGGCTCAGTCGATTAAGTGTCCGACTCTTGATTTCAGCTCAGGTCATGCTCTCATAGTCACGGGATTGAGTCCCATGTCTGGCTCTGTGCTGGGCATAGAGCCTTCCTAAATTTCTCTTTCCCTCTCCCTCTGTCCCTCCCGTGCTCATGCGCTCTCTCAAAAACAAAACAAAACAAAACAAAAAAACCAAAAAAGCATAAAGTGCGTAATTTTATGTGTATACCTTTATTTAAACCAAAATAACGTATACACAGGGTAAAAAAAAAAGTTAACTATAGGAGAAAAGTCCAAACAAAAACAAGCTTTCTTCCCCTGATGCCTTCCTCTTGAAGCATCCCTCAGACACAGTTTGAGATTCCTTTTCGGAAAATAGTTCGCATGTGTCTACCTATATGTGCTACTAAACATTTACACGAATGGGTCCCAATATCATCTGCCATTTTACATCTTCCTCCCTCCTCGTGTCTTGGAGATTTTTTTTTTTTTAAGCCACAAATCGGGAGTGCCTGGCTGCCTCGGTCAGTAGAGCATGCGGCTCTTGGTCTCGGGGTCATGAGTTCGAGCCCCATGTTGGGGGCAGAGATTACTTAGATAAACTTTAAACATAACCACAAATGGATCCGGTTCTTTGACGACTGCAGAGCATTACACAGATTGTGGCATAATATACTGTAATCTATTTAACCTATGAGCAGATAGCATTTCCAGTTTTTTCTATCACGAACGAGACTGCACATGTATCTAATTTTTACATCTTCACATGCATTTACAAGTTTTCTCACAGGTTGAATGACTTGCTTGCTCTAAAGAAACAGATATGGGTGAGATGGGTGAAGGTGATTGAGAGGTAGAAAGTTCCAGTTTTAAAGTAACCAAGTCATGGTGGTGAAAACATAAGGAAGGCAGTCAATAATATTGGAATAACGTGGTATGATGACAGATGGTGACCGCACTTCTTGTGGATGCTGCATTTGTGCAATTGTCAAATCGCTGTCATGCACACCTAAAACTGATAGAATATTGTAGGTCTTTGCCACCATAAAACAAAATACACATATGTTCATTTCAAGTTTTAGTGGATGTTGTCTGTCGAATTTCCACCCAGAAAGTTTGCATTGGGGCGCCTGGGTGGCTCAGTTGGTTGAGCATCTGATTCTTGATTCCGGCTCGGGTCATGGGTCCCAGAGTCGTAGGATAGAGCCCTGAGTTGGGCTATGGGCTGACATCGTGGAGCCTGCTTGGGATTCTCTCTCTCTCTCCTCTCTCTCTCTGCCCCTCCCCTGCTCGCTCTTGCTCTCTCTCTCTCTCTCTCACAATAAATAAATAAACTTAAAAAAAAAATAAAGGCCTTGTCTAGAAGAGTTGGTTTTGGAGGGCCACAAGCCATTGTAATACCTAAGGCCAAGAATTATTGTTGGCCCCCTTGGGAGCCATGTGGCTCCCACTGAGAATAATACTCTAAAGGGAGAGTTGGGCAATAAACAAATAAGTGGAAAAGGTCACATCGGAGAGCCAAGAATGTTAGGAGGGAGAATGAAATGGAAAAGGAGGGAGAGAACATCTTGATCGTTGGAATCAGGAAAACTCTTCCCAGACTTAGGAAGACCAGCCTTGATTTCTTCAGCGGCAAAACGAAAATGATAATTTCCTCCTCACGGTGCCTGGCCTACAGTAAGCTCTCAGTAAGTGAGCTTTATAGTTATTACGTTTTTAAAAAACTTTTCTCAAAGGTAAATGGACCGCTCCTCCGCTCAGACTGGGGGCCCGCGCCCAGCGGCTCACCCAGCTGGCATCTCCACCTCCGTCCGCAGAGGGCGCTGTGGGCGCTGCGGCCGGGCCGCTCTAGGCGGCACGGGAAGTCTCGTGCTCCCTTCACTTCCGGTCTCTGGCCCAGGATCGGGCTGCGTGGAGAGGCTCGTGAAATGCCGACTGGAGACTTTGAGTGAGTCGGGGGTCCCGGAGCGAACCCTGGGAGGGGGGCTGGGGGGCCTAGGGAGCACCACGGGGCCTGGGTACGTCGAGGCGGCGTGGGCCTGGCCTCGCTGACCCAGCCCTCCCCTCCGCAAACTTCTTGCAGTTCGAAGCCCAGCTGGGCCGACCAGGTGGAGGAGGAGGGCGAGGACGGTGAGTATGCCCGGTCGTCCCCGGTCACCTCAGCCAGCCCCCGGGCCGGTCGCTGCCGCCTGCTCCGACCCTGCCACCGCGGTCCGATCCCGTAGGCCCCATCGCGGCGGCCTCTGTCCCGCGCCATCCTCCGGGCCAGCCTATCGCCAGTTCCAGATGATCGCTGGCCCGGCCCTCCTCCCGTGCCACCGCCCAGCCCTCGTAGCTGCTCCGGGGAGGAAGTTGTAGCAGCCCGCCTCCTGCCTCTATGCCTGCGCCGGGAGGGCTTTATGGGCTGCCCCCACTTCCATCCTTGCGGTTGCTCGAGGTTACTCCAGCCAGCCCCACGTCCGGGCACGGCTGTCCCGGGGCAGTTCTTCGCCAGCGCCCAGCCCTTGTCCCGCCTTCCCGGGCTCCTGGTGTGGGCCTCCACCCAAAGGGCCCTTCATTTTGTCTCGGGCGCCCCCGCTCCTCCAGCTCACCCTTCCTCCCCACACTCTATTTGTAGACAAATGTGTCACCAGCGAGCTCCTCAAGGGCATCCCTCTGGCCACTGGCGACACCAGCCCGGAACCCGAGTTAGTGCCGGGAGGTGAGTGGCGACCTCTGCTCCATTCGGGGCTGCCTCTCCCCAGCGGTGTTCCCTTCTGGTCCCCATTCCCCGGGGCGCAGCTCCCTCACCTCTCCTCTCTCCCAGCTCCGCTGCCGCCTCCCAAGGAGGTCATCAATGGAAACATTAAGACGGTGACGGAGTACAAGATAGATGAGGACGGCAAGAAGTTCAAGGTGAGGCTGGTGGAGGAGGTGGGTGCCCTTGCTCTTGGGGGACTTGCGCCGGGAGGGGACGGCGTGTGGGTGTTGGGTGGGTTGGGCTGGCTGGCTCCAGGTGCCTCAGAGACACGGGAAGTCCGAGCCTCTCCCTTCCCGTCCACAGATCGTTCGTACCTTCAGAATTGAGACTCGGAAGGCCTCAAAGGCTGTTGCGAGGAGGAAGGTGAGACCCTGCTCCGGTCTCGGGGGCTCCCCCGGGGCTGGCTCAGAGGAATTAGGCACCTTTTTTCTGGTGCCTTTAGTTTTAGGCACCTATTGTGTTGGAGCACGGCTGAGGTCGGTGTGTGTTCTGCTGGGGCGCTGAAAAGTCGATGGGGTTAGATTCTCAGTCCTCTCAGCTTGTCCACCAGGAGGAACGGAGCCAAGCCCTCCCCTGAGGTGGTCACAGCAGTTCCTGATCGACTGGGCTGCACGCTTGGGGAAGAAGTAACGATAAATACGTTTGGCACAACTTTCTGTGCCCTTTCTCTGTGCCAGACCCCGTGCCAAGTGCTCTGCGGGAAGTGTTCTCTCATCGGATCCCCCTAGCAACCCTGGGAGGCGGGGAGCATTTGTGGTCCCCGTCTTCTAGGGGAGGAGGCCAAGGCCTAGCTTGTTTAACTAGCTCAAGGCCCCTCATGGTCTGGGTGACCCCTGCACGCCCCTGAGCATCGCTTCCTGTGGGAGCTGGCCCACCTACTGTCACGGGTCCCCGGGAATGGTTGGCTGTGCGGCTGCTTCCTGCCGGGCCTTGGCTCTCTCATCTGGAACTTGGGGCTGAGAGCTGTCCCTACCTGCCTCCTGGAGCCGGCATGAGGTTGAGGCCCGGCACATGCCAGGAGTGGTACACACTAGGAAACAGGAACTGTCATTGTCACCGCTCGGGGGGGGCTTTCGGGGAGGGCGAAGAATGTGGTTCAGGCCCCGACAGGCTACTGTGGTCTGGGATGTCAGCGAAGGGGGTCCCACGTGGCCTTAACCTGTCCCTCATCCCGCCCCGAGCCCAGAACTGGAAGAAGTTTGGGAACTCAGAGTTTGACCCACCGGGGCCCAACGTGGCCACCACCACAGTCAGTGACGATGTGTCCATGACATTCATCACTAGCAAAGAGGTGAGTGGGGCAACACGGCAGGGCCAGTGGCTGTGTTGGTGGTGGCCGGGGTGTGGCAGTCCCGCTCTGAGCGTCCCCTGACTGCCCGCCTAGGATCTGAACTGCCAGGAAGAGGAGGACCCAATGAACAAGCTCAAGGGCCAGAAGATTGTGTCCTGCCGCATCTGCAAGGGTGACCACTGGACTACCCGCTGTCCCTACAAGGACACTCTGGGGCCTATGCAGAAGGAGTTGGCGGAGCAGCTGGGCCTGTCCACCGGCGAGAAGGAGAAGCTGCCTGGAGGTGCCCGGGCCTGGGGATGCGGCTTGGCGGTCCGTGGGGTGGGGGCGGGGAGGACCGCGTGCACCTCCGGGAGGGTCCTTGGTCTTCACCTGCCGTCTGGGGACGGGGCCGTCCCCCTCGCCAGTTGTCCTCGCACGTCAGCACCGCGAGGCTGGCTGCAGCCTGGGTGTGCGTGAGAGAGCATGGCTGGGTTGGTGACTGCTGGTGACGTTGTGCATCCTTTCTGGTTGGGGCTGGCAGACCGTTGCTTTCCACGGCTGTGTCTACACCGCACATGCTTGAGACTTGCCAGCTGTGATTCTGTTGTGGACTCGAGTGTGCCGTGTCTGCCACAGACACGACCACGGCTCTGTGTGCACGTGTGTGTGTGTCTAGACAGTTCTACACCTGTGACTTGATATGCAGCATACGTGGCACTTGCCTGAGTGTGTGGGACCTGGGGACTGTCCCTGCCGTGTTCGTGTGTTGTGAAGCTGAGCAGTCCTCTGGCCCTCAGCTAAGATTGCCTTGGGTTGCATCAGCGTCTGTGGCTTCTTCGGACTTCCTGAATGTGACCTTTATGTCCATGTGGCCACGGGGCCTGAGAACCGGCCAGATGCATGCAGTTTGATAGACGGTGCCTGGCCCGGCTTGGGGCCAGAACTGCCAGCATCCTGGGGTGGGCCTGTCCCTCATCTGCGCCGGGTGGCGCCTGACCCAACTGCTTTGGCCTCCAGAGCTGGAGCCGGTGCAGGCCGCCCAGAACAAGACCGGGAAGTACGTGCCCCCGAGCCTGCGGGATGGGGCCAGCCGCCGCGGGGAGTCTATGCAGCCCAACCGCAGAGGTGAGCCGGCGGGAGGGCGCCTCCCGTTCCCCCCGTGACGATCCTTTGTCCGGGGCCTGGTGAGGGCTGTTCTCTTACCAGCTGCCTCTCCTTGCCTGTCCAGCTGACGACAACGCCACCATCCGTGTCACCAACCTGTCCGAGGACACTCGCGAGACTGACCTGCAGGAACTCTTCAGGCCCTTTGGCTCCATATCTCGCATCTACTTGGCGAAGGACAAGACCACTGGCCAGTCCAAGGTGGGCTGGTGGCTGTGGGGGTTGGGGAAGGGGTCGCCTGGCCTGGTTGTGCCCCTGACTCTGCCCCCCCCCCCCCCCCCCCAGGGCTTTGCCTTCATCAGCTTCCACCGCCGTGAGGATGCCGCACGTGCCATCGCCGGGGTGTCTGGCTTTGGATATGACCACCTCATCCTCAATGTCGAGTGGGCCAAGTAAGACCGCTTCTGCACCCCTGCCTCCTGCCCCCTTGTCACAGCCAACACTCAGGCAGACCGTAGGCCCTGCACCAGTTTAATAGCCAAGCTTGTTCCGAGGGACGGGTCATTTACTGTCCTTTTCTTAAGGAGGCCCCACTGCGCCTTGTGCACCCTGCCCCCCCCCCCCCCCCCATTGCCACGGAGGCCCCAGTTGTATGTAGCAAGGAGTCTTAGAATTCCTTTTGGGATCTGAACTCCTCCCCCACAGGCTGTTCTCACCACCCGTTTCTCTCTTCAGGCCGTCAACCAACTAAGCCAGCAGCCACCGGCCCCCAGGGCCCCCACAGAAGGCAGCTCCTCCGAGCGCAGGGCTCCCGGCAATAAAGAGGTTGCGGTTGTCACGTGCTGTCTTGTTTATTCACCTTGTCTAGTCACCTGCTCTGTGGCTAGTGGGGGCCAGCCTTCTCCGGGATCAGGGCTTCAGGCAGAAGTTCCTGCCCTCCCTGGCCTGGGCACCTTCAATCCCCCATCAGGTCTTTCTGTAGACCACGGAGGAAGTGGCGGTTTGGGGCCTGCCATGCTCTCAGATGGATTCCAGGGCAGGCGGCAGTGGCTCAAAATAGGCCAGGTCGTCGGCTCAGCTCGGGGGACTAGGACCCCGAGGTTTTGGGGGTGGCTGTGACATTGAGGGGCAGGACTTGGCCAGAGCTCCCGGCGTCCTCGGGGGGTTGGCTCTCCCCGCAGCCGAGGCAGCTTCCTGGACCGGGGCGGCAGCCGAGGCTGGGTGCCACAGCCATGTAAAGCAGAGGGTGGATGCAGATGGCCACGGGCATGAGGCCCCGCATCACCTGGTGGCTCACGTAGGTCCTCCAATCCAGCGCCGCCTCGGCCTCGGCCGAGTTAGCGAAGCCCGGGCAGCGGGCTCTCCAGTGCTGTCGGGTGGACACGTTGAGCACCAGCGTCACGTAGTAGGGCACGTAGGAGCCGGCGTAGAGGGCCATGCCGCTGGCCACCAGCACCGCCACACGCAGCTTCTCGGCCGCCGTCATGCCGTGGCTGCGCAGCACCGCCCACCCGAGGGCGCCGTAGGCCGTCAGGGTGAGCAACAGCGGCAGGCCGCAGCCCGCCGTGGCCAGCGCCAGGCTGTAGGCTCTGTAGGCCTCGAGGCGCTGGTCCGCCGTCCCCAGGCACTTGGTGCAGGCCCCCGGCCTGGCCACAGAGCAGTCCCCCTCCTGCTGCGGCCGCTTCAGGTGGGAGAAGCCGAGCGTGGGCGCGGCCAGCACGGCGGCCAGCACCCAGCCGGCAGCGCTGACGGCCCAGGCGTGCTTGGCGCGCAGGCTGCTGCGGGTGAAGAAGGGGTGGACGACGCCCAGGTAGCGGTTCAGGCTGATGCAGGTGATGAAGAGGACGCTGCCCAGCAGGTTGCAGGTGAAGAGGAAGCGCTCCAGGCGGCACGCCAGCTCCCCGTACTGCCAGTTTTTGGGGGGGTAGAGGTAGGCGGCCAGCGGGAGCAGCGTCAGGGCGTAGAGCAGGTCGCTGACGGCCAGCTGTGCGGAGAAGACCACGGCCGGGTGCCACGGGCGCCGCTCCTGCGTGCCGAAGCGGTATAAGGCGAAGCCGTTGCTGGCCGCGGCCACCAGGAACTCAACCACCAGCGCGGGCCACAGAAAGTCTTCCTGGAAACGACCGAGGACGCGATCGGCGGCGGCCGAGAAGTTGGTCGGGCAGGGTATGGCACCTGTGGGCAGATGGTGTCACCAAGTGAGCGCCGTCCCTCCTCGCGTGGCTTTTGATGCCTTCAGAGCCCAGTCCTTCAGATTACGTACCACGTGGCGGGCTGCACCAGCCCTCTGGGGACACACTTTTTTGGAGTCCTTCCCATGCCCAGGAGGGGACACCAGCCACAGCAACTTCTTACGGAGGAAATTGGGCCCAGAAACGTCAGAAGCCCGAGTCCTTTCAGGTGATATCTACTAGGCTTGCTCTGGGTCCTGAATTCCAGAACTAGGTAGTCATTGCCTTCACGTGACAGCCATAAGCCAGCAATGACAATCCACAACCACCAGGCCTGCGTGGAGGAGGGGGAGTCCGGGGGAGTCCCCAACCCCACCGTAGCCCTCCCAAATCCATCAAGCCTTGCTGCCTCCACCTTCAGTCAGTCACTTTCTCAGTGCCAGAGGCACTGGCCTCCCAGCTCCCAACGACCTCCCTACGTGTTCCCCCCACGGCCTCCAGAGGGCACCCAAAGACACCCGAATCAGGTGGCTTTCACCTTTGAGGCTCCCTCCTCACTGGGAGGAAAAGGCAGTGCTCACCTCTGCCACGGAGGGGCCCCAGGAGCAAACCTCCGTCCAGCTGCTCCCTCTCATCTCCCTGTGACTCATTCCCTATGTCTTTCCCACACTAGCTTTGTTTTTTTCTTCCCACACTGGCTTTCTATTCCTTAAGGCACATTCCACCTCAGGGCCTTTGCACTGATTCTCTCTTCCTGAGTCACCAGTGCCCCCACTCACCTCCTGGTCTTTAGCCCTGAGAGGGTTTTTTTTGAGAGGCATATTCTGACCCTCTATTATCACAACTGCACCCTGTCCCCCTTATTTCTGCAAATCCTGTGCTTCCATCTGACTACTGTTGAGAGGGAAAAAAAAAAAAACAAAAAAACAAACCCAACCCAGAAGACCTCTCCTGAGGGCAGGGAGTGCCCCACAACTGGCTTCCCAGAGCCCAGAACAAGGCCTGGGACCAGCAGCACGGACCAGAACAGAGATCTGGAATGGATTCCCTCTCATGTACCCAACTTAGCCTCAGCTTTGGGTGCACAGCCTGCTCCCAGTCTGTCCAGCAGGCTGGCCACGAGTTCCGTGCAAGGTGCCAGCGGCCCTCCCTCCCCCACGCGACTGCTTCCCCAACCACGCTTCTGCCTCCTCGTCCCATCTCCGCCCTGGGAGGAAGTCCCTGTCCAGACGTGATTAAGTCCCTCCCGTCTGCCTCCCAGGAGCCGGCTACCCCCAGCCTCGGTCCTGGGCAGCGCCACAGGGGCCAGGACCCTCACCTGATGTGGCAGCAGCCATGGCCCACGTGCCCTGCCTCCGGGTCCAGCGCCGAAGCCGCGCCACCAGCACTGGTGCCGAGCCGAGCCGAGCCGGTGCCGAGCTAACCAGCGGCGTGGCGGGCCCCTTCCTTCCCAGCAGCCCCACCCTCTTTCTCTCAGCGCTGGCAGCTCAGCTCCGCCCACTGCCAACACCAGCCAGCTTCGCTTCCACCCCCGGCTTCCTTCCTCCTCACACTTTGCCCTCCAGAGCAGCCCAGTCACTGGCTTGCAGGTAACGGGGACCTGGGGGGTTAGGCTGGGGACGGGCCCAGGACACCCCGAGGCACCAGACTGCATCTGCCCATCGCCCTCACCTGCAAAACAGTTCCTGCGTGTCCACTGCTCAGGATGTGGGCGCGAACCTAGCCCGGTTCCCAGAAGCTCCTGGCCCCAAGCCTCTGGGCTTTCTACCACGGGACTCCAGCTCTCCCCATTCCCAATGCAGACGCAAGACTCACGGGAAATCAAGCATTCACCAGCGTGGGAGGTTGGAGAAAACCGCTCCTTTATGAAAGGAAACCGAGGGCTGCCCCTGGAGGCCCAGGTGGAAGCCCAGGGCAAAGGCTCTTGGGCCCCAATTTGGGGCATTCCATCCACTGCACCAGCCTGGCCTCAAACTGCTTTCTTAGGTGGCCGTGCTCGGCCCCGCCTGTGCTCCCAGGCAGCTCCTCTGCGTTCCAGCTTGGCCTGGGCCCGCTGGGGCCTGCCCTTGGCCTTTGGAGGCCTCCGGTCAGCGCCTCGATCTGGCCTCTGCCCCCTTCCTCGCTGCTTCTTGCCTGGGGGCCCGGCAGGCCGTCTTCGTTTGGCTGCCTTCGGAAACATGTCTGTGGGGAGAGACCACGTCAAGGCCACCAGGCCACAGGGACGGGCTCAAGGTGCCCAGCTGCACCAACCCCTGCCACATACCCTCATCAGGCTCCTCTCCCACTGCCTGGCGGAAATACTCGGCTTCATCCTCCTCTTCCTCTCGCTGGCCGGTCCCCTCTGGGGGGGCGCCGGGGTCCTCGGCATCGCTATCCCCACTGGCCTCCGCCCGCGCCCGCTTCATGCCTGCCAGGCTCTTCTTCCTGGAGGGAGAGATCATTTAGGGTGGCGGCCTGCACCTGAGACCCTGCCTCACCTGCACGGCCCACGGCCACACACCTGTGTGCCTCCCGCTGCTCCCGCTTGCGCACAACATTCTGGGCCTGCTGGGCCTGCCTCTGGGCCTTGAGCCGTAGCTTCTCCTCCTTGGCCGCCAGGATGGCCTGAAGCTCCTCTTCAGTCTTGTGCACTGAGCGGGAAAAGATGGGTCACGGAGACCCAGATGTGTCAGTGCACCTCGCGACCCACCCGTGAGGGCCTTGGACTCCCAGCCCCTTGCTTCCCCAGCCCCGTTCTCACCGAAACTGTGGAACAGCACGTTCCCCTCCCCAACACCCTCCTGGATTTTGATGAGCTGCAGGGTCATCCGGGGCCCAATCTGGAGGGACATAGGGGACGAGTCAGTCCTTCTTCAGGGCTGGGGGGAAGGGGGGGGTACTGACAGAGGAAGTCACTTCTGACCCTGGGCCTGCCTTGGGCTGGGCCTCACCTCAGTGAGCCGCACGGCACTCTGCTGGGCCCGCATGTTGCCGCGTCCCGCGACGGCTTGGGGCAGCTCTGTGATGTTGTGCTCCCCATCGGGCTCTGCCTCACTCTCGGACAGCCCGGCGCCCCTGTGCAGAGGACACACTGGTCAGTAGGAGATTCCAGGCTCCTGGAAAAGCTCTGGGGTCTCCGGCGCGGTAGTGATCTCCCCACCCGGTGCCCTCCTCACGTGGCCAATAGCTCGCTGATGTCCTGTAGACGGCTCATGTTGGGGAACTTCTCCTGTAGAAGCTTCTTCATCCCACGACTTGCGCCCACAGGAACGACTTTGATGCTACTGCAAGACCCAGAGTGTGAGAAGAGAGGTTAGGGATCCTGAGACTGGAGGTCAGCTCTGCCCCCCTCCCCTTTCCACAGTGCGTCAGGGCGTTTACTTTGAAACTGGACAATCACAGAGCCTCAGCAGGAGCGTTGTCATCAGCCACACGTGGAAGCCCTGCCTCCTCCCCTCCCCCCGCCCCTCAACAAGAGTACTCACTAATGACGAAAATCTAGCTCCTGGGAGTCAGGATTGTAGTTGATGAGAAGGCAGCGCTTGATGGTGTTTAGGTTCACCTGGAAGGGAGAGGCGAGGGCACAGCAACATGTCAACTGCCCACGGACTTCCCTGTGTGCTAGAGCCACAGCAGGCCCTGGCCCTGTTCCAGAAATCTCTCAGCAGGGAGATGTGGCACTGGGGGGACTAATGGAGTGGCAGGCGCACTGGCTAGAGTTCTTGGTTCTGAGGCCCACCGAAGCCGTCCACACTGTGGGTGGACTGCTCCCTGATGATTAGCATCGAACAGGCCTAACCTGAGACCAGCTGGTGCCAGGGATTAGGAACTAGGGCTCTGGAGCCAGACAGCTTAAAAAACCCAGTCCTGCCCTCTGCGTCTAACCTCTGACTAATGACTTCCCCTCTGTCAGTCTGTCTCCCCATCCGTCAACTGGTGTCCCAAGTACCTGGCACGCTGCTCAGGCTAATACTCAATCCCCACTCAAGAAATAAAGGACAATCAGGATCATTCTCCACCTTTCAGAGAGGAAGAAAGCTTACGAGGGAGTCTCTTACCCCAGGGTCACGAACACGTGAGGGAGATGTGACCTCAGGAGCCGGAGCGCTCTGCCTCCGCGCTGAGAGGCAAGGACCGAGCAAACAAGCCAAGGGCCTGCGTGTGGTACCTACTGTCCGCCCTTCCACCCTCACCTGCCACCGCCCCAGGCCCAGCCCACCTTGTGCACATTGATGGAGGGGAACAGGTTCTGGAACATGGTGGCCATGAGCTTCACATGCATGCCGTGGGGGCCGAAGCTGTTGAGCACCAGGAGGGGCGGATGGGCAAACTGCTGCTCGTGCATGCGGTGTCGGCGCAAGGAGGAGACCACGTCGCGCATTAGTGTGTACTGCAGGACGGGGGGAGGAGTGAGGCCTGACAGCCACACATGGCTGGCGCCCTCCCTGAATTCGTCCTCTACCCAACATGGCCCTCATTACCTCTGACCCTTACCTTATTGATCCGGAAGGTCAAGGTGGGGCCTCCTGGGAGGCGCATCAGCTTCTACGGGAAAAACAAAACAAAAGGATTGGTCAGAGTCAAGGTGTCCAGCTAGGCAGCAGGGAGTGGGAACCTCCGCCCCATCTCTTCAGAGCGTTTACTTTGAAGCCAGAATCATGGCAACTCAGAGGCATATGGGTTCATCGTGAGAGTTGGGGGAGGAGGAGGGCAGGGGGAAGATGAGGGGTGTGGATGTGTTAACTCACAAAATAGATGTTTGTCTCCGTTTTACTCAAGATCAGAAAGTGTGTGACCCCAAGGGGCCCCGCCACTGCCACACAATCCTTCAGAGTGTTTTTCTTTCGTATCTGAGAGTTACAAACACAAAATGGAAAGATCGTTAAGTATCCTCTCCCCGAGCAAGGGCTGTAAGCTGAAGCTCTTATGCCCCTTCTTGAATTTAACCTGTCGCAAAAAGAAAGGAGTGGAATGTTCTTGACCTCTAGAACTAACCCGACTTAAATTTGCTCGTTTACTGTGCCTGGCCCATTTTGCAGATGAGCCACCTGGGCCCTGCGACGTTAATTAACTTTCTCCAGGCCTTTGAGAGAACCGAAGTTTCCACTCTAGCTTTGCTAACTCTAGTCCCTTTTTAACCACCAGTCTTAGACATCCAGCCAAAACGGGTTCATCTGCGCCCCCTCGCAGCTGCCCCACAAAATCCGAAGAGGCAGGGACGATGGTCCCCATAAAGGTCCCCTTCTCCTGCCAGGGAGCCTGAAGGCTCGCGCGGTTCTGCGGTTGGAGCCACCTCCGTAGCGGCGAAGACGGGGCCAAAGGCTGATGGAGGCGGGGTGGGAGGTGCAGACCTGCAGGCGGGTGGCGGTGAGGGGCTCCATGACCCGACGAAGGTCCAGGCTGAGCTGCCGGACGCCGCGACCCGCGCGACCCCGCGCGAACACGAACGAGTGCGGCTGCGCGGCGTAGGCCTCGAGGTTGCGGAGCTGCGCCTGGGCGCGAGCACGCTTCTGGTGACGGGACTGCAGGGGCGAAAGGCGAGCGGTCAGCGCCACGGCCTCCGCAGGGACCCCACCCGCCCCCCACCGGTCCCCCACCGGCCCTGCCCGCGCCCCCGCCCCCAGGCCGCCGCGCCTCACCCGCCCCGACTGCCCCATGCCGCCAACTCCTCCGCTGGGACGCTTCTGCCGGGTGCTTCCGGCGCCGCGCCGCTCACTTCCGGCGCCGGCGAGTGGACGACGTGAGGCGGAACTGCGCGGTGACGTCACCAGGCGAGCAGAAAGCCACAGAGGGGTTGCTACGGAGACACCTGGTGCTTGTTTCTATGGAAACCGGGCGGGGCCAGTGTCTCAGCGAAGCGGCGCCGGCTTCGGAGAAATAAGTTGTGGGTTCGAATCCTACTTCGGCTCATTTATACCAGCTGGGCGATTTTGACAGCCATTTTATCCACTCTGAGGCTCCTACAAGTATTCTAAAGAGAGGATGGTACTCATTTCCCTTCTGATCCACTTACTAAGAAAGATGATGCACAATGCTTGGCACAAAGGCACCAGGCACTTGGGGAACAACCAGAGAAATGGGTAGAGCATAGCAATTACGTATATAGGCCCCCAGCTCCTGAGGGCCAGCGGTCTTCCCCGGGGGCCCTGTCTGCGGCGGAGAGATGGAAACTCCACATCACCTTCTGGAAACTCAGGGCAAGGCGGGCGCTTTGTGAATAACTCACCCCCTCCCGGTTTCCGCTCAAAGCCCCAGTCTTGGCCTCAGGCCTCTGGCTTCTTCCCCAGAACCTTGGGGTGGGGAAAAGGGACGCCCCCAACGTCTCTTTCCTGTCCCATAGGTTTCCTTCCACCATCTGCTTCCCCTCCCCCATTTGCTTCCTCTCTCCTGTCTCTCCTTCCCAATTCTTTCTCCTCTTCCCCTCCTCCGTCTCCCCTTCCCTATCCTTGTCTTCTTCCTATCTCTGTCTCCCTCTGCCCCACTTTGTCTCTGCCATCAATTGTCTCTTTCATTGCCTTCAAGTTTCCATCTCTCTTATGTCTCTATCCCCATCTCTCTCTTCTCATCCCTCTTCCTGACTCCCCCCCCCCCACCGTTTCTGTCCATCTCCTCCCATGTCTCTCCCCTTCTCTGTCTCTTGTACTCTCTCTCTCTCTCATCTGTCAGTCCCTCTCTGTGACTTATGAGGTTTCTTCTCTGCTGCCAATGGAGGAAGCTGGAGGGGGCTGCGGGTGGGGGGCCGAGGGGCCCAGTGTGGGGGGGCCCCAGCCCAGGCCTGGAGCCCAGCCTGGCAGCCTCTCTCAGATCTGGGACGACCATTTCCTCTTTCAGCCCGGGAGTCCACTCGGGTTACGAGTTCAGGACAGTAGGAACCAGGCGAAGGAGGCTGCTCCCTGAGAGTGTGTCTGCAGGTCAGTGAGGCCTTTGTGCAGGTGGGAGACCCTAGACCAGGCTCTGGGGGGGCTCTATGGGGGTCCCTTTGTACCTCTGAGGAATGACCGCATGGTTTCTGTCCCTGCATGATTTGACCTGAGGATGTGACAGTGTGCGTGGGAGACAAATGGGAACATGTACACTGTGGTGGGCAAGTGGGCAGGGACCAGGGTTTCACTGTCTACCTGGTTAGCGCCTCTGTGCTTGCCAGTGTGAGACCCCACTCTGCCCACAGGGTATTTTCCTTTAAGTCGTGGTGTGTGTGTGTGTGTGTGTGTGTGTGTGTGTGTGTCGCTGCCAGAATCTGTGCTATGTTTCCAGCCGTGTCTTCATATGTGCCTGTGCCGGGCAAATCCGCAGACACACACACAGATTCCATGTCTACCTACCTTTGTGGCTCCGTGCAGTGGTTTGTCTCACTGGGGACCCGTGTGTCTTGATTTCTGCCCTGTTGTGGGCACACGGTGTGTGGCAGGGTCAGGGTATATGTGTGTGAGTGCGGGAGCCAAGTTACCTGGGCTGAGTTCCACCGTTCTCCAGCTGTGTGGCTGTGGGCAAACCACTCACCCTCCCTCAGGCTCGGTTTTCCCTCTTGTAAAACGAGGCTTCGTGGGAACAAAGGTTGTGAAGGCAAAGGCTAAATGAGATAGAAGGTGTGGATTTTAGAGGCACGCCTGGCGGCAGCAGGTGCCAACGTTTCCTGTTGTCTTTCTCTGCGGTGTGTCTGTGTCCTCCCCCTGTCCTCCCCCCCCCCCCCCCCCGGCCTCACGGGGCCTGCAGCCTCCCACGCTCTGTGCTCTGCTGTGGGGGGAACATCCGGAGCACTGACCTGTGTTATCAGGCCCTGGTGGCCTGGGCAAGGGGGTCTGGCCATTCTGCCTCGGTTCTCATGCAAGAAATGATAAATATTTACAGTTGGAGCTCCTGGTCTCGGCACCACGGCTCTGCTTCCAAGCTCTGGAGGACAGGGGTGGTTACCAAGCCTCCTCCCTCCTGCTCTCCCACCAGCCTCTCCCCTTCCTCACTCAGAGGCTCCTCCTGGACCCTCAGCTCCTCCTGGGACTTCTCGTCTGCTGCAAGCCTTGCTGGACTCAGGGTCTTGGTCCCGAGAGGTGAGCGGTGAGAGGGAAGGAGGGCATGAGGACAGGGGGAGGCCGATTTTACCCGTTTGGCGACCCGGGCTTCTCCAGGCCTCCTTCGCACCCCAGGTTGAGCTCCTGGAAGGTGGTGGATGTTACACATGTAGTCTGGCTCCAAGGGGTGTGGTCCATCCCTGTCGTGGGGGGCCTGGTGTCGTCGAGGAGGGGGCAGGGAGAGCTCCGGCTTGGTGTGCATATATGATAGCAAATATGCCTTTCTCCAGCTCAGAACCTTCTGGAGCTCACACCTCACTCAGAGTGAAAGCCCAAGTCCTTCTGGGGCCCACGAGACCCTGCACGCTTGGCCCCATCCCCTCCCTGTTCTCATTCCTCCTGCTCTCCCCCTTGCTCGCTCTGTTCCAGTCTTACGGGCCTCCCTGCTATTCCTTGGGCACCTCAAAGGCTCTAGCTCAGGGCTTGCTTCTCCTGTGCCTGGAATGCTCTTACCCTTGTCTCTTCCTTCAGGTCTTGGCTCAAGTGTCCTCTTCTTAGTAAGTTCTGACCCCTCTGTTTCAGACGGCCCCCGTGGGCACCTGGGTGGCTCAGTCAGTTGAACATCCTCGCCTTGATTTCAGCTCAGGTCACCATCTCACAGTTCATGGGACCGAGCCCCTCATCGGGCTGTGCACCGACAGCACAGGGCCAGCTTGGGATCCTGTCTCTCCCTCTGTCCCTCTCTCTCTGCACCTCCCCTGCTCGCGTGCCTGCGGTCTCAAAATTAAAAAAATCTTAAAAAAAAAAAAGGCCTCTCATCCCAGAACCCCCAGCCGCATCCCCACTTAAGTGTTCTCACAACTTACCACCCTCTGACCTACCCACCATCCGTCTTCCCATCCAGGACGTCAGCTGCCTGGGGGCAGGGATTTTGTCTGTGTTGGTCCTGGGCGGGTCCGCTGCCTGGACCAGCTCTTGGCACACAATAGGCACGAAAGGAGCGTCTGCCGAATGTGTGAACAAGGTGATGTGTGTGACCTCGAAGACCTCAGAGGCACCTGCCCGTGCGTGTGGCCACCCGGACATGTGGGTTTGGACACAGTGGAACTTGGGGCAGACCGGGGTGACGTGTGGACGTGGGAGACGTGTTCTGAGTACTGGCAAGTGCGTGTGAGAGGCCTGCGTGTCCTCATCTGAGAGGCTGCAAGTGGCTGAACCCCAAGAGAGAAGACAAGGGGAGCCAGGGAGGTGGCCACAGTACACGCATAGGAGCTCACCTGTGTGAGCGGGGCAACACTTGGGAGGGTACGACAGAGCTGGGGCATGTGAGTGTTGAGGGGCGTGCACTGAACAAAACCCAGGCTCAGCCTCTGCGAGTGGATATTTTGGTGGAGGAACTCAGATAATAAACACCGGCAAACAAACGGGGCAATTCCAGAGGGAGACAAATGCTAAAATGACAAAGCGGGACTGTGATAGAGAGTGCCCAGGAGGAGCAATGCTAAATGGGGGTGGTCAGGGAGGGCTTCTGAGGAGGGGACATCTGAGCTAAGACCTGAGTAAGGAGAGAGAGGAGGCCATGTTAAAATTCCGGGAAGAAGGTTCCAGACCGAGGAAAGGGCAAGTGCAAAGGCCCTGAGGCAGGACTGTGCCTGGTGTGTTTGAGGAGCAACAAGGCCAGTGTGCCTCGAACACGGTGAGTGAGGGGTGAGTGGGAGAGGAGGGCAGGGAGGGGACAGGAAGAGGGTGCAGGGCCTTGTGGGGGCACGGGAAGACTTGGACTTTTGCTCTGAGTGAGCTGGGAGCCACAAAGGTTCTCTAGGAAAAGGAGAGACATGACCTGATTCTTTGGCAGCTGCGGGAGAAACAGACCAGAGGCCGATGGCAGACAACTGGAGGCCTGGGGGGCAGCTGATGTAAAGAAATCCAGATGGTGTCTTGAGCTGGGATCATGGTGGGGGGTGAGCATGGGGGAATGTGGAGGAATTCAGGGTCCAAACAGAAGAGCTGACAGGCCTGGCTGATAGGTTGGATCTGTTGTGAAAAAAAGAGGAGACAGGAATGACTCTGGGATTTGGGGAGATGGGGCCTCTGCTACTAGACTGAGTTAGTGAGACTTTATCTCTCACCCCACCTCACCCCTCTCACCCGTTCTCCTGCTCCTGCCTCCCCTTAAGTTCCTTTAATACATCAGGCACGGTCTAGCCTCAGGGCTTTTGCATGTGCTGTTCCCCCTGCCAGGGATGGTTCTTCCCCAGATATCCTCATTACTTCCTCCCTTACCTCCCCCAGGTCTTCCCTCCTTTCAAATTGCCAGGGCCCAGATCTCCACATCTGTTTTCCTGTTATCTTAACACCGGCAAATACACTCTATTAATCCCTATAGCTTATTAATTTTGTTTCTTGCCCATCAGGGCAGGAAGTTTTGTGTTTTGTTCCATACTGTAGTCCCTAGAACCGTGGCTGGCACACAGCAAGCACTCAATGAATGAATGCATGACATGCTGTCCCGCAGGGCTCCGGGAACCAAGTGGAAAGGCCAGGGTGGGATCCCTGGGGCATCTCAGCCTGGGGGCGGGGACCTGGAGCAACGCGGGTTTGGCGCAACCCGAGAGTTGGGGGCCCGGCTAGGCTCCCGGGACTCCCCTCCTTCCTGTTCGTCCTCTGCCTTCAGGTCTGCCATGTCGGCGCCTCAGCTGCGCACGTTGCAGCTGCTGCTCCTGCTGGGCGCGACGTGGGCGCGGGCGGGCGCCCCGCGCTGCACCTACACCTTCGTGCTGCCGCAGCAGAAGTTCACGGGCGCCGTGTGCTGGAGCGGGCCGTCCGCCGCGCGCCCGGCCGCGGAGGCCGTGAACGCCAGCGAGGTGGCAGCGCTGCGCATGCGCGTGGGCCGCCACGAGGAGCTGCTGCGCGAACTTCAGCGGCTGGCGGCGGCGGATGGCGCCGTGGCCGGCGAGGTGCGCGCGCTGCGCAAAGAGAGCCGCGGCCTGAGCGCGCGCCTGGGCCAGCTGCGCGCGCAGCTGCAGCACGAGGCGGGGCCGGGGGCGGGTCCAGGACCGGGGGCGGAGCCCGCTGCTCTGCTGGCGCTGCTTGGGGAGCGCGTGCTCAACGTGTCAGCCGAGGCGCAGCGCGCCGCCGCCCGCTTCCACCAGCTGGATGTCAAGTTCCGGGAGCTGGCGCAGCTGGTCACCCAGCAGAGTGGCCTCATCGCCCGCCTGGAGCGCCTGTGCCCGGGGGGCACGGGTGGGCAGCAGCAGGTAACCTTAAAGCTGGCCAGGAATCGTAGCCACTTCCTGTTTGCATCATTTGTAAGATGGGGCTCTTGCAACCCCACGCACGATCTCTGAAACGCAGTTTTGAAATCCGAAAAGCTCCAAATACCAGATTCCTACTTCTCCTTCCACAGCTCATTTGGATCAGAACGCGACTGGCGACTACCTAAAGTCTTTACTTATCCACTTAATATAAATATTCATAGTGCCTGTAATCAAGCATATTATTACGTAAAGACCAAGGATCCATGTTAGGGAGGTGTTATGTGATATAAATATAGACCCTGTGCTACTGTTCTAACTTCTGTTATATTATTTTTAATTCTGGAACATGGCTGGCCCTAATTTTGAATAAGATTGTTGCTCCGTGACAACCCATACCTCACAAGGCTGTTGGGAGCATTCAGTAAGCTAATACTCATTGTTGGAGGTACTCTTACCATCAATACTTTACAGAAAAGGAGAGTCAGAGTCAGATAAGTTAAGCTGTGAACACCAGAGCAGGAATTTAAGCTCCGCGCTGCTCTTGACAGCTAGAGTTAGGCTTTGGGAAGTATCCATTCTAGGGCTGGGACGTGCCCCTGCCTGATCCACCCATCTGGGTGTTGGGAGATTTAGGGGCCCAGTGTCTTTTCAACTGAAGGCTAGTGCAATCACATCTGAGTCTCTTGGTCACCCCAGGTCCTGCCACCGCCCCTGGTGCCTGTGGTTCCTGTCAGTCTGGTGGGTGGCATTAATGATACCAGCAGGAGGCTAGACCCGGCTCCAGAGCCCCTGAGAGACCAGACCCTGAGACAGCAGGGGCCCTTGGCTTCTCCTGTGCCTGCAGGGCACCCTGCTGTCCCCACCAAACCGACAGGTAAGATGAGGGCAGGAATGTTGGGGATGTGAGAAGCTAGGGAGTTCCCAGTGCATTGTGAGGAGATGGAAACAGGAGCCAGGATTTTAATGGCAGATTTCTCTCATGGTAAGAGGACTGGAAGAAAGGATGCTTTTATTCTGGTGATCGAACAAGGAGCCATGGCTCTCATCCTGATAAAGACCAAGATCCTTACTGTGGTATGAAAATAGGAAAGGAAAGGCTTTTCTTTTGGTGAGGGGACAGGGAATTTAGGACTGCTTATTGGTAAGAATTTAAGCGAGCTCAGAGGGTCATGTTCAGGATTTCTACTCTGGTGAGGCTTTAGAACCAGGATTTAAGTACCCCAGGCTCCACATTTGCTGTAGCGAGAAAAGAATGACCCAGAGTATTAACTCAGGTAAGGACATGGGTACTGGGGCTCTTATTTTGGCCAGGGAATGGGAGAGGCAGGACTGCTGTTCTGGTGAGGGGATGAGAGAAGAATGCAGAGCTATATACCAACAAGGGGTTGGTTGGTCCAGGCTGTGCCTTCCCCTTATCTCTGTACCCACAGGCCCATGGCAGGATTGTGCAGAGGCCCACCGGTCAGGCCACAGGCAGAGTGGTGTGTATGAACTGCGACTGGGTCGGCACGTGGGGTCGGCGTGGTGTGAGCAGCAGCTGGAGGGTGGAGGCTGGACTGTGATCCAAAGGCGGCAAGATGGCTCTGTCAACTTCTTCACCACCTGGCAGCACTACAAGGTGGGCGTGGGCGGGCAGGGGCAGGGCTGTGTCGGGGAGGGGACCTGCTTCTGACCTGCTGACTTTCCTGTCCTGCCAGGTGGGCTTCGGGCAGCCTGATGGAGAATACTGGCTGGGTCTGGAACCTGTGCATCAGCTGACCAGCCGTGGGGACCATGAGTTATTGGTGCTCCTGGAGGATTGGGGAGGGCGTAGTGCACGTGCCCACTATGATGGTTTCTCCCTGGAGCCTGAGAGTGACCACTATCGCCTACGGCTTGGCCAGTACCATGGAGATGCTGGAGACTCTCTTTCCTGGCACAATGACAAGCCTTTCAGCACCGTGGATAGGGATCGAGACTCCTATTCTGGTAAGCAGAGCTCTTATTCTGGTGGGGAGTGGGGACAGGGGAGGAGGGACTCCTAGGGAGGGAATGCAAAGAATGAAAAGAGTGGAGTGACACTTCCCTCTGGTAAGGATCAGGGTAAGCAAGAGAACAGAGGGGAGGACTTTTATTCTGGTGAGGGGACGGAGAGCCTCGATTCCTTCTTTCATGAGGCAGTTGCTTCCCCCTGTTCTGGTGAAAGGCAAGGAAAGCTAGCAGTCTTATTCCAGAAAGGAAGTAGGGAAGATTTTTCCCTTGATAAAGGTAGAGCTTCTAGTTTTCAGAAAGAGTGGAAAAGGTATAACGTGTACTTTGGTAGGGGGATAGGGAAGGAATTAAAGTTATTACTCTAAAAAAGAAAGGGGCCAGGGCTCTTAATCTGGTGAGGAGAGAGGATCAGGGTCGCGTTCACTAAGAGTGGGAAGGGCCAGGGGATGCGTGGCAAAAGCCTCGCGCTGAGATGCTCGTAGAGGTTTTTATTCTGGTAAGAGGACATGGGTTTTCTCTCTCCTCAGGTAACTGTGCCTTGTACCAGCGGGGAGGCTGGTGGTACCATGCCTGTGCCCACTCCAACCTCAATGGCGTGTGGCACCGTGGTGGCCATTACCGCAGCCGCTACCAAGATGGAGTCTACTGGGCTGAGTTTCGTGGCGGGGCTTACTCTCTCAAGAAGGCTGCCATGCTGATCCGGCCCCTGAGGCTGTGACCGTCTGTCCATCTGTCCCCCAGGTCCCAGAGGATGTTTGTCAGCAGGAGCCCAAGTCGTCCTGGCTACCCCTGCTTTGTGACTTAGCGTGGGCCCCGTCCCACACACTCTCCTGTTGTGAATCTGCTCCCCGGGGTCCTGAAAACGGGACCCAGGAATCCCCCTGCCAATGTCGCAGACCCAAATGGCTCCTCGAGGGCATTTAGATCTCAGTTTGAGCTCATATTTTATAACAACACAAAATATCCACAGACTGTGTCCGGTTTGCATCTGCACCTGTCCGGGGTCACTCCCCATGCCCACCCTCGCCCTCCTCCTCCTCTTCCTCCTCCTCCTCCACCTTCAGGTCCTCCAGGATGAGGTTGTCCAGGTCCTCCAGGAGGCCCCCCTGGCTCAGGCAGGTGGCCACAGTGGAGCCACTACTGATGTGGGGGTTGCTGGGGTGCAAGACTTTAGGCAGGTGGTTCTGCTTCCGGCTCTTGGGGTGAGCGCAGGATGTCCCAGGCACGTGGGGCTCTGGGGAGGAAGAGGTTCTAAGGTCATGGAGCTTGAGGCCCACGTAAGACTCTGGGGGCAAAGGGGTTGCAGCCATGGGGACTCGGGAGGGGAGGGGCGGAGGCTACAGGCCGTAGGGCCAGACCTACAGGAAATTCAGAGATGAAAGTCGCAGGTGTTGAAGCCACTAGAGACCCAGGGACATGGGCATCACCTGAGACTACAGAAGACAAAACAGGAACCAAGGACAGAGACCGTGGCAGAGGTCACGAGGACACAGGGGGAACCACTCAGTCTCAGGGGCAAGAGCACGGAATGTGGCTGACGCCATGGGAGATGGGTATTAGAAGGGGGAGGGTCTGGTGTTGGAGCCTGGAGATCGATGGGGGGCCGGTGCGTGGAAGATGTGAAAGGAGAGGCCGATGTCACGGGATGAGCTACGTAGCTTTGGGGACTGAGGCCTTAGGAGGCACATGGAAGAAGCAGGCAGAGACCTTGGTACTTAAGGCCCGGGAGGCGGATGTCCCAGGAGTCAAGGTCACACAGACCGCCCAGAGCGAGGGAGGTCACGGGGACGTGGCAGGCCCTCACCTCGCCGGTTGTAGCAGTCGGCGGCCGAGCAGGAGTGGGTATGGGTGCTGCGGCGGTCCGTGTCCCGGTCCCAGCGTGGAGGGAGGATCCGTGTTGGATACACGGGGAAGCCGCACCCGTAGCAGGGGGACGAGGACCCCATCTGTGCCCAGCCCCTGGGGGCGGGCAGGGCCGTGAGGGTCCAAAGGTGAGGCCCGGGACAGGGTGGGACCAGGGAAGGGAAGGGCAGGGCTGGGGGTGGGGGGGAGGGGGCGAGGAGGGTGGGGTGGGGGTCAGCACCCTCACCGGAAGTTGTGCCGACACTTCGGGCAGTGGAACTCAGCCACGCCCCACATCTTGTCACAAGGCACCGGCTCATAGCGCTTTCGGCATTTTCTGCACCGGGACACCTGGGTGTGCAGAGTGGGGGGCAGGCTTGCGGTCAGAGGTGAGCCCCGGTAGCTTGACCCTGGCCACAGTGCACACCACTGATCAGGGGGGGTTCAGAAGCCCGACTTGGGGTTGTGGTTTCGAGGTCAGGTTTGATTTCTGTGGTAGATGTCGAACTGTGGAGTCAGAGGACAGGCTCTGGGGTCAGGGAGGAGCTCAGAAGTCCAACTCAGGGTTGGGGGGCGGGGTCTGAGATGGAGGTTGAGCTCTGAGACTGCGGGTCAAGGGTCAAGGGTCGATATTCTTAGGTCAGAAGTTCAGATACTGAGGATGGGGATCAGGTTATCACCTCCTTCCGCTGGGGTACGCGCCGCCACCAGACATGGTCACAGGAAGAGCAGGCAAACTGCCGATCCACGGCCGGAATGAGGTCTTCCTGCGCACGCTGGAACATGCGGAGGTTGGCTTCTGTTAGTGGCAGCAGGGAGGTCGCCACGGCCTGCAGGATGGGGGCAAGAGGATGGTCACGCCTGTTCCACGAACATAAACACGTCAGCCCTCTTTCCTCTACAGATATGTCGCCTCTCCCGCCCCTGTAACATCTCTCCCTCTTGTCCGTGGACATCCCCCACCATCCCCTGGGAATGTCCTCCTCACTCTGCCTCCCCCATCCCATACCCTGGACCCACCTGGATGTCCTGGTCCTGCTTCATATCCTCTGGTGGGTCCTGGGTGGAGACATCAGGGGCAGAAACTGGGGATGCAGCTCAGACCTCTTTTTTACCAATGTGTCTTGGGGGCGGGGCTCCTGCGTGGGGAGGCAGGGTCCTGGCCCCATGTGATTAGGGTGTCCTTAGCTCAGGAGGTGCTGACTGACCAGTGTCCACTTTTAGAGGGCCAGGCGCATGACCTCAGTTATCCTTAGAGTAGCCTTGAGAGCAGGGGGAGGGGAGGGGACACACCTATTATCCCCACTGCTCAGAGGAGGAAACCGAGGCTCTGAGCTGGGAGAGGGGTTGCCCGAGATCACCCTGAGGGAGCGCGGCAGAACGAGCCGCATCCCTGATGAGGGGCATCTCAGAGCCCAGCTCTGATCCTAGGTGGCCAAGGTTTAAATCCCAGCTGCTGCCTGCTTGCTCTGTCACCTGGCAAGTGACTTAGTCACTCTCTCAGTTTCCTCATCTGTAAAATGGACGTGGTAAATAATAGGACTTGTCTCAATGGATCAATAGGGTGATGAAATTCAAAACAACATGTGGAAGTCCCACTGCAGCGCTCTCTCCTAGTATTGTTTTCATTTTTTAAATTTTTAAGAAGGCTCCAGACGCAACGTGGGCCTTAAATCCATGACCCTGAGATCAAGAGTCACATGCTCCAGTGACTGAACCAGCCACACCCCCCCAGAGGCCCCTCCTATTATTTTTAACATACCCTTTACATGTGTAACTGTAAAGAATATAGTGTACTTTGTTAACACTCTTTAGCAACTCTAAGAGGTGGAATCCACACTGCACTAGCCACCAAAGTCATTTAAGGGGTCAAGTGACCGTGTTGCACCTGTGCCTCAAAGCCTTTCATCCATCCATCCATCCATCTGTTACATGGGGTTCCCAGCCCCTCTCTCCTTCCCATCTCCTGTTTATCCCAGCCTGAATGTGTGTCCTTTGCTTACTCTATTCCCTCTTGCAGGAAGCCTTTCCTGACCTCCAGGGGTCCTCTACAATGACATTAATCCTGATTCATTTCACTGCCTAGTTTCATGTCTCTCTCCCCTACTTAACGTCATCAACATGTAATGAGTGCTTACAGCTTGAGTCTCCCTGGTCTAACACATTACTGAAAGGTGAATAAGTCAATGTGGATCGTGAGTTGGGGACTGGTGGTGCACAGAAGGGGCTCATCATGGATAGGCCAGGTCCCTTCTGTTCCCCCTCCCCAGTCACCCCATCCTTTGAAGGGAGGGGGGCAGTTTACCTGGGCATCCAGATCATTACTCAGTTCCTGTCCATCTCTCTGCTTTACCCCTGGTGGGGAGAGTAAGTGTAAGTAAAAGGTCCTTGAAGGATCTTGTGGGAGTTTCAGGGTCCCCAGAGTCCCAGTATAGACCCTCCCCAGGAGATGATCTCAGCGCCTCTTCCTACCCTTAACACAGACCACACCTCTCCTGCGTGCTCCCCACGCCCAACCCCTACCAGGACCGGGACCCCAGCCTGCTCACCGTACACGATGGATCGCCCCACGCCGGTGTGGTCGCTGCCAAATTTCCTCATCAGAGTCCCCGCCTTCTTGGAGGATACCTTCCCATGAAACTTCTCCTGGAGGCGCCGGACGCTTTTCTCCAGCTGGGGTGGGCACAGGGGGGTTCCGATCGGGTAAGGAGAGGAGCAATCGCCCCTCCCCCATCTCTAGGCATCCTTCTCCCAGCCCGAACTTGACCCTCGGTTTTGGCCTCTCCCCCCCGCCCCCCCCCCCCGCCCCAATCCCTCCCCCTCCCCCCCGCCATCCCTCTACGGCATTTCCTGGAAAAAGCCAAAGTCCCCACAGGGCATTGGGGGAGGGAGCGGACTGGGGCGAGCGTCCCAGACTAAGGGAGGAGGCCAGCCAGGTAACCTCTGGCTCCTGACCCTTGACCCTGCAGCCCCCGCTTTTCCTCGAGGAGGCCGCATTTCACTCTGGGGGATGTGGCGGTCATTCTCCTTTCTGAGGGGAGCCAATGCCAGCCAGGGTGAAGGTCTAGGCTTCGGATGGAGTCTCCAGAAATTGCGAAGCCCCCTCCGCGCCCCCGGCCCCTCCCCAGAGTCTCCTGAGAGACCCCGGCCCAGCCGTAGCCATCTCCTACCTCCACACCTTCTTGAGACATGGTGGCGGCGGCGCAGGTTCCCGCGAGGGTCCGCACTGCGCGCTCAGAGCCCCCCTACCCGGGCGCGCCCGTCGGTCCAGCAGCCGCGCAGGGCAGGGGGCGGGGCCTCCGGGCGGCCCCGCCCTTCCTTCCCGGCCCCCTCTTTCGCTTTCGATTGCGGGGGGGGGGGGGTGGACGGGGCGCTCTGGCTCCGCCCTGGCTCCGCCTCTGCTCCTGCGCCCCAGACCCAGGCGGGAGCCAGGGGTCTGCACCCTGCGGCGGAGCGCGCGCACCTCGGGCGGTGGAGGCGGCGCGGCCTCTGCAGTCGGTCACATGTCCCCACGCTGCGCGGGGTCCGCGTCTTCACGTCCCTCGTGGGGGCGGGGCCGCATCGGAACGCCGCCTTGGATCTCCGTGTCCCCCTCAGTTCGCGCTCCCCCACTTGATAACCCTCTCCTCTCCTCCCGCAGGAACCAGGCGCTAATTAGGACCTGGGCCCCCTACCAGCTCTGAGTCTCTTAACGGGGCTACATCCCCTTTCTGAACCTCAGTTTACTCCTCTGTAAAATGGGTTGATACAGTGGCTACATCCTGAGTATGTGTGTTTGCCAGGCTTGGAGACCCCGGGTAGGACGCTTAGTAGCACCTGGCGTGGGGTAGGCAAACTAGTCACTGGGCCACCTACTATGTGCCTCTGCCAAAGGAGCAGGTAGTTGGACAAAGGGGAAGATGCTTGTTAAAAATACAGGTTGCTGGTCCCTAGGAGTGCGGCAGCAGTCGACTGTTTAGGGGTTCCCAGGAATCTGCATTGTAAATCGGAAGGTTGAGAATGCTCTTGGCCAGAACTTTTTTCTTTTCTTTTCTTTTCTTTTTTTTTTTTTTTTTTAAGTAGGCTTCACGCCCAAGGTGGGGCTTGAACTCTCGACCCTGAGATCAAGAGTCGCATGCTCCAGCAACGGAGCCAGCCAGGGGCCCCTATTATATAAAGATATTGTTTAACAAACAAGCAAAAATGGAGATTAAAAAGTATAGGTGTTCTAATGTCTTCTACTTGAACTCCGAAGCTTTGTTTGTGGGTCTGTGCACCCCACCTGGAAACTATTAGTGAATATAAACAGTTCATGGTTCTTTGCGACTGGATGTGGAATTTCAGGCAGGGGGCGGGGCCTGTAGTCTGCATAGAGGACCTGGGATTTTATCCTGAGGGAAGTGGGGAGGCATGGAGGGGCTCTCTTGTTATACATATACACAGTATATACATATTATGTACAGTATATTATTACTACTTACCCACTGGAGAGAGGGGTCACAGCCAGGGTGGGTGACAAGCAGACAGGAAACAGGTAGGAGGCTGATCCAGATCCAACATGAATCGGATCTGTTAGATTCTCCTAATGGCCAGTGCTCTTACTCTACACCAGGCGCTGTTCCAGGCACTGAGCATCGAACAAAAGAGATCCCTTTTCTCTTAGAGCTGACATTCTAGCGGAGGAGACAGACAAGAAAGATATATGTAATAGGACAGAAGACAGTAGGTGCTACAATGAAAAATGAACTGGGGTAAGAGTATGGGTAAAGGGGGAGGGGGGGATCAGGGAAGGTGGTAGCAAGTAACCTCTGAGGGGAGACCTAAAAGGAGGTGGGTGAAGAGAGTTGTAGGCAGAATAAGCAGCAAGTGCAAAGGTCCTGAGGTAGGAGCGTGGGACTGTTGTGACCAGTTGTAGTTGTTCTCTATTTGCTGCATAACAAATTATCCCCAGAATCAGTGACTTAAAACAATAAACTTACTGTCTCATATAGTTTTTTGTGGATCAGAGAATCTAGGAGTGGCTTTGTTGTGCTTTCTAGCTCCGGGTCTCTCATAAATATCATAGTCAAGATTTTGGTCTGGCGCTGCAGTCACCTGAATGTTTGACTGGGGCTGGAGGGTCTCCTTCCAAGATGGCTCATTCAACATGGCTGGCTGGTGGGTGCTTGTTGGCCTGATGCCTCAATTCCTCCCTATGTGGGTCGCTTGAGTATGCCCCCAACTTGGCTGCTGGCCTCCCCAGGGCAAGTGACCCAACAAGAGAAGAAAAGCCAGGTGTATCTTTTATGACCTAGTGTTGGAAGTCACACAGCATCCCTTCCACTGCTACCCTCTGTGTGTTAAAATCAAGTCACTAGATCCAGTTTATATTCAGGGCGAGGGAATCAAGACCCCACCTTCTGCCCATTCCCATCCTCCCATCTCCTGCTGGAGCGTCTCTGGCTGCACCGGAAGGCAAGGAGAACAGGGAGCCAGTCACTCTGCCAGTCTCTCAGGATGCAGAGTATTAGACAGTTGATCTGGAAGGACAAACAGCCGATACAACCGGAGCATTTGTAGAATTGGGGCATTTGTAGATGGACAGAAAAACAAACATTTCCAGCGATCACATGGGGGCGCTGTCTACCCACCAACAGTTCACTGAGCTTTGTGACCATCTTGGCCCGGCTGACAGTGTGGCTTGTTTGTACAGTGTGGTATGAGCATTACTGCCTTTCATCCTTTGTCTTCGTAAAAAGGTGTGGAAAGGGAGAAGATACATGCGCTGATAACACTGATAAGAAGTGCAGCCTCTGACACGTTGGTATAATTGAGTCAAAGACTGAGCCATTAACTGGGGCACCTGCGTGGCTCAGCTGGTTAAGTGTCCGACTTTGGCTCGGGTCATGATCTCACAGTTTGTGGGTTCGAGCCCCACGTCTGGCTCTGCGCTTTGGATCCTCAGTCTCCCTCTCTCTCTGCCCCTCCTTTCTGTCAAAAAGAAATAAACATTAAAAAAAAAAAAAAAAAGACCGAGTCCTTACTGTTCAATACAGTCATTAATTTGACAGAAAGTGCTGGGCACCATTTCTGCCCTTCCAGAACTCATGGTCTTAATGATAAAGAGAAACATGAAGCAGATAATATCACAAGTAATTATTATATTTATGATCTATACCAAAAAAAAAAAAAAGAGTAGTAACTGAAGGGTCCATGAGAAAGGGGGACAACATGGGAACCTGACCTGGGGCAGGGTGTTCAGGGAGGGCTTCCTGGAGGAGGTACCTCTTGAGCTGAAGTCCTAACACTTTGAAACACTGTGAGAAGTGTTTGAAACTATGTATTTCATATGATCCTCGCGGTAACCTGGTGAGGGGGGGGTTGCGGGGGGTGGGGTGGGGTGCGGGGGTGGGTGATATTACCAATGGGAAAACAGGTTCAGGAACTTACTTGAGGCTCTCTGAAGGGTGAAGAAGTTTCCTACTTGAAGAGATGGAACCCGTGCGCATGAGGTGGGAAGGGGTTTGTCCATTACAGGAAGCTAAAGGCCACTATGGCCAAGGGTTTAGTGAGCGGCGGGCGGGGGGGAAGTGGAGGGAAGGGAAGCTCTTGACTTTCAGCCGGACCCTTTGAGGCGTAAGCCTTTGAGCATAAGCTGGGTGACCAATTTAATTGTGGAGAAAACGGACACAATTGGAGCATGGCTGTGTTTTTCTTATTTTCCCTCCCTTCCCCTATGTTCATCTGTTGCGTTTCTTAAATTCCACATACGAGTAAGATCATAGGTGTCCGTCTTTCTCGGGCTGACTTATTTCGCTTAGCATAATACCCTCCAGTTCCATCCTCCTTATTGGGAGAATGTGTGTGCTTTTCATAATCTAGTCAATTTCCCCCCAGTTTTACCAAATGAAGAAATTTAGCAGTGCCCAGAGGTGGGGGGGGGGGGGGGAAGGAACTCTCCAAACTGTTAGTAAGGGCATCTGTTGGTAAAACCTTTGGGGAGGGCGCTTTGGCAAAACATACTAAAGCATTATGCATGTTTTTTTTTTTTTTTTTTACAGTTTATTTGAGAGAGAGAGAGCCTGAGTGGGGGAGGGACAGAGAGAGAGAGAAGAGAGAGAGAGAACCCCAAGCAGGCTCCACACTGACAGTGCAGAACTCATGTGGGGCTCGAACTCATGAACCCATGAGATCATGACCTCAGCCAAAATCAAGGGTTGGATGCTTAACTAACTGAGCCACCCAGGCACCCCAATTATTATGCATGCTGTTTTTTAAATTATTATTTTATTATTTTTAATGTTTATTTACTTTGGAGAGAGAGACAGAGAGACAGAGTGCAAGCAGGGGAGGGGCAGAGAGAGAGGGAGACACAGGATCCGAAGCAGCCTCCAGGCTCTGAGCTGTGAGCACAGAGTCCAATGCAGGGCTTGAACCCACAAACCTTGAGATTGTGACCTGAGCTGAAGTCAGACGCTCAACTGACTGAGCCACCCAAGCGCCTCTCCACATTGGATATTTCTGTAACAATTGCATTTTTTTTTTTTTTTGCAATAAGCACTCATCACTTATGTAAGCAGAACCAAAAAATTCACAATAAGATAAATCCAATTACTTTAAAAATTACATGTAAGTCCATCTTTGACAATGACACCTAAGAGATGCAAAGTAGCTTGAGATTTCATAATTTGCGGACTCCTTAGTAAATGTGATGTCCTTTACAGCACAGAAATCTATTGTTTGAGTTTTGCGAAATCAGCTTTAAACACATTTCCAAGAATGCTTTATGTGTGAAGGTTGGGCAACTTGCTTGGGGCTCTGCTCAAATGACTTCAGGAAGTGGAAAAACTGCAGTGGCTAAGGTTCCCTGGATGTACCCACGGTGCACTGGGTGCCAGGGTCTCGGGGGGGGGGGTGGTATCTTCAGGGCTTTCAGCCACTCAATCTTCCCTCCACCTTCTGGCTTCAGCATCACTGTCCCTTTTTCAGATGAAGGATCTGAGTTTCAGAGTGGCTAAGCAGAATATGCAGGACACCCAGCTAGTAGGCGACATTGCCAGGACTTGAGTGCAGGCTTGCTGACCACAACACTCCTTCAAGCTGGGATTGAGGCCGGAGAGTAGAAAGGGCAAGGGGGGCACGCTTTGGAACCAGTCTGGGTTTGAGCCAATGGCTAGCTCTTCCTTAGGCTTTCTGGGACTCTGTTTCCCCATCTCTGAAAGGGGAATAGAGTTGTACAGTTTTCACGAGTTAGTTTAATTTTTTTTTCAACGTTTATTTATTTTTGGGACAGAGAGAGACAGAGCACGAACGGGGGAGGGGCAGAGAGAGAGGGAGACACAGAATCGGAAACAGGCTCCAGGCTCCGAGCCATCAGCCCAGAGCCTGACGCGGGGCTCGAACTCACAGACCGCGAGATCGTGACCTGGCTGAAGTCAGACGCTTAACCGACTGTGCCACCCAGGCTCCCCTTCACGAGTTAGTTTAGATAAGCCATGTAGACCTTTGCCATGGGCCACATGTGGCATCTGAGCTCTTGATATGTGGCAGATCCTAATCCAGATGTGCTATCAATGGTGAACGCACACTGATTTTGAAGACTTAGGTAAAACAACACATCACTGGGTTTTGTTTTTTTTTTTTAAATCCAAGTTAGACGCAGTGTACTCTTGGCTTCACGAGTAGAAGCCGGTGATTCATCGCTTACATATGACACCCAGTGCTCATCCCAAAAAGCGCCCTCCTTAATGCCCATCACCCATCCAACCCATCCCCCCACCCACCTCCCTCCGGCAACCCTCAGTTTGTTCTCTGTATTTAAAGAGTCTCTTATGGTTTGCCTCCTTCTCTGTGTTTATCTTCCTTTTCCTTCCCTTCTCCTATGTTCATCTGTTGAGTTTCTCCAATTCCACATATGAGTGAAATCATATGATATCTGTCTCTCTCTGACTTATTTCACTTAGTATAATACCCTCTATTCCATCCACGTTGTTCCTGGCTTTTTTTTTTTTTTTTTACCTTGTTACATGTTAAAGTGATAATGTGTTGGATATACTGGGCTACATACACTTATCATAATTAATTTCCCTGGTTCCTTTTTACCTTGTTAATGGGACAGCTAGAAAATGTAAATGCAACTTGCTTTATAATGCCATGGGATTGTGCTTAGAGGATACAAAGCAAATTGTAACATTCCAAGGGGCATGTAGCTATTTTTATTTCCATATCACCTTGGTTTATGTTGTTCTTCCTGAGGTGTGGGCTGTGGGAAGACAGTCCTCTGCCTGGTGGCCCTGTCTCTGTTCCTGGCAGCAGAAACACGCAAGGGTTAATCATTGACCCCATGTTCCAGAAACTGACAGCGAAAGTATTGGGAAAGTGTGTGAAGTACCCGCACCAGACCCTGAGCTCTGGGCCATCCCAGATGACTTCATCTCGTCAGAGTTGCCATTTTGAAATTTCAGAAACTGTGGCTAGCTCTCTGCACCAAAACAGGACACTTTGCCCTTTCTTTTCCTGATTACAAAAGTATAGTGTGCTTGTTCTAAAAAAAAAAAAAAAAAAAAGTTAAGCATTAAGAAATGTTTGATTTGGAAAGAGGAAATCTGTCTACACAGAAAAATAAAACCTTAAGTTATAATTTTGTCTGTGACCATTGGGGTATCCATAAGCATGGAGGAAAGGAGCCATCAGGACATTTAAGCAAACTGGATAGTTCTGGTTCCTGGGGAGGAGAAAAGGGTGGGGGCTTCCCGAGGGGGGCCCCTACGTTTTCTTTTCTTTTTTTTCTTTTTTATTTAAAAAAATTTTTTTTTCAACGTTTTTTATTTATTTTTGGGACAGAGAGAGACAGAGCATGAACGGGGGAGGGGCAGAGAGAGAGGGAGACACAGAATCGGAAACAGGCTCCAGGCTCTGAGCCATCAGCCCAGAGCCTGACGCGGGGCTCGAACTCACGGACCGCGAGATCGTGACCTGGCTGAAGTCGGACGCTTAACCGACTGCGCCACCCAGGCGCCCCCTACGTTTTCTTTTCTATATGTCTGCTTTTTGGGGAATCTTTTTGCTAGGGTGTCCTCAAGTGTCATTCAAAATAATAACAATAATACAAGAAGGGGCAGTAATTCATTGCCCTTGCCCCGGGATAACTCCCATTAAATCTGATGTGTATTTTCCCCAGATCTTTGTCCTTTGAACTACCTCTTTTTCTTTTTCTTTTTTTTTTTAAGTTTTCAAATGTAAAGTCCAGTTAGCTAACATACAGTGTCATATTAGCTTCAGGTGTACAATATAGTGATTGAACACCTCTATACAGCACTCGGTGCTCATCACAACAATGAACTACTTATGTTTCTATCTGACTTCATCGTGGTGATATTCAAAGAAAAACAGGAACTTAAACAGACATGTCTGGATATCTGAACAAACAGCGTTGGGGATTGAAAGAGGAACTTTGTTACCAGGAACTCCAGGAAGATACCAACCTTTCAGTGCCTCTGTCTTCTCACTCACAAAACAGGAAGAAGACTATCCCCATCTCAGAGAGTCGCAAGGAGAAGAAAACGTGTTAATGTGCGTGCTAACGTGCATGTGCAGTGCTTAGAACAGAGCCTGCACGTAACAGGTGCTCAGTAAGTGTATGTTTTGACTCGTTACAAGATGCAGTCTCAGACCAGAGCCCAAGACCTCTCGCTCTCTGCCACTTACTCACGGGAGACCTCGAGCCCATGGCTGAACCTCCTGAAGCCCTTTGTTTGCTCATCCATAAAATGGGAACATGGCACTCGTGCCTATTGTAGGGTTAAATGAGAGAATGAGCCACACTGGAGATACCCACTCTGCCTTCAAGGGGTCCCTAGGGGCCTCAAGAAAACTACCATAATGCTCCATATGTACGTCCAGGCTGGCGGAGGAGGGAGCATCTGGCCAATGTTCCAGAAGGAGGTGTTATGTGGGGTGCAAGAAGCTTTAGCATGGAGTTGGGTGAGAGAAGGAGGAAGAGCTGAGCTACGAGTTCTCAAACTTCCTGGAGCATCAGAAGCTCACTGGCAGCTTATTCCAAGGCAATTTCCCAAATGCCCACCCTGGGTCTATTGGAGATGCTCCCGCACATCACGGGGGTCTTGTCCATTCACTAAATGCCGAATGCCAGGCGTTGCTCTGGGAGTGAGGAACATAGACAAACATCTCTGCCCTCCAGGAGCTGTAGGCTTGTATCTTTCACCCCTCCGGGGAGTTTTCAGCCGTTACTTCTTCAAACATTTTTTTCTGCGCCGCAATTCTTTCCCCTCTTTTTCTGGAACTCTGATGACAGGAGTCTTGGACCTTTTAACATTATCCCACAGCTCTGTTGTTGAGATTGGCTACTCTCTAGTGCCCTACCCTCAGTTCATTGCCTCTTTCCTTTTCGATCTCCATCCTGCTCCTTAGCCCATCCAGTGAATTATTGATTTTGGTTATTGTTGGTTTCAAGATTTCCATGTGGTTCTTTTTCTTTTCCTTTATGTGGTTCGTTTTCTAAACAACTATTTCTCTATTGAGGCTTTAGTCTGTTTCTGTTAGTTCAAGAGTGTTTGCCCTTACTTCTCAGGTATAGTTATAACAACTGCTTTAAAGTATTTGATAATTCTAGGGGCGCCTGGGTGTTGCAGTCGGTTAAGTGTCTGACTCTTGATCTCGGCTCAGGTTGTGATCTCACGGTTCATGAGTTTGAGCCCCACATCGGGCTCTGTGCTGATGATGCAGAACCTTCTTGGGATTCTGTCTCTCCTTCTCTCTGCCCTTCCTCCGCTTGTACTCTCTCTCTCTCTCTCTCTCAAGTAAATAAACTTAAAAAAATTAAAAAATAAAGTATTTGATAATTCTAACATCTGCATCATTTTAGGGTTGCCATATGATTTTCTTTTCCTTTGTGCGTGGTTAGGGATGTCGCACGTGCTCATATGTTGAGTAATTTTGGATTGAATTCTGGAAATTTTGGATATTATATATAACACAATGTTAAATTGTGATATGCTGGATCTTGTTTAAATCCTATGGAGAATGTTGATATTTTGTTTGGGCAGGCAGGCAAGCAATTCAGGTTCAGGTTGCAAGTTTCAACCCACTTTCTCCAAGATGTGGTTCTAATATCAGTCTGGTTTTCAAAGCCATTGCAGTGCTGTTTGGATCTATCCTGTGTGTGCAGCACCCATTCTGTATGACCTATAGGTCTTCCTTGCCTGCTCATCAGACCAGGATTTTTTTTTTTTTTGCATTTGTGTGTGTGTGTGTGTGTGTGTGTGTGTGTGTAAAGAATTCTTTTTGTCTTCTCCTAGTGAGTAGTTCTGAGTTTTGGGCTGCCTTTAAGTCTAGGCTGGGAAATACCAGAGGAAAATAATGACAAAATCATTGCTGGTTTAGTGGCAATTTGAGTTTTGAGTTGTGGTTTCCTTCCTCATCCAGACTGCTACCATTTCCTTAAAAAAAAAAAAAAAAAAAAAAAAAAAAAGACTTGGGCACCTGGGTGGCTCAGTTGTGATTGACTTCCGCTCGGGTCATGATTTCACAGTTCATGAGTTCTAGTCCCATAACGGGTGAGCTCGAGCCCCACTTTGGGTGAATACGTGCCCCACTTTGGGTTAAAAAAAAACAACACGAGCCCTGGGTAAGCCCCTCTTCTCTCTCTCAAAAAAATAGACTTAATTTTTTTAGAGCATTTATAGTTTACAGAAAAATTGGGCAGAGAATACAGAGGCTTCCCATGTACCCTTCCCCTACCCCAGTTTCTCCTATTATTAACATCTTGCATTTTTATGGTATACTTGTTATAATAGATGAACCAAAACAAATGCATTATTATTAAGTAAAGTCCATGATTTACATTAGGCTTCACTATTCGTGTTGTATAGTTCTGTGGGTTTGGCCAAATGCATAATGTCATGTATCCACCCCTACAGGATCATGCAGAATAGTTTCATTGTCCTAAAAAAACCCTGTGCTCCACCTAGGCATCCCTTTCCATCTACCCTCACCAACCCCTGGCAGCCAATGATCTTTCCACTGTCTCTATAGTTTCGTCTTTTCCAGGAAGTCACCTCGTTGGAATCATACGGTGCATAACCTTTTCGTATGGTTTCTTCCACTTGTTTCCTCCACGTCTTTTTAAATTTTATATTATTTTTAATTTTTTCAAATGTTTATTTGTCTTTGAAAGAGAGAGAGAGAGAGACAGAGTGTGAGCAGGAGAGGGGCAGAGAGAGAGGAAGATACAGAATCTGAAGCAGGCTCCAGGCTCCGAGCTGTCAGCACAGAGCCCGACGCGGGGCTCGAACTCACGGGCCGCGAGATCATGACCTGAGCCGAAGTCAGACGCTCAACCGACTGAGCCACCCAGGCACCCCGCTATTGTCAGTGGTTTGGATTTTACCCATTCTTTGTTGTTTGTTTGTTTTAAGTTTATTTACTTATTTCTTTTGAGAGAGAGAGAGAGAGAGGGAGAGTCCGTGCTGCCAGCGTGGACCCTGCCTCCAGGCTTCATCTTACCAACCGTGACCTCGTGACCTGAGCCGAAATCAAGAGTCAGAAGCTTAATGGACTGAGCCACTCAGGCACCCCTCTTATCATTGAATCTTAAGAATTCTTTGATCCTCTGTATATTTCGGATACAAGTCCTTTACTGGAGTTGCGTTTTGCAAATATTTTCTCCCATTTGTGGCTTGTCCTTACATTCTCTTAATCCATCTTTTCTTCAGAGTCCTCAGATAGCTGTTCTGTACATTCATGGGTGAGACGGGGTAGACTGCTCCTTCCATCCTGATGAGAGCCAGAACCCCTGGGCTGGAGTATTAGAAAATTTTTTTTAATGTTTATTTTTGAGAGAGAGAGAGAGAGAGAGAGAGAGAGCAAGAAAGGGAGGGGCAGAGAAAGAGGGAGACAGAATCCAAAGCAGGCTCCAGGCTCTGAGCTGTCAGCACAGAGCCCTACGCGGGGCTTGAACTCATGAACTTTGAGGTCGTGACCTGAGCCAAAGTCGGACACTTAACCCACTGAGCCACCCAGGTGCCCCATGGGCTGGAGTATTTTAAAGAAATCCTAAGTCATCCTATGATTTCATCTATCAATATTTCATATGTTTCTCTACTGAGGGGGGTAGAGCTCAGGGGTAGAGTATTTGACTGCATATGTCTCTGTAACATATAGGGACTTGTTATTTATTTATTTTTATTTTTAAGTAATCTCCACACCCAATGTATGACTTGACCTCATAACCCTGAGATCAAGAGTCGCATGTACCACCAACTGAGCCAGCCAGGTGCCCCCACAGATAAGCACTTTTCATTTATTTATTTATTTATTTATTTTGATTTTTAAAAATGTTTATTTATTTTTGAGAGAGACGGAGAGACAGAGCGTGAGCGGGGGAGGGGCAGAGAGAGACACACACCCAGAATCCGAAGCAGGCTCCAGGCTTTGAGTTATCAGCACAGAGCCTGATGTGGGGCTTGAACTCACGAACCACGGGATCACGACCTGAGCTGAAGTCTGGAGCTTAATGGACTGAATCACCCAGGTGCCCCTCACTCAGAACATTTTCGAGGTTCATCTATGTAGCGTATCAGTACTGCAGGGTTTTTTTTTTCCTTTTCCTTTTCTTTTCTTTTTAACCGCCGAATAGTATTCGTTGTGTGGGTATTTTGTCTATTTCTCCCGCGTTGTTATTTTTTCTTCAGGTTTTATTACTTTTTATTTCAGTAATGGTAGTAGTCATTTGAGGGCACTGGAGGAGCTGCCTTCGGCAGCGGCCTTATTAGCTGCTTTCCCCTTTGCCAGCATGCCCTGCTTCTGCTTTGCCAGGCGCTTCCTGGCAGAATAATGGGTCCCAAGGTAGCCCTGGAGCCCTGGGAGGCCTTGGGCCACCCGGATGCACTGCTTCAGCTGCTTGGACAATTCTGCCTGTAGCTCTCGCCTTCCCTCTGGGGACAGGCTGTCAGCCTTTCGTGGGTGATGTTGTCAAGTTCACGATTGACTTGGTAGTTTCTTGTCCGTTACATCTCTGCTTCAAACGCGCACCAGACTTCCTTTTGCTGGTAACTCAGCCCCGCCCCGCCCCCCGCAGAATTCCCCGTGCAAGCGGTAATACCTGTACTTTGCATGCTGCGGCTCTCAGACTCACGAGGGTCACGGTTCAGTGCACGAGGAAGTCGAAGGCCTTCGTCACGTAGGTGATGGGTTGGGCAGCGAGGTCTGCAGCGAGAGGGTTCTGGATACACATCCTTGGTCCTTCTCCTGGTCGTTCTGCAGGGCAGTGGAGCGCGCAGTAGGCTTTGCTTTTGGAGCGGTTGCCCCCTCCTTTGCCTGCGTCTCTTGCCTAATTTGCTCGCTGTTGCTCCTAGGTATTCTTTTTTATTCTTTAAAATTTTTTTTTGTATATATTTTAAAGTAATCTCTACACCCAGTGTGGGGCTCGAACTTACAGCCCTGAGATCAAGAGCCACCATGCTCCATCTACTGAGCCAGCCAGGCGCCCAGCTCCTGAGTACTCTTAAATAAAACTTTCTCGCTAAATTAGCCAGAGTTGTTTGGTTTCTGTGATTAAGCTAACAACCTTTACTAATTTTTAAATCTACACTGTTCATGTGTGATGGACATGATTTAAGAATGAAAGAAATGTGCAGAGAAAAGTAGGGTTGGAACTTCATGCAGCCTCAGAGAGAGGAATTGCATGTTTATATATGCGCATAGGTAGATACGTATCTGTATCTAGGTTATGCTTGTATGTGTAACCTTTTAGTGCCCTGCTTTCCATTTCCTTGGTCTACGTGGGTTTCAATTGCACCTGTTATGGACAATTCCATGCAATGCAAATTGCTCCCTCAAGAGGGCATATGAATTTTTCTATTCTCTCCTTCAGCGTCTCCTTGGTTCTCAGCATGTGCAGCTGTTAATGCCCTTCGGGGCAACTCTCACCCAGGAGCTGGCAGGTAACCAGGAGAACAGGGGCTAGTAGATAAATAAAACTAGCAAACTGAATCCAACCTCACATTAAGTAGGTTGTATGCCATGGCCAAGTGGGATCTATCCCAGGATATGTTCAGGGATTAGAAGACTCAAGCAGGTATTTGCACATCAGTGTTCACAGCAGCATTATTTACAACAGTCAAAAGGTGGAAATGACCCAAATGTCTATGGACAGATGAATGGACAAACAAAATACTGTGTATCCATACAATGGAATATTATTCAGCCATAAAAGAGACAAAGAACAAAGAACATTGGAAACATGCCAAGTGAAAGAAGCTAGAAATAAAAGGCTGCATATTGCCTGATTCCCTTTTATGATATATCCAGAATAGGCAAATCCATAGGGACAGAAAGCAGATTAGTGGTTACCAGGGGATGGGAGGTAGAGGGACATGGAGAGTGATTACTTAATGGAAACAGTGTTTCTCTGGAGTGATGAAAAACATTTTGAAACTCAAGAGAGGTGGTGATTGCCAAATATTGTAAATATATTAAGTGCCACTGAATTATACAGTTTAAAATGGTTGATTTTATGTTATGTGAATTTCAGCTCAGTAAAAAATAGAGACCTCAATCTATGGTGCAGTGAAAATATATACTGCCAACGCTATGAGGATCTAATTTAGTAGTACATGTGAAAGTTTAAATTTACTTACAAGGAGCCGCCTGAAAGATCTCCCCATGCCCCAAAGAGAATACTTTGAGCAAAAAAATCGAGTAGTATTGGGGTGCTTGGGTGACTCAGTCAGTTAAGTGTCTGACTCTTGGTTTTGGGTCAGGTCACGATCCCACAGTTTGTGAGATCCAGCCCCATGTCGGGCTCTGCGCTGACAGCACAGAGCCTGCCTGGGATTCTCTCTCACCCTCTCTCTGTCCCTCCCCTGCACATGCTCTCGCTCTCTCAAAATGAATAAACTTTAAAAAATCAAGTAGGGGGGCGCCTGGGTGGCGCAGTCGGTTGAGCGTCCGACTTCAGCCAGGTCACGATCTCGCGGTCCGTGGGTTCGAGCCCCGCGTCGGGCTCTGGGCTGATGGCTCAGAGCCTGGAGCCTGTTTCCGATTCTGTGTCTCCCTCTCTCTCTGCCCCTCCCCCGTTCATGCTCTGTCTCTCTCTGTCCCAAGGATAGATGAACGTTGAAAAAAAAAATCAAGTAGTATTGGGTTATAATCCAATTAGTCCAATTGAATAAATTAATACATGGGGGAGAAGAGACTAGTATCCTGTGCAGAAGAATTCCAAATAATTTATGTAGATATTCTGCTCTCAAGCAAGGGGAACATAACTTCCCCATAGTATTGACTGGTAGAGAGGCTTTTCTCTAAAGACCGCCTCATGGAAAAGGGAGCAGGGATAGGACTTTAAAGAGGAGAAACCTGACAAACACTCCTTCAGCCAGTTGACCAAGGTCAACATCATTAGTCATGAATCATGTTGATTTATATACCCTTAATATGATGTGAAAATGGCATTTCACTTCTGCAATATTCCTCCTATAACCCCACAATTCTAATCATGAGAGAACATCAGATACATCCCAACAAGGGGTCATCACGCAATCTCCCTGCCCAATGTTCTCTCGAAGCTGTTAGGGACACAAAAGCCAAGAAGCCAGAGATATTGTCGCAACCAAGAGGAGCCCAAGGAGCCATGATGGGTAAATGTAATCTGGTGTCCTGGATGAGGTCTTGGAACAGAAAATGGACATTGGGGGAGAACTAAGGAAATCTAAACTGTGGATTTCAGGGAACAAAAATGTAACAATTTTGGTTTGCTAATTATAACAAATGTATCATAGTAACATAAGGTGTTAATAATAGGAAAACTACAGAGGTATATACAAACTCTCTCTGTACTGTCTTCTCAATTGTTCTGCAACTTTAACACTTATCTAAAAAATGAACCCTGTTTAAAAAATGGGCCCATCCTTTGCCATCAAGAGACATCTGCGCATGGTGTTGAGTGCATAGACTCTGGAACCAGATTGCTTTGCACATGGTGTTGAGTGCATAGACTCTGGAACCAGATTGCTGGGGCTCAAATCCCAAACTCTGTCACTAATTGTCGGTGGTTGGTAGCCTGCAAGATGGCCTCCAGGGACCCCTGAGAGTCATGCCCTTTGTAGTCCTTGTCCTCGCTGAATCGTGTTGGCTCGTGTGACCAATAGAATGTTGTGGAAATGATGCTGTACAGTTTCCGAGGCTGGATCTTTAAAGGCACTGTGGCTTCCTCCTTGCGCTTTCTCTCTGATCGCTCACTCTGGGGAAAGCCAGCTGCCATCTCATGAGGACGCGCAAGCAACCTTGTGAAGAGGTGCACACGGCCGGGGATTGAGTCCTTCCATCAAGAGCCACCAGCAGCTTGCCAGCTACGTGAGGGAGCTACCTTGGAGGTGGCTCCTCCAGCCTCAGCCGAACTTTCAGATGACAACAGCCCCACCTGACATTTTAATTGCAATCTTGTGAGAGACCCCTAAGCCCAAATCGTGCAGCTCACTGGCTCCCTGTGGATTCCCAACCCACCAAAACTGTGAATGATAACACGTACCATTTAAGCCTCTAAGCTTTGGGGTAATTTGTTTCATAGCAATAGATAACTAAGGGACTCATTCAGGGGTAGGCACTTTTTCCCCCCCTAGAGGACAAGATAATAAATATTTTAGGCTGTTCAGGTCACATACAATCTCTGTTATACATTCTTCTTCTTCTTTTAACTCTTTGAAAATGTAAAAAAAAAAAATTCTTAGCTTGAGGGCTGTACAGAAACAAGCCATGAACTGAGCTTCCTCCTTGCTGGCTTCCTTCCTTCCTTCCTTCTTCTTTCCTTTACCTTCTCCCTTCCCCCCTCCTCCTTTCTTCTCTCTCACTCTTTCGTGTATTCAGTCATTAATTCAACAAAATGAGCACCTACTATGTGCTGGGCCTTGTGCGAGCTGCTGCAGTTATATTTGTGATTAGGACAGACATCCTTTCTGCTCTCCTGGGACTCCCAGCCCAGTAGGGGAGACAGACGACAAAGCCGTAAGTTAAGAACCCAGTGCTAGAGGGACTGCAAGGCATCCAGAATGGCTTGATCTTGGTGTGTCAATGCCCCTCCCCTGCCCCTCCCCTGCATTATGCCTTGTAGCATCTACCCGGAAGGAACCGAACAGGTTGGGGGGAGAGATAAAGGTCCAATTTCAGCTAGCCGGGGTGGCTGGGGCAGGCCTCTCTGAGTGGAGATTAGAAGGATGAAGAGAAAGAAGTCATGGGAAAGGTGTTTGGGCAGAAGGAACAGCTTATGCAAAAGCCCAGAGGCAAGGAAGAGCTAGGAGTTTTGGGGAACCATGGGGGGAGCCAGTGTGGCTGGGGTGAGTGGGGTGGAGAATGGGGGGCCAGGGGGTCAGGGAGGTGATGGGGCCACAATGCAGCACCTTGAGGGCTTTGGTGTCTGAGTGATAGGAGCTTGGGAGGGCTTTGAGCAGAAGTTGTTTGACCTGCTTTTCTCTCTAACCTGTGGATTCTAGCCACTCCACTCTCTCCCATGGCCTCTTGTCTTCCTCACTGAAAGGCCAGTGAACATTTATTGACTGTTAACTATACACTGGCACTCACAATTACTCTCTGGGAAGTAATTAAAGATGAGGAAACCCGGGGTGCCTGGGTGGCTCAGTCGGTTGAATGTCCGACTCTTGGTTTTGGCTCAGGTCATGCCTCAGTCGTGAGATCGAGCCTCATGCTGAGCATGGAGCCTGCTTGGGATTTTCTCTCTCCCTCTGCCCCTCCCCTGCACGCATGCTCTCTCTCTCTCTCAAAATAAATAAACATTAAAAAAAAAAAAAGATGAGGAAACCAAAGCAAAGAGAGGTGAGTAATCATGCTAAGGTCACACAGTCAGGAAGAAGTGGAAGCAGAATTTGAACTCAGGCAGTTGCCACCATGCTCTCTTGTGGCCCCACAGCTCCAGCCTCCTCCCCAGATTTCCTGCCATCAACTCAGTTTTCACCCATCAACCAGCTGGGCTGGTCAGTTCCTCTCCTGCTCAAATATCTTCCATGACTCCCTACTACCCTTGATAATGACCAAGCCCTCTAGCCTGGTATTTCAAACCTTTTATGAAGTCAGCTCACCCAGCAGCCCCCCAGGCCCGCCTTTCTGGTTCTCCTTCTCATCTCAGTCCCTCATTGACACACCAAGACCAAGGCATTCTGGATGCCTTGCAGTCCCTCTAGCACTCTTGGGGGTTCCTGGAGCCACGTGGGTTGCTGCCTTGGCTTGGCAGAGCTTTCAGTCCCATCCCAGGCCACATTGATAAAACTTATTCGCTTTCCCCTGCCCCTTGTCTTAGCTCCCCAGTTGCCTGGGGCTCCCCATCTAACCTTCAGTCAGGACCAGGTACAGCATGGGCACCAAATTCATCCATCAACTGATGCATTCATTAGATAATCATTTCGTGAGCACCTACTCTGTTCCAGCACTTGCTGTAGGAACTGAGAATATCGCAGTGAACAAGACAGACATGACCCCTGGTTTTAAGGAGCTGACACTGTAAGGCAGGAGAAATGCCTATTTAACAATCAAACCAATAACTGTTACACGCGATATATTTATAGGTGTTGTTGAGAGAACGAAACAGGGTAAGTGGAGAGAGAGTGACAGAAGGGGGTCTATTTTAGATATGTCATTAAAGCAAGTATCTTTGAGGAAGTGACTTTTAAAAAGAGTTTGTTTGTTTATTTTGAGAGAGAGAGAGAGAGAGAGAGAGAGAGAGAACATGTGCGTGAGAGTGGGAGAGAGGCAGAGAAAGAGGGAGAGGGGGAGAGAATCCCAAGCAGGCTCTGCACTGTCAGCATGGAGCCCGAAGCGGGGCTTGAACTCATGAACCACGAGATCATGACCCGAGCTGAAATCAAGTCAGAAGCTTAATCACCTGAGCCACTCAGGTGCCCCAGAAGTGACATTTAAACAGAGTCCAAATAAGGGAAGGGTTCAGTCAATGCAGATATCTGGAGGAAGGGTGTAGTTGGTGGAGGGAACAGTGAGTGCAAAGGCCCTGAGGTGGGAATCAATGTAGGTGTTGGAAGGACCCAAAGGAGGCCAGTGTGATTGAAATGGAGTAGGAGGGAGAGGGAAGAGGCGGGTCCACGCGATCGTAGGGCAGGTTGTGCGGGGCCTCCGATGAATGTTGAGCAGGGATAAATGTATGGAGTTTGGGTGTGATACTCCATGCTCTTTATTTGGGGTTAAGCCCAGTGGCCTGGGCCTGCTTGGAACAACCACCTGAGGGCAGCAGGCACCTCAGAGTCTTAGGACTCACGGCCACGTGTGCTCATATATTCTGAAAATCCTTCCAGCTGGTCCAGCAATTCCTTCTTGCCCACATCCCCTTCCGCTGGCCAATTCATGAGGAATGTCTCCTTGCCCAGGACACAGATGTAACTGTGGGTGAGAGATGGCAAGGGGGGTGAGGAGAGCCTGGTGCCCTGGGGGCGTGGAGCCCTCCCTGCCTGGCTCCTCTGTCCTGACTGGCAGCCTCCCACAGCCACAGGTTGTATGTCCACTCCAGCGGGCCCTCTTGGGTCCCACAGCCTCCACATGGCTGGGGATCAGAAAAGGCACCCCTTCCTCTGAGTCCTTATGGCCCCCTATTGGAAAGCCGAATCTATGTCTACATCAGCAACATCTCCTTGTGAATGGTGTTCCCCGGCATTGTTCAGTGCACAGTCTGCACCTCCCTTCAGGGCAGCCTCGAAACCCAGGACTCCTGCTGTTGGGTGACATGTGCTAATAGGAGGTGTTGACACCAGGGACTGGGCCAGGATGGGGAAAGGGGACCATGCCTGAGTCCTGGGACAGCAGCAGTCCCCCACGTACTGAGACTGGACTCTCCACAGGTCTGATGTGTGGCCCATGATGTATGTCTCCCGTTCTTGCAGCCCCAGGGAGTCATGGCAGGTGTCATGAGAGACGAATTTCCTCCTGGCGAGGGCCAGGGCAGAGTCTGTACCTGGAGGAGAGAAAACCCGGGGTGAGAATGTACACAGGCCTGGCTCCTTCCCCCACTGGGACCCTTGGGGTAGAACCCCACCCTGCCTCTTCTGCCCCATCCGACATACAACACTCTTGATGATGGCTTGGGGTTTCACGTTGTAGTAGATGCAGGGATTGGAGGTGGAGGCCTTCACAGACTCCAGCTTGACCTTGTACACTGGGAAAGCGAGGGCAGGAGGGTGTCCCGTTGGCATCTGGGCCGCAGGTGGACCTCCTCCTGTCCCCCCGCCACTTCCCACACTCACCGAAGTCCATGCCTGCCTCACAGGCTGCCGCCTGGAGCTCCTCCTGTCTCAGTAGGGCGCTGTCCTTCCTCAGAGATGGGCACCGTTCTGGAAGGTCAGCGGCTCGGGCTGCACCGAGGGAGGGGGCTTCCCCCCCCACCCCGGTCTGTAGGGTGCTCTCTGTCTTCCTCCCGCTCTCCTTCTGGTCTCTTTCTCCCATCTGAGTCTCTTTATGTCTCGCTCCATTTTTGGCTGTGCCTGAGCGTATGTGACAGTCTCTGTCTCTGGGTCTCCTTTTCTCTGTCTTCCTATCTCACCATCTCTCTCGGTCTAAACTCAGCCCTAAGAGACAGCCAGGAGGTGATGCAGGGCTCCTGGATCCCTAGCCTGGCAGCCCCGGCCTCGGCGTCTCCAGGACCTCACCCTCCGCACATCTGCACACATCTTGGTGACAGATCTTGCGCATGGAAGAGTGCTCTGTGGGCAGGTTGAAGCGAGAGCCGCACCTCCGAGCTGAAAGAGGGACGAACTGTTGGGGGGTTGGCTTGGGCTCGCCTTCCTGGGGGCCGGGTCACCGCCTGGCTCCGCCCCCTAAGCCCCGCCCCTCTCCCCACCTGGCCCTGCCCAGTCATTCTCTCCTCAGGCCCCTCCCCCTTGAAGACTCCTCCCTTCTCGCCCTGTGGGCCTTGCCCGGTCACTTCTCCGTCCCATCCCCTTCCAGACTCCGCACAACTCTGACTACGCAGGAAGGCCACGCCCCTTATCACCACATCCCTCTCGGTCCCTTTTAGCAACCTTCTTGCTGCCCCAGTGCCCAGCCCCCTCTGGGCCACGCCTCAAACCCCCGTCTTGGCCCCGCCCCTCATCCTTTCCTCCTGGCCCTGTTCTTCTCAGTCCTCTTGGGGGATACCTGTGCACCCCCAGATCCCTGCTTACAAGGCTGGTAGTAGTCGTATACGGTGACCTGGGCGGCCTGCAGGAACCGGGGAAGGGAATCCTGTCTGAGCCACTGACCACGGGGCACTGACCACAGGGCCTTGGCCATAACCAGTGACGACGTGACCTTGCGGCCTGAGGAGCTGACCTCAGACTGCATGGCTCTCTGGCAACACTACCCAAGGTGCTGACCGTGGATACTCCGCCCACCGGGTGGCCCACGGGCCCCTGGAGGAGGACACCCAGGCTTCCTCACCTTCTCCAGGTAGAGGACAACGGTGCTGTCGCTGTAGCTCGTCTTGGTCTCACACTGGAAGGCGTACATCTCCACGTTGCTTGTCAGCTGGGGCACAGGGTGAGGCCTGCAGGTTGGCAGAGACACCCCCCCTCCAACCCGCTTCCCACTGCCCGGAGGTCCCCAGCTCTAGGAGCTCTAGTCAGTGTGAAGTAACTCTCAGAGCTCCCAGCCCTTGTCCCATCAACGCCAGTGTCAGGGAAACGGAGGCCCCATCAGGGCAAGGCCTTGCCTAAGGTCATGCAGGGAGACAATCAGAAGTGACCATGGCTACTGACCACGGGGCACTAACCTTGGGGCCTTGACCCCCGTGCCCACACGGGGACTGTGGGATGTTGCTAGGGCATTCCCACCCTGTTCGGCAGGTGGGACCTCCGTTACCTGTTTGAGGTCATTCTGGTTGGGGTAGAAGCCAGTGAGCAGGGAGACCTCCATGATGCTCATTGTGGCCTCTCGATTTCCCTGGAACCTGGGGATTTCACAGCTCCAGTCTTTCTTCACTCTCCTCCTTCCTCTCCCCCCATGCTCCCCCTGCCATCATCTCAGGCCTGGATGAATGCAGTCAGTAGCCTCCTCCTGGGTCTCCCCGCTACTCCTCTGCCCCTAGAAGCATACAGTTTAGCGAACAGGAGTCTCGTGTGTTGCCTCCTTGCTTAACAATTTTAGCAGGCGCTTTGTCTCATCCATCCACTTCACCCCCTCTCACCCCAGCCTTCATGTGATTGCTCTTAAGCATCTCTCTCCTGCCCCTGGACCTTGGCATATGCTGTTCTCTCAGCCTGGAGTCCTCATTCCTCTCTCTCTCTCTGCCCTGAAACATCCTACTTCCATCTTTGCAATTTCCACTGATCCCTCCCTCCCTCTGGGAAGCCTTCTCCCACTCATGCACCTTGTCATTCTCTAATTTGCCCTCCTGTGCCTCTGTAGACCTCTCCTTGGCCATATTTAATCACAGCTGTCATTCTAAATTGATTCTGGATGATTATATGGTGATTGTCTGTCTCCCCTGATAGGCTGTGAGCTCCATCAGGCAGAGAGGGGCTGCCTTGCTCACGGCTGTGCCCTCAGTTCCTAGAACAGAGCTCAACCCGTGTTTTTATCTGGGGCAGATCTGGGTGAGGGCATTTGAGGGAAAGGGCAGGACTGGGGTGAGGGCTGGGGTGTCTGGAGAAGATGGGGATGGGGAGGCGGCAGGCTTGGAACCAGTTCTGGGCATCCGGGACGTGGAGCACGTTCACGGTGGCGGAGTCCAGCATCCCGGGACAGGGAAGGCTGGGGGACAGGACTGGGCAGCAGTATTGTAGACAAGCATGGGAGGGGAAGGGAGGGCAGGATGGGAGGCAGGCTGAGGGGGCATGCACGGAAAAGCAAGCCTGGCTGGTTCCCACCCTCCATTCAGTATGCAGGAAGAGCTGGCAAGGGGTCTGGATGCTGGGAAGCGAGGCCTTCCTCCTGCCCGGCCCAAGATCCTGGGGCCCTGACCTTGTCTCCGCCCAGAGCTGGAAGGTCTCTTCCCCTTTTTTATTATCTGCAGAGAGAAGGCGGGAGTTTAGAGGCTGGGTAACACAGCTTCCTGGGTTCAAATCCTGACTCTGCTGTGTGACTTTGGGCAAGGTGCTTTAGCTCTCTGTGCTTTAGTTACCTAAACTGTAAATGAGGAGCATAATATTCCCAGCCCAGCCAGCCTGCAAGGATTTAATGAGTTAATAGGAGCAAAGGTCTTAACATCGTGCGTTATCACTTCTTGGTAACTGTCAGTTACTATTATTCTCATCACTACTCCCATTGCTACCGCCACTATTATTATTATTGTTATTGTTATTTTATTTTTATTAAAAAGTGTGGCCCAAACCAAATCCTTGGTCACCTCAGTACCTGAAAGTCCTGGGGCTGGGGAGGCTCATTCCCCTCATCCCCACATTGAGTTCCCACTGGCGAAGTCCTGTCTCTTCCTTCTTGGTACCCCACCCAGACTAGGAACTCCAGAATCCCATTTCTGGTCATCTCCACATCCCCTACCCCGCTTCAGCCCCCATCGTCTCCCACAGGACCGGTGCAGTCGCTTCCTCCCTTGTCCCCCAGTTTCTCCCATTGTCTTCTACAGTCTGTGCCAGAGGGAGCCTGTGCCAACCTTCTCTCTCAGAACACTCCATGGCTCCCGCTTCACTCAGCAAACACCAGTGATCTCACTATGGCCGCAAGTCCTGGCATCATCTGCCCCCATAACCTCTCCAGTTCTTTTTCCTAAAACCCTACTCTTTGCTCCTCTGTGGGCACAATGGCCTCTTCAAACAAGGTGAGCTCATTCTTGCCTCCGGGCCTTTGCACCTTCCATTCCACCTGCTTGGAATGCTATTCCCTCAGATCCTTCACGGCTCATTCTCTCCCTTCTTTCGTGTCTGAGCTCAAATGCCACCTCCTCAGAGAGCTTCCCCTGGACCTCCTCCAAGCGTGTATCACCTTTTCCTGCTTTATTTGGTATGGTACTATCATCACCTTCTGCATATTTGTTTTTATAGTGTAGATTGTTATAAATAAATAGCAGGAATATAATATACTTATTGTTGTATTACTGTTTGTCTCTCCCTACTAGAATGTGGGACCCAGGAGAAGATCACGCCTGTGTTCCTGGGGTCCAGAAACATGGCATGGCACAGTAAATTCTCAACAAATATTTGTTGAATAGTTGAATAAGGCAATAAATGTGCTTACTGAATGATAGCTAAAATAAAGTGATGAAAAAGAAGGGCTGGGAGTCCCTGGGTCTAGGCTCACCTTCCAGGGCACTATGGAGAGTCACATTCAGGTGGTACAGGGTGCAGGTGCCCTCCTAGGACTCTGGGGACCTGTAGTACATGGTCAGGATCTGCCGGGGCAGGAAAGGTGTCAGAGACCATTCCCAACCATTCCCTTCCTCCTCACCCCAGTCCTCGCCTGGCCAGGTTCTGCCCCTGTGGATAATTCGCTTCAAAGTCTGCCCCCTTCCCATAATTCCTGGGTGCAGTGACCAGAACACTCTTTAGGTTCTAGACCACCTCAGCGTAATAGGACTTTCTTCAGTAATGGAAATAGTCCCTACCTGCACTGTTCATGTGGTAAACACTAGCCACATGTAGTTATTGAGCACTTGAAATGTGGCTAGTGCAACTGAGGAGCTGAATGCTTAATTTTACTTAATTTAAATTTCACTGAGGCTCATGGGGGAGTGTGACATGCCCAAAGTCACACAACGAAGTCAGAGATTCAACCGTGACTCCATTGCCAGAAACATGAAAACAGGCTGCCTCAAATTTAGTGAACAAGACATCTGTCCTTCTGGGCCACAGGGCATGGAGCCAGAAGATATAATGGAGCCCCTAGATGTTGGGGAAAGGGTAGAATTATCCTCCAGGCATTGGAAGGCATGCTGGAGGGAGAATCTTCCTTTGGAGAGCAAAGAGACACCCTTCAGGGACTCAGCATGGGAGGGCAGACAGGTCCAAAGATCTCTGGCTTCTGTCTCTCCTGACTCTTGACTTATAACAAGTGAAGACCTTTCTGAGTCTCTCATTCCCTAACTGGTGAATGGAGTCCGTATTTTTACCAACTTTCTATGGGCAGGCTTTGGGGTGTCCTTAACTTGGTTCCTAGCAAATAGTAGTGCCCTAAGTTGTAGTTAAAATTATTGCTAATGTTGGTCTTGTCTTGCAGTCTAGATTGCCTCTGTTTCTACCAGTGGCGGGGTGGAGGGGGGTGCGGGGCTGGGCTCCAGTTAAGCATCTCAACGTGGGACACCAGACCTACTGAGATTGTGCCTCTCCCACTGCCACTGGCTTTGATCTCTAGGTCATACTGGGCAGAGAACTGAAAGGAAGTGAGGAGAATTTGAACATGGAGGAAGCATCAAACCATGGCTCAAATGCAGTGGGGTTGGGGAAGAAAACATGCATGGGCACTGAGGCCTCAGTAACTTCCCTATCTTGGGGCCTAGTGGCTCACTGCTCACCTGTCTCCATGTAGATGGTTTTTCTTTTCCTTTTTTTTTTTTTTTAACATTTATTCATTAAAATTTTTTAAAATGTTTATTTATTTTTGAAAGAGACAGAGGGGCGTCTGGGTGGCGCAGTCGGTTAAGCGTCCGACTTCAGCCAGGTCACGATCTCGCGGTCCGTGAGTTCGAGCCCCGCATCAGGCTCAGGGCTGATGGCTCAGAGCCTGGAGCCTGTTTCGGATTCTGTGTCTCCCTCTCTCTCTGCCCCTCCCCTGTTCATGCTCTGTCTCTCTCTGTCCCAAAAATAAATAAACGTTGAAAAAAAAAAAAAAGAAAGAGACAGAGACAGAGCATGAGAGGCAGAGAGAGAAGGAGACACAGGGCCCTAAGCAGGCTCCAGGCTCTGAGCTGTCAGCACAGACCCTGATGCGGGGCTCGAACTCACAGACCGTGAGATCATGACCTGAGCCGAAGTCGGACGCCCAACCGACTGAGCCACCCAGGCGCCCCTTAACATTTATTCATTTTTGAAAGACAGAGAGAGACAGAGCATGAGTGAAGGAGGGGCAGAGGGAAGGAGACACAGAATCTGAAGCAGGCTCCAGGCTCTGAGCTGTCAGCACACAGCCTGATGCGGGGCTCGAACTCATGGACTGAGAGATCATGACCTGAGCAGAAGTCAGACACTTAACTGACTGAGACACCCAGGCGCCCCTACCTTTCCTTTTTGGAAGAGTATTTGTGGTGGCTACACTGTCACTAGATCAACTACAACTGCCAACTCGGGCTGTGTCCTAATGTATGTCTGTTCAATCTGTCCACTTTGCAGTGTCTCCAGAGTTCCTTGTGCATGGAACCACCACAGGACTTTTCTCCCTGTCATCTTTGCATCTACTCTTGTTTCCATCACACATTATTCCTTCAGTATAGACATTGGTTGTGAGATAACCTTGGAGAGGGAGACTGGCAGGGACATGACTCTTGGCCTCATCCCCAATGCAGACTTCATGTCTGCCCCTCAGTGCCCTACCTTTGCTGACCGCTGCTGGTAGGCATTGTTCTGATCCATGATCCACTCCAAGTTCAAGGCTCTCTTGGGGACGCTTATGTGGACGCGGAGATCCTGGACATCCTCGAAAGGGACAGCTTTGCGGAAGCCGGTGAGGGCCTCAAGGGCCACCACAGTGGTTTGGTGTTGGGATGGGGCTGAGGATCAGCACCACTGACAGCGCCCAGGGCAACACCCAGCGTGGCAAATCAGCACCACGGGCAGCTCCTTCCGGTGGGCCAACCTCGTCAAGACCTCGGCTAGCGCCCCTCCCCAGTCCCCTCTTTCAGGGACCCGGGTCACCTGGGTGGACTTGAAGCCTCCGCCTAGCTCCCGCTTCTCCAGTAGCCACTGGGCAATGGCGTGCGTCTCATTGTAGCGACCTAACTCCAGCTTCTGCATCAGCGCATAGGCTGTGGCCTCAGTGGTGTAATGGGAGTTCTCATCCAGGTGGTCCACTGGCCAGTGGGTTTTATCTGGGAGGTGGATGGCCACTTTGTCTCCCAGAACCGGGTCCATCTACCTAAACCTGTCCTCTCCTTGTGTCATCTGGCCCAAGTGTTCTCATCTGCTATTTTATTGAGCACTTACTTTATGTGAAACTCTCTGAGGAGGCATATGGACATTTTATTTTCAGAACACTCTAGGAGACAGGGACGCTATTTAGAGATGTGGAAATTAAGGTTAAGAGAAGCTCTTCCAGGTTCCACCAGTCCCACTGCAGGCGAGTTTTTCTAAGTCCATTCCTCTTGACTCGAGTAATGGAGAGGATGGGACAAGGGCCCTTGGAGATGAGGTAGGTACGGCCATGGAATGCACAGTTAACCACATGTTATGACTTTTCTATCCTTGACCACGGCCAGCCTTTTCCCAGTTCAGGGTATTTGCACATGCCATTCTGTCAGCTTGGAACGTCCTTGGCCTTTCACACAGGCCCTTTTCACAGAGCCAGTTCCCAGTTCTCCAATCCATACCCCTCCCCTCTCATCATCTCTCCCACCCATCCTGCATGTTATCATCTCAGTGCTTGTATCAATTTGTGGTTCTTTATTGATCTGTTTGTCTTTGTTTTCTTTTCCTCAGGGAAGGTGGGATCTTTGAGAGCAAGGGCCATATTAATCTTGTTCACCTTGGTTTCTTGGCGTCTGAGCTCAAGGGGTGGCACACCATAGATGCTCAGTAAACGCTAAGGGATTCATCACACATTGCTGGATTTTAAATCACACAATCTCCCTCCCCCTGCCCCCCATGACTGTGGTTAACACACAGTTGATTAAGAAGTGGCCCACACTCACTACGGCTGGCAAAGCTGTCCAGGCGATCATTGGCTCGGGGGCTCTCAGTGAGGGCCAGAGCATAGGAGACTATGGCTACTGCAAAGGTTGTCTGAATTTGGGGAAGCCGTTTCTCCAGGAAGCTACGGGCTCGCTCCATGCTGGCGGTCAAATTCTGGAAGGTCAGAGAGAAGAAACTAGATGGGAGAGATTGGAGGAGAAGGGTCTAGGAGTTAGAAGAGAGGGATGCACTGAGAGGGACATCAGGATGGGGGAACTTCCTGTGGGCAGAGGGTATAGAGGAGTCTGCAGAGCCTGACCTCCTCTTTGGGTCTTACCTGTATCTTTCGGCTGCACAGTTCCTTTCCCTCGTCTAGGGCAATCGGAACAAGAGCTGTGAGAGATATGTCTGCTTCAGAGCCTCGGTAGCCACCCTGTGGACGCAGGATCACACCCATGATCCCCAGTGTCTTGGAGAGATTTTCCCCAACCTCTCCCGCATGACCTTGACAAACTCCCAGGTGCTCGGCTCTGGGCTGGAGGATGCCGGAAGCAGGATGGGGAGAGAGGAGGAGGAGGAACCACCCAGAAATCTGCCTGTGTGGGGGTCTGCATCATGAACCAAAGCCAACAGCCACGGGAGGTGATGCGCTAAACTCTGCACTATCTCAGAGCACTCTTTCAGCAGCTCCATTTTCCTGATAAGGAAAGCGACGGTCAGAGAGGTGGTCTCCCCATTGGTGGTAAATGACTGACTTAAGGTGTGAGTTCCTCTTTAGTCTGCTAGCTCTACCTTCAGCGTCTGTGCTGGGTTGAATAGTGTCCCTCCCTTCCCTGAAAAAAACTCATGTCCACTCAGAACCTCAGAATATGATCTTACTTGGAAATGGGGTCTTTGCAGATGTAATTGGTTAAGTTAAGAAGACGTCATACTTATTAGAGTGGGCCCTATCCAGGGATTAGTGTACTTATAAGAAGGCCATATGAAGACACACAAAAAGAAGGATGGACAGAGGTGGGAGGGTTGCAGCTACCGGTCAAGGAATGCTAAGGACTGCCAGAAGCCATCAAGCCAGAAGAGACAAGGAAGCGTTCTCCCCTAGAGCCTTCAGAAAGAGCATGGCCCTGCTGATGCCTTGATCTGGGACTTCTGGTCTTCAGAACTGTGACAAAATAAATACATTTCTTTCAATGTTTTTATTTATTTTTGGGACAGAGAGAGACAGAGCATGAACGGGGGAGGGGCAGAGAGAGAGGGAGACACAGAATCGGAAGCAGGCTCCAGGCTCCGAGCCATCAGCCCAGAGCCCGACGCGGGGCTCAAACTCACGGACCGCGAGATCGTGACCTGGCTGAAGTCGGACGCTTAACCGACTGTGCCACCCAGGCGCCCCAGACAAAATAAATACATTTCTGTTGTTTGGAGACATCCAGTTTGTGGTACTTTTTACAGGAGTCCCAGGGAATTAATTCCCACCCCACAGTGGCCAAAGAAGTCTGTGAACTCTTGAATCAGATTGTGTCCCTCCTCGGTTTGGAACCTTCCATGGCTCCCATCTCATTTGGAGGAAAAGCCCAAGTCCTCCCTGCAGCCCAAAAGGCCCCATGCAATCTGTCCCATCCCCTCCCTCACCTTCTCCTCCTTCTCTCCTGTTGCTCATTCTGTCCCAGCCACAGGGGACTCCTCACTATTCCTCAAACATATTGGGCACTTCAGTCTCAGGGCCTTGGCACCTGCTGTTCCCTCTGCTTGGAACACTGTTTTCCTAATTGTCCACATGACTTGCTCCCTCACCTCCTCACCTCCTCAGGTCCATACAAATATCATATTTTCATGAAGCCTTCCAAAATTACCGCCCCACCACCTTGGTTCCCCTTCCCCCGCATCTTTCCCCATATCGCTTTTTATTTTTTTTCAACGTTTATTTATTTTTGGGACAGAGAGAGACAGAGCATGAACGGGGGAGGGGCAGAGAGAGAGGGAGACACAGAATCGGAAACAGGCTCCAGGCTCTGAGCCATCAGCCCAGAGCCCGACACGGGGCTCGAACTCACGGACCGCGAGATCGTGACCTGGCTGAAGTCGGACGCTTAACCGACTGCGCCACCCAGGCGCCCCAACCCCATATCACTTTTAACAAGTGATGTCGTTTAGGTGTCTATCATGCTTATCGCCACACCATGAGAGCAGAGATTTTTGTCTATTTTGTTTGCCCCAGGTCCTCGGTGTTTAAAGCAGTGCCCAGCACACTGCAGGTGCCTGAGAAATGTTTGCTGGTGGAAAGAAACTCTGATCTGTGAGCCTGTGAAACCTGTGTAACCCTTCTCTGTACCGCCTTCCTGTACAGCATCTGGCTCCTGCTCACACAGGCCTCCACACTCCCTAACTCCCCGTTTCATCTGGGGACGCAATCTGTCTTTGCTGAGTTCCTGCATTCACCCAGAGTTTTGTTCAGCAAACATTTGCCAACTGTGATAAACCAGATCTGCTCACCTCCCTGGAAGGGCTCACAGAGCAGGGAAAGCAAACCCTGAACAGACAATTTCAAATCCTAAGACCCCCCCAAGACCCTGTGGGTTTCAGGGCCTGGCATCTCTCCTCCTTCTCAGGCCTCAGGACAAGCTATCCCCTCCCCCAACTTTGGGTTCTGTTCCCTTCCTTTTCCTCAAACGTGCCAGAGCCTCAGGGCCTTTGCACATGCTGCTCCTTTTGCCTGGCGCTCTCTTTGCTATTCTTCTCCCACCAACTGTGTTCCTTCATCAGCTTGCTGCTTGGTTGTCACTTCCTTTTGCAGGTTTCCCTGACCAGAAATGGCCCCTCTCCTGGTATTTCTTTCCCATGGAGCTTAGCACAATTGTGATTTAAACAATCACCGGTTATAATTATTTGGTGAATTTCTGTCTTCCTCCCACACCCCAGCTTGTGAGTACTACAAGGAAGAGGCTGTAAATGTCTTGTTTACCGCCACATCTCCCCTGTGTCTAGTACAAAGCGTGGTTGGAACACAGCAGTTGCTGGGTAAATATCTGTTGAGTGAGTGAATGATAACCCTACTGTCATAGGTACGATAATAGAGACAGGCACAGGGCTGGTATTCAAGGAAGACTTCTGGAGGAGGTGAGTCTGAGCTAAGTCTAAAGAGAAAACAGAATTTGGCCAGGCAAAGAAAAGAAAGGGGATGGAGTGTGGCTATTCCGTGCAGAGAGGGTCTCAAAAGCAAAGGGATCTGTGATCAGGGAGTAGTAGTGAGGGGCAAGGCTTGGGAGGAGATACAGAAGAGAGGATATAGTAGAGAGATGTTGGCATAGACACTTGGGAGCCATGGAAGGTGTTTGAGCAGGGACGAGACATCCCAGGCTGTTTGAAAGTTACTTCTGGAGGCTGATGTGGAGGTACGCCTAGTAGGGATGGGTGTGTTGGCTGGGGAGCTGCGAAGGCCCAAGCCCAGAGCGAAGACAGCCAAGAAGCGGAGCCTACTGAAGTGGGGGTGAGAGAGAGATGGCGTCCCAGACATGCCCAGCCTCTTGGACATTGTAACAGAGCGCAGGGTGGTCCAGAGCAGAGGGACGTGATGCTGGGTGCCGGGCCCTGGCTTTTTCCCGTTCTCGTTTTACCCATAAACAGGTCGGGGACCTGAGATTTGCCTATCAGTGCACAGAGCCCTGGGTTTTATTGGGGCAGCCCAGGCAGGGGGGCAGTGGGCACCACGATTACAGGGCCCTTCCCCAAGAAGTGCCCATCTTCCGCCTGCCTCTGGGTGATGATCCAGTTGTCAGTGGCACAGAGAGACACGGGTTGTCATGGTGGAGTAGACCAGGGCAAAGACCCGGAACACGTAGCTCGTGAGCCTGTTGGGGGGGGGGGGGAGGAGGCGGGGCGGGTGATGACTGGGAATCACAGCCAAGGGGATTCTAGGACAGGGGCCTCTACACCAGGGGGAGTCTGCACAATGGACCCCACTGCTCCAGCCTGACCCTTCCTTCGCTGCTCCCCAGGTCTGCAGCACGGGCACTAACAACCTTTCTCTCTGACATTCAGACACCAGCTCTCTGTTCAACAATAACCTTCAAGTAACACTCAGGCACTGTCGCCCCCAAAGTGACCCCTACACCGTAGACTCCCAGGTAACCTTCAGGGAATACCCAAGTAGCAATAGCTCTGGCCCGAAGGCTGCCTGCCCCAAGACCTGTGGTAGGGGTGCTCCTGGGGTCATCAAGCCGCAGGCTGGTCCCCGAGCTTCATTCAGGACGGTGCCGGCAGGACTCCCAACCTCCTCGTCCTTACCAGGTGCCTCCCAGGTTTCCCTTGCTGGTGTGGTAGGTGCCGTCAGCATCCGGGTGTAACCTGGAGAAATAGGTGGCGGAGAACTTTCGGGGAGATTTGGCATTTGGGTGTGGCTATGAAGGGGGGTCAGTTGTCAGGCATAATCTGGGGGGGGCAAGGTATGGGTGTGACTTGGGGGTGCATCACGTCTAGATGTAACCATACAAGGGGACTTGTCTAGGTGTATCAGGAGGTGACCGCAGGGCCCAGGTGCGACCGTGGGAGCCAGTGTGCTGTGTTATCTGGGAGGAACCTGGGAAATCGCCCCATCGGGGTACTCTGGGGAAGGGTGTGACTGGGAAGTGTCAGAGGGATTGTGGAAGGTGAAACCCAGGAAAAGGGATACCCTGGGGGCCACTACCTGGGGGTTTCCTCGGGGGCTGTTTCTTGGCTATAAACTAGGGGTGTCACCGTGTCTTTGTAGCTTAGGGGAGTCTACCCCTGGGTGTCATCTTGGAAGGGCACCTCTCGGATGCATTGTGAACACTGCTACTTGAGTATTACCTGAAGGTTGCTTGGGGGCTTACGGTTTGGGTGTGACTTTGGGGGTGACAGCGTCTGCGTGTTACCTGAGGGTTATTGTTGAGAGCACCTGGATGGAAAGTTGGCGTCTGAGCGTAACCGGGAAGAGGGGTCCGTGCCCAAACTAACGTGAGGGTCTCTCTCTGGGTATAAGCAGGCACGTGAATCTCTGGTTGTTGCCTGGGAAGTTTGGCTATAACCTGGGAAGGTGTAACGGGGAGACCACCGCCTGGGATTATTTTGGAGTTTTCTGCTTGGCGTTCCCTAGGGGTGCAACCCAAGGCATGGCATTGATTGGGTGTAACCTAGGACAGTGACTGGGTATAATCTGGGGGTGGCTGCTTTGGGGTAAAGCAGGGTGTCAGTTGTCAGGCTATAGCCTGGAAGAGGGGTCCAAATGAAGGAGTAATGTGGGGGTCACTGTTGGGGGTCACCTGGGGGACTTGGTAACAGGGTATAATCTGGGAGTTGAGTCAGAGTGTGAATGTTCTTGTCTGGGAGAGTCCCATGGGGACCGCCCCCAGCCCTGGGGGTGCCCCCAGCCACCCTTCCAGAGAGTCCCACTTTCACTGCGGTCCCAGGAGGGAACCCAGTCTCACCGCTGATGATGTTCTCTATCACCTTGTCCCTGAGTTCCACTCCAACCTTGCCCCACTGGCCGGCGGCATCCAAAAAGCAGGTCAGGATGATCACAGGTGCCAAGGAGCTCAGCGTCTGCTCAGGGCAACCAGTCGGGACCCTCAGCAGCCTCCGCGTTCTTTTAGGTGTCAGGGTGCCCAGGATTGTCTCACCAAGGATGTCACCTGTCTGGTGGGCAGAGTCATCTCAGGAATGACCTAAGCCGCCATGGCTCCCTGATGACCGCACACGGACATCCCATCCTTTCCCTGTGCCTGGGCAGGCCGGGGCGGACCCAGCTCCCTGGTCTCCCACCCCCTCACCTAGGAGTCACCTCTGTCCTAACTAAGCACCTTGGACACTGACAAACATTTCTGCCTCTGTATTGGGCACCTTGTTCAAAAAGTCCTTTCAGCCCCTCCCTCCATCCTGGTGTGGCCCCAGGATCCCACATGCCCCCACCCACAAACCTTGGGGGTTCAGAAGGATGCTGTGGGATATTTGCTGTATCTGCCCTCCTGCCTGTGAGACACAATGACGAAGCAAGTTAAAAACAACAGCAATGATAGTAATAATGACAATCACAATGACAGTAGGAAGAGGCATTGGTTAGCTATAAAGAGCACAGACTCTGGATCCCAAATACCTGGGTTCAAATCCCAACCCTTCTGTGTCCTAGCTGTGTGGCCTTGGGCAAATTACTTAACTTCTCTGTGCCTCGGTTTTCTCATACATAAAAGGTGCCTACCTCATATGGTTGTTCTAACAGCTCAATGAGTTGCTAATTTTTTTTAAGTTTATTTTTGAGAGACAGAGCGTGAGCGGAGAAGGGGCATAGAGAGGGAGACACAGAATCTGAAGGAGGCTCCAGGCTCTGAGCTGTCAGCACAAACTCCGATGCGGGGCTTGAGCCCATGAATGGTGAGATCATGACCTGAGCTGAAGCCGGACTCTTAACTGACTGAGCCACCCAGTTGTGAAATCTAAATATAAATAATTTTTTTATGTGAAATATAAATAATTTTCCCAGCTCTCTGATTCTTCCTGGGAGTGATGATTATTCCCATCGTGCAAATGAGGACACGAAGGCTCAGAAAAGTTGAGTAAGTTGTCCAAGGTCACACGGCAGAGACAAAGCTTGAGCCCAAGTCTGACAACAAAGTCCCAAAGTGGGGGCTGGGTGACTGAACTTTCAAATTCATTCCCTTGCACCTCACTCGCATTGAAGAGGCCTGGTTGCTTTTTAAAATAACATTTGTTTTAATGTTTATTTGTTTTTGAGAGAGAGAGAGAGACAGAGAGCAAGCAGGGGAGGGTCAGAGAGAGAGGGAGACACAGAATCCGGAGCAGGCTCCAGGCTCTGAGCTGTCAGCACAGAGCCCGACGTAGGGCTCGAACCCACGAACTGTGAGATCATGACCTGAACCGAAGTCAGGCGCTCAACCGACTGAGCCACCCAGGCGTCTGTCTGTCCTGTGATCATAGCCTGGGCCCAGGGGAAGCCCCACTGTCTGCACTAATAACAGGAGTGGGGGCACCCATTACCTTGACCAGGAGTGTCTTCTTCACGTGGTCCTCGACCCCATAGCCCACAACCCTGGCCTCCACGTCCACTTTGCCAGTCTCAAGCCTGACACTGATGTGCTGTGTGGCCTCAGGAAAGCCCCTTAACCTCTTTGTGCCTCAATTTCCTCCCCTTGAAAAGCAATGATAGCAGCCGTTTGCTGGGGTGATTGTGCATTTTCTATGAGAAAAATACCTCAGAAGCCTTTCAAAAGGACAACCACCTCGCTGGCCCCTTTGAATGATGGACACACTCCAGCCCCTTTATAAAATACACTGACAGACGGTCTGTGGGCAGGGGAGGGCTCAGGCTTCACCTTGACCTGGCGGCTGCTGAAATTGTACAGCACGGCTTGGATCTGGACTTGCTCATCCCTGACCACGGAGGAGGGCAACTTGAGATCCACCAAGAACGATTTCATAACTGTCAGCTCAGAGGGATCTGAGACGCAGAGACCTACAGCCAAGGGAGCACGTTGGCATTAAGCAGAGGCCAGCTGTCCCAGGGCTGAGCAGGGCCACCGTTCTCCCAGCTCCTCGGCGCTGGGCTTGTGGGGTCACCTTGTCCAGCCTTGAGGCTGACAGCCACAAACTGCCACGTGGTGATGGAATGTGGCAGAGTCACAAGGGTGCTGTTGTAGGAGAGGCTTCTGAAAGTGGCAGAGGTCGGGGGTGGACATCAGTGAGTTCGTGCTGCCTGGACAGAGCCTCTGCATTGGGAGGGTCACTGTCCAGGGGCCAGTGGGTCACCCCATTGGAGGCCACCGTCACTAGAAGGCCATCTTTTGGGAGGAACCGTCGGATTTGTATCGTCATACAGGGAGGTGCCTGTCATGGGACTATACTGAGAGCTCAGTGTCACCACTGGGGACACTGGCTCTGACTGACACCCACTGATGCACGGAAGGACCAGGAACCAGATGCTGGCGTGGAGGCTGTGGTCCTACCCTGACTTACTTTTTGGCAGTGTAAACTTCTTCCAGAGCCAACTCTCAGGGAACAAGGTCCGGACAGGCTGGGCCTCCATGTAGATGTCACCAAAGTCCTCGTCTTCATCGGCTGCGGGGGGTAGATGTGGGGCAGCGTCTCTCCCACGTGTCTGTCCCATGGCCCGCCAGACTCCTCAGTGGGGTCCTCCCACCCCACCCCACTCCCATCCCCTCCCACCGCATGGCCCATATCATCCCTTGACTTGTCCCATGGCACTTCGTGCCCCTCAAGCAAGCCCCAGCCCCCTGCCTCCGGCCATGACCTCCTCACATGTCCCCCAAAGCAGCTGTTCCTCCGGGGCCTCCCAAGTCCGGGTCTCAGGCAGGTCCTCTCCTCATACGCCAGCCCCGCCGGGCTCTCCAGGAGCCCCGCCTCACGGCACTTTTGTGCCAGCTCCATCTTGAACTTGTTCCCTGTGGGCCAGAGTTAGGGGGACAGAGGAAGGGTTGAGCGGGACCGGAGGAAGCTGGAACCCATCCGCCTCGATGCCATGCACAGCCTGCCTCGATTTAGCCATAACTCTGGAGGTGCTGGTTCTAGCACTTTGCCTGTATTGTCCCTCCGAAGCCTCACATTGAACCCATGCGGTGGGTTCTGATGAGGGAGCTAAGCAACAGAGAGGTTAACTCACTGGCCCAAGGTCACACAGCTCCCAGGCGGCAGAGCTGGGACTAAAATCCATGTTTCTGTTGCTTCTGCTTCTCCTTCTTCCCCGCCCCCTCTCTTCCTTCTTCTTCTTTTTTTTTTTTTTTTTTAACATTTATTCATTTTTGAAAGGCAGAGAGAGACAAAGCGCGAATGGGGGAGGGGCAGAGAGAGAGGGAGACTCAGAAACAGAAGCAGGCTCCAGGCTCCGAGCCGTCAGCACAGAGCCCGACGCGGGGCTCGAACTCACAGACTGTGAGATCATGACCTGAGCCGAAGTCGGCCGCTTAACCGACTGAGCCACCCAGGCGCCCCTCTCTTCCTTCTTCTTGACAGGGGTTGGTAATGCCGTGTTTATGTATTGGAGACACCAGTTAAAATTTCTGATTTTCATCTTGTGTTTTTTAAACATGATGGGGCACCTGGGTGGCTCAGTCGGTTGAGTGTCCGACTTCGGCTCAGGTCACGATCCCATGGTTGGTGGGTTCGAGCCCCGCGTCGGGCTCTGTGCTGACAGCTCGGAGCCCGGAGCCTGCTTTGGATTCTGGGTCTCCCTCTCTCTCTGCCCCTAACCCACTCGCATTCTGTCTGTATCTCTCTCAAAAATAAATAAACATTAAAAAATAAAACAAATAGAATAACAATGAAAGCCTAAAACTTGTTGTAAAGCATGATGTCAAGTTGAATGCTTTTAAGTTAGCAAAATGAAGAAATGCACTTAAAGATGAAAATATAGCAATTCGAAAATCTTGTTGTCTACCGTATGCCATGATTATACTTACACAATATAACTTATCATTGCCATGAATAACACAACACTTTATATGATAAACTTTCCAAAGGAGGTGAGCATGATTTTTTTTTAATTTTTTTTCAACGTTTATTTATTTTTGGGACAGAGAGAGACAGAGCATGAACGGGGGAGGGGCAGAGAGAGAGGGAGACACAGAATCGGAAACAGGCTCCAGGCTCTGAGCCATCAGCCCAGAGCCTGACGTGGGGCTCGAACTCACGGACCGCGAGATCGTGACCTGGCTGAAGTCGGACGCTTAACTGACTGCGCCACCCAGGCGCCCCGAGCATGATTTTTTTTAAAAGTAGGTTCCACAACTAATGTGGACCTTGAACTCACGACCCCGGGATCAAGAGTAGCGTGTTCTACCGACTGAGCCAGTGAGGCGCCCCTAGCATGATTTTTTTTTAAATATCAAATTAGAGTTAAGGTTTTACTTCAATTTTTATTAGGCTTCACTTACCTTCTCTTTATTTTGAACCACAAAGTCATAGGCGCCTGGGTGGTTCAGTTGGTTGAACGTCTGGCTTCGGCTCAGGGCATGAACTCGTGATTTGTGAGTTCAAGCCCCGTATCGGGCTTGTTGCCATCAGCCAGTTGGTGCAGAACCTGCTTCAGATCCTCTGTCCCCCTCTCTCTCTGCCCCTCCCTTGCTTGTGCTTGCTCTCTCTCTCAAAAAATAAATAAAACACTTGAAAAAAATAATAAAAGAACCACAAAGTCATCAGCATTGCTCGAAGAGACTGAAAAATCTAATATTCATATAATCCATGCTTCCAACACCACTCGGTGCTGACTCCCATCTTCCTTGAACTGCAGGCTCAGAACTCTTTGTCTGGTCAACACCTTGGCCTTGGGGATGGCAAGGCTTGCTAGCTATTATCTACTGGCACTCAGCACCCATCTCTTCTTTTGCCCTCTTTTTATAAATTTTTAAATGTTTATTTCTTATTGACAGAGACAGTGCACGAGCAGGGGAGGGGCAGAGAGAGACACACAGAATCCGAAGCAGGCTCCAGGCTCTGAGCCGTCAGCACGGAGCCCGATGCGGGGCTTGAACCCATGAACCGTGAGATCGTGACCTGAGCTGAAGTTGGACGCTCAACCAATGGAGCCACTCAGGCGCCCCTGCCTATGTTCCCTCTTGTATCATAGGGATATTCTAGACATCTAGAAGCTACATTTCCCAGACTCTCTTGCTGCTAGGATTCTGGATGGGATTAGATTCTGCCACTGAGATGCTCTTGTGTAAGATTTGGAAAGTGGGAGAAGTGGAGACTGTCTTCCCTACAACAATGGTAGTTGATGGGTGAGCCCCGGTCTATGTGTGTTTCTGTTATTGGCACAATTCTGTACTTCATTATCTACCCACCAGCATCGTCAGAGATATCACCAGTCGTTTCCTGAGATTTCATGCATTGCAAGAACTGCAGTGAGGTCATGTTGAGTCCCAGCAATCAGCTTTTCACCTCCACTTCTGTAGTCCGTCTAATGGTTTTGAGAGCACCAAACTCCCATCATTAAATCCTTCCCTCTCTACTTGAAGTACCTAGAGTGGTTTTTGTTTCCTGGTACCTAGAGTGGTTTTTGTTTTCTGAATACAGTAGGTTAGGGAGCCAGGAGGGGCATGTTCAGCTTTAGCTCTGACCTGCATTCCTCTTGGTCCCCAGCCTCTTCAGGGAGCAGCGATGGCATGTGGCAGTGGGGCTCTGAGGGCAGTGCCAGTCCAGGGGTCAGAGAGAAGAATGAGGGAGCCATTGTCAAGATCATTATAAACACCCTTGATATTTATTGGATGCTTACTGAATTCTCAGTGCTTTCTATGCATCATTTCACTGAATCCCATAGTTGCCTCATGTTCAAGATTCACCACATAAAAGCTGTGCAGTCTTCAGCAAGTCGCTTAACCTCTCTAAGCATTAATTTCTCCAGCTATGTAAAATGGTATAATCATAGTTCTATCCATGAGATTATGCATACAAAAGTACTTAACACAGTGTCCAGCTTGTAGTAGACAGAAACTATATTTGAGATCACCATTTATAGCTGAAAGGACACTCCTAGTTGTCCCTGGTATCCACTCCCCACCCCCCCAACTGTGGCAACTAAACCTCCCTCTGTTGCATATCACTCAGAAAGAAGACTACGTTTCCCAGCCTCCCTTGCAACTAGGTGGGGCTACATGACTGAGTTCTGGCAAATGAGATATGAGAAAATATCTCCCCCTCCCACGTCCCTTCATACTCTTGCCTGGCATGAGGTCCTAATGAGGTGCCACCTTGGAAGGTAGCAGGGCAACAAACTAGAAGGAGCTTGAGTCCCAGAATGACCTCAGAACTGTTACTAAGTGAGGAATAAACTTCTACCTTGTTTAAGCTACTGTTGGTTTGTTATTTCTATTAGTATCCCCATTTTATGGATGGAGAAATTAAGCCTCCAAGAGGAAATATAACTGGCTCACAGTAAGTGGGAGAGTCCTAGATTTTAGCCTGACAGCAAATCCCATGTTCTCAACACTAGACAGCACTGCCCACCCCTTCCCCACCACTGTCCTTCCCAAACCTGAGCTTGCCAAGGCGTCTATCCCCCTGCTCATCCTCAGGTCCAACCCAGCATCGTTGAACACAGCAAGTCTGTCTTTCCCACTTCCTACTGTACAGCCAATGTCATGTTCCTCCACCACATCCCAGACCTGGGGGTTAAGAGAGGAACAGGAATTTCAGGGAAGGAACAATGGTGCACTGTAATTGCTAGCTCAAATAATAATTCTCACACCATCTCACATTTGTCGAGCTCTTATTACCTTCCAATCTCTATGCTGTGCACTAGCTCCTTGAATACTTGCAACCATCAATGCATCCCATTTTGCAGATGTAGAAGCTGAGGCCCCAGTTAGAGCCGCCAGGCAACCTCTTTGCCCAAAGCCCACACATTCTGTCACCTTCTTCTGTGTGGGCTTGTGTTTGCTGTTCAAGACATAGACAGCCTTGTCCACGGCCACCAGCCTCACTGTGGCCTCAGCACCACCTATCACCTTCACTTCCACCTGGCGGTTGGGCTCCAAAGGCTGGAAGGGTCCTTCATTCTTCAAACCAACCTTCAGCTGAGCCAGGAAAAAGAGAGATGTCAGGAAAAGGGGCTCATATGCTACCAAGGGGCTTTCCCAAGTCAATTTTCAAGTTTATTCTCCTTATGGCTCTGATGGAACATCCAGGAACTTCACCAGGCCAATCCCAACTCCACACATTTACTTGCATAGTCTACATGCCCAAGGTTGAGCTTTTAAGGGCACATGCCCTCTTCCTCTCCCCTGCCCCCCGACTGGGAGCCCTTCAGCTTGGACAGACTCTCTGTCTATGCTTTATGATGGTGATGTACAACTTTAAGGAATTTGGCTCACCGTCCCCATGCATCTGTCATTCACGTTGATCCATATGGAGTCAGCCACCAGTTCAGGGTCCTGACCTTTTGCCCTGGGCAGTAAATAAAAGGCCAGGATGCGGAAGGAGGGCAGCATCTCTGAAGTCACATCAATAATGGCTGATGTGTAGACACTCCCATGCTTTTTAAACTGATGTTTGGCATGCACAATCTGGCCCTTACTCAGGACCTTGGAGACAAGGGAGGCCAAGCATGAGAAAGGTAAGGTCAACCTTTTCTTGAGGCTGTCCCAGCTCACAAGGGAGACCCCCATTCCCTTTGCTTCAGCCCCTTAGTCTGAGGCCACCCCAGATGGTTCCCACCTTCATACCACTGTTCACAGTTCCTCCAAACCAGCTATCCAGGGATGTTCCAAGGAAGGAATTTATTGGCCTAGGTTTTAGTCCAAGACACTCACCAGGATGGTGACGTGAGTGATCTGGTTCTTGGTTGCAGGATTCTGATGTCTCGTGTTAAGGCTCAACTGGATGCTGCTGCCAACTTCTGTGCCCAACATCTTTACCTCAATGTACAGGAAGTTCCTGGACTCATCCTGAGTCAAGTAAGGCCATGCCATCACCCTGGCTGAAGCCTGCTCTTCTGGCTGGAGAAGCTCATGGGTTTCTACCTGGGAAGTGTGGTGGGCAAGTAAATTCCCAGCCCTTCTAGCTCACACAGCCCCACCATCCCTGCCCCATTAGGTCGGTACCAAGATAGGGAGCTGCTCCAGATCTACATCTGTGTTGATGGTCAAAGTGGCCACTCCACTGGCTGAGGTGTATACGCTTTATGGTTTTGGCATTGGACAAGGACTCTAGAGGCTGGGGACCCATCAGGATTTGAGACAAAGACCTGAGGTGGAATCTGGGGCGAGATGAAGGACAGACATGGGGGTGGCCTGGCACAAGAGGTGGAGTACTGGGAATCTGATCTGGACAGGACTGCCTTGTATAGCTGTGCAAGTTGTGCACTGAACAACACCAGGGGCACCATTCATATTAGAGTCTTTGAGAATGGCACCCCCTCAAGTCTTGCAGTGTGCAACCATACGTGGTGGCCCTGGGTGTTGGTGTGCTGGTGGGGTGGAGGTGGAGGGAATTAGAATGGAGAGATGTGGAGGGCTTGGGGAAAATTTTAGTAGGATTGACATCAAAGGATGTCTTTAGTTTTCCTAATGTCCATCAGACATCTTAAATTTACCCAAAAGGAATGCGTGTAAAAACAGCATGCTTGCTGTGCAAATGTAGCCTTGGAATACTCCCTTGAGCATCACCTTCTAGGCTGACTGTGGCCACTAAACCCCTCACAGAGAAACTATGGAGCCATCACAGTGCTTTGGGGAGACCTAGGCTGAGACTTGAGAGAGCCTTGAGGTTGGTCTGAGAGCATGATGGATTCAGTTCTCAAACAGATAGATTGTGGATAGCAGGTGAGTCCAATGTGGGTTTTTGTCTCCTGAGAGGGGTCTGTTAGGGAAAAGGGGCCCTGAGTCCCTGGATGGAGTGAAGTCAGACTCTGACCCTAAAGTGGAAGGGCATCTCCGGCTTGAAATACTGGGGTGTCCTGGTGAACTTGATGTTGTATGGGCTCCGGACGATCTTCACCCCGGAGGTCTCAGCCTGGACCATCTCACCCCCTGGAGAGACAGGGTGACTGTGAGGTCTATGGATGAGGGTCAGTTTCTTGGGAGTGGCAGGGCTGCTGGTACGGGAGGCCCATCTTTGTGAGGACAGGGAAAGACGACAGCACAATCTCAGCTCCTCCCAGTCTTTCTAGCATTTTTGCATTTCTCTGATGAGGAAACTGAGGCTGGGAGGTAGCCCATTGTCACATGGGTGGAATGTCTAGGTTGGGTAAGGACAGGGTCCAGACCTCAGCCAGTGGCTTGGGGGAGGGTGGCACCGGTGGAGAACACGGTGACATTGACAAAGATTGAGTCCCCAATGAAGTCCTCTTCTGGGCCTTGGAATGTGGACATCAGCGTGTCCTTCTGAAGGGAGACGTGGCCCAGGCCTTCTGAGATTTGCTCTCAGAACCAGGGAGAGAAGAGGAGATGGTTTCTTGGGGGGGGGAATAGAGGAGAGTTGATGGAGGGGGAAGCTGGTGGGGAGAGGTCAAGACTCAGTTACCTCCACTCTCTGCAGGGAACTCTGGATGGGCATCCGGCGGGAATCCAGCTTCACCCCAAAGATGGCCAGAGCATGTCCATCCACTGGCTTGTTGAATATGTACCTGGGGGGTGGAGGGTCATCCCACTGGCTCTGAAGCACCCACACAACCTCATGTGGTTGCAGAGATGGCGGTAAATCTTTGGGAGGGGCAGAGGTGGCCCCTGCACACTTGGATGGTTTCATTGCCAATCTGCAAACCCCGCGAGGTGACAAATGTGCCTGTGCCATCTCGTGGACCTTCAGAGAGGGTGCGAACCATGAGAAATGGTCCAACTCCATTAGGTAGGCAAGGTGGCCTATACAACCCCAGAGACCTGAAGGGATGGTCTCTACTACCTACAGGTGGCAGATGTGGTCTGGACAACCTGATGGAACAACGTAGTTGGCCAAGAATATCTCACGGGTAGCAAAGAGTACCTTTACCATCTGCTTCTCTACCCATTCAGTTTCTCGACATTCCTGGTCCTCTGGCCAGGGTGGGGATAAGGGGACTCACCGGGCCTGGATGTCCACACCCAGAGCCTCATTGTTGAGTTAGAAGAAAATATTATTTGGCATCATCTGGACCTCAAATGATGGGAGCACTGGGTGGAGCACAAGCAGTGGATTCCCTCAGCATTTTGCTGTCTCCCCTGTCCCTGCCCTGTCCACTCTTTCCTCAGTGGCTCTGGCAATCCCCAAGGACTGGAACACATGTCCTGTTCACCAGCATACAGCTTAGGCCCTGGTGCACAGTAGGTGCGCCATGAGCCTTCCTTTCTATTTCCAATCCTGCTCCCTGCATGTCCCTCCTTGCCCTGCCCATCACATCCTACTCACCCTACGTCATCCCTGACGTCAACGGCCGCCTTGAACTGCTGCTTGGCTGCACTTTGGTAACTGGCTTCGATGCTCCAGGTCCCAAGACTGAGACACAGAGAATGAGGAGAGAGGGAGACTGAGAAGGAGAGCCTCCATCCATAGGGCTCCCAGCAGGGCACCTGACAATCTCTGGGAGGTGAGATTGCAAAGAAACCTTCCTTGGCCAGCAGATTCCGGCTGATCACGGTGATCCCCTCTGGGTTCCGTGGGGAGAGGGGGTGGGTGGTTCATGCCCCAGGCCTTTAGCACATGATATGACCTCAGTGTCTGGGAGCCACCTTCCCATCAGGAGAGGCCACCCTGATGTCCAGAGTGAATGTCCCGGTCACAGGATTCATCTTGTGGTTCACAGCAAACACCCGGTATTGAACTGGAGGAAGAGGGAAAACTCTGAGTGTTGGATAGAATCTGGAAAGGGAGGTAGCCATCGGATCTTTTGCAGCAGGGGGACTTTGGATAGAGGGAGACCTCGAGAGGTGGGACATCTCAGGCATTGCTGGGGAGACTGGGAATGAGAGTCAGCATCTGCCCTAGGCCGAGTGCCCGGGGGCTGTACCTAAGTGCTCAGGGGTGTAGATAGTCTTGTCTGTCTGGGCGAATGTAGCCAGCGTGGGGAGCCCCCAGCACTATCTCCTCCATGAATGAAGAGTCCGAGATGGGTGCCCAGCTTGCCCGGATGATGATGGACTGCTGCCCTGCTTGTGGGGGGTACACCAGGCTCTTGGATATCTGGGGAGAGATGCCCACGCTCCCCAGGCTCTGCTGAGGTCTCCATCCCTAGGAGCAAAGCCCTGGGCCAGATCTTGGAAAGACAATCGAATGGGGGCCCTCTGGCTCTGCCGTTGCCCCTGCACAAGGACATCTGGCAAAGGACTTCCAGCCAAGAGAAGGATGCAATCCAGTCCATGTTCAGCTCCTCAAGCCACCAGCAGAGGGCGCCTCCCATTAATTCCCACAGAGGCACCACCAGAGCTCATCACTGCCCTTCTTGGAGCCCAGACTCAGGGGACTTTGGATTTCTACCTGGACAGGACATACGAGGCGCAGTAAGTGTATCTAAACCCCGCATCTATTCTCCAGTGTCCCTCATGTGGAGTCCCTCTAGAGTCTGCCCCTCTCCATCCTTGCTTCTGATCCAGAGCTCCCTTTGTGGCCACCCATGCTGGCCTATCACCTACCATCACGGATGCCTGTTTCATAAAGTGGTTTTCCGGTGAGAGAATGAGCTGGCTCTTAACCACCACTGTCTTCTTCATGGGGCCCATACGGTGAGGTTCACCTCGAGGGTCCCGGTGAGGGGCTGCGTGGAGTCCGAGTGAGCCTGTATGTGGATGTTCTCAGGGCTGCCCACCCGCAGGACTCGGGGGGTCACCAAGATGTACCTGTCAGTAGACACACGCAGGGACATGGTCGGGGGGGACCCGAGTGGGGGCGGCAGCAGCAGAGAGGCAGGGTCTCATGCAGGGAATCATGCAGACAACAGATATGCAGGCAACAGCTGAGTGCCCTCAGTTTCCCAGACTCACAGTGGCTCAGCGTGGGCAAGAGGGGTCCCCAAGAGGAGTAGAAGCAACCCCATGGGCCAGGACAAGTCCATGGCGGCGGGGGCGGGGAGGGGGAGGCTGATGTGTGCAGCGACAGGCCACAGACACCTGTCCTCTTGTCCATCCCAGCTCTGGTCTGTTTGCCTTGGCCTGGCCTGGCTGAGTTAACATCTAAACAGACGTGGGGAGGGGACCCCCATAAATCCAATGGGGGAAGAAGAGGTTGCTCCCCCCTCCTCAGCCACCCTCCGTGGAGGCGGGGGACAGCTGCACTAAGACGTATTCCAGAGGTGCCTGGGTGGCTCAGTCGGTTAAGCATCTGACTTCAGCTCAGATCATGATCTCGAGGTTCTTGGGTTCGAGCCCCGCAGCGGGCTCTGTGCTGACAGCTCAGAGCCTGGAGCCTGCTTCGGATTCTGTGTCTCCCTCCCTCTCTGCCCCTCCCCCACGTGCACTTTGTCTCTCTCTCTCTCTCTCAAAAATAAATAAACATTAAGAAAAAAAAAGTATTCCAGCTCCCCACTTGGGGGCCTGAGTAGTGGTGGTGGGGGGAGGGGTTATCCTTTCCATGACCCATGAGATCTTATCCTGAAGCCTTCCCCTCTACCAGCAAGGAGCCCAGGCCATGTGCATTGGGAGGCTGGACTCAGAGCTTGGTTAGGATTGACTGGTAGGGGCAGGAAGAAACAGATAGTCCCTGCCTCTGCCCTTATGTAATTGGTGAGTTGCTGGGGTAGCTGCTCCAACAGGGGCTGTACAGGCTTTATGTATTCATTTCTTGGGTCACAGGCGTGAGCAGCCATGGCAGTGAGCCATCTGGCCCCAGGACCCGCTATAAGGGAACCGTCTCAAAAACGCACGGGTCAAATCCTCTCGCTGGGCTTCAGATCTTTCTGCACAATTACACTTGGTAAATTGTGACCATTGTCCATTGTTCTTAAATCATGCCAAGCTCTCTGGGCTCCTTTTTCCAGAAGGCAAATTATACATCTTGAACCAGGGACACAAACACATCATGCTTGAGGCATCCCTGGAAGAAGGCTTTCTCTATCCTGAAATAATTTTCACTGCCTGTTTAATATGCCCTTTAAAGATGTTGGAGCCACTTTGTGGTCCTGCCTCTGGGAAGCAGAGGGGGCTGCAGACAAGTTTGTCTGGTTCTTCGTTTCTCAGTGAAGCCATTGCTGCCAGCTTGCAGAGCCTGGGAAAGCCCAGAGCTTCCAAAAAAATGACAATACGCACTTATCGAACAAAGATCGGATAGGTAGTTACTATGAGCCCAGCCCCCCCTTAGCATGCTGAGGACACAGAAGTGACCACAAGACAAAGTCCCTGCCCCTGTGGAGTGGACATTTCCTGAGGACTTGCTAAGGGCCCATGATGCATTTCCTCCTTAAACTTCACAGCCTCTTGTTAATTAGGTTCAACCCTCGCCTGCTTTCCAGACTCGACCTTTGCAGAGAGCTGGGAAACCAGACGTGTCAGAAACCAAGGGGGAAGGTGGAATCGAATCATTTATTCCTCGGGCATTTATTGAGCACCTGCTGTGTGCCAGGTGCCGTTTTACATGCTTTGTGTACACCGACAGAAGTCTCACATTTATGCTGAAGTGAGAATTACCACCCATTGTACGGATGAGGAAGCTGAGGCCTGGTGAAGGTAAGCAACTTGCCTCGTGGCAGGCGGGTGAGCCGTGAGGCTCTGGGGAATACTCTTGAGACCATGGTAAACAATCTGTTATGAACCCAAGAATCAACAGAATCAAATAAAGGCCTGGGTCAGGGGAGCAGGTGAGACCCAGTTTGGAAGGTTCTAGAACACTGGTGTCCATTCGGGGTGGCGTATTCCACTGCTGTTCCCTGCTCTCTGGGAATCTCCGCTGGTTCTGTTCAGCCGTCCCTCAGCTGGGTGTGAGCTCTCCCCCTCACATCTTTGTGACCACCCCAGGTGTCCGCATCCTCCCTCTGTCCCAGGGGCTCCTAGGTATCCAGAGCAAGGGGTCGTCCAAAGGTGAAGGATGGCAGGGGCGCTGTTCTCAGTCCCTCCCACCTTTCTGTCCAGTCTGGGCCTCCTGTTACTCTGCCAGTATCTCTGTCTCCCGAGGGAACTCTTTTTTTTTTTTTAATTTATTTTGAGAGAGAGCATGAGCCGGGGAGCAGGGGAGGGGCAGAGAGAGAGGCGGGGAGAGAGAATCCCAAGTAGGCTCCACACTGCCAGCACAGAACCTGATGCAGGGGCTCGAACCCATGAACCAGGAGATCATGACCTGAGCTGAAACCAAGAGTCAGATGCTCAACTGACTGAGTCACCCCGGAGTGGAAATCCTTGTTAGGTAAACACATCTGAGGCTTTTGAAGCCTGCTCAGGCCCGCACCTCCCTTGAGTTTCGGTTTTGACTTGGGGGAGGGCCCAGCACCGCCGTCGCCCTCTGTCGGGTACGAGGGAGCAACAGAGGAGGCGGGGAAACACGAAACACTTTGAAAACAAACGGTGTGGCGGCGGGGGGGGGGGGGGGGGGGGAGAGGGGGTTCTGTGACACAGCTTAGTCATCCAGTGAATGACGGATGATCAGATTGATGGAGGAGTTGAACAAATGGATGGAGGCAAAAGTGGGTGCTGGGTGAATGAGTGACAGGAGCTCGCGTCTCATGAAGAATGAGCATTTGCTCAACAACTAATAAAATAAATGAAATAAATCTGAGCACCACTTGCATGGCTGGCTTTGTTGTCGGCGCGTGGGGGGCGGGGACACAGCAAGGGAACAGGACGGAAACCCCTTCCCCTGGGGTGTGGGTGTTTACTGTGGCTGCCATCACCTGGACTGTCCCTTTGGGTCCTCTCGGCAATCTCAGGACCCACTGACCCATTTTGCAGATGCAAAAACCTAGGCACCAGAAGGTGAAGCGTCCTGCCCGAAACTGTGCAGCTAGGAAGCTGGGGGGGCACAGGGACGTTAAGTGAGTCGCCTTAGGTCACACAGCAAGTTCAGCGAACCCGTGTGAGAGGGAGCCGGAGAAGGGTAGGGGGTCGGCGGGCGACCCGCGGTGGGCTCCACCCGGGTCCGCTACGGCAGTTGAAGGTCAAGTCCAACTTTCGGCCACGAGAGGGCGCCAGCGAGCCTCCGGCCAGCCCAGGAGGGCTCGGCCCCCTCCCGCAGGAATGCGGGTGGTGGAGGGAGGGGACGTTGGCCGCGCGCCCAGAGCAGCTGCTGCTGCCGCTCGGATTCCGCCCGCCTTCCCCTCCCTGGGACCCGGGGTTTGCAGCAAGGAGGCCGGGGCGGGAGGGACGGCGTTGCAGGGATGTGTGGCCTCTGTTTTCGCTCCCTCCTCCTCCAGGCTTCCAGCCCACAGCTTCCCGGGAAAGGCCGGGCCGGATCCAGGAGGCAAGAAATAATACAAATACCAGCATTTCAGCGAACGGCTTCTTTTGTGAAACACTTCAGTCCTGGCACTTAGCGGGGGCTCTCTCGCCAGCAGCCCTTCCATTTCACAGATGAGGAAACCGATGCTCAGAAAGGTGGCGTTTCTTGCTCAGGTAGGAGGTGTCAGGAGCGTCTCGGTCCAGATGAGGCCGCCAGGACGCGTTCTGCTTGGTCACCTTGTGTGTCAACCCAGGCTCCTCGGTCACTTCTTGGTCCCTGAGGCTTCGGGAACTGGCTTTGCCTCCTGATCCCTAAGGACACGCCCCAGATGCCTCTGGTTCCCGGTCCAAGGAGGCCTGCTAGCAGTGACAAATTTCAGGGGAAGCTTGTTCCTTGCTGTGGGGGAGGAAGAATTCAGCAGTCGCATTTGGGGTTGATTACTGGGTCTGAAAGCACCGGGATAGGCGCCCTAACAGAAGTGAAAGCCTGATCAGGGAAAACTGCCCCCAAATAAGCAGCTAGGAGGGCCCAGAGAAACCTCCTAACCCACCCAGGCTGGGGAATCAAAGAAGGCATCCTGGAGGAAGTGGTATTTAGGCTGAGACCCGAAAGTCTGAAAGTCTCAGGACAGTAAGAGAAATCTGGTGGAGGGTTAGGGGTGGGAGACAGAAGAAGGTTTTGTTTCAGGGGGAGGGAACAGCCCATGTGAAGACGTGGAAGAGACATGGCGCATTTGGGGAGTCGTAAGGAAAGGGTCTTGAAATGCTTAATAGGCTACAGGGAGTCTCATTTTTAAAATTTGTTTGATTTAAAAATTTTTTTAGTTTGTTTATTTATTTTGAGCAAGAGAGCGCGAGAGCAAATGGGGGAGGGGCGGAGAGAGAGGATCCCAAGAAGGTTCTGCACTGTCAGCACAGAGCCTGTCGCTGGACTTGAACTCAGGAACAGCGAGATCATGACCTGAACCGAAATCAAGAGTCGGATGCTTAACCCCAACTGAGCCACCCACGTGTCCCAGACACGGATTCATTTTGATGCCTTAATTTACCCACCCATTATTTCAGGTGTCAGATATTTGGGCATCTATCATGTGCCACATACTCTAGTAGGGGTTGGGGGTGTGGTCGAGGAGAGGACAGTCTCCTCCCCAGGGAGGTGCCATTCTAGTGGGGGGAGACAGGCAGGAAACATAACTTTTGTGTATGTCAGGTATTGACAAATAAAGCAGGTTCAGGGGATAGGGCGATAGGGTACGATCTTATGGCCTCTCTGAGAAGGTGACATCTGAGCACCTTCATGAACCGAAGGAGGGAGCCATGTGGCTATCTGGGAAAAGCGTTCTAGGCGGATGGAACAGCAAATACAAAGGCCCTGAGGTAGGAATGTGCATGGAGCATTTAAGAAATAGTAAGGAAGGGCACTTGGGTGGCTCAGTCGGTTAAGCGGCCGGCTTCAGCTCAGGTCATGATTTTGAGGTTCATTAGTTTGAGCCCCACATCGGGTTCTGTGCTGACAGCTCAGAGCCTGGAGCCTGCTTTGGATTCTGTGTCTGCCTCTCTCTCTCTGCCCCTTCCCTGCTCCTTCTCTGTCCCTCAAAGAAAATAAATAAATGTTAAAAAAAAATTAAAAAAAAAAAAAGAAATAGTAAGGAGGTCAGTGTTTCCAGAATGAAGCGGGTGAAAGGGAGAGAGTGGAAGATAATTTGGGATTAATATTTAAGGGTCAGAACATGTAGGAGCCCTCATAGCTGTGGATTTTGAATCTAAGTAAGAGGGGGAACCATTGGAGAATTTTGAAAAGAAAAGCAATATTATCTTTCTGTTTTAACAGAATTAGTCTGGGCAGGTCCTTTCTTCCTCTGACCTGAAATCCAAAGGTGATTTTCACTTAGTTCAAAGCAATAAGGAGGGCAAATTATTCCATGACATAAAATAAGGCCACATTATGTCACAGAAAAGTTGAAAAAATGGGGGAAGAGTGCACTTCGTATTACAGGCACCCTAATCTCCATAATATGTAAAGAATTTCTAAGAATATTAATAAATAAAAAAATAATAATAATAAAAATAAAAATAAAAATAATAAATATATAAACAATCCAGGGGCGCCTGGGTGGCTCAGTCAGTTAAGCGTCCGACTCTTGGTTTTGGCTCAGGTCAGGATCTTACAGTTGGTGAGTTCAAACCCCACATAGGACTCTGTGCTGGCAGTGCGGGACCTGCTGGGGATTCCCTCTCTCTTCCTCTCTTTCTGCCCCCCCCCCAAAATATAGATAAGCAGTCCAATAGAAAAACTTGAGCAAGGGGCACCTGGGTGGCTCAGTCGGTTGAGCATCTGATTCCGGCTCAGGTCATGCTTAGGTCACGATCTCGCGGTTTGTGAGTTCGAGCCCCATGTCGGGCTAGTGCTGACATCTCAGAGCCTGGAGCCTGCTTTGGACTCTGTGTCTCCCTCTCTCTCTCTCTCTCTCTCTGTCCTTTCCCCCACTCGCACTCTCTCTCTGTCTCTCAAAAATAAATAAAAGCGTTAAAAAGTCAGAAAACCTTGAGCAAAACGTGTGATCGGGATGTTCACAAAAAATGAAATACAAAAGGTTCTTTGACATGTGAAAGGACAGCCTTACTCACAATAAGGGAAATGCAAGTTAGTATCAGAGAAATGTGCACTGGGTGTTGTATGGTAACCAATTTGACAATAGATTTCATATTTAAAAAATAATAATAAGGGGCGCCTGGGTGGCTCAGTCGGTTGGGCGGCCGACTTCGGCTCAGGTCATGATCTCGCGGTCCGTGAGTTCGAGCCCCGTGTCGGGCTCTGTGCTGACAGCTCAGAGCCTGGGGTCTGCTTCGGATTCTGTGTCTCCCTCTCTCTGATCCTTCCCCGTTCATGCTCTGTGTCTCTCTGTCTCAAAAATAAACGTTAAAAATTTTTTTTAAATAATAATAAAAAAATAAAACAGTATGGTTAAAAAAAAAGAGAGAAATGTGAAGTACTGATTTTTACCCATCAGGTTGGCCAAAATCTCGAAGACTAATCACTCACAGTGCGGTGAGGCTATGAGGAAGTGACCATGTTAACATATGGACATCAGTCCTTTCCAATAGAGATGAATTTGATAATGTTCGTAGAAATGACAAATGCATAGTTTCTTTGGCCAAGTAATCCCAAGACAGAGACGCTTGCACACGTGTGAAGTGATGTATGCACACAAGGTCATCCGTTGCAGCCATTTACATAATAGGAGAGGATTGGAGGGAGCCCAAAGATTCATCAGTACAGGACCAGTTGCATAAATTATTGTCTATCTACACAATGCGATATTTTGCAGCTGTGCAAAGGAATGAGAATGTCTGCTCGGGCTGATCGGGAAACACTTCCAGGATGTAGTATTCAAGGAAAGATCTCATAGTATGCTGCTTTTTGTGAAAAAGATCATATATATATATATATTCAGTATATTTATTTTTTTTAATGCGGTAAAATCTGCACAACGTAAAACTTATCATTTTAGCCATTTTTGACGTACAGTGGAATGCTATCGAGCACATTCACATCGCCGTGCGACCATCCCCACCATCCATCTCTAGAACGTTCCGCCTTCTCAAACTGAGACTCTGTCCCCGGGGCGCCTGGGTGGCGCAGTCGGTTAAGCGTCCGACTTCAACCAGGTCACGATCTCGCGGTCCGTGAGTTCGAGCCCCGCGTCAGGCTCTGGGCTGATGGCTCGGAGCCTGGAGCCTGTTTCCAATTCTGTGTCTCCCTCTCTCTCTGCCCCTCCCCCGTTCATGCTCTGTCTCTCTCTGTCCCAAAAATAAAAATAAACGTTGAAAAAAAAATTAAAAAAAAAAAAAAGAAACTCTGTCCCCATGAAACACTGACTTCCCATTCCCTCTCCCCCAGCCTCTGTTAACCTCTGTTTTACTTTTTTGTCTATGGATTTGCATAAGTGGAATCGTACAATGTATTTATCCTTTTGTGTCTGGCTTATGTCCCTCCGCTTAATGTCTTCAAGGTTCACCCATGGTGTAGCAGGTGCCAGAATTTTCCTCCTTTTTAAGGTGGAATAACATTCCTTTGCGTATATAATACCACAGTTTGCTTATCAGTTTTTTCCTTGTATAATCAGAAAGAAAATCTGGATATTGCGTTCTGTCTCTCTCTCGAAAACAAATAAACATTAAAAAAAATTTTTTTTTTAAATGGGGCACCTGGGTGGCTCAGTTGGTTGGGTGTCCGACTTCAGCTCAGGTCATGATCTCACAGTCCATGAGTCAGAGCCCCATGTCTGGCTCTGTGCTGACACCTGGGAACCTGGAGCCTGCTTCGGATTCTGTGTCTCCTTCTCTCTCTCCACCCTCCCCCATTCGTGCTCTGTCTGTCTGTCTGTCTCTCTCTCAAAAATAAATAAACATTAAAAAATTAAAAAAAAAAAGAAAGAAAATCTGGATAGATAACTCGAGGTGGGGGGTGTCGGGAATTGGGCAGTTGAGGGAAAGAGGAGGGCAGGAGAATTTTTAAAAATATTTATTTTTGAGAGAGGGGGAGAGAAAGAACATGAGCAGGGGAGGGGCAGAGGTGGGGGGGGGAAGAGGATCTGAAGCAGGCTCTGTGCTGACAGCAGAGAGCCCGATGCAGGGCTCAAATCCATAAGCTGTGAGATCATGACCTGTGCCGAAATTGGACGCCCAACTGACTGAGCCACCCAGGCGCCCTTAGGAGAATTGTTTTTTAAAGTATTCTTTCAGGTGTGCCTGGCTGACTCAGTCAGTAGAGCATGTGACTCTCAATCTCAGGGTTGTGAGTTCAAGCCCCACGTTGGGCATTGAGCCTACTTAAAAAAAATTAAATATATATATATGCACATATATATTGATTTTTTTAAAGCACTGAGCATTTTAGCTAGTCAAAAGCTGATTTTAAACATCCTCTGGGGTGGGGGGCGCCTGGGTGGCTCAGTTGGTTGAGCATCCGACTTCAGCTCAGGTCATGATCTCGCGGTTCGTGAGTTCAAGCCCCGCCTCGGGCTCTGTGCTGACAGCTTGGAGCCTGGAACCTGCTTCGGATTCTGTGTCTCCCTCTCTCTGCCCCTTCCCCGCTCATGCTCTGTCTCTCTCTCTCAAAGGTGAATAAACGTTAAAAAAATAATTTAAAGTTCCTCTGGGCTGTTGCGTGGAGAATGGACTGTAGGGGGAGCGAGTGCAGAAGCGGGGAGGGGGCTGGTGCAACGCTCCAGGTGAGAAATGATGGTGGTTGGACTAGGGTGGGGGCCCAGAAGGTGTTGCAAAACGGTTGGTTGGATATATTTGAATATATTTTACAGGTCAAGTGAGCAAGATCTGATTAGCTGTGAGGTATGATGACTCCGAGAGTTTTGGCGTGAGCCATCAGAACAGACTTCCCTCTGCTAAGATGGGGAGAGAGGACAGAGGGGCAGGTGTGAGCGCAGAAATCGAGAACCAAGGGTTAGTGCGTCAACACCTTCTGAACGTCGGCCTATTTCTGTTGTAAGCAATAGCATCCAGCTAAAGTGTAGTAACAGTCCCTGCCCCAAAACACACACTCTGCTTTTGCTTTTATGTTGCCATCTGGATTGGTGGTGATTCTTCTTTTTTTTTAAATTTTTTTTTCAACGTTTATTTATTTTTGGGACAGAGAGAGACAGAGCATGAACGGGGGAGGGGCAGAGAGAGAGGGAGACACAGAATCGGAAACAGGCTCCAGGCTCTGAGCCATCAGCCCAGAGCCCGACGCGGGGCTCGAACTCCCGGACCGCGAGATCGTGACCTGGCTGAAGTCGGACGCTTAACCGACTGCGCCACCCAGGCGCCCCGGTGATTCTTCTTTATATGCAACAGAAACTGGCTCAGGGTGATTTAAGCTGCAAAGCAATTTACCCGGTTGGATGCTGGGGGCTAATGAAATCACCAGCCTTCGAAGATGGACAGGGACAAAGTGGGGGTGCAGGGCAGGAGCTTAAATCCTCCTGAATCCAACCTGAAACTCTGGCTTTCATTGACACTTCCGTCAATGCCCCGTCTCTCCTGCCACCTCCCTTTCCTGATCCCTCCTCTTTTGGGGGGGGGGGGTTCTCAACTCTAAATCCTGTACATCTGTTGAGTGGAATTGGGGTCACATGCTCACTTCCGTAGCTGCTGGGGAATCTGAGAAGAAGGTCTGGTATGTTCTCACACCAGGGGTCTATGAGTCTGGGGTTCGGAATACTGTATGCCCCACCTGTAAATAACTGTCGAGTTTGGCTTCACGCACGGTGACTTTGATGGCTTTTCCTTGTTGGCAAGAAGATAAATTTGTCTTTTAAAATAATTTATTTGGGGCGCCTGGGTGGCTCAGTCAGTTAAGCGGCCGACTTTGGCTCAGGTCATGATCTCACGGTCCGTGAGTTCGAGCCCCGCGTCGGGCTCCGTGCTGACGGCTCAGAGCCTGGAGCCTGTTTCGGATTCTGTGTCTCCCTCTCTCTCTGACCCTCCCCCGTTCATGCTCTGTCTCAAAAATAAATAAACGTTAAAGAAAAATTTAAAAATAAATAAAATTAGTTATTTAAGGGAGTTTTTGGGTTTTTTTTTTAAACAAGAGAATATTGGACATAGAATTCAGGACAGTGGAGACTCTTGGGGTAAGACAGGCATCAAATATCAATAATGTTCTAATGGTGGAGTCTGATGGTGGGCTCGTGTGTATGTGTTTTGCTCCCCTGGTCTTTTGCACACATGCATGATGTCAGTCAGAGTCCCGGATGGAAAGAGGTAGTACACTCAAAGCGGGTAATTTGGGGCTCCATGAAGACAGGGACAATTGCAAAAGTAGAGACAGAAGGCGGGTAGCCCTATGGAGTGCAGTGCCATTCTGCTGGCCTCTGGGGGGTCCTATCACCATCTTTAGCTGAAAGGGGCAAGGGGGGAGTGGCTCTTAGACACTGGAGCTGGGGCCTCAGCTGGGACCATGGCCCCCATGGAGGGAGCTCTGGTGGGGGGGGGGGAGACAAATACTCTGGCCTTTCTCCTCCCAGCCTCTCATCCCCCGCTGATGCCTCCTATCGGCAGAGCCCCACACAACCAAAAACTAGATGTGGAGGAAACCGGCTGATGTAAACCTTGGGTGAACCTCTTGAGGCAGCCCAAAGACCTTTTTACACACGTGTGCCCCTTATATTCTTTTTAAAAATGTGTTTAAATTTTAAATTGAGATGTAATTCATATACCGTGAAATCTGCCATTTTAAAGCGTGAGATGCAGTGGTTTGGGTCAAGTCACAAGGCTGTGCAACGGGCGTCATGATCTAATTTCATACATTCTTTTGTAGGTATTTCCAACACGCTTGAGAAATCCAATGTCGGGGAGGGGAAAGGAGGGGCGCATTTGAGAAAAAAATAGTAAGCAGCTCCATTATCTCTGACTCAAAGACGTGTGGAGGGCCCTGGACTCAGTTTCCCTTTTCCTAGAAGATGTTACGAGAGGCCCCTGGAGGTCAGCACAGACTGAGTTGGAGAGACCCAGGCTTGATTCCTGCCCCTCCCTCTGCTCTGGACAGCCTCGGTTTCCTCATTTATGAACTGGGCAGCTTCTGAGTGCCTCTGTCTACTAAGGTTGCAGGAGCAAACATTGATGAAAACCCCTTCGCCCGGGGCCTGGCCCTCCAGGGTGGTAGCCAGACGTGAAGCATCACAAAGACTCCACCTCCAGCGTGCGGGACTCTTCCTGTCATTTCGGTGCTGTTGCCGTTAGCTCTGCTCTCCGGGAGATGCCACCAGCACGTCACCTGCCCAGGGTCACCCAGTGAACAAGAAACAGGATCAGCATTGAACACGGAGTCAGTCCATTTGCTTCCGAATTCTCCACATGAGGACCAAGAAACTTGGTAATACTCTCTTGGGGGCTCCAGTAGGACCCTTATTGCTTAAAACATTTTTAAGGTTTATTTATTTATTTTAAGAGAGCAAGAGAGCAGGGGAGGGGCAGAGAGAGAGGGGGAGAGAGAGAGAGAGAGAGAGAGAGAGAGAGAGTCCCAAGCATGCTCCATCCACACTGTGAGCGTGAAGCCCGATGTGGGACTCAAACTCATAAACTACAGGATCATGACCTGAGGGGCGCCTGGGTGGCTCAGTCGGTTAAGCATCCGACTTTGGCTCAGGTCATGATCTCATGGTCCGTGAGTTCGAGCCCTGCTTCGGGCTCTGTGCTGACGGCTCAGAGCCTGGAGACTGCTTCAGATTCTGTGTCTCCCTCTCTCTCTGACCCTCCCCCGTTCATGCTCTGTCTCTCTCTGTCTCAAAAATAAATAAAACATTAAAAAAAAAAAAGATCATGACCTGAGCCAAAATCATGGGTCGGATGCTTAACCAACTGAGCCACCCAGGCTCCTGCTTTTTTTTTTTTTTTTTTATTTTTTTTTTTAACGTTTATTTATTTTTGAGACAGAGAGAGACAGAGCATGAATGGGGGAGGGTCAGAGAGAGAGAGGGAGACACAGAATCTGAAACAGGCTCCAGGCTCCGAGCTGTCAGCACAGAGCCCGACGCGGGGCTCGAACTCACAGACCGCGAGACCATGACCTGAGCCGAAGTCGGCCGCTTAACCGACTGGGCCACCCAGGCGCCCCGCAGGCTCCTGCTTTTTAAAAATTTTTAACTGTGAGGGTGCCTGGGTGACTCAGTCGGTTAAGTATCTGACATCAGCTCAGGTCATGATCTCTCATGGCTCATGAGTTTGACCCCACGTGGGGCTCTCCTCTGTCAGCCCAGACCCCGCTTCAGATCTTCTGTCTCCTTCTCTCTCTGTCCCTCACCCACTCACGCTCTCTCTCTCTCTGTCAAAAATAAATAAACATAAAAAATAATGAAAAATAAAAATTTTAATTGTGATAAAATATACATAACACGAAATTTACCATGTTCACCATTTTTAAGTGTTCAGTTCTGTGGCGTTAAGTACATTCTCGTGGTTGTGCAGCCCTCCCTACCACCCATCTCCAGAACGCATTATGTCTTGCAAACTGAGACTCTGTCCCCCCAAAACACTGACTCCCCACCCCCTCCTGGAGCCCACCATCTACTTCCTATCTCTGTGAATGGGACTCCTCTAGGGACCTCATCCAAGTGGAATCCTACAGTATCTGTCCTTTCGTGTCTAGCTTACTTCACGGAGTATAATGCTCTCGGGGTTTATTCGTGTTGTAGCAGGTGTTGGAACTGACTTCCTTTTTAAGGCTGAATAACATTCCATCGTGTGGATGTACCTCATTGTGTTCATCCAGTCTTCTGTTGATGGACCCGTTGATGGGGTTGCTTCCACATTTGGCCGTTGTGAATCATGCTGCCATGAATGTGGGTGTGCCAATATCTCCTTGAGACCCTGCTTTCAGTTCTTTGGGGTCACACCCAGAAATGGAACTGCTGAGTCACGTGATAATTCTGTCTCGTTTTTTGAGGAACTATCACGCTATTTTCCATAGTGACCGTACCATTTTACATTCTCACCGACAGTGCACAAGCCTTCCAATTTCTTCACCTTGTCACCAACACTTGTTATTTTCTCGAGTGTTGTTTGCGCGGTTTATTTATAGCAGTCGTTCTAATGTGTGTGAAGTGAACCTTATTGCTTTTTAAATTTTTTATTTAGACATAGGGAGTTGAGCTTTATTAAATATTTAATATAGGGATTGCTAGTGGTAACAAATATATATCTGATGAAAAAAATATACATGTGCCGCTGGTGAGTGCATGAAACATTTTGCTGATGGGCTGTGTGACCGGAAAAGTCTTGAAGACCCCTTAGTCAACTCGGTTCTATGTAGAGGGCGTTTTAGATCATCCTTGTATTTCCAGGCCCAAGATAATAAAGTCCAGAGGTTGAATGAGGCAGTCTATTTCATCTTTCAAGGTCCAGCAACGATGTCCCCTCCTCCAGGAAGCCTACCTTGCCTTCCCAGACACAGCTCCAGCCTCCCTACTCTGGGCTCCTCAGCCCAGGGTCCAAGGCTCCCTCTTTCTGTCCCAGCCCTGACCATGGTGGGGGGGGGGGGGGGCGCGGTGTGTGTGCCTGGAGGCTGAGGGATTTCTGGGGCCCCACCAAGGCCCAGGCACAGAGTGGGTCAGGCAGGTTGCTGAGTGCATGAATGAATGAAGAGTCCGTAGAGGCCTCTGAGATCGGTATGAACTGAAGACGCCTGGCTGTGCAGAGGTGGGGAGGGTCGGGTGAAGCTCTGCTCACCGGGGCCATATTCGGATGCGGAGGCAGCCGCAGGCCAGACATCGGAGGCCAAGGTTGAGGAAGCGCGTCCAGCGGAAGAGCAGGCGGTGGGAGGTGCGCACGTAAAGGCTGCCGGAGGGGTCCACAGCCTTGAGGGCAGCCAGCGGGGTGTAGCGGGCGTTGGTCTGTCGGCGCAGGGGGGGTCTGGGTGAACTGATGACCTTGACGATGACCTATGGGGTGGAGCCCTGAGTTCTTCGATTCAGGGAGGCGGGGTTTGCAGGGTGGGGCACCCTCCCATCCCGGCCCCCCCAGCCGCGTCTTTGGGGCTCTGCGCTCCCCCTCCCCCCACTCACCTGGGCCACATCCTGTGGGCTCTGCCCTACGGAGCGAAAGAGCTCCCTGGAGGCTGGGAGGTAGAAATCTCGGAAGTAGTGCAAGGTGTCAGGGTCGGTGTCTGGGAACTCGGCCGTGGAAACCTGCTCCAGGAGCTTCCCCTCAAAGTCAGTGACCACTGGACCAGGTTCCACCAGGGTGATGCTGGGGATATAGGGGGGGCACCGGGGCCTGGTACCCCGACCCCCTCGCGGCCCCATTGACGTCCCTCTCCTCCTCGCTCTCCCATCCTTCCTGGTTCCCCAGCCCACCCACTGCCCTTCCCCTGGTACCGCCCATCCTCTTCCCATACCTCCATTTTCCTCGTTCCTGATTCCATTTCCCCACCATCACTGCCTTCCCACCCCACTCCTCCTCGCTGCCTCCGTTTCCCTTGTCTTTCCCCACCACTGTCTCCCGTTCCCCCGTCACTACCCAAACGCCCGCCTCACAAGATGTTGAACTGCAGCAGCTGGACAGCCAGGCTCTCAAAGAATCCCTCCAGGGCGAACTTGGAGGCTGCATAGACTTCATTGAACACGACACCTGAGAGGATTGGAGGAGGTTGAGCCCTTTGGGGTCTGGGTGATGGGCTTGTGGGTCCGGAGGGACATGGGGTCTTCAGGAGACAGAGCAAAGAGGGTTTGAAGGTCAGGATGAGGGGCTATCGAGGGCCAACATGGTGAGTGTATGTATGTGTGATGGGAGCACATGGGCTCAGGATTAGGTTGTCCTGGGTTGCCCTGTGCTCCACCTGTCCTTAGCCCTGGAAAACCCTTCTTCCCTCCATCCTCTAAACCTCTGGGCCACTTGAGCATAGGATTTCCAGGGCCCCTGAAGTCAAGTCTGATTCACTGGGGCTCTTATCTGTTTGTATGAAGAGGGAATGTAGCCCCTGAGGTTAGGAGGTGCAGCTGGAAGAGGGACCAAAGAGATGGGGCTGAGTAGTAGAATCAGATTCTTAACAAGTAAGGGGGATTCCTTAAGGGGCCTGCTGAGGAGGGGGGCGGATCCCAGGGAGTTTCCTTGGGGAGGAAGGGGGTCTAGAGGGACTCAAGGAGGAAAGACCCAGGAGCCTGGATGGCAAACAGGTGGTCTCCATAGCAGGCCAGTAGCAGACATCACTGAGCAATCACTGCTCCCCGTTTCTGCAGAACCTCAGAGCCCCAGAGCCAGACGTCGCCAGGGCTTGGTTGGAGGTGTTTGGCAAGAAAACGTCACAGAGGCGTTCTGACGGTTCTTTCGGGTTTGGGGAGATGGGCGAGACTTGTAGAGGTGTTGGGAAGTAGGTCTGATCCTGGATGTGGATGGCCATTGGCCGTATCTGTAAGACCACTGCCTCCTCTTACAGTATGGTGGACATAGACTCTTCCCGAAATTCTTCCTTCAGAGCTTTGGAATCCTTCCCCACACAGGCTCATTTGGAGTATGAGCTAAAACCTATTTGCCATCCTTCCGGCCTGGGGAGGGTCAGACACTGGGGGGATTCGCAGGGATGGGTCCCCAGGGCTTACCCTGCAGCCCCATCACACTGCTGACCACCACAATGTGGCCCTTTCTCCTTTTCTTCATGCCAGGAAGCACAGCTCTGACGAGACGCACAGCCCCGAAAAAGTTGGTATCGAAGACGTTCTGCATGGCAGCTAGGCTGAGCCCCTCCAAGGGCCCCACCAGGCCCACTCCAGCATTATTCACTAAGGGGGGGGGGTGAGGTTACATTGAGGTCCCCCAAACCTTTCTAGTGCCACTCCTGTGGGGACACTCCCTGGATCATCCCATCCCCTGCTCCAAATTCAGGGCCAGGCCAGAGTATCTCGAGTGGAAGAGTGTGGAGCCCTGGTGATTTTTACATATAGTTTAACATTTGTTATAGGGACCCTGAACCCTGGGTGGGGGGGGGGGAAGGGCTGCTGGGAACAGCCTCCCCTTAATACATGAGCCGTTCAGCTCTGACCCCACATTGCGTCAAAACAGCCACACCTGCCCTCCTTCAAAAGCCTCTGAGGGAACTTGTGTCGCTTCTTCAACAGAAGCTCTTTCCCCAAAATGACTCATCAGAGTAATTTTTCCAACTGCATATGGTTTTCTCCAAATGTGGGAAGTTCTATTCAATAAAATCCATCCTACACCCAGGACTCAAGTTTATTCTTGTATCCTTAATAAACAGGTACCCTGGGCTTTTAGCCGGCTTGTCTACCCCTTCTGTCCAGGGCTACAGGTTTCTGGTGAAGCAGGAAAGCTGGCGCTCAGACAGTGGAGAGGATTCGCTGGGACGAGGACCTGTGGTTAGGGCAGGGAGGGGAGTGACCCCCGGGGGCTGTTCGGTCTCACCCAGCACGTCCACTTCCCCTCCCTGGATGCAGCTGAGACACTGGGCCACTGACTCGTCACTGCACACGTCCAGCTGGGCCACGGTGAGGGTCTGCCCCAGAGCCTCTCCAGCAGCTGCTTCCAGTGCCCCCTTCTTTCCCAGGTCCCTCATGGTGGCCACCACTGGGAACAGAGACCGGTGTTGGGTCAGGCACTGGGCTCCTTTTCCCTCTGCATTCATTTGCATGTATTTCCATAATCTTGCATGAACAGTCACAGAGGGATGGGGACCCATAGGTTTACCTACTTACATTCACTACACGGCCACAAATGCATATTTGTGTACATTCACTTACATGTACTTTCATCCATTCATTCATCCATCCTTTACTGAGCACCTACTTAGTATCCACTGTGCCCTATTCTAGGTGCTGAGACTATTGCATGAAATGAGATAGGCAAAGTCCCTGGCTTCACAGAATGTATAGCCCAGGAAGGACGCCAATAAAATAAACATAGAACATATTGCCTTGAGGAAAGAAATACATACTTAGGGTCAGTGTGTGTGTGTGTGTGTGTGTGTGTGTGTGTGTGTGTGTACATGCAAATAGCCATGTTTCCATCATCCACAGAAATTTCAGCTTATTAAATACCTGCCATGTGCCAAACACTGTGCTGAACACTTTTATAAACCTCTAATCCTTCCAATGATTAGGACTCTAATCTTCCCTATGATTAGGCCACTGACTAATTTTCCAAAGATGGCCACAATATCTTTCATCGCATACGCTCTTTGAGAACTTTGCTGCTCCCCCTCAAGTCATGAAATCTCATGTCCCTCTCCTTGAATCTTGTGACTAGCCAGGAGTCAATAGAATAGGGTGAAGGTAACATTGGATGGCTTCTGGGATTCAGCCAGAGAAGATGCTGCAGTTTCTGCCTTGTTTGCTGTAACGTTCACTCTCGACATCTTCAGCCACCTTGTAGCGGCCCAGCTATCCCGAGACTACCTTGCTGGGAGGAAGCCCAAACTAGCCAGATAGAGGGACCACATGGAGAAGCCCTGAGGTTCATGCCTGCCCAGGCCCATGACTACCCCGCGCTGTTCCAGTTGTAGCTTTTGACCCTGAGCCAGAACTGCCTGGCCGAGCCCTTCCAAATTTATGGCCTTTGTAAAGCATGAGACACAGATGATTACAGTTGTTCTATTACACCATAAGTTTTGGGATGATTTGCTACTTAGCAATAGAAGCCAGGACAAGTAGGTGAAGTGGCTGACACACTGAGGCTCAGCAAAGTGAAGTTCCTCGTGTGTCCCGCCCCTACAACAACCTGGGTTTGTTGGCGTGCTGAGCTTAAATACCTGTGTACCTGTTTGTACCCCTCGTGCATGTACCCACAATCACACATGCACAGCCCTGGTGGGCACTTTCACGTGATCCGTGGGCCCGTGTGATTCATGGGTGTTGCACAGATGAATGGGACCACATGCATCTACATACAGTGACGAGTGTGGCCACAGGGACTGGGTTGCCTGGGTTCAAATCCGGGCTCTGCCACTTTCCAGCTGGGCGACCTTGGGCAAGGATCTTTGGCCCAATGTGCCTCATTGTGCATCATTTCTAAGATGGAGCTAATGGTAATGGCCACCTCATAGAGGTGATACGGGGATTAACTGATACACCTGACGCGCGACACTTTGATCAGAACCTGGCACATTGTAAGCACTCGGTAAACATCCTTCACACCTGATCTTCGCCAAAAGGCCGGGAAGTGATTGAATAAACATCCTTCAGCAGTTTTACACACTCACTGCGTGTGCACAGAGACACATACAGTGCTATGGCTTCCTTGCACCCTGGCCCTCAGACTGTCACACCCAAAGCTGTGTGTGTGTCTAAGACAGAGGGCAGAGGGCTGGGAGAATCAGCCCCGCCAACTGGGGCAATGCCCCTGCCCCCTGCAACCTCCTCTTACGTAGTGGCCCTGTGCCCACTTCAGCTCCAGCGTGCTCTGGGTCAGAGGTTCCCGGGGGGGGGGGGGGGTGCAGACTGGGGCACTTTACTCCAGAGTTGCAGGAGGCCAGGTCCCTAGATTTAGAGCCCCCCCACCCACCCCCTTAAGCCCCCAAGGTCAGGGTCACTTAAGAGGCTTATTTCGGAGCGGTAATCAGGGGAGGGGTGGGGGAGGGGAGTCCTAGGGAATGCCAAGTGGAGCCTCCGGGAAGCCCTCCCCACCAGCCCTTTAAAAAATATCACCAACCTCCCACTTCCTACCACACTCTACCCTTGTTTTAGTTTGCTTCTTAGCACTTATTGGCACTAGACATATTATACAATTTTAAAATCTGTTTATTGTCTGTTCTCCCTCTCCTCCCTCACACCACTGCTCGGGGCAGAGATTTTTGTCTATTTTGTTCAGAGCTGTGTTTCCAGCACCTTGACTGGTGCCTGGTGCCCAGTAGGTGCACAAGAAATATTGGTTGGATGAAGGGGTGATTCCTGAGCAGAGGTGGGAAGGGGGCCTCCATGTGTCCTGGGTCCTCCTCAAGCCCACAAATACAGCTGAAGGGATGGGCTAGTGGAAATAGTGCCAGGACGGCTGAAGGTCCTCAGAGCCGTGCCCACCCCTGCCCTTCCCGGCCCCACCCTGGGCCTCTAACCTTGGTAGCGCTGCCTGTGGTCATGAGCCAGCTGTACTGCGAGCTCCAGGCCAATTCCCGACGAGCAGCCTGAGATCAGTACAGTCCGGGGTGCGTCGGCCATGTTGATCCCTCCCTGGATGGGTGACCTCTGCTGGCCAGCACCTGACTCCTGCCACCCATCCCTTGGCTCCTCTGCCCCCTCCTAGACACCCTCCAACGGATTCCCCGCAAGGCGAAGGGGTCCCAGATGATGCCAATTCCGAACGGACCCTGGACAGGCAGCTGGGAGGAAACCTTTAACCTCAAAATAGCCTCTTTCCTTTATCTGTGAAAAATTTCTTCTCCTCACTGCTACACTCATAACTAGGGTCTTTTTATTATGATTTCAAATTATTTAGGGCTGGGGGAACTAGCAGGGGTATTCCCTTTCTGTCTCTATTCTGGGCAAAGAATCTCTGATTGGAGGGAGAGAATGAGAGAAAATGACAGTGAGTGTGGTCCCAGAAAGGTCCTTTCAAAAAGGGGAATGGGCATAGATATGTCCGAAGATGGGCTTAGACTAGGAAGAACTTCCCAGCAAGGCAGGGCAGGGCAGGGCAGGGCAGTATCTTTATGAGAATCTTTTAGCAGAAGTCTTAGCCTCAAGGTCCCTGAGGAGGGAGGAGGAGCAGCTTGGGGAGATTCCCTCTCTCTCCCCACCCCACAGCCCCCATTTCACCCTCAGGCCAGATGGGGCCCCACCCCTCCTCTCCAGGGACACAGAGACTCTTTGTCCGTGGAGCCAGAGCCTGGGAGGGAGACACTGCCGGCTTCTCCCTCTTCCCCATGGTGGGGCAGTTTAGGGCCCAGGATACGCCCCTTGGGTTCCTCCTTGCAGAAGCACCCTGAGATCCTGCAAGTCTGTGCTTGTTCAATTGCACAGACAGCTCCATGTGACCCCCCTGGGGGGGGGGAGGGAACTTCACAGTGGGGGGTCCCAGTAGGATGAGAGACAGCTCTGCCTCACCCCAGACGTGGCAGGGATCCACCTCCCCGCTACCTCCCCCTGCTGCAGTGCCCTGTTTTCAGATAGGGCAAGACTCCCCCATTTAATAGGGGCATATGTGAAGATTTGGAATTGGGGCTAGGCCATCCATTTGGGGACCTGAGTCAGGGAGAGGGGAGAGGAAGGCTAGAGATGGAGATGGGACCCTTTGTTTCAAGGTTAAGAGTTGGGGGGGGGGCGCCTGGGTGGCGCAGTCGGTTAAGCTTCCGACTTCAGCCAGGTCACGATCTCGAGGTCCGTGAGTTCGAGCCCCGCGTCAGGCTCTGGGCTGATGGCTCTGGGCTGATGGCTCGGAGCCTGGAGCCTGTTTCCGATTCTGTGTCTCCCTCTCTCTCTGACCCTCCCCCGTTCATGCTCTGTCTCTCTCTGTCCCAAAAATAAATAAAAACGTTGAAAAAAAATAAAAAAAAAAAAAGAGTTTGGGGGGAAGTAGAGAGCTATGTTTTGGAATGCATGTCGAGGGTTTGGGGGTGAGGCCAGGGCATCCAATTCTGGAATTTAGGTGGGGAAAGGTGAGTTTGGGGTAAAGCTGGGAACCGCACTTTGTAATCTGGGGTGAGGTTGGAGGTGGGACCAGGATTCTCTATTTAGACACCTGAAGGGAAGGCCTTGGGATGAAGCTGGTACCTTTCATAGTGAGACTAAGCACTGGGGCAAAGGAAATGAGTGAGAATTGGGCATCAGGCTGGAACCCCATTTGGGGGCCTGGGTGAGACAGAATAGATTTGGTACAAAGCTATACCCCTTAATTCCAGGGCTTGGATGGAGGCTGAAGGTTTGAATGAGGCTCAGACTTCCCTTGAGGGAGCCTGTTAGGAGGAAAGAGTTTGGGGTAAGTCTGGGACCCCGAATTCTAAGGCTGGGTGGGAGTGACCCTTTTCCTCCACTGTGGGGTGGGGCATAGAGGACCCAGCTCCTTGCCCAGGGCTCCGGCCTTGGCCGGCCAATCAGCACTCAGCACAAACTTTCCCAACTCCCCCACCAGCTGTCAGCCACCCCCCCCCTCCCTCCAGCGAGCCCCGCCCGGCCGGGCTCTGGAGCGCAGGGCGAGGCCAGGGCGGGGTCTCCCGCAGTCTCCTGCCGATCCCGAGTGGAGCCGGCCGCGGCAAGTGAGCGCACGGAGCCCGAGGAGACGCCGCGCCCCGTAGACGCCCCGGCCGGTCCCCGCCTTGCGTGTGGGGCCCGCCGGGATGGGGAGTCGCCGAGGCCTGAGCCAGCCGCGGGCCGGCCTCTGCCTGCTCCTGGCCTCGCTGCAGCTTCTGCTCCGGACGCAGGCCGGTGAGTCCGGAGGGAGGAGATAGGAAAAGGACCCCGGTGCAGGATCTAACGAGGTCCTAAAGATGGGGTGGAGTCAGGAATGGGGGGGGGGCGTGCAGGGGGGGCGTGCGCGTTGCGCGTGGATAGGGTATTGTGTTCGGGCTCGCGTGTCAGACTCTGGGCGATTTGTGGGTGTGACAGCTGGCGGGAGGGGGGAAATGTGTGGCCGTGTTTTACTGGTGGATGCGTTGGAATGAATGCGACCTAGAGTTGTGTGTGCGGCAATGTGTGTGTGAGGCCATTTGAAGTGAAATCGTGTGTGGGAAAGTGGGTGTGGGAGTTGACGACTATTGTATGAATGTGGGTGATGGGTGATTCCTGGCCAAGGGTATGGTGATTGTCAGTTGTGGGTGTGTCTGTGTGGGGCTGACCTAAGAGAATAATCGTGTGAGTGTTACGCGTATGATTGTTTGTCTTTGGGTGACCCGATGAGGGTCGGTTGTGATTCTGGGGCGTAAACAATCGCCCATGAGGACGTGAGTGGGTGATTTTGGGGGTGAAGATGAGTGGGGACGAGTAAGGGAGGGGGCTAATCGGGGACTCAGAGTTTCCTTTCCATCTCCCCTAATGGCTGCATCCTATTCTTCCTCTCCCTCCTCTGCCTCCAATTGGCGCGCGCCCACCTCCTCTGTCCCCACTTCTCCCCCCTCCCCCCACCCCGCGCTCCCCAGAGCCGCGATCAGCACCATGGACAGGGCCTCGGGAGGGCCGCGGTGAGGGGCGAGGCGGGGCGGGGCGCGGGGCGGGGCGGGGCGGAGCGCGGGCGGGGGCGGAAGTGGAAGTTGCTCCCCCCAGCCGAGCGAGCTGCGGGTGTTTTTCCCGAGGAATTTCTCAGGGGCCCCAAGGGTCCCGGGGGCCGGCGGACGGGTGAGTCAGCGCTGACGCACGCCCAGCTGCGCGCTTTTGGCTGGACGCCGAGCTCCGCCCCACAGGGTTCGCGGTTGGGGGCGCCCAGGGGTTTGGGAAGGTTGTGGTCCCTCAAGTGGCATCCCTGGTCTGAGAGAGGCTGGGCTAGAGCCTCCTGGAAATCGCTCCCTAGGGTGAGCTCAGTCCCCCAACACACACACACACACACACACACACACACACACACACACCATCCTGCACTTGCTCACTTTCTCTGGAGTTCAGGGAGGTGCCTGTTCACGTGGATTATCCTAAATTGGCTTATGTCCCATTCCCATGCTGACACATCCATACATTCGTGCCATCATAGGCATCCATTCAAAATATAAGCCCTCTGGGACACCCCAAAGTGAAACACCGGGGCCCACGCCCCAGGCAACCCCAGCAGCCACCCGCCACAGGGTCACAGCCTTTGTCACCCTCCTACACGTTCCAACTCTTGCACATGTGTGCACTGGTATCCACACAACACAGTCAGCATTCACAACCAGTCACCTGCTTGCCGACTTGTCCGTACTCTCCCATGTGACCACAGTTCCCCATCTCAAGTGTCGCCTATTATAATTACGGACTCACCTGCATGACCAGCCAGACTGTGAACTCACTGCCAGGAGATACCCACCCGCACATCAAATAGCTGCACCTCGGCTCTCCATTGTAGGCCAACTCCTTGGCCTATGCTGACGACGTGCTCAGACATTCCCTGGTCCATACAGAGTCATGCACTTGCTTACACAATCTCATGTACACAGTAGCACCCACACCCACACCTGTGCTCTCCTGAACATCTGAGGAGATCCCAACCATGCCCCAGCCTAGTTAGGCCCTGCCTGCCCCCCTTCATATCCTAGACCCCATCCAACATCTTCCTGGGGCCCTGACCAGCACAGGAGAGAGAGTGGGGGAAGGTCAGGCTGGGTCCCTGACAGACCCCCACCCTCTGACCCTGCAGGCAGGACTCAATGCCTCTTGTGTGTCCCCTTGTCACAAAGCCAGCCATGAAAAGAAAGGGCAGTCAGTTTCTGAAAGGTCACTACAGAAGATATGCAAGATTGAAGCAAGAGACATTTGGGTTAGGTGCTGAGAAGGACTTTTTAAATGTGAGTGAGCAGCTGGTTGAGGGGACACCCATTCCTGCTGCATCGAGACAGGGGTCTGGGTGAGGGGAAAGCCTGGGAGAGCCACACTGTACGGGGTCATGACTCTCAGCCCTCCCTGGGGCTCCAGCCTGGAGAGGGGGCAGCTGGGATGATCATTCCATGGGGGAGTGACCCTTGTGGTTGACAGAGCCTGGGAGCCCAGATCTTAGTCTCAGGGGACTGTAACCCAAATACCTCTTAATGACAGCCTAGCCAGAGAACAGGCAATTAGAGACGGGGCTGGTGGTGGCAGCAGCAGAACAGGGGTGTGTGTGTGTGTGTGTGTGTGTGTGTGTGTGTGTGTGTATGGAGAGAGAGGGGGGATGAGGAGAGTAACCCCTGCCAGATATGCGCTATATATGTATATGTATATCTATCTATCTATCTATCTATCTATCTATCTATCTATCTATCTATCCATCTATCTATCTATCTATAGAGAGAGAGAGAGGGAGAGGGAGAGAGAGGAGGGACAGAGGGACAGAGAGACAGAGAGGAAGGAGAACCAATGAAGTACCAGGAGACACGCAGAAAGAGCTAGGAAACAAGAGAGTGAGAGAGACAGACTGATTCGGAGTTGGATGCAGAGAAAGACCTGGAAAGACCAACACAGAAAGTGGGACAGAGAGAGGGCAGGGAGGGGGAGAGGAGAAAGACAGAACAGGAGGTTGGAGGCAAGAGTGATCGGAGGCTGGAATAAGGGTCTGTAAATCTGGAGAATGAAGGGTCTGACCCAGGAGGAGCTGGGACGGGGGTCCCTCATCCAAGCCCCTATCTCCCCCAAGTCGGGCCCCCCACCCTCACTCCCAATGGTGAGGTCAGTAGAACCGCCCCCAGGGTGAGGTCATGGACAGATTTGACAGAATCTGACTCCTGCCAAGAGGCTGGGTCAGGGGGTCAGTGGGACAGTCTGCTGGGGGGAGGGGAGAGCGGGCAGGGGCTTTGGGCCCAGAGGAAGCCCCCGCCCTCCCCTGCCCAAGCCATGTGGTTCCACTTAGCACTGGCCTGCTGTGCGGGGTGGGGCTGGTAGGATGGCCTGAATTAGGATCTGGTTGGGCCAGACCAGTTCCCTCCTTTGCTAGGATAAGAGGGATAGGGTCAGAGGGAGGAGGTCAGGAGGGATAGGGTCAGAGGGAGGAGGTCAGGAGGTTATTAGAGAGAGGCAGTCATCAGGAGGAGGTCAGAGAAGGTGATAAAATGGGGAGGTCACAGGTCAGATGGAGGAGACTGGGTTAGGCAGAAAGAGGAGGTCATGGGTGATGGTGATCAAGGAGGGGGTCAGAAGGAAGAAGTCAGGAGAGGTAGTGGTGAAACGGAGTAGATCATGGGTGATGATCAGGGAGGAGGAATTCAGAGGAAGTGGCAGTCAAAGGAGGAGGTCAGAGGGAGGAGGTGGGGGAAACACCCCCCCCCCTCCAAGCGGGTTTCCCCTGGCAGGGGGCTTCAGGCTGGGAAGCAGCCCCAGGGAGTTGGTGCGGGGGAGAGCAGAGAGGGGGACAGTCTGGCTCTGGGGCTCAGGCCAGGAAGCCTTGATTCATCCCAGAAGTAGGTCAGCTTTTTTTTTTCCCCTACCAAAAACCAAGCGGGGGGGTGGTGGGGAGCAGGAGTCAACAGGCTGACGAGGCTGGAACAGCTGTGGGGTGGTGAGATGGGTCAGGTCCCGCGCCTGCTCCTTCTCTCTGACCCACAAACACCGTGGGGGGCTGAAGCCCCCAAACCTGAGCTACTCACATGGAGTCCTAGATTTGTTTTAACTGCCCTGCACCCCGGCTTCTCTCTACAGCAGACCCTGTGGATGTGCTGAAGGCCCTGGGTGTGCGAGGGGGCCAGGCTGGGGTCTCCGAAGGGCCTGGCTTCTGCCCCCAGAGGGCCCCGGAGGGTGACCGGGCATTCAGGGTTGGCAAGGCCACCACACTTGGCATCCCTACGTGGGAGCTTTTTCCAGGTGAGTCAGTGCAGGAGGGGTTGGGGGGAGTCATCCTGGGAGCATGGGTCCCTGCCAGGCCCTCTAAGCTGCCCCTTTCCCTCTGCCCCTTCAGATGGGCACTTTCCCGAGAACTTTTCCGTGCTGATCACTCTGCGGGGCCAGCCAGCCAACCAATCTGTCCTTCTGTCCATTTATGATGAGGGTGGTGCTCGGCAGCTGGGCCTGGCTCTGGGGCCAGCTCTGGGTCTCCTAGGTGACTCCTTCAGCCCCCTCCCCCAGCAGGTCAACCTCATGGATGGCAGGTGAGTATAGGGAAGGTTGGGGTCCAGAGAGAAGTGGGGTGAGAAGCACCCCCCACTGAGACTGTCCTCTTGCAGGTGGCACCGTGTGGCAATCAGTGTGGATGGCAGGATGGTGACTCTGGTGGCCGACTGTGAACCTCAGCCCCCCACGTTGGGCCAGGGGCCTCGATTCATTAGCACGGCTGGACTCACTGTGTTGGGAACCCAGGACCTCGGGGAGGAGACTTTTGAGGTAGGGGTTCAGTGGTCGGGGAAACTGAGGCAGGGGACGGGAAGGCGTTTTGTCCAGCTTCACCCCAGGTCCAGGAAGCTGAGGAGAGGGAGTGGAATGCATCGTTGTGCATCTTGTGGTGCGTGAGATTGTAGAGCCACAAAACAACAGTACGCGATAGTGCATACTTGACTCGTGGTAGAATACGGTGGAGACGTGGGACTGTACTGGTTGCTACGATGGTGTGTGACTGTGTGTGGTTGTGATGTGTGTCCCCTCCAGGGGGCCAGGGACCACATTCGTCTTGTTCCCCTCCTTATCCCCAATACCTTAAAGGGTACCTGGCACATATTAGGTGTCAGGTGCCTGGGGGCAAAGGAATAAATGTGCCTCTGATGGGACAGGTGTTGTAGGGTATGATTTATGGCTATGATTTGGTGTGACCGTGACAGAATCTTCCTCCCTCTCAGAGGGATTGTGGGGGCTGTGGTGGGGCCACCCCCTCTTTATACTTATGGGGCCCTGGGTAGAGAAATACCAAGCCTTGGTGCTTGGAATAGGGTGTCAGAGTCAGCCTGTGGCTTTCTTTCCCTGGCCCCCATCCTCTCCCCAGGGAGATATTCAGGAGTTGCTGATAAGTCCAGATCCTCAGGCTGCCTTCCAGGCCTGTGAGCGGTACCTTCCTGGCTGTGACAACCTGGACCCTGTAGCCACAGGGGTAAGTGAGGCGTTTGTCCTGAGGTCAGGCTGAATCATCCCTGGATCCAGATCTCAGGAATGAGTGAATTCTGACCCCTACCTGGGACTGAGTGACTCCTGCCCTCAAGAAGATCCTAGGCATGAGTGACCTTGATCTAAGTCACATAACTGAGTGATTCTTGGATCCAGATCGTATGCTTGACCCTAGGTCACAGGACTGAGTGAGCCCTGGGTTCAAAACATGGGACCAATGAGCCATGTGCCAGCATGGTCCCAGATGACTGAGCCATGGGGGCTCCACTGAGGGGCTCTGGACCTGATGGAGGTCCTCTTCCCAGGCCCCCCAGGGTGAGCCAGAAACTCCAGCCCCTCGACGACGTAAGGGGAAGGGAAAAGGGAAGAAAAAAGGGCGAGGTCGTAAGGGGAAGGGCAGGAAGAAGAAGAAGAACAAGGAGACTTTGACCCCAAGCCTACCTCCTGGCTCCCTGGAGAACCAGGTAAGGGATCTGCAGCCACTCACCTCTGCTCTTTGACTGCCTGACCTCTGGTCTCTGATTCCTACTGACTGCTGGTACCTCATTCAAGTTCTATGCCTTTGGTCTCCAATCCCTGACCTTTGACTTGTCTCAGCTGACTGATATCTATGTCTGTGTGGCAGGGGGGCTGGAACTGTCTTATGAGCTTTCTCATCTCTGCTCCTCAATGTCCAGTTTTTGGGGCTGGAGGAAAGGGGCAAACCCAGATGATTACCTTATATTAGGAGGTTCTTGATGGAGGCTACTGCTTAAGGGCAGCAGTTAGCTGGAGTGAATAATGGGTTCATTAGTTAGAGTGTCATTGTTTGGGATTGATTGGTCTAGGTAACTGGTGAGGGTTATTCATTGGAGAAGTCTAACTGGGGGGGCACTATTTGGCTTTCCTGATAGAGATTGTGGGTTGGGAGGTCACTAAAGGGAGATATTGATTGAGGTTGATGTTTGAGAGGTTCCTAAGTGGGGGTCATTGTTGGAAGTCACTGATAGAGACCACTGTTGGTGTTATTGTTGCCACTGGTTTAGGGTTAATGGGAAGGGGCCATTGATGGGGATTATTAGTTGGGAAGGAAGGTAGGTCATCAGTAGGGGACCACTGATTAGAAGGCACTAGTGGGGTCACCAGTTATAGTCACCAGTTGGAGAAATGACTTTCAGGGGTCATGGATGAGATAATTGGTTTGGGAGTCCCTGATGGATTATTAGTTGGGAAGGCATTGATGGGTCACTGATTAGTGAAATTACTGTTTGGGGTCATTGGTGGGGTAGCAATAGATGGGCTCGCTCATGGTTGCTTGTTGTTGGAGGATCACTGGTTAGGGGAATAATTGATTAGGGGGTCACTGGTAAGGCTTAGTAGTTGAGGGTCTACTAGCTAGTACTTGTTGTGGAGGGGGTCATTGGTTGGGGAGGTCACTGGATGGGAGAGTAAATGGTTGTAGTCATTGACTGCAGGGGCCGCTGATGGATCACTAGTTACAGAAATAACTAGTTATAGGAATAAAAGCCAGTGATGTGAGCTATTAGTTGGAGGGGTCATTGGTTAAGTCCCTTAGTGGGATCATTAGTCAGGGGATATTGATGGGGGTCATTAATTAGGGAGTCGCTAATGGGCCCCTGGTTGTAGGAATCATTAGAGGTCATTAATGGGAGATCATTAGCTGGTGAGTCACTGGGTAGGCATCCTTGGTGCAGGCCATTGGTTGGGGGAGAGTCACTGGTTACATTCCATCTGTTCTCACTGATGTACTAACTCAGTGGAGAGAAAGAAATGATCACTTCAGGCCCAGAAAAAGAACCCCTCCCCAACCCCTTCCTCAGGAAGGGCCTGGGCCTCTACTACCCTCTTTGTGCCCTTGACCAAATTTCTCTACAGCTGTCCAGGCCTCTCTAATTGTGGCCTGGCTGGCTGACCACTGAGCTCTGCCTTGGGAGAAGACATGTGGGGTGGGCTTCTCGGAGTCTGGCCCCGAGTACTGGACCTTGACTGTGGTTATCGAGCCAGCCCCACTCTGCCTTCTAGGTCTCCCAGACCTGACCCAGCCTTGCTCTTCTTCCACACAAGAGGCCTCCCCCTGCTGGCGGCTGTCCTGATCCAGTCAGAACACATTTGCCTCCATTGACCAGTCCCAGTCCCCTACCTTACACCCCGCTGATGGTTTTTTGGGGGAGTCCTCCTTTGTTTCCTTCCTCGGACTGGGCATTGCTGGGGGCGGGGGCAGGGTCTAGCTTCCCCTGGGGGACTGATACTTCTTCTGTCCCTGCTGCAGACCTCCACTGACATCCCCCAAACAGAGACACCAGCTTCAACTTTACCTCCGATTCCCACACCTTTGGTCATGACCACCACTGTGACTATTGGCCACAATGTCACCATGCTAGAGGTCGGTGGGAAGTGGACGGGGCTGGAAGGGAAGGGAAGGGAAAGTCCTGGGAACTGGCGGTGGCAGACAATGAGGACATCAGGGACAAACTTGGGTCTGTCACAATGTTCTCAGGGGCCCCTGGACCCTGACAGTGGAACAGAACTGAGGACCCTGGAGACTAAGTTAGCCAAAGAAGACAAAGAAGGAGGTGGCCCTACCATTGTCCCTGTCTTCCGGGCAGCAGAGCAGCCATCACAGACTCAGTTCCAGATTTTTTCTGTGAGTCTGAGTATTTGAGTGTGGGGGGGGGGGGCGGGGAGGAGGTCCTGCCTGGAACCACATAGGACCACATTTTCTCTTTTGCCTTCTGTTAATCTTGCCTAGAATGCCTTCCCACCACCCCACTGTAGTTGCTAAATATTATCACTATGCTGATGTGACAGGAACTTCGCGAATGGATGGCTCTGTGTATAGAATTATGCATTTGGCCTTTAGTCCAAGCGTGATGAGAAACCTCTTGATCAAGCTCATGGAGCCTGATCGGACTTGGAGCTTTAAAAGCTCTTTCTGGCTGCTGAACAGCATATGGACTGTAGGGGGAGCCAGAGGGGCAGCAGGGAAACCAGTGGTCTGTGCAACAAGAGCCTGGTGACCTGGAGCAAGGTGGTGACAGTGGGGACAGAAAGAAGTGGACAGATCTGGGCCGGTCTTGCTACTGGAGATGGAGAAAGATGCGAGGATGACTTAGCCGATGCATGGTGGCACCTTTGAACAAGATGGGGACGCCTAAAGGAAGAGCGGGTGGAAAGCATCAAGGGTCCCATTTTGGATGTGCTAAATTGGCAACCCCTGCTTGGCATCCAAATGGAGATGCCAAGTGGGTGATTGTTTAGAAGATTCTGGAGTTCAAGGGACATGGTCTAGGCTGGAGATAAAGACTTGGGAACCATCAACCGGAGGGATGCTACCTTTAGCCAAGGGATTGGACAAGATTGCTTCGGAAAATAGTGCAGACTGGGAAGGGTCCCAGGTTCTAGCCTTGGTATTGGGCAAGGGAGGAGGGGAATGCTCATAGCCAACCTACCCTGAGGGCTTGTTATGTGTCGACCATTGTTTTAATTTATTCTTCTTCCTGGGGGACATACACTGTTATCATTTGCCTACTGACTCTGCAGGTGAGGCCATAGGAGTCGAATAAGTTGTTCCCCGTCACCAGATAGTGAGAGGCAGCTCCAGGATTAGGACCCCACAGCACACCCTGAAGTTCATGCTCTTCTCCTTGACCATGGTCAGGGCTCACATGTCTTTTCTGTTCATTCCCCTGCCCCAGGGTGCTGGAGAGAAGGGAGCAAAAGGGGAACCAGCAGTGATTGAACAGGTGAGGGGCGTGGGGCTAGGAGGAGGTGGAGAGGTCTGGGCTAGAACGGGGGTCACACTCATTTCTCCCTCAGGGACAGCAGTTTGAGGGACCTCCAGGAGCCCCAGGACCCCGAGTGAGTGATGGCTGCACCCCCCTCTTCCTTTCTATTCTAGTTGGGGTATTTGAGACCCGGGGGTGGAGGGTTGAGGTGTAACATTGCCATATCGTTAAAAGATTATTGCATATTTGAGGCTCAAAGGGTGAATCAAAATAGGGGTTGGGATGTAAAGTTGGGGGGTGGTATGGGTCAATATAGTACTGAGGGGCCAGGAATGGCTCAGTGATGGGTAAGGAGGTCTGCATGGGGTCAGAGTCAGTGGTGGGTCAGAAGTTGGCCTGGCTCGAGCTTTGCACTCCTTATGAACCTCTGTTCTCTGTCCCCAACAGGGAGTGGTCGGCCCCTCAGGCCCTCCCGGCCCCCCAGGATTCCCTGGAGACCCTGGTCTACCGGTAAGAGACTCCCTCTGGGTTGTATCCTTTTGGGGGGGGTGAGGTTTTGGGCCATGTGGCCAAAGGTGGGCACGTGTATGTCTGAACATGGATCTGGGAGGCAGGGACTGAGGACACCACACTGAAGCTGGCACTGGCCCCACTTGCTCATCTCTCTTTCCATCTGTAAATTGTCACTCTGGCCCATGTCCTGTCTCTGGGGGTGTATCCCCTGCTTTTGTCCTTCCATCTGTCTCTATCCCTGAGTGTCCTTCACCTCTTTCTCCCTGTGTCTCGGTCTCTCCCCTCTCCCCCTCTATCTCTATCTCTCATCTCTGTCTATCTCTCTGCCTCCATCCCCCTCTGTGTCTCTCCCTCTCTCAGGGTCCTGCTGGCCTCCCTGGAATCCCTGGCATCGATGGCATCCGGGGTCTACCAGGCACTGTGATCATGATGCCGGTAAGAGGGGGATAGGGTAGCACATCCTTGAGGGCTGTAGTCCTGACCCAGGAGGGGCCTCTCCTTGGGCCCCCCTCATGACTAGCTGCCCCCTAGTTCCAGTTTGCAAGCAGCTCCCTCAAAGGACCCCCAGTCTCCTTCCAGCAAGCCCAGGCGCAGGCAGTCCTGCAACAGGCTCAGGTGAGTGGAAGATAATCAGGGGACCAACGGGGGGTAATGGGAGGACATTGAGGGAGTGACAGAGATGGGGATAATGGAGGCTAGTCGGGGGGCAGGTGGATGTTTGTCTCCTGAAGATGCTCTTTTGGAGGGTGTTGGGGTTTTGTGGGAGACCTGAGGATCTGTTTCCCCCATCTTTCCAGCTGTCTATGAAAGGTCCTCCTGGTCCGGTGGGGCTCACTGGGCGCCCAGGCCCTGTGGTGAGTAAGGAGACTGTACAGAGGAGGGGGACACATCAGTGGAGAAGGGCAACCTCCCTCTAATTCCATTTCCCCATCTCTTTCCTCCAAGGGTCTCCCTGGGTATCCCGGTCAGAAAGGAGAGATGGGAGAAATGGGGCCACAGGTGAGGCTGGTGGGGATGGGGCCAGGATTGGAGGGGAAGGGTCTTCTCCCGGAGCCACAGGATAAAGTGCTGTTTGAGGACAATGACAAAGGGGCTGAGGATACCTTTGCAATTGCTGCCCTTCCTAGAGAATGATTAAAAATAAGTCCTTTCTCCTTCTTGTTCTCCGTTTTCTTCCTCCTTTTCTCTCCTAGGGTCCCCGAGGCCTTCAGGGACCTCTTGGGCCCCCTGGCCGGGAGGGAAAGATGGTGAGTAACTCGTAAGTCTTTAGGCCATCCCTCATCTATCCCTCAACACCCAACAGGAGTCTTGGCTCCGTGCCCGCAGGGTCTGCTGGTGTCATTGGTGGGATAAGGGCACCGAGGACGGAGAATGGCAGCTCCACTGAGTTTGTCACAAAGGGATCTGGTCAGGTCACAGAGCCAAGGAGGACTTTCTAGAGAGAATGATGCTTGAACTGAGGTCTGAGGTTTAACCAAGTAAACAGGAGAGGAAGGGCATTCCGGTAGAAGGAACAGCATGCGCAAAAGAAAAGACTGGTATACTGAGGGAGATGATGAGCAAGATAATTCCAGACAATTTTTATTTTTATTTTTATTTTTATTTTTTTTTAAATTTTTTTTCAATGTTTATTTATTTTTGGGACAGAGAGAGACAGAGCATGAGCGGGGGAGGGGCAGAGAGAGAGGGAGACACAGAATCGGAAACAGGCTCCAGGCTCCGAGCCATCAGTCCAGAGCCCGACGCGGGGCTCGAACTCACGGACCGCGAGATCGTGACCTGGCTGAAGTCGGAGGCTTAACCGACTGCGCCACCCAGGCGCCCCACTCCAGACAACTTTTAAATGCAGCGGGGAATGAAGAACTGGGACAATTAATGGAGACCGGAGATTTTAATTTTTGTGATCCTGGTGGTGTGCACTCGGGGAAAGGGCCTGGAGATAAAGAACAGTGGACGGGTTTGAGATGTGTTTGGGAGGTTAAACTGATACACAGAGAGTCCCCCAGGATTCTTCATGAGGGAGGAGCTCAACAGACAGCGATGGGTGTCTTGATGTTGTCACCTCCCTGACAGGGCCGCTCTGGAGCGGATGGGGCCCGGGGCCTCCCAGGGGACACAGGACCTAAGGTAGGTGATAAGGTCAGGTTCGGGACTTGGAGGGACGGTTGGGTCGAGGATTTGGGGTTCAGGCGGTGTCTCTTTGTGCAGGGTGATCGGGGCTTTGACGGCCTGCCAGGGCTGCCTGGTGAGAAGGGCCAAAGGGTGAGTGTGTGAGGCCCCTCCTGCATGTCAAGCCTCCCAGTATTCAGGATGCCCTCCCCACCCCCAGGGTCAGAATCCCCATCCCCATGTCCGAGCTCTCATTCTGGTGCCGCATGTCCTTCCCTGGGAGGCTGGTCTCTACCCTCACATCTCCACTCTGAACGCCCCCCCCTCCTAACTCCAGGGTGACTTTGGCCATGTGGGGCAACCTGGCCCCCCAGGAGAGGATGGTGAGAAGGTAAGTTTGGGGAAGAGAGGGAATGGTTTAGAGTGAGAGTCAGAGAGGAATGGAGTCTTCAGGGGCCGGGATGAGAGGTGAGGTTCTGTGCTGGAGGGCCAGGATCCTCAGTGGGGCTCAAAAAGGTAGACTGAGGGCTGGGAGCTAGTACCAGAGTTGGTAGGTGGGACTCAGGTTTGGGGTCAGGGGCCCGAACTGAATCACGTGTGCTCAGTCTGTTGGTTACTGCCTTACACTCTGGCTCTGGGATCCCCTGGAAGAGGTGCCCAGATGAGGAAAGGTGGTTTTCTGAGGGTTGTACTCCCCACCCCCCCCTCACCAAGTGATGAATGCTTTCCCACAGGGAGCAGAGGGACCTCCGGGGCCCACAGGCCAGGCTGGGGAACCGGTGAGTACCAGGGCCCTCAGGCCCCTTTGCCTGGCCCAGGGGAAGGAGCCAGGACTCACGGGGCCTCAGAGCAGGGGTGCTGGAATAATGCTCCTACCTCCTTGCAGGGCCCCCGAGGACTGATCGGCCCTAGAGGCTCCCCTGGTCCCCTGGGACGCCCGGTGAGACTGTCGCTATCTGTCCACCTCTCTGCTTGTCTTCCGCTCACCTCTGTCTCCTCTGCGTGCCCATTTCTGTTACCTGATTTCGCTGCCTGCTCATCTTCCCACCTGTACCTCTCGGTGTCTCAGACTCAGGCTCCTGTGTGGTATCTGCCCGGGTCTCACACCCTCTCCTCCCCCAGGGTGTACTTGGGATTGATGGTGCTCCGGGAGCCAAGGGAAATGTGGTATGTGTCCCGCCTTCTGACCCCCAGCGCTTTCTGATGCGCTGACCCCGTGGCCATCTGTCCATATCCCTGTGCACTCCCCTGGCCCCCTTGTCAACTTCACTGGCACCTCCACGCTGGGGTCCCTTCCAGAGTCACAGCACCCCCACTTTCTCCCCAGGGTCCTCCGGGAGAACCAGGCCCTCCAGGACAGCAGGGAAATCCTGGATCCCAGGTTTGAGCTAACGATTTCAATAACCGGGGTTTGACAGCAGTCGGCCATGGTCATAGACCCCTCCTGGCCTCCCCCCCCCCCAGTTCATTGCTCATTTCTCATGTCTTCCTTTTTTTTTTTTTTCTTTCTTTATGTCCCCAGGGACTCCCTGGCCCCCAGGGGCCCATTGGCACTCCTGGGGAGAAGGTGAGTGACAACCCCACCTACCACCACCTTCTCCTGTCTTCTTCCTTCAATTCTGCTGCAGGAAAAGCTTCCCACCAGGGCCCTGTGGTTAGCCCTGGATAATGGTGAATCGCAACAATCCTTCGGCAAGCTGAGAGTTTAAAAAAAAAAAAAATCACTGACGGGAAAGGGTTGATTGGGAGAAACGGAAATAAGGCCACATTGTCAGGATTTAGGGGAACCCACAGAAGCCACTGTCATCAAAAATATTAGCGAGACCCATGGGCCAGGAAGGCCTTTCTCTGGGGTCCTGTGGTGTCATCTTTATTCCCCGGCACATGTGTTCCCTCTCCCTCAAGCAGACAGGCTTTTTCCTGCACGTGTCTTTGTCCACCCCCCGCCAGTCCCGTTTCTGCACGATTTATCACCATTTCAGCCCCCAGCTCCGCATGGCCTTATAGTTTCTTTACCTAAACCCACCTGATCATAGTTTCTATGAAGTGAGACGTCGCTTACCTCAAATTCTCAGAAGAAAATGATTGGTTTAGTTGGACCCAGTGCCCGCCTCTGGACCTATCAACTATTCGCAGAACACAGGGGTCACCTCATGCCTGTCTAGGCCCACCTCTCTCAGATGAAGGTGGAGGCACTTCTAAAGAAAGGGATGTAGCTGGGGAGTCCCCCAGCCCAACGTGTTCCTCACCCTGTTTTTACCTCCTTTGTCTCCACTCTCCCAGGAGTGAAGGATTTCTGAGGTTCAGAGAGGGAAAGGGGCTGGCCCAGGGTCACTCAGTAAGACTGGGCAGAGCTAGGGAGAGGTTCTGTAGCCTGTGGGGTGTGCTTGTTCTGTGACCTTGATGTCGCTGCATGTCTGAGTAGGGCTGTTCTTGGTGGGATGCCAGACTGAGACTCTGTGTCTCTCCCTACTGTTCATCTTCTTTCAGGGGCCCCCTGGAAATCCAGGTATTCCAGGCATTCAAGGATCTGATGGCCCTCCGGTGAGAAGTGGGTGCTGGCAGAAGGAGGAAGGAGGAGGGGGAGGCTTGGGAATTTGGATGGCAAATCCGGGTCCCTGACAACTTCTTTCCCCAGGGTCACCCAGGCCATGAGGGTCCCACAGGAGAGAAAGGGGCCCAGGTGAGTGGCCTGGAGAGAGGCCGGGTTGGGGATGAGGGTTGGTAGGTCAGGGCCAGGAGTCAGGGGCTCATGAGGAGAGGAACGAGGGCACTGGTAACATGGAGGGGGAAGGACAGGACGGCACTGATCTTATCTCCATCCCAGGGTCCACCAGGGTCAGCAGGACCCCCGGGCTATCCTGGACCTCGGGGTGTGAAGGTAGGTGATGCTTGGGGCGCATAAGTAGGGGTGATTCATTGGCATGAGCTCCAGGGAACCAGCTTCATGGTAAACCTGTGCACATGTGCTGAGAGGTATCGATCTGCAGGAAAGGTGTGGTGGGAGTGGGGTTTCAATCTGAGTGACAATAGGTAGAAACGTGTGTCTTACCTGGAGCTGAACAGCCAAAGGGAGGTACCGTCATGTAGTTGTCACCTTGTAACTGAGAATAGTTAGGCCCATGAAGGGCCTAAGCTCAGTCCGGGTCAGCACTCTGTAGCGAAGCAGACAGTTTATGTCTTACCTCAAGCCCAGGGCCATATGATCCTCAAGCACAGAAATGCTGGGATAAGCCAAGAGCCGTACTGTTGACCGAGGGCAGGGACGTTGGACTTCACATTTGTAGGAGTCCAGTCACGTTGTAGCCAAGTATGGTACCTGTGGTCCGAGAACAGAGTTTGGTGGTAGCCAAGAGGCAACTTGTCACATTTTTGCACTGGAGGTAAGCTCAGTTATCTCCGAGCCAAGGAGGCGGTTCTATTGCAGCTGGCCACAGAGTCCTATGGGTGGCCAAAGTCAGAGTTATGTTGTAACCAGCCATAATTATAGAGAGCGAGTTGAAGGCCGTGTTGTAGCTGAGTCTAGTTTCGTTGTAGCCAGGGTCAGAGAATCACGGTAGCCAAGCTTGGTTACACTGCAGTCAAAGGAATTGCCCGGAGGCAGGCGAGGGTCAAAATACTTCTACTGTATTTAAGTACAACTTCATTGTCGGCTTTGAGCTCAGTTAAACCTTGTGTCTCTGTGGCTGGAGACGGTCATGCTATCGTCAAAACACAGTTATGTTGTATCCAAGTGCAATTTCATTACAGTCTCTGAGCTCAGTTACATGTGTCTTTCTGTGGCTGGAGACAGTCATGCTATTGTCAAAACACAGTTAGGCTGTATCCAAGTGCAATTTCTTTATAGTCTCTGAGCTCAGTCGCATTGTAGCCAAGTGCAGTTTTCACTGCAACCCAAGCCCGGGGTTTGGGCACCTGGGCTTGAACTGAGCAGCCTTGGTGTAGCTAAGCACAGACTGGCTTTGTGGCCAGGCACAGAGTCGCATTGTAGCCAGCACAATGGGGAACATTCCTTTGCCTTTAGAATGAGACTGGGGCCTGGAATGTTCATCCTCATTCTCCTTCCAGAAGGAACTGTGGACACTGTGTCCCCGGGAGATTGGAATCAATTACTCGGAAATTTGGCCTTCCCTGCACACCCCCACACAGATGACCTTGGGAGGCTGCCAGTGGGAAGAGGGGCGGAGAGGCAGCCTCTTGCACACCACGCTAGCAAGGCTTTGCAGAAGGGTCATTTCCTCTGAGGCTGCCCCCTTCCACTCGTGTCCAATATCCTTTTGGGACTGTCCTGACTGTTTTGGGACAGGGAACTGAGTTGGAAGGCCCTTCTGAAGGAGGAGAGGGACTGGAGGTCTCTTTTGTTTTTCAGGGCACCTCTGGCAACCGTGGCCTCCAGGGGGAGAAAGGAGAGAAGGTGAGAAGGAAAGGGATTCCTGGTTGAGGGGAGCCCTAATAACGGGCTTCTGGTTGTGTCCCTTCCCTGAAACCCTGACCTCTGACCTCTGACCTCTAACACTCTCTCTCCCCCAGGGAGAGGATGGCTTCCCAGGCTTCAAGGGCGATGGGGGGCTTAAAGGAGATCGGGTAAGATGATTTCCAGATGAGGGATCTAGTGGTTCTGGGGAGTTTGGGGAAGACATTGGTGGGGGTGGGGGTGCTCGGGCTAAGACAGGGAGCTGGAGGCGGCCGGAGTGACACAGGGCCTGATACCGCCTTTCTATTGCAGGGCCCCCCCGGGCCCCCCGGGCCTCGGGGAGAAGATGGTCCCGAAGGGCTGAAGGGGCAGGAGGGGCTGGCCGGCGAGGAGGGGCCCCCAGGCTCAGCTGGGGAGAAGGTGAATGGACCATGGTCACCCTCTCCAGTCTACCCTCCAGCTTCCCATCCCACAGCGAAGGTGTTCCCTGGCCCTTTGCCTTCTGCCCTTGGCTGTTTTGTCTCCAGCCTCAGGAGACTGCTACCTCGCTTACCGTCTCTGATTCCTTCACTCATCATGATAGAGAAATTGCACATACTACATTATCTGATTTTTATCCCCACCGCAGGCGACGGGCATTTTTACCCCCATTTTGCAGACAAAGAAACTGAGGTTCGCAACAGAATTGAATGGAATGAGTTGCCCAAAGACATGCCTGTAGCAGGCAGGAGCCAAGACTTGAACTCACGTTTCCCTGAATTCTATGCTGTTGTCCCTGCCCCCCTGTCCCAGCCATCCTGCCCTTTCTTTCCTGATCCTCAGGGTTCAACTCCTGACCTTTGTCCCATAATTTTTCTGCAGGGCAAGCTGGGGTTGCCAGGTCTCCCAGGTTACCCAGGACGTCCAGGCCCTAAGGTAAGAAGCTAAGGGGTCAGGGGTGGGCAAGGGCAGGACTCAGAGACTAATCAGCATCTGGAGGGCCAGGCTGTGGTCTGGGGGACTGAGCCATCCACCCCACGGGTCACTGAGAGACGGCGAAGACGTGAGCTTTCGCATCAGACTTGGGTTCAGATACCGACCCCTTACCTGCTAAGTGATCTTGGTCAAGTCTCTTGAACCCACTTGCTTGTTGCAAAATGGAGATCCTGTATTTGTCTCATCAACTTGATTATAGTAACATTGATAATTTTGGTAATCAAACTATAGGATCCTTCTTATTTGGTGTGATTGAGGTTGGTTCAAAGTCAGTAAGGAGGAGAATCACAAAAAATACACATCTGACCTCTCTCTCCTCCCTCTCTGCCCCTCCCCCACTCATGTTCGCGCACACACTCTCTCTCTCTCTCAAGATAAATAAACTAAAAAAACAACAACACACACACACACACAAAACAGAAATGGCCTCCTAAATGGCTCAGTCAGTGAAGCGTCTGACTCTTGATATTGGCTCAGGTCATGACCTCATAGTTTGTGAGATCGAGCCCCACATCGGGCTCTGTGCTGACAGTGTGGAGCCTGCTTGGGATTCTTTCTTTCCCTCTCTCTCTCTCTCTCTCTCTCTTTCCTCCTTCCCCTCCCCTGCTCCTGCTCTCTCTCTCTCTTTCAAAATAAACTTAAAAAAATACATATTTGACATATCTTGAATTATAACATATTAAAATGCACTTATATAAAATGTACATTTGTTTTGCCAATGTTTTGATGGATGAGGCTGCTGATTAGACATGTATTTCTGCCTAAACCACACCCTCATTACATCACTGATGATTTATAGTGTGGGTTTATATAAAATGAAGCAGAAACTTGGACACTTGGGAAGAGAGCTGAGTGCAGAATCCTTCCAGAGTGCCACAGTTTGTCATTTCCATCTGACAGTCATCTTATGTGTGCCTAATTTGACAGTGACTTTTTTTTTCAGTGACTTCCCTCTCTATAGCGAGTCTTTTCCATTTGACTTAGGTTCAATAGATGTCTTTTTTTTTTTTTTTCCATTCTTCATTCCATCCGTTGTTGTAAAAACGTTCACTGAGTCACATGACTCCGAGAGCAAGGGCAACTGACATAAACCGATTTGGGAGGAAACTCAAGGCACCGTAACTTAGAATAGAACTCAATCTGCTGGAGCAGAAGTGCATGGGAGTTAGAGCAAAGCCTCCTAGCCACGACCAGTCTGTGTGTTTTGGGCATCGCGTGCTACACGGCAGAAGGCATGGTGTGTTGGTTGAGTTGAGGTGCCTTAGCCAGTGTCAGGGTCTTAGCGCTGTAACAAAAATACTTTAGATGGGGGGGGGGCTGAAACAACAGAAATTTATTTCTCACAGTTTTGGATGCTAGAAGTCTGAGACCAAAGGTTTAGCATGGCGGTGGGAGAGAAAGAGAGACAAGGAGAGGGAAGAAGGGAGGGAGAGAGAGACAGAGAGACCTAGACTCCTTTTCTTTTTAAAGTGTTTTTTTTTCTCATTTTATTTATTTTAAAGAGAGAAGGTGGGGCAGAGGGGCAGAGGGAGAGAGAGAGAGAATCCCAAGCAGGCTCCACACTGTCAGCGCGGAGCCCGAGATGGGGCTCGGACTCACGAACCGTGAGATCATGACCTGAGCCAGTCACATGCTTAACCGACTGAACCACCCAGGCCCCCCTCCAAATGACCATTCTTCAACATAGGGCTTCAACATATGAATTTTGAGGGGACACAAACATTCAGTCCATAGCAGTCAGTGATAATCAGCATGAATGATGACAGCTGATATTTCATAAGCACTTACTATGTGCCACACACAGTGTAAAATGCTTCCTATTCATTATTCTGTTTAATCCTCACCAGGGACACCTGGGTGGCTTAGTCAGTTAAGCGCCCAATTTTAGCTCAGGTCATGATCTCATGGTCCGTGAGTTCACGTCCCACATCGGGCTCTGTGCTGTCAGATTGGAGCCTGGAGCCTGCTTCGGATTCTGTGTCTCCCTCTCTCTTTGCCCCTCCCCCGCTCATGCTCTGTGTCTCAAAAAATGAATAAACATTAAAAAAAAATTTTTTTTTAATCTTCACCAAAAACTTGTGAGGGAGGTATCATTGGTGTCCCCAGGCTACAAATGAGGAAACTGATGCTCAGAGAGGGTAGGCCATTTGTCCAGGGCCACACAGCTAATCCAGTGGGGGGTCTGGGATTCAAAACATGGTGAGGAGCGGGAGGGGATAGCAGAACCTGTGATGTGTTCCTCTGTGGGGACGGGGGAGGATGCCTCCAAATGGGCAGGACAGCATGGACTGGGGTCAGTCAGTTAACCAATATCCAGTAAGCCCTGTCTGTGTACCAGGTTGAGGGGATTAAGATCAGGAGATCAGAGCACCATGTCAGAGCAGAGAAAACAGACAACGGATGAGTAAGCAAGTGAACAAGGTCATTTCAATATAAATATTATGGGAAAACAAACTAGGGCAAGGTGACAGAGGGTGACTTGGAGGACGTGGTGGTCAGGATGGTGGCAGAAGGCTTCTCTAAGGAACTGACATGTAAATGAGATCCAGACCATAGGGATACCTGCCTGTGTGGGGACCTGAGAGACGAGCATTTTAGACGAAGGAAGCAGCCAGTGCAAAGGCCCTGAGGCAGGAGTGTACTGGTGTGCCTGAGTAGCATGGAGGAGGCCAGTGTGGCTGAAGTGGAGGGAGCAAGGGGTGAGCGAGGGGAAAGAGGACGGCAGAGGGCTGCCTGGGAGGAGGATGGGCCTGGAAGGACCAAAGAAACTTCTGGAAAGGATGGAGTGGCTGAAGGGTGAGGGGTCAACTTTGCTGACCACCCACTCCACAGCCACCACCCCCCATCTTTTCTCTCTGTTTCTCTCAACTCAGGGATCTGCTGGCTTTCCTGGGCCGCTGGGACCCTTAGGAGAAAAAGGGAAGCGGGTGAGTCCGGGGGCCGGGGGAAGGGTAGGGCTTATTCGGGGGAACACGTGCAGCTCTGCACGGCAGCGGGTAGGCCCCCGTAGCTAAGCCTGGAAGCACTTGTCTGCACGCATATTCCCATCTGCGGTGCGGGGCACAGGTAGGTGACCCCCCTCGCGTTACTGCGCGTGAGTCTGCGCGTATGGGTGCCTCTCGGTGTAGATCAGATGGGGTCTGGGTGTTACAACCCGCGGGCCCGCGGTAAACAAGGACATAAGCCTGCATGCACGTGCGTGGCCGTGGACATAAATGTGCGTAGGGGTGTGTGTGTGTGTGTGTGTGTGTGTGTGTGTGTGTGTGTGTGTAAAAGGCTTGTGAAGAAATGTACAGCAGGTGCCCGGGTACAGGTCTGTGCCCGGTTGTGTGTGTTTCCCGTCTTTGTGCCATAACTGTCTTCTGCTTCCCTGTCACCTGATTTGTTCTCCAGGGCAAAGCGGGGCAGCCGGGCCTGGAAGGAGAGCGGGGGCCACCAGTAAGAAGAGTGAATGCTCCCCCATCCTGCTGGGCCTTGGGGGGCAGGGCTGCGAGGAGGGGCTGCAAGAGGAGACGCGGGGGGTGTGGGGGGGGAATCGTGAGCGGGCAGGGCAGAGCGTCTGGGGTCTGGGTTATGTCCGTGTCCCTGGTGGGGCAAGGAGGGGTCACGACGGGAGGCGGCCCGGGCGAGTCGGGCTTGTCTCCTAGATTCCCGCACCCTCTCACTTCTCATCTTTGCTTCTTTGCTACTCAGGGCTCCCGTGGAGACAGGGGCCAACCGGGTCCCACCGGGCAACCGGGACCCAAGGTATGGGCTGGGTGGGCGATCGGGCCCTCGTGCGGGCCCCCCCGGCCCGGGCTCCCCCGGCCCTCCCTGTGAGTTTGTCCTGCAGCCTGAATCCCATCCACTCTGTCCTAGGGTGACGTGGGCCAGGACGGGGCCTCTGGGATCCCTGGGGAAAAGGTGAGTGAGTGTGTGTGTGTGTGTGTGTGTGTGTGTGTGTGTGTGTGTGTGTTTCGGGATGGGAGACGAACCCAGGAGGTGGTTAGGGTGCAGTGGAAGGAACACAGCCTCTGAAGTCCGGAGCTGTGAGTTCAAGCCCTCGCTCTGCCACTCAGCTGCTGCGTGACCTTGGGCGAGTCACTCCACCTCTCTGGGCCTCAGTTTCCCCCTCTATAAAATGGGAATAACCACAAAGGGCTGCAGTGACAATTGGAATGAATGACTGCGGGTGCGTGTTTGGCCCCCTGCCCGGTGTGCAGAAAGCACTCCACGTGCTCGGTATGTGGGGCTCGGGGGGCAGGAGGGATGAGACCGTGGCTTCTGGTTCCATTTCAGGGCCTCCCAGGTCTGCAGGGCCCTCCTGGATTCCCCGGGCCAAAGGGTCCCCCTGTAAGTGCGTGCACCCTGGGTGGGGGGGGCCCGGAGGGAACCCAGGGAGTGGGGAGACTCCTTAGTGCCGTCTCATCTCCCTCCCACCCTGCTCCCCAGGGTCCCCAGGGGAAGGACGGGCGTCCCGGGCACCCTGGACAGAGAGGAGAACTGGTGAGTGGCCCTTGACTTCTGACCCCTCACCCCCTGAGGCTCTCTGGTTCTCTCTCCCATGTGACACCCCTTTAAATTTTTCTCCCCAGGGCTTCCAAGGTCAGACAGGCCCACCTGGACCAGCTGGTGTCGTGGGTCCTCAGGTCAGAAGGGAGCCCACAGGTCTTTCCAGTTTTGCAGATATTTCGGGGGGAGGTGCATCTCAGACAGACCTTCCCCCCGCAACCGCCCCCGACCCCGGGCGGCCTCCATTCAAGAGAAGCTTCCTTCCTCTCCAGGGAAAGACAGGAGAAGCGGGACCTCTGGGCGAGAGGGGCCCCCCAGGCCCGCCTGGACCCCCAGGTGAACAAGGTCTTCCGGGCCTGGAAGGCAGAGAGGGTGTCAAGGTGAGACCCTACCCCCTAAGAAATCTGGCTGAGTGGCCCCAGAGATTGGCCCCACGCCACCCCGAGGCTCAGAATCAGCTCCGTGGGGGAGGGGCCCAGATTCACAGAGGGGAAAGCACCTCTGCACCTCTCTGGAGGCTGACCTTCCCCCTGCACTCCCGTAGGGAGACCTGGGGCCACCCGGGCCCCTTGGGAAGGAAGGGCCACCTGGACCCAGGGGCTTCCCCGGCCCCCAAGGAGCCCCTGGTGACCCCGTGAGTATTCTTTGGAACCCCTCCTAAATGTGCCTGGCTGGCCTGTGAAGCAGAGAAGGAAAGGGGGGCTCGGGGGGAGGGACATGGTGATGGCATCCCGGGTGCAGTAAAGGAATCATAGCCGGAGGGACCTAAAGGAGAGAGACCCCTGACCTTCAGTGCCCAGGAGGAAGGTGGGAACTGTGAGCCCCCAGAGTGAAGACAGGACCTGGGCCACACCCTTGGGGGGGTCTCTTGACTGAATCATCTCCTCCCTCAGGGACCTATTGGTTTAAAGGGTGACAAAGGCCCCCTGGGCCCTGTTGGAGCCAATGTAAGTGTAACCCCATCTGCTGGGTGGGGGGCAGTGTGTGTGTGTGGGGGGGGCTTGGGGCATCTGGGAAGCTGGGCATCGCTATGATTAAGTCCACTATTTTGGGTGTCAAACAGGCCTGGGTCACCCTCGTGACCTCAGTTTTCTCATCTGTAACACAGCCCCGCCCCACAGACTGTAAATCTCAGTGAGATGATCCGTCTGACACATACTTACCTGCATGCCAGACATCAACATATAAAAACCTCCCTTCTCCTGGAGCTTCTGTTCTAGTTGGTGATGAATGACACAGAGAAGGGGGAGTAGGGAGAGAGCAGTTGAAATGGGTTGGTCAAGGAAGGCCCCCTGAGAAGGTGACATTTGAGCTGAGACTTGAAGGAGGTGAAGGAGGAGCCATGCGGATATACAGGGGAAGGGTGTTCCAGGCAGAGGGAATAGCATGTGCAAAGGCCCTGTGGTTGGGGTGTGCTAGCATGTTGGAGGAAATACTGAAGAGGCCTGTGTGACTGGAAAGAAGTGAGGAGGGGTGAGTGGGAGGCGGAGAGGGCAGGAGGTGATGAGGCAACTCGTGCAGAGCCTTGTGGGCTACCAGGAGGACTTCGCATTTTCCCTGAGTAAGGTGGGAGCCGTGGAGGGCTGTGGGCAGAGGGACATGTGTACCCTGACTCAGGTGTCCCTCTGGCCACTGTGCGGAAGGGAACAGATGGATATGACGCTGGTTAACTACCTGCCTCAGTGCCTGGTGGCTTGAAACCCCCTCTATCCATGAGAACTTTTGCTATTTTTCCCACACTTCTCACCCCTGTTTCCAGGGCCCTCCTGGGGAGCGGGGTCCTGTGGGCCCGGCAGGAGGCATGGGGCTTCCTGGCCAAAGTGGAGGCCAAGGCCCTGTTGGCCCGGCAGGCGAGAAGGGGTCCCCGGTAAGTGCCTGCCTGCTACAGTCCTCAAGCATCCTCAGGACCCAGCACCCCCCACATCTCCGGACCTTCACCTCTGCCCTGGCCCCTGACCATCCCCTCTTCCACTCCCCCATCAGGGCGAACGTGGCTCCCCTGGCCCCACCGGCAAAGATGGGATCCCAGGGCCCCTGGGGCTTCCTGGACCGCCGGGAGCTGTTGGGCCTTCTGGCGAGGATGGGGACAAGGTGAGTTCACGGACACAAGAGCTCGTGGAGGAGGGGCTGGGGGGCTCAGGGTAGGGAGAGGCCATGTTGGTCCTCCCTCACCTGTTTCCTCTGCAGGGGGAAGTGGGTGCCCCTGGCAACAAAGGGAGCAAAGGCGATAAAGGGGATGCGGTGAGTGTGGGGGCCAGTGAGGGAGGTGGGCCTGGGGGAAGGCAGAGGGATGTGAAGGATGAGGGGGATAGCTGGGACCCCAGGAGAATGGGAAGGGTGCTGAGATGGCTACCCTCTCCTCTCCCTTTCCTTGGTGGCCATCTCTCTGTCTGTGACTCTGCATGGCCCTGGGGCATCACCTCCCCAGCTTCCCTCTAGGACCTTCAGCCAAAGCGTTGCATCTGTAAGCCAGCTCAGTCCCTGGAGGGACTTCTGGGGAAAAGTCCTAGTGACCCAAGCATTGGACGATGTCTGTATCTGATCCCACTTGTTGGTGGCTAGGACGACAGGACTGTGGGGGAAGCAGCTCTTGCTTCCAGGCGGGGGCAGTGGGAGGCAGTGAATGTCATCTTGAGCGCGCTCCCAATCTTGAATTTGAGGTGTTTTTGGCTGTGTTCCCTCCCCCAGGGCCCGCCTGGACCAACAGGGGTACGGGGTCCCGTGGGACACCCAGGCTCCCCGGTGAGTGCTCTTGGCTTTGTGGCCATTGCCTGGATCCCAGATGGGAAGGGACAGCGTCCTCCACCATGACCCAGACCCAAACTCAACCCCACCCCTACCCCTCTGTGATGACACCCAACAGGAACTCATCCCAGAGTCTGGCTCAATCCCAACCTCAACCTGAACCCTGAAGGCCATCACAGTTCCAGTCTCAACCCCACTTATGACCTGAACCTCAATCCCAGCTTAAACTTTATCTTCAAATCTGAGCCTTGACCCAGTCCTACCCTGAAGCCCAACTTTGACCCACCCTCCAGTGCTGACCCCAAACCTGGACCCAAACTTTGAATCTGACTTTGGCCCCAATGTCAAGCCCGACCCTAAATTTCACCTCCACCTCGTCTGAACACTGCTCATGACCTTGACCTCAACCCACCACCCAATGCCCATCTCACCACTCGCTGCCCATCTGAAAACTTTGACTCAACTCTTGACTTAATTCCCAAACTCTGACCCTTAACCTGTACCCCCACCTCCAAGCCCAGCCCTGACCCTTTCCAAACTTAATCCCAAACCTGACTGCAACCGTTAACCTGACTTTGACCCTGTCTCCAACCCTTGACCCACACCCTCACTGTGCCCTGTTTCTGTCCTTCTCCCAGGGAGCAGATGGGGCTCAGGGACGCAGGGGACCACCAGGCCTCTTTGGGCAGAAGGGAGATGATGGAGTGAGAGGCTTCGTTGGGGTGATTGGCCCCCCTGGCCTGCAGGTGTGTGTCTGAGTTTGGGGGCGTGGCCTCTTTCCCCACACTCTGTGCTCCAATCTTGCTTCTTTGTTCCACAGGGACTGCCGGGCCCTCCTGGAGAGAAAGGGGAGGTCGGAGATGTAGGGTCCATGGTATGGACAACCTGGGGAAGGTGGGAGGGCACGAGGATAGCAGGGTGGTGGTGACCGTTAGACTGATTTGGAGGTGGTGGTGTCACAGGGCACATTGTCATTTTAAGATGATGCTGGGAACCAGCATTAAGGATGGTGTTTGTGGTTAGTGGTGCCTTTGAGGGGTCATGAGGTCACTGGATGCTATTCTGACTGTCTCACAGGGTCCCCATGGAGCTCCAGGCCCTAGGGGTCCCCATGGCCCCAGTGGATCGGAGGTGAGGACCCTCTGTGGGGGGTGGGCAGGATGCCTGAGAGGTGGGGGCATCCATTTCCCAAGAAGGGGCTGTTGGCATCCTGCAGTCCCACTTCTACCCCTTGCTGTCTCTCCAGGGCCCTCCAGGGCTGCCCGGGGGAGTTGGTCAGCCGGGCGCTGTGGGCGAGAAGGTGAGAGAACGAGGGCAGGGGACTGCCTAGGGTTGGGAAGGCACAGCCAGTCTTGCTTGGGGGTGGCTGTTCTGGGGAGCTCCTTCCTGTCTGTCATAATCAGACCTCTCCTTACGCTCAACTTCGCCTCCTACAGGGTGAGCCAGGGGAGGCTGGAGACCCAGGACCCCCAGGAACCCCAGGCATCCCTGTGAGTGACTGTGTCCTGTGCCCCTGCACCCATCTCAGGGAACCTCTGACCCCTGGGCATCTTGGGGCACCTTGACCCCCGGGCAGACCAGAGTCACCATTGACCCAGGACCTATGGGTAGCCCCAGTTGTCTTGATGACAGAGCCCTGGAAGGTCTCAGATAGGGCTGCTACACAGAGTTCTTCAGGTTGTACACTGCACAAGGGTGTGGGGCTGAGAGGGGGGGGGTGGGGGCTCGGATCCAAGCCATACACCCTGAGTTGGGGATGAACTTCCCAGAGGGATCCCCTTTTCTAATTCACTCCAATGTGGCATGTGGGCTAGACCAAACTTGGTCATGATCTCTGAGCACCTGGGCCATCCTTGCCCCTGACTCCTATAAGTCCTAGATCCTGTGACCTCTGACTCTTGGACAGTCTAGGCTACTCTGACCCCTGGCCCCAGGAAGTCCCAGACTACCCAGATTCTTCAGTCCAGGGATGCTGACCCTTGACCCCTGACCCTGGACTCTTGTCTAGGCTGTTCTGACCTCCGACCTCTATTTCTACAAAGGGGCCCAAGGGAGAAATTGGTGAAAAGGGGGACTCGGGTCCATCTGGGGCTGCTGGACCCCCAGGCAAGAAAGGCCCCCCTGGAGAGGATGGAGTCAAAGGGAACGTGGTGAGTCCTCGGAGAAGAGGAGGCAGAGATGGGGAGGGGCCTTGACCCTGCTCCCCGACTTCTAGAGCAGGGCTTCCCTCCTCCCACCTGCTGGCCCCCGAGCCACCCAGAACGTGGCTGACGATGACCAAAGGCACGCTTGTATGTCACGGGATGGGGTGGAAGTTGCTCCCACACGGAACCGATCTGGAAATGTTGGCAACAGAGCTGGGGCTGATGTGGGATTTAGCACCAGGGTGGAGGCTGAGACCGCCCCCCCTCCCCCGGCCACAGCAGTGGGGCTTGGGGTGGCTGGCAGGGCAGTGAGGACCTCCGGAGTCTGTGGGACCTCAGTTTGCATCTCACCCCTTTTCTGAGGGTCAGTTCCGTTGAGTTGTGGGCTGGGAGACACCTGATGGATGAAGTGAGGTGATGCATGTGATGCCCCTAGGTCACCGCCTGCACGCGTTAGACTGTAGAAAGCTCTCTCTCCCAGGGCAGAGATTTTGTGTTTTGTTCACTATGTGTCCTCAGCAGCCCAAGCTGTGCCTGGGCGCTGTTCACCTGTCAGACAAATGCTCGGTAATTCAGAAATGTGATTATTCGTCATTCTGTCTTCCAGGGCCCCACTGGGCTCCCAGGAGATCTAGGCCCCCCCGGAGACCCAGGAGTTTCGGTGTGTGTGAGCCCCCCACTCCCACAATATATTCCTAATTCTGCCCCCATCTCACCTCCCTCCACAGACTTGGGCAAGGTCAGGGGAGCACATAAGCTTTATGTGTCCCCAAGCTTCACCCCAAACTCGTATTGCCTCCATGACCCCTCCCATCCCCCACAGGGTATAGACGGCTCCCCAGGAGAGAAAGGAGACCCTGGTGACGTTGGGGGACCGGTGAGTGGGGGAGCAGAGCATGTCGTGCTGGCAGAGGGGGGTTGGGGCTGGTGAGTGGGTAGACTGGGGGGGCCGGAGGAGTAGGCTGATGAGGTACCCAGGGCCCCCATACAGCACCTGCTTTGCCGCTCTGGGCCGTCACCACGGACGGTGAGCAGCTTAATGGAGGAGGTGGGAGACGGCTGGTGCTGTGGGGATGTCTGGGGAAGGCTGTCCTGGGATCACAGGCATCCTGACACATAGCCCTGCTCAACCGACGTGAGCTAATACTACCCTGGTACCGTTACATATCCATAGGGTCCGCCTGGAGCTTCTGGGGAGCCTGGGCCCCCTGGGCCCCCCGGCAAGAGGGTAAGTGAGACCTGCCTCCTGGCTGATCCACTTTGATCCACTCCAGCTTTGATCCACTCACCCCCACAGGCCCCCGCCCACCTCCACAGGCCCCCTCACCCCCAAAGCATCCCTCCTACACTCTTTCCCTCCTCAGGGTCCTTCAGGCCGCATGGGTCCAGAAGGCAAAGAAGGGGAGAAAGGGGCCAAGGTGAGTACCCCCCCGCCCAGGGAGGGTCCCCGTGTTGATCCTCGGCCAACAGATGGGCCATCAGAACGGGTGCCCCAATTCCTTCCCCCTCCCTGATGGTTCTTGGCTGGGAGGCCAGGAGGAAGGAACTGTCTGAGACTTTCTGCCCTTCCCTTGCCCTGGTCTGTTTCAGGGGGAGCCAGGTCCCGACGGGCCCCCAGGGATGACGGGCCCAGTGGGGGCTCGAGGGCCCCCTGGACGTGTGGGGCCTGAGGGTCTTCGGGGGATCCCCGGCCCTGTGGTGAGTAGGGTGGGATCAGACCCTCTGTGTGTGACCCACCTTATGCTTTCTAATCACAGCCTGAGGTGGCTGACCCTGGAGGGCTTTGGGGACATCTACACGGGGTCTGGCCGAGTGCAGCACCCCTACGTTCTGCTTCATCCTAGGGTGAACCAGGCCTCCTGGGACCTCCTGGAATGATGGGCCCTCCTGGACCCCTGGTAAGAGACCTCTTTGTCCCTGGTGTCTCGGCATGGAGAACCACACTGGGCATCCAGTGGCCACCTGGTGCCGTGGGCTCACCCCTCACTGACAGTCCATCTGACCACCTGTACTAACCATCTATCTTGATGGTCTTATCCTGATGGTCTATACCGACCCTCCATCTTGGTGGTTTATACCGACCACAGTGACCATCATGACGAGCCAAACTGACCATCTATGTTGATAGTCGACACTGACCACCCACGGCGATCCTGACCACGGACCATTCATACCGGACCTCTCCAGCCAGCCCTTCATTATCCCTTGTCATCAGCCCTCTCTCCTGACCATCCCCATGATTCCCATTTGAAACATGAGCAATTTCCCATTTGACTACCCTCCAATCACCCACATGAACCTTGAGATTTTGTGTTTGAGCCTGACTAACTGAGCCTCACTCTCCCTCCAGGGGCCCTCTGGCCTTCCAGGATTGAAGGGAGATGCTGGCCCCAAGGGGGAAAAAGTAAGGATGCCTCCTTCCATTATTCTCCCCCAGTTACCTCTGTCTCCTCCACATTTACCTCCCTCCCTGGCCAGAGGGCTGAGAATTTGGGGTCTCCTCTGCTCCCAACCTCATTACCCCGAGGCTCTAGAAGAAAAATCCTCCAGCAATCCCCCCACCATATTTCTTTCCCCGTGTGTGCCTCTCTCGTCCTCCAGGGCCACATTGGATTAATTGGCCTCATCGGCCCCCCTGGGGAAGCTGGTGAGAAAGGGGATCAGGGGTTGCCAGGCGTGCAGGGCCCCCCCGGCCCCAAGGGAGAACCCGTGAGTGTGTGTTCTACCCCAAGTGGAAAGAATGTATTCAGAGGAAGGGGTGGGTGGGGGGGAAGAATTGGGGCTTATTTGGAGACTGTGGGGGTTGGAGACTGTGGGGGGCTTGGGAAGCCTGGTCTAGAATGATAAGAGTTGTGTCTGGGGAAAATGGCGGGGGGGGGGTGTCTCCATCTAGGGATTTGCGGGTTGGAGGCTGTGTCTGTGGCCTGTTTTTTGAGGGGACCGGAGGCTTGTCTGGGGGATGTGCCTGGATCACAGGGGTGAACCCCATCAGTGATGACCTTGGTGTCCTTTCTTCAGGGTCCCCCCGGTCCCATCGGCTCTCTGGGCCCCCCTGGGCCCCCAGGTGTGGCGGTGAGTAAGAGGGGTTTGTGGGGTGGGGTCACCGTGGTGGGGCAGCTGGGACTCCAGCCCTCCCTGTCTCTACCTCACAGGGTCCTCTGGGACAGAAGGGCTCAAAAGGTTCCCCGGTGAGTATGCACTACTCCCTCAGGCTCCCACATCCCGGCTTCCCACCCCTTTCAACGTCACCACACCCTCAATCCCTTTGCATTAATTCATTTACTCATTCAATCATGCATTCGACTATTTACTCAACACCTACCGTTGTATTTTTATCAAATCTAAAATGCCACCGATTGTGAGATGCACCATTATTTTAGAAACTACTGTGAAGAAAAAACAGTTCTGACAAGGAAACTATGACTTGCCAAAGATTTGTTAGATTTTGATTTCGGAGATGTTAAAATATGGAAAGGAAATGAGTGTTTTATAGTTGGGGCTAAAAAATTGCAGTTCCCTCCCCCAGTGCTGTGTGAGTGTGTGTGTGTGTGTGTGTGTGTGTGTGTGTGTGTGTGTGTGGGCAGGAAGGGGTCTCCATAGACAGAGTTCACTCCCAAGTGACTTCTCTCTACAGGGATCCTTTGGTCCCCGTGGCGACACTGGCCCCCCTGGCCCCCCTGGCCCTCCGGTAGGTTCCCCAGGGAGTATGTTGGGAGTGTCTGTCCCACTGGGTCCCCAAGTGCCCAGAACTGGGTGGGGCACACAGCAGGTGCTCAGGGCACCCAGGTGGGGAGGGAGGTGTCTTGAAAGCTGGGGGAGGATGCCGGCTCCGTTGGAGGGTTTAGGGGAACACCCATGGGGGCTCTGACTGGGTCTTGTCTTGCTTGACTCTGTCTCCCCCCCCCCCCCGTCTCTCCCTCCGTCCCTTCCATCTCTCCTGGCCTCTGTCTCTATTCCAAATACTTGTTGAACAATTTTGTCTCTGTTTCTTTCTCTCCCTCTGCTTTCTTTACCTCACCTTGCGGATCCCTCCACGGTGTTACTGCTTCGGTCTTTCCCCATCACTGGGTCTTTCTTTGTCTCCCTTCTATGTGTCCCTGTCCGTCTCTGCCTCTCGATGGCCCCCGTCCCTTTTTGATCTCTCTCTCCCTTTTCCTATCTATCCCCACCCCTGTGTGTCTCTGCCTCCCTTGTCTCTCTCATCTTTGCTTGTCTCTCTTCCTGTCTCTTCCTCCCGCATCTCTGCTCTCCCCTCTGCCGTCCCCGCCCCCGCTCAGGGTCCCCCGGCCGAGCTGCACGGGCTGCGCCGGCGGCGGCGGCGCTCTGTGCCCCTGGAGGGCCCGGAGGGCGGCCTGGAGGAGGTGCTGGCCTCGCTCACGTCGCTGAGCTTCGAACTGGAGCAGATGCGGCGCCCTCCCGGCACAGCTGAGCGCCCGGGCCTCGTATGCAGTGAACTGCACCGCAACCACCCGCACCTGCCGGATGGTGAGGTCCCGCCCCTGCCTGGGCCCCGTGGGCAGGAAGCCGTCGGGTCCCGCCCCCGACTCACTGACCCCACCTGGCTCTGCGGCAGGGGAATACTGGATTGACCCCAACCAGGGCTGTGCGCGGGACGCGCTCAGGGTTTTCTGCAACTTCACGGCTGGAGGAGAGACCTGCCTCTATCCCGACAAGAAGTTTGAGACCGTGAGTGCCTGGGCGGGGTGGGGGCAGGGGGCGCAGGGAGAAAGAGGGCACCGGAAACCGAATCACCCGGGCCCGTCCTCCCGCCTCCACCAAAGGCTGTCCCCTGCTTCCCCTCCCTGCCCAACACACACGCAGGCTTTGTTTGGGACCTTATCCTAACTTCATCCGACATTTGTTGAGCACCTGCTGTATGCCAAGGCCTGTGAAGGTCTGAAGGTCTGGGACCACAGCCGAGAACCAAAACAAAACTCTGCTTTTATGGAGCTCACCTTCTACGAGAAAATCTAGTGAAGGAAACAATAATGGTGGCAAATCTTTAAATAGTGCTTTATGTGTGCCAGGCTGTTCTGAGCACTAAGCTGCATCAACACTGAGGCCCAGTTCTGCCATCATCCCCCAGAGAGGGAAACTAAGGCACAGAGAAGTTACCCGAGGATTACCCAAGGCAGGCTGGCTCCAGAGTCCCAGCCCTTAACCTCCTGTAGGCACTGCCTCCTGATCTGCTATCTGAGGGGCCTGTGGACTCATTGCCCTCCAGGCTGTGGGCTGGGAGGTGAGACCACCTGGGCCCCCAGGAATACTGGGCTTCTCCATCAGGCTCAGCAGCAGAGGACAGTGGGCAGGCAGCAGCAACTCTAGAACCCCGGGTTGGGATATAAACTGGGGGGAACAGGGTTTTTTTCGTCTGCAAAACGGAGCTCAGGAAGGTATGGACTGGCTGTACAGTTGAGTGCTGATGCAATGTATCAGGAACACTGATTAGACACTGCCGATGGGCGGTGCTGTGCTAATGCCTCTGCTGCCGGTAAAGTATGTAGCCAGCACAGAACCTGCAAGAATGCATGGTGATGTCCCTCTTATTTATGATTATTTTTGACTGGCCAGAGCCCTGGTTTAGTGGGAGCTCAACCCTCCGCCTCCCCCGCACCCTTACACACTAGTGGATGGGAATACAGACACGCTCAGACCCCGAGGTCACGTAGGATTTGATCTCTAAATAGTTGCTGGCATCTGAGCCTCTCCCACCAGCTCAGCTTCCTCCGGCCCAGAGGTGTTGGGGAGGGGTGTGAAGACTGATCCAGGTTTGGGTTCCTCAGACACAGACCCTGAGACAAAGACTTGAGGGCGAGTCATTTATTTGGGAGGAGATCGCAGGAGGCACCGGGAGAGGAGGGGGGAAGTGAGAGGGGACTGGGGGAGGCAGCCGATAAGGGTTAAAATGTCACCATTGGGCACTGAAGGCTCAGTTCCACTGGGAGACTTCTGGGAGATGGTGTGGAACAGGCACGTGGGGGAGGGAGAGGGAGCTGAGCATTTATCCATCCATTCTTGTCATTGGTGGAGAGCTGCCTCAGAGGGCAGGGACTCCCAACCCCATGGTCTGCCCTGTGCACCGGCCAAGCCAACTCCCATGGCCAGAGAACAACAGCTCAAGGGTCCGGGGTATACAGTCTGCAACTTTCAGTGCTGGGAGGTAAATACAGGAAGACATGGCCGGCACCCAGGCCATCTACACTGACTACCCCCTCCCATCCCCAGGTGAAAATGGCCTCCTGGTCCAAGGAAAAGCCGGGAAACTGGTACAGCACATTCCGTCGAGGGAAGAAGGTGAGCGGCTGCAGACCGAGGTGGGGGATGTTATGAAAACTGGTGGGAACTGGCATGGGGAGTTGGAGGAGGGGCTCTGAGGGATGAGAGGAACAGGGCAGACTCACCTCTGCCTTCATGGTGATTGCAGGCTTGTAGGGGTAGCAGACTGGGGGCGGGGTAGGGGTGTGTGGAACGTCAGATGTGAAGGGGGGAAGCCCAGGGTATGGTGGAAATCCAGAGGCAGTGCTACAAGTCCCAGAGGCGTCCTGGTAGCAGTCCCAGATCAACTGAGGCCTAAAGAATGAGCTGGGTTAGCAAGTTAGGGAGGACAAGGAAAAGTGTTCCAGGCAGAGGGAACAGCATACACAAAGGTCCAGAGTTAAAAGAGGGTCTGGGGAATTGAAAGAAAAAGCCACTCGCCCTGCTCTAGAAAGTGTGAAGGGGAATGTGGTAAGAAAGGAGGCTGGGGAGGTAGGTGAGGGCTAGGCCCACCTCCCCAGAAAGACCTGTGAGCAGCAGGGAGCCATGGAATGTGCTTCAGTGAGGGAAGGACCCAAATCTAACCTCTCAGTTAGAAAAATGCTTCCGGGGCAGGTGGGGAGGAGGTGGTGACTGGCATGTTGGCCCAAGGGAGTGAAGAGGTGGCCCAGGCTGGAGCTGGTGCTGTGGGGGTGGGGAGGAGGGCATGGCTTGGAAAATCTAAGAGAGAGGCCAATAGGACCTAGTCACTGATGAAATGGAAGGGAGGGAGGAGAAGGTTGGTGGGCTGGTGTCTGGTGACATTCTGAGATATGTAGATGAGAACAGGTTTGATGGGTGGGGGGATTTGGGGTTCAGCTTGGGAACTGTTTACATGACATACGTGTATCTGCCAAGCACCGGGAATGTACCAGCAAATAACAAACACAGTTCCTGACTTCATGAAGTTGATCCTCTACCGGGAGCATAACCAAGGAAGCGGGCAGACAGGAACCCAAGAAACAAAGCTGTAATATAACGTGGGGGTATCTTGGTTTGGGTTCCCCCCAAAACAGACCCTTCCACACAGACTCAGTTGTTGCAAGTACTTTATCTGGGAGGTGATTCCAGAAAACATCGGTAGGGGCACATGGAAATGATACAGAGATGAGAAGGAGGCCAGAAGGGACGTATTACCCAGCAGGCTATCTCAGGCCCGTGCTATGTTAATAATATATTTTATTTGACCCAGTGCATCTAAAATAGTGTCATATCAATATAAAGGTTACTGAGGCATTTAAAATTTCTCCCCTACGAGTTCTGCAGAGTCTGACCCATATTTTACGTTTATAGCACATCGTAATTTGGGCACTAAATTTCATTGGAGGTTCTTGATCCATACTTAGATTTCATAAAATCTGCCTTTGAAAAAGTGGATTCGCATACTCGACCTAAGTTCTCTGATACCTGGATGGAGGCTCAGTTATTACTTATGAATTAAAGTAAAAGCATAAATACAAATTTTTAATTAAACAGTTAAGTAACATGGTTGAAAGTTTCCATCTGATTGGCCACATTTCGAGTGCTCGGTAGCCACGTGCGCCCGGGGGGCTCACAGGGGAACCGTGGGGGGCTGGATGGCGGGTAAGGCCACCCCCAAAGAAGGGGACGTGGCAGAGGTCGTGGGTCTGCCCGCGGATGGAGAGCCTGGGAGGGAGGTTCCGCAGAAGGAGTGGGGGTGACTGGGGGCACCCTCACCTCCTGCTTTGTCCCACCCCCAGTTCTCCTACGTGGACGCTGACGGGTCTCCGGTGAACGTGGTGCAGATGACCTTCCTGAAGTTGCTGAGTGCCACAGCCCGCCAGAGCTTCACCTACTCCTGCCAGAACTCTGCCGCCTGGCTGGACGAAGCTGCAGGCGACTACGGCCGCTCCCTCCGCTTCCTCGGGGCCAACGGGGAAGAGGTGTCCTTCAACCAGACGACAGCAGCCACCATCGCTGTCCCCTACGATGGCTGCCGGGTAAGGGGAAGGGCAGGGGCCGGCCAGAGTGGGGAGAGGCTTTGGCTGCCCTCCTGCTAACTCACCGTTCTGTCTTCCCAGCTCCGCAAGGGACAGACAAAGACCCTCTTGGAGTTCAGCTCTTCCCAAGTGGGGTTTCTGCCTCTGTGGGACGTGGCGGCTACTGACTTCGGCCAGACGAACCAGAAGTTTGGGTTTGAACTGGGCCCTGTCTGCTTTAGCAGCTGAGAGTCTTGGGGTGGGAGGGATAATGAGGGAGCCCCAGACGGGGCACTTTTGGTGCTGAGGCTCTGAAGCCACCGTATTTATCGTGTCCTGTGACTGTGGAGCCAGGGGAGAGTCTACTCATCACGGTCAAGCAGGCTTCCTTCTCCGTTCCAGGGGGCCGGGGGCTGCACTCCCCTGGCTCAAGTCTAGCCTCCCTTCACTGCACCACAGCTGACATACTGTAGTCTGGCTCTGCCTGCCTGCCCAGCCCTCAGCTCCCCACCCCCGAGGCCCCATGCAATGAACTTCTAACTCAGAGCTGATGAATGCCCCCCCCCCATGCCTGCCTCCCCACTCCTCGGTCAGTGCCCCCAACACCTGGTGGTGCTCCCCTTTCCAGTAGTTAAGCACTGGATGTCTCCTGATCCCAGGCTGGGACCCCTCCGCTCACTCCTATTTTCAGGTGGGTTCACAGTGAAGGAGCTGAAGTCAGGCTACAGAGGGAAGAGTGGGGCTTCCCCGGACGGAGCTGGGTGCCCCTTCCACTGCCTCAGCCCAGCTCTGAGTACTGCCCCCACCCATATCTCCCCGAACTCACCTTGCCATGCCAGGTGGTGGGGGAGCCAAGATGGTGGGGGTGAGCCAGGATCCTAATGGTGCTGCCCTATTTATACCTGGGTCTGTATTAAAAGGGAAAATCCCCTCTGTTGTATATTTAATCTGCTTCCTCCTTTAGGGAAGGCTGGGATATGATGAGAGAGATTCTAGCATGATCCCCACCCCTCCGGGGCCATAGGGCATACTTGGCATCTCAAGTCTGAGAATAAACCAGTGAACTGTGTCCCTGTGTCTTTCATCTAGTGCTGCCTATATCTTTCTTAAGGTCAGGCTCTTGTCTCACCTGAGGTTATCTGCCACCACCTGTCTTAATAGTGTCTTTTGCTAGAGGTGGCTTCGGGAGGTGGGGGAAACCAATTATAACGGTACTCACCGGAGACGATGGGTCCGTTTACCATTTCAGAACCCTAGAAGAAGAGTCAAAAATCACCGGATCTCTAAGAGAGATCTTAAATGTTTTCAGCACACAAAAAAGAAATTTTAATTATGTGTTGTGATGCCAGTGTTAGCTAATGCTACGGTTGTGATCAGCATACAAGTGTATCAAATCAACAGGTTGTATACTTAGACAATGTCATATGTCAATTCTATGTCAATAAAGCTGGGAAAAAAATGTGAACCTATTAGGAATACACCAAACTTAGAGAGAGAGAGAGAGAGAGAGAGAGAGAGAGAGAGAGAGAGAGAATAGCTAGATCTTTCTGTTGATCTTGGTTAGTCCTGGAGTCATTGGCTGAGCTGAGGGTGAGGGAATGGATCAAGAGGTGACATGGGATGTGGTTTGGGTTTGAGATGAAATGACTAGAAGTCAAAGATCTGGGTGGCGAGTCAGGAGATGAGTTGGGGGGAGAGAGAATTGAGTTACAAGTTGAGCCTCGGGGTGAGTTGGGTGTTAGAGGGTAGAGGTTGGTCGAGTTATGTTGAAAATGGCTTGAAGATGAGTCATTGGAGGCTGCTTTGGAGTCAGTTGAGTGCGTTTGCGGTGGATTAATGATGGGATCTGCTGAACTGGAGGTTGGGAAATCAGTGGATTGAGGTAAGGGTCTGGAGTTGGAGGTTGGACTGACATGAATTAGGGTTGATGTGGGAGGTAGGATGAACTGAGTAGAACTAAGTAGGGGTTGCTGTGAATGGGGAGTGAGGATTGGCAGTTTGGCAAGTCAAGATGGCATCAGTTAAGATCTGAGTTGGGTTTGAGGCAGCTTGAATTGGAGGTTAGATGTTGGGCTGAGGTTTTTTAAAGTAGATTTATTGAGATGTAATTCATTTACCATATAATTCACCCATTTAAGGTATACAATTAAATGGTTTTTAGTACATTCACAGACTTGTGCAACCATCACCACAATCAATTTCATCACCTCAAAAAGAAATCCCATATCCATTAGCAGTCACTTTCCATTTCCCCCAAACCTTTCAGTGGTAGGCAACCACTAATCTTTCTGTCCCTATGGATTTTCCCATTCTGGGTATTTCATAAATGGAATCATGTAATATGTGGCCCTTTGGTTCTGAGTACTTCATTCCTGTTTATTTCTGAATAATATTCCATTGTCTGGAATTTTTCCATTGTCTGAAACAATTCCATTGTTTATCCATTCATCGGTTGCTGGACATTGCCCAATTGAGTGCCAAATTGGAGTGATGGAGGGCTGGTGTAGTTGAGTTGGGTCAGGAGGGATTGGGTAGGTATAGGTTTCAGGTTGGGGTGAATGGTCTCCCTCAAAGTCAGAGCTTACCCTACCACCTCTGCCACCAGGCCCCACAAGGCCCCCTGAATGCTTGCCCTGGATTCCCTCATGCATTCAATAAACATTACTGGATTGTAACTCTATGAAGAATGTTGGGGCTCAGAGGTTGATTGATGAGTTCACTCATTCATTCATTTACTTAGTTGCTTGTTTTATTGTCTCGACTATTTACTCGGTGCCAGGCACTGTTCCAAATGCTAGGGTAGAAGAGAGATGTGGGGATCTTACTCCTGAGGGAGACGGACTAGACAGACATACAGCTATGTAATGTGATTTCAGGAAAATCAAACAAGTTACAGCGTGATGGAGTTGTGTAAATTTGAGATGAGGTGGTCACAGGAGAGACCTCACTGAAGAGGTAATATTTGAGCACAGAGACCTGAAGGATGAGGGGAAAAGCCATGCGAAATTTGGGGAAGTATCCCCACACACAGAGAAGAACCCAGAAACCCTCAAAAACGAATGAAGACTCTTGAGGAGATGGTGTTTCCCTTGGTCCCCTCTTCTCCCGATTTGTTGCTTTTGCTGATTTTTCCACACTGTTCTATCAACCCCACTGTGCACCCAGGCCTGCTTCCCATTTATTTCCTCTTCCAAACCTCCTTAACTCAAGAATGCATATGGTAACACCAATGCTATGTGTTTTCCTCTTCCTGAAAGTCCCTAATTGAGAACACATTTCCCAGCTTGCCTTGCAGTTAGGTTGGGGCACGTGCCTGGGTCTTGGCCAGTAGGATGTGGGTAACCATACAACCTCCTGCTTGATCCCCTGAGTTCTTTCAGTCCGTGACGGCCTCGGAGATCACATCTGTAAGTAAGAGGAGGGTCTCCTATGGAACCAGAAAGAAAGGAGCCACCCTCCCTGAGATACTGCTTGCAGGAATACTACGAGGAGAGGTCCATCAATAACTTGATTGCGTTAGGCCCTGGAGATGTTGAAGGGTTGCTTATTACAGCAGCTATTATTAATTATCCTGACGAACCCAGCAAAGGAATCCAACTTTTACTAAAGGTCAGCATGGAAGCGTGCGTGCACACTGGGAGGTCCCATTGCAACAAGGTCAACAACTTAGAATTTTTTTTTTTAATTTTTTTTCCAACGTTTATTTATTTTTGGGACAGAGAGAGACAGAGCATGAACGGGGGAGGGGCAGAGAGAGAGGGAGACACAGAATTGGAAACAGGCTCCAGGCTCTGAGCCATCAGCCCAGAGCCCGACGCGGGGCTCGAACTCACGGACCCCGCGAGATCGTGACCTGGCTGAAGTCGGACGCTTAACCGACTGCGCCACCCAGGCGCCCCAACAACTTAGAATTTAATATGCAATATCTTTGTTCTTGAAAGTCCCCCCACTGTAAATTTGTCACAGCTGGTATGTTTCCCCACCCCCCCCAGCCTGGATTTCCCACAATTCTGCTGCCCTCCGCCATCTTTCCCTCCCTGACACCTCCCTTGTCTACCCTCTTCACTCCCTTCCTCTAAGGCTGTCTACACTTAGATCAAATTTATCTCACCTTCTGGGGCACCTGGGTGGCTCAGTCGGTTAAGCATCCAACTCTTGATTTTGGCTCAGGTCGTGATCCCAGGGTCGTGGGATCGAGCCCCACGTCCGGCTCCATGCTGGGCATGGAACCTGCTTGAGATTCTCTCTCTCCCTCTGCCCCTCTCCCCCTGCACTCTTTCTCTCTCTCAAAAAAAAATTTTTTTTTAAATCTCACTTTCTTACAAAGAACCATTCACAACATTTCTTGCAGACCACATCTTCACACCCACGCAATCCGTGATTAGCTCAACCAACACTGTTAATAATAAGTGACCACTGATCGACTATCTACATGCCAGGCAGCGTTCATCAAATGTTTCCCCTGGATGAATTTATATATTTTCATCACAACCTTTGAGGAAGGTTCTGTTATCATCCTCGTTTTTTTTAGGTAATGGAACTGGGGAACAGAGAGAGTAAATTGACCAGAGTCTGGAGCTAGAGATTTTGCTAAACAAAAAGCCGTCTTCTCCTTCAGGGGAACTTTCTCCCATTGTTTTAAAAAATGGCATCTAATACACAGCCCAGGGTTTACAAACACAAGTCAGCCCGCTTCTGGTTTCGCAACTCCAGTCCCACCCCTGGTGCAGGTGTTCTGGAAGGGAGGAACAATTAATAATGTAATGAATACTCTTTGATTAGCTAAAAGCTGGTTGAAGAATTAGAATCTCAGCCCTGCTAAATGAAGGTAATTGACAAAGGTGTAAGGAGGGAATTGTGGATCGCATGTGTATTTACCCAGCATCGTGGCCAGCACCCAGGCGGCTGCTGGGAAAACCCCCAGCTGATTTGCATATTCAGTGGCCATAATTAATCACAGCACTTGTGCTTCCTGAGCGCAAGTGTTCTGAACTGGGGGCGGGGCAGGGCGGCCAGTGTGAGAGCCGCCTGTGGCTTCACACATGGTTGTAGGGGGTGGGTGGAGTAGCGGATTTAACCCAGACGCACACGGCGTTGGAAATAGTCATGCTCCGTGACATACACCGACCAAGGGCCCACAGAATCAGACCCTCGTCTTGTCCCGCCCCAGATCCCCAGGCGGACTCAGAGAGGCAGTCCCACGTTATACCCAGCCCTACACCTCCAGCCGGTTCCAGACGTGCTGACACGCATAGCAGGCCACACACACAGTTGCACACACCCAGTTGTGCCTGGACACACAGCCAAAGCCCACATCTCACACACACACACACACACACACGCACGCAGTCATGTTCATAAACCCACACTTAGATGTGCAGCCACACCTGAGCCCCCCGTTGTCAGAATGCGAGCTGCTGCATCCCGGGGTCTGCCAGGCAGGCAGAGGGACACACAGGCCCACACAGGGAGACCTGCCATCAGCACGAACTGCAGGCACGGGCGCAGCTAAACTGACGTCATGCACGTTTCGAGGTCCCCTCCCCCACACCACACATTCATCCATTCGTTGAAGCACCTGCTCTGTGCCAGGTACTATTGTAGGGTCTGGTGATCCAGCAGGGAATAAAACAAGGGTCTGTTTGCCCTCGTGGAGTTTACACTCGAGTGGGGCCAACAGGCAGTAAGCAAATACACAGGTGACACTTCAAGTGGTGCTATGAAGAAAAAGAAGGCAGGGGCGCCTGGGTGGCTCAGGCGGTGAAGCATCAGACTTTGGCTCGGGTCACGATCTCGCGGTTTGTGGGTTCGAGCCCCGTGTCAGGCTCTGTGTTGACAGCTCAGAGCCTAGAACCTGCTTCGGATTCTGTGTCTCCCTCTCTCTCTGCCCCTCCCTTGCTTGCTCTCTCTCTCTCTCTCTCAAAAATAAACATTAAAAAAAAAAAGAAAGAAAAAGAAGGCAGAGAGGAGGACAAGAAAAAGGTGTTCTTTGAGACAGGGTGGTCAGGGAAGGCTGCCTGGAGGAGGCATCCTTGAAGCAGAGGCTCGCACAGAGAGAGGGAGGGTGCTTTGCGACTTCTCACCAACACTGACAACAAGGTACAGATTTACAAACGGGCATGTGCCATGCAAACTTACAAGGGCCTGTCCCCACAAGAGCGGATGTGTGCCCTTGTGTCCAGGGTGCCCCAGACACCAGAGTTTTCTTTGGAGAGTGTGGGCCTGTACCTTAAAGGGACAGGGGAGATCCTAGGGAGACAGCAGAAGCTGAGCAAACAGAGGACCAGATTGATCTTGAGAGGCTGTCCTGTCCGTTCCAAGCTGGTCTCACGTTTATACATGCTTCTCCTCCGCCCTTGGTATATTTCTTACTTGATTTCATTACTTCTGTGTTAAAAAACGTAAAATTTACCATCTTAATCATTTTTAAGTGTACACTTCATTACTGTTAAGTACATTCACATCGCTGTGCGACAGACGGACCTCTAGAAGTTTTTAATCTTGTAAAACTGTATCTCGGTCCCCATTAAACAACTCCCCGCGCCCGTCCCCCCAGCCCCTGGCACCCACCACCTACCTTTAGTGCCTATGATTTCCGCTATTCTAAGGACCTCATACAGGTAGAATTATACAGTATTTGTCTTTTGCGATTGGCTTATTTCACTGAGCATAATGTCCTCAAGGGTCCTTGTAGTATGTCAGAATTTCCCTCTCTTTTAAGGCTGAATACTATTCCTTTGGATGGACATACCACATCTTTTTATCCATCAATAGACACTTGGGTTGCTTCCAACTCTTGGCTGCTGTGAATAATGCTGCTATTGTGAACATGGGTTTGCAAATATCTCTTCAAGACCCTGCTTTCAATTCTTTTGGACCTATACTCGAAATGTGTTTGCATGGGGGTGCGTGGCTGGCTCTGTCAGAAGAGCGTGTGACTCTAGATCGCGGGGCCATGAGTTTGAGCCCCATGTTGGATGTAGAGATTACTAAAAAAAAAAAAAAAATTAATGAGCTTAAAAAAAATTGTTTGCACAGAGGCATGCACCATATGATAAGACGCACGGGTCTTAAGTGTTCTGTGTGATGAATTTTGACGACGGTCTACATGCCCTAAAGAAGATATAGACTGTTTCCAATGCCCCCAGAAAGTTCCTCGTATCCCTTCCCATGACCCCTCCAAGACACCACCTCTTCTTGGGTACGTTTCTAGTGTTACAAAGCCAATGAATGAAACATGGAAGGTGTATGGAGGCAGTGTGGTATCTTGGCTAGAGCCAAGTCCTCTGGTCCGGGTTCAACTTCTTCACTGGGGCAAGCGTGACCTTCACTGTGCCCCACAGTCTCCACAGCTGTGACGACGGGGTGCCCGAGAGCATCTAAACGTCAGGCTGTGTGAGGGTTAATTACTTAAAATAGGTCACTTAGAGCAATGCTCTAAGTCATGCGGCAAGTGCTGTAAAAGTGTTGCCGTTATAAAAAATACACGTGGGGGGAACTTTATGATAAACACGTGCCCACCGCCCACCCTAAAAAATAAAACACTGCACGCACATTTGAAGCTGTTGTACCCATTTCTGCCATCATCTGCCTTTCTTCCCCCCAATTATGGGTAAACGAGTGTGGAGAATTAAGGTGTTTAAAAAATGTGACCAAATATACCTCACATACCCTTTACCCTTTAGCCATTTTTAAGTGTCTCGTCTGGTGGCATTAAGCACGTTCATGCTGTTGGGCACACATCACTGCCATCCGTCTCCAGAACTTTGTCCTTTTCCCACACTGAAGCTCCGTCCCCATTAAACGCGATGCCCCGTTTCTGTCTTCCCTTGAGTGCGGGGATTTCTGTCCTCAAGAGTATTTCCCGGTGTTTACTGCACGCAGGGGGGGCTGTATCCATGGGTGATGCATAGTTTGGCAGGTTTTGAAACTATCTCTGACTGTTACAATGTTGAAGACGCTTTGGCAACTTGCTTTGTTAGCTCAGCCACAGGCTTTGTATCTTCTCCATCTAGACACAAGTATTTCTGCAAGTATTTCTAGTCGTGTCTTTGTAAGTGCTTCCCTCAGCACGGTTATCGGTTATCCGTGGGACTCACAAACTTTTAGGTGCTTTCCATTTTGTTCCTGTTCAAACATCCCAGCACGTGTCTTTGGGCACAAGGATAAACGGGTCTGGGGTGTATGAATATACATGAATGGAAATTCTGGGTTATGGGGAAGGTACGTCTTCAGCTGTCCTGGGTACGATCTTCACACTGGCTGCCCCAACCACACTCTACCCCTTTCCACCCACCAGTCTTCCAAGCTTCCAAGGCTCCCTGTTGGCCCCGAGTTAAAGTACAGGTCTTTGTACCTGGCAGCTCTGGCCTCACTTGTCACCGTCCCTCACCAGGAGAGCTAGCCTCCTGTGCTTTGCTGCCTCAGGGCCTTTGCATCTGCTCTTTTCTCTGCCCACTGAGCCCTGCCAGTTCTTGCTCAGCTTTTGGCTCTGAACCATCCTGCCCCCAGGCCAGATCAGGGCTCTCCAAACATGCTCAGAGAACTCTGCCCATCTGTTCGTGCACCAAACTCTCAATTATTTTAGGGCAGGAACTTTCTTGTTTGTAGCCACAAATCCAGTGCAGGTGAGGCCCGGGGCCAGTGGCGTGTCTCTACTGGTGGATGAATGGAGAAGCCAGGGCTGCGCAGAGACCTGAATTCCAATCCCAGCTCGACCACTTCCTGGCTGTGTGACCTCAGGCTAGAAGCTTAACCTCTCTGAGCCCCTCACTTGCCTCTCCTCTGAAACCCTTCCCAGGGCTGGTGCAGGGGTTGAAGTGAGCCCCAGCCAGGTCTGGCTCAGGGTAGACCCCTCTTGGTAGGAGCTGCTGTGATTCGGAGCCAAGTTCCGGGCCTGTAACCTCAGATTAGGGCCTTGCTTCTTCCTGGCTTGGCAGGGCTGGGAAGCGATGCTGGGTCTCCTTGTCCCGCCAACTCATGCCTCAATTCCCAGGCCGGTAATGGGAACCACATGCGCTGGACACAGGCCCACCCGTCCTCCGTCCCCCCCCTCCTCCCCTAGAGAGGCCTCCTTAGTCATTCTGTCCACCTCCCTCTTCCCACAACCTCATTCCCACGCTGCCCTGGCCTGGGGTTTGCGTGTCAGAGGGTGTCTGTGCAGTGTTGTAGGTCTCTGCGGGTCCCTGTGTGTGTGTGACGGGGTCTGAGGCGTAGGTCTGTGGGCGTGTCTTGTACAAGCTGTCTGCCTCTGTTGTGCGTGTGTGCTTGTGTGTGAACTACCTGCCTACTTTGTGAGTCATCTGGTAGGTTTGCACACGTGTTCCCGTATGAACTGTTGTGCCCGTTTTAGGAACCTCCACACGGGGCTGCGTGGTTGTGGTGCGTCTGTCTTCATGTGGCTAAATTGTGGATTTGTGGGCGATGAGTTGTGGATTTGTGGGTGAACTGCATGTCCATACTGGGGAACTATGTGTGTGAGCTGTGTGCCTGAATGGTGGGGTTTGTGTATTTCTTGTGTTGGGGGTCTGTGTGTGTGTTGGGTCAGGTGTGTTCGGGGGATAATTGTGGCTTCTTGGGTAATTGTGGCTGGTTCCTCTCCGATGTTCTTCCCCCTTCTGACAGCAGATGTGTGTTTCTGTGGGCCCTTGAGCTTGGGATGTGTATATCTGGCTGTGTGTTGCATGTGGTTGTGTGTGCTCGTTCTGGGTGACACCGTTGTGTCTCGGTGTGATGTGCCTGGACCTTGTATCTCAGCACAGTATCCCTGGGTGACTGTGTGCCCATGTCGTGTGTTTGTGTGCCAGTTTGGGCAACTGGGGACAAGTTCCTGTTCCCACAGCTAGGTCGTTCAGTGTGTGTGTATGTGTGTGCATGTGTGGATGCTTATGTGTGTGTGTGCTTATGTGTGGGTATGTTTGCATGCGTGTGCATGTGTGTGTGTTTGTGTGTATGTGTGTGCATGTGTGGGGTGTGTGCATGTGTGGGTGTGTTTGCATGTGTGTGCATGGGTGTGTGTGTATATGTGTGTGTGCTTATGTGGGTATGTTTGCATGTGTGTGCATGTGTGGGTATGTGTGCATGTGCGGGTGCTTATGTGTGTGTGTGTGCTTATGTGTGGGTATGTTTGTATGTGTGTGCTTGTGTGTATGTGTGGGGTGTGTGCATGTGTGGGTGTGTTTGCATGTGTGTGCATGGGTGTGCATGTGTATGTGTGTGTGCTTATGCGTGGGTATGTTTGCATGCATGTGCGGGTGCTTATGTGTGTGTGTGTGGTTATTTGTGGGTATGTGTTCATGCGTGTGCATGTGTGGGTGTGCGTGTGTGTGTGCCTGCCCGTGTGTGTGTCTGCGTGAAGCCTGGAAGGGAGGGAGTCCCAGTGCTGGCAGAAGCTCCCCAGTGAGAAATGCCCAACAAAAGGAAAGAATGGGGCTGAACCATGGAGGCAGCCTGCAGGGAGCCCCCATGGATGAGGGCTGACCTCAGGAGCCTCTCCTGGGACAAGGAAGGAGGGCTGTGCTCCATTCTGTGCGAGCACTTGGAGGTGTGGGATTGGGAGCCCTGGACCTGGAGGGCATTGGAACGACCCCCGTGAAGATGCATGGGCTTGGAAGGCCAAGATGCAATGCTTGACTCCCCTGGGAGGGGCCAGGCCTTCTCGACGCCATGTGAAGACCACAGGGTCTGGCCCAGGTATCCCCTTGCAACCGCAGCATAAAGAACCTCATGTCAGCAGGCGCCTGGAGGGTCAGTTGGTTGAGCATCCGACTTCGGCTCAGGTCATGATCTCACGGTTCCTGAGTTCAAGCCCTACATCAGGCTCTGCGCTGACAGCTCGGAGCCTGGAGCCTGCTTCGGATTCTGTGTCTCCCTCTCTCTCTCTGCCCCTCCCCTGCTCTCTCTCTCTCTCAAAAACAAAATAAACATTAAAAAATAAGTTAAAAAAGAACTTCATGTCTGGAGTCAGACATGAACCGAATTGTGGTCTTAGCTCTGCTGTACGTCCTCTCTGTGGCCTTCATACAGTGTCTTAAGCTCTCTGAACCTCAATCTCTCCATCTGAAAAGTGGGACAGAGGCAGATGATGTCAGTGTCTTGCCCATATCCCCTTGGCCGTGACACGTTCCTCTGCACACTTCTGCCAGCCTCAGGGCTCAGTCCACATACTGGCCAGGCCAGAAATGCCGAAGAGTGGGCACCCCTGGGGACAGCCCTCCCCCAGTGACATGCAGGACCTGGAGAACAAACGGCCACCTCCCTTGCCCTCAAGCAGGACAACTGCGAGGAACAGATTCCACACTCTCTCCCAAGGGTCCCCAGCAGGACTGACCTTCGGTTGCCTGTGTGGATTTGACAAGAAAGGAAAGACGCACAACAAATAACCCAGTTTTGGAGATGAGAAATGGAGAAAGACAGAATCTTGATGATGTCCCAGGACCCCTGGATCCAGCCATGCCTGAATCCAACTACCCCTGGATTTTTTTTTTCCGTGTGAGCTGATATTCTTTTTTTTGTTGTTAAGACAGTTCTAGCTGCCTTTCTGCTACTTGCTACCAAAGGACCTCTGAGTAATAAATATACAGAGGGATCCGCAAGAGCAAAGGCATGTGTAGACACGCATGGCATAGATTCTTTCACTCATTAACTTCTTGATCATCTCCGTGTCAGGCCCTGTGCAGGGGGAAAACAAAGCTCTGGATGTTTCTTCCTCTGGCTAGACTCAGGAAGGGTCGCAGTAAAGACAATGGCCGCCCAGGCACCAATTAGGAAAAGCCAATGGTGAGCTGGTGAGAGCTGGCAGGGACCAAATGCTCCTTCGTCCTGCCTCCATACATCGTGGAGGGCAGACTTTGCCCAGAGCCAGACCCTGAGTCACCTGGTCCAGCGGTTTTGCCGCATGAGGTCTCTCAAGAAGCTGATCTGTCTTCACTGGTGGTCCACAGTCCTGATCACTACTCTGACCACACAGGAAGGTAGACACCATGCTCATCATAGCATTGACCGTGGTGCTGACCTTGAAGTTGACAACAGTGCAACCAGGACGCTGAGTCTGAGCCTGATCAGGACGTGACCTGATCATAATTTTGACCTCGGCACGGCCAGGTCACTGTCCAAAGCAAGGTCAGAACAATGACTACAGCATGACCAGGACAGTGATTGTGACCCTGAGGACATTCAGCCAGGAAACTGACCATCACGCTGACAACAACACAACCAGGAATGACCCGTAGAGACCACAGAACTGACCACAATGCTGACCCCAGTAGAACCAGGATGCTGATGGCAGCACAGATCCCAGTTCAATAGGACATTGACCACAGTGTGATCAGGACAGATTGCTAGTGACCACAGCTGTGGCCGTGACCACAGCATTGAATGTATTGGGCAGGGTCCAGTGAGAAAAACAAAGCTCACACCAGGTGGTTCAGCAACAAACTTTCACATGGGGATTTAGCCACAGAGACGTTAGTTAAGCTTTTTTTAAAGAGTAAATGGGAGAAGTGGATTGATTCTAGAGTGAGTAGCAAGCCACCATGTTCCCAAGAGCTGAAGTAACTGAAGGGACGAAGTAGTTAGCAGAGTCCAGAACCTGCCACCACCTGATAGGAGTTGAACCACCAAGGGGACTCCGGTCCCAGTGGGGCTGAGACCACAGAGGAGACACAACAGCCACTGCCAGAAACACTGAAAGGAGGGAGAGGGGGAGAAATACTCTGGCTTCTTCCCACCCCCACTCCCCACCCCATTGGCTGAGCCTCGCGGGATGCAAGGGAGCCTGGGAAATGTAGTTTGCAGAGGCCACACCCCTGAAACAGCAGAGCTGGGGAAGGAGGGGCAATGGACCTAAGGACATACTGACCAATGTCAACTGCATAGCACAGGCCATGCTTGACCATGACAATGACATGAGCCCAGAGGATGTTGTTCATGGTCCTGAAACAGCTCTAACAAGGGCACCACTCTGTAGTAAGGGGACGTGCAGGGCCTCCCCTCCCCCCACTGTTAACCACAGCCCGCACTCGGTCAAAAACTTATAGGTTCCACTAACCAACAACATCCCTTTTCTTCTCTACACCTACTGCGGGCTTGGCCTGAGTTGTCAGCAAAGGGCAATTTCCCATTGTTATTTTTTTTTAAGTCTATTTATTTATTTTGAGAGAGAGAGAGAGAGAGAGAGAGAGAGCAGCATGCAAGCAGGGGAGGGGCAGAGAGAGAGGGAGAGAGAGAATCCCAAGCAGGCTCCACACTATCAGCTTGAAGCAGGACACAAGGTTGGAACTCGTGAACTGTGAAATCCTGACCTGAGCCTAAATCAAGGTTCCGGCACTCAAACGACTGAGCCACCTAGGCACCCCAGCAATCTCCCATTTGGGAAAGCAGGTAGAGGGATGGATGGGATATGGGATGCCTTCCCTGACTCGGATTCTGTTCTGTGTCCCACACCCCATGGCCAATTTCCTCAACTCCATGCTTCACTGTGGTAACGTTCTCAGGGGATTGAGGGCCGGTTGGGGGCTCTATCTTAAGGGTCACAGATGTCTCCCTACAACTCCATGAGGAAACAGGTCTCCTGAGAGAAGGAAAGCTCTTTGGTCACATGGCCAAGACGTGACAGGACCAGGGTCAAACCCCTGTCCATTGGACACCATCCTCTTTCTTGCTTTGACAAAAGCACCCATAGCGTGTTATCTGCCTGGCATACGGTAGGGTCAGAGAAGTGCCAGGCCTCCCCACCCCTCTGTTATAGCTGATTCCTCTGTAACCTGACGGGCTTGCTCCCCAACCCCCCCCACCCCCACCAAAAAAGCCTCTGACAAGGAAGGGAAGGAAGACGACTGCGACTGTGACTGCGGAGAAGAGGGGGGGAGAGGCAGAGAAAGGCTGGAGCCTGGACCAGGACGCCCTTCATATGCAAATGGCTTCTCGTTGGAGGCGCGTGAATATTTTGATCCTCTCGGGATCTGGGGATCTGGTCTCCCATCTTGGGCCATGGAAAGGGGGGTGAGAAACTCTCAGGTGTGGCAGGGGAGGGGGACTTTGAGGAAGAGGGGCCTGGAAAATGGGTGGGAGGGGGAGAGTGAAAACAAGGTACCCCGCTTTGGGGGCCAGCCCCCCCCTTGGCCATCCCCAGCGGCCGCAGGTCTAACGGTCTCCCTGTTTTTGTCTCTCACTCCTCCTTCCATCTCCGTTCCACCTCCCTTGTCCCGGCAGTGACCCCCTTCCCTCAACGTCCCATTTCACAGGCTCTGCCTCAGTTTCTCTGTTGATTCTTGAGTTCTTTAAGGAGGGGGCCTCTCACGTTCTCTTCTTGGTTGTCAGGCCTTCCTCTTACTCCCCCCGCCCCTTGACCCCCATCCCACCCCTGTTTTCAACGTGGGAAATGTCCTGGGAGGGTGAAATTTACAAACACGTGACGGAACCCCCTCCCCCATCCCCGTGACCCTCCCCCATCGGGCCTAGGGGACTGCGGGGCCTGGTCCCCAGCTCTCCTCCCCAGTGCCAGCTCCTCCCCCTTCCCCGCCCCCAGACCCACGCTGGGTCCGCGCCCGCAGACGAGCTGGGGGCGGGGCGGGGGGCGGAGCCCGCAACAAAGACTAGGAGCGCGCGAGGGGGGGCGGGGGTGGGGCGGAATCCCGGCCGCCGGCGAGGCGGGGGAGGCGGCGGCGAGGGTCGCCCCGGCCGGGCGGGCGGGGTCGCGCGAGGTGGCGGTCCCCGCGCCCAGGCGCCGCTAGCGCGGGCGGGGGGACGGGACGCCGGGCCGGGGGCGCGTCATGTGGCCGCTCACGGTCCCGCCGCCGCCGCCGCCGCTGCTGCTGCTGCTGCTGCTGTGCTCAGGCCTCGCCGGACAGGTAGGGGCCTGGCGGGCAGGTGCAGGCGCGAGGGGCTCCAGGAGGGGAGAGGGTCCGAGCGGGTCCCGGCAGAAACGCGATTTGGGGGCTCCATAAGCCCCCCCGGGGCTGAGAGGGGCGGGGGTCGCAGCGGGGGAGGGGCTGGACGTGCACCCCTGCTTGGGGGGGAAGAGGGGCTTCACATCCAGCCTCAGGCTGAGATGCCTTGGGGGACAGTGTGACCCCAGCTTCAGGGCTCTCAACCTCTCATTGCCCCGGAGCCCACACCCGCCATCTCACTGGGGCTGAGTGGGGTTGCAAGGGCAACTTCAGGGGGCCTTGGGGTGGTGCTTACCCCACACTTCCCCCGTTACGGCAGGAGGTGCCCGAATTCTGCAGCCGCCCCCCCCACTCCTCACCTGAACCCCCAGTGTGGGGAAGGGGGCGGGACTCACGTGTGAGTGACTGACGGGGACGTGTGTGAGGTGTTGGGGGGCTGCTGGGTAAACGTGTGTGTCTGTGTCACGGCTGGGTGTGACTGAGAGTTTGTGGGTTGGGCTGTGCGCGAGTTGGGGGTGTGATGGGAGAGGGTGTTTGTACGTGACGGGGGGTCTGTGTGTGACAGCGGGAGGCTGTGGCCGGAGGGTTGATGTGACTGTGGGAGGCTTGGGAGCCTGTCACCTGGAGTTGTGTGTCCGTGTGACTGGTGTATGGGAGCGAGCGAGGACTGTGTTCATCCCGGCGGTATTTGGGCCACTGAGCTGTGTGCGAAGGTCTGTGTGTGTCCCCACGATTCCGTCCATCTGCCTGGGGGTCGTACAAAATGTGCGTGAGCAGGTGTGTGGCCGTGGAAGAGTCTGGGGTGACAGTGTGCTATTCTGCGCCTTTGAGTGAATCACTGTAAAAGGGGAGAGAAGGGGCGCCTGGGGGGTTCGGTCAGTTGAGCGTCCGGCTTCGGCTCAGGTGATGATCTCGCGGTTGGCGAGTTCGAGCCCCGCGTCGGGCTCTGTGCTGACAGCTCAGAGCCTGGAGCCTGCCTCGGATTCTGTGTCTCCCTCTCTCTCTGCCCCTCCCCCGCTCGTGCTTTGTGTCTCTCTCTCTCTCTCAAAAAAAAAAAAAAAACAAAAAAAAAACCATTAAATTTTTTAAAGGGGAGTGAAGAGCAGGGGGTGTGTGTGCAAACGTGTGCATCCGTGCGTGTGTGCGTGTGCGCGCGCGCTGGTGCCTTGTGCACTCCCTTCATGCTTTCACAGAAAGAAGCAAGCCTTCCTCTCCATAGTACCCCCATCTCTCCGGCAGGTTTGAGGGGCCTTGCAAAATGTGGGGGGGGGGTCCCGGTTTTCTTCGGCTATCGGGAAACCTCGTTCCTCCTCCATCTTGGAGGTGGGAGCCCCCTCAGGTTCTCAGATCTGTAGGAGCTCAGAGGGAAGCCAGAGTCTGAAATAACAATGATAATACAGCTAACGTTTATTAAGTGTTTATTATGTGCCGGGCGCTGTTTCAAGCACACAACCGGAGCGAAGGCGTTGAACCCCCCTGGCACCTCCTAGAGCACGCTAGTACTGCCTCCGTTTTACAGATGGGGAAACTGAGGCACAGAAGAGTGAAGTCATTATGTCGAGCTCAGATAGCTAGGAGTGGCAGAGCCAGGATTGAACCAAGGCAGTCCGGTTCCTGAGCCCACACATTTACCTTCTTGTTAAATAATTCACTCCATGGGTGTAGACAGCGGCTATGTCGAAACTAGAAGAGTTTTTTTTTAAGGTAGAAGCTCCGAGGGAAAATAGTGCTGTACCTTCTCTTTCCTGGTCAAGAGAAGAAAGGACTCAGACCCTTATCCCCACCCCAGGGGGCGTTGTGAAGGGTGGAGGCCAGACTCTAAATAGGATCTTCAGACAACTAGGAAAGGTTGTGGGGTCCCAGGGACCCACATCCTGGCTGGGTACGGAAGCGTGCTCAGTGCCTGGCTTCAGTCCGCACACGGTAGATACTCAATTGATATGTCAGCCAGAGAGAAGTAGAGAGAGACCAAAAGAGGCATAAGGGTGAGAGAATGCTGGTTAAAAATACACCAGGAGTGAAGGTGAATTTGGCTTCCAAGAAGGATCCTGGGGAACCACCACCTCGGGATTCTCCCGCACCCCTGCTAGCCCCTGGGGAACTTTAGATTTCTTGACCTGTCGCCAAGGTCGGCTAGGGGCGCAGGAGAGTGCAGTGAAAGGTGCTTGGGGGGGGGGGGTTAAGTTTACAGACCCCAGAATGGGGAGGGACTAACATGGGGATTCTTGGAGGCGGGGCCAAAGGGGGCTGCGTGGGGGCGGGACCAGACTGGGTTAGGAAGGCGGGGCTAAACGATGGGTGGAGCGGAGCTAGACTGAGGTTATCGGTTGGGGCCGGTGGGGGGGGTCCTGCAGCTGGTTGCAGTGCCTCCAGGCGGCCACCATGGGCACTACAGCGTCATATACTGGTCTCTGCCCCTCGCTGCCCACCCAGCCTGGCGCCCCAGAGAAGGAAGGGCCCTGAAGAATGAATGCTCTGTCCCCTCTCCACCTCCCCCACCATTTCTCCCCATAGCCCCCTTCTCAGTCCCTGATGGCCCCTGGGCTCCATGAATCCAGGCTAGAAATCCTTCATGTGTCCATCCAATCAACAGATAGGAGTAAGCACTGGGGATATAGCCATGGACCAAGTTATCAAATCCCTGCCCTCCTGGAGCTGATCTTGTGACACGAGAGACAGGCAAGAACTGAACAAATATATAATACAGTGTCAACAATGAAATGAATATGTAAAATGCAACTGGCATGAAGAATAATGCATCGGATGAAGGGGATGAAAGAGTGATGGTGTGGGTGGCTATCTGAGCAGGTGTGGTCCAAGATAGTGTCTCTAAGGAGGCGGTACTTGAGGTGACCCCTGAGGGAGGTGAGAGAGGATGCTTTCTGAGTACCCAGGGGAACAGCATTCAAGGCAGACGGAACAGCAAGTATGAAGGCCCTGATGGGAGAACACCCTGGGATGTTTGAGGAGCAGCAAGGAGGCTGGTGTGTCTGGAGAGGAGTAAGTGGAGGGGAAGGGGCAGGGGGAGGTGGTGGTGGTGGTGGTGATGAGGCCAGGGAAGCCAGGAGGGGGCAGACCAAGTGGGAACTTGTGGGCGGTAGACAGGAGTTAAGATGTGACTGTGAGAACAGGAGAATGGCCCCTGTCAGAGGAGCCATCCATCCATCCATCCATCCATCCATCCAGGGTCTGTTCATGTGTTCTGGGTCCGGCCTGTGAATGCTCTGGAGACTACCAGATAGCTTTCCCTGTGAGAAAGAGGCCCACTTCCTAACACCTGGGGAGTCCTCCCTAAGATCTAGCTATATTCTTGGCCACTGTCTGGGTTTGAAGTCATTTCTTCCCCGGGGTCCCCATAGGATGGGAGGGGGGGAGTAGTTCAGTTTGTACTGCAGACCTCAGGGCCTTCGCACTTGCCATTTCCTCTGCCTGTGACACCGTTCCCTCCCTCTCCTTCTGTTTAAATGATACCTCCTCCGAGAGGCCCACCCTGACCAACCATCTAAAATGACCTTCCCGTGGCCCCTCTCTGAGCTGTTACTCCTCTTTTTCTTCATAGCCTGTCACTACCTCTCCACTCATTGTCTGTCTCCCCCTCGAGCGGCAGCTCATCAGGGGCCAGTGGGCTTTGTTGCATCTCCAGTGCCTACAACAGAGCCTGGCACACAGTAGGTGCTCAACAAATATCTGTTAAAATAGAAACTTGAGTGACTGGATGGATGAATGTCCCTCCTCCTCCCACAGGATCTCTTTCTTTCGGAAACAGTGGGACTCTTGTACCAAAGGAGGGGTGAGGGAACAACTATCCCCTCGGGCCATCCTGTATCCATTTCAAGTCAACCACTGCTCTTGGATCGGAGGCATCAGGAAAACCCATCTTCTTTATCTGTGCCTCAAATTCCACCATTATAGGGCACCACTGTTTGGGGTTAACACGCTGTTCTCCTGGGCTCCTTTAGCAAATGGAAATGTCCGGTGCTCGCTTAGGCAGCACATATACTAGAAAATGTAAATGTCCCAGGTAGAAGGCAGCAAAAGGAGGTCTTGAGGGCACTCAGAAAATAAGTGAATTGGACATTTTCTTCCTGGGGAAGAGTGGGGTCAAGCCTGGGCCCAAGATGAAAGAGCTGGGCTGCCACCTAGTGGTGAAATGAGGTTTGTGCAGAGATTCTGTGTCCCCGTGGCCATGGTGAAGGTGTGCAGGCAGATGTCCCGGTGTGTGTAACTGCCCTGGCCAACTGAGGTGTCAGTGCAACTGAGGCACTAGTCTCAGGTGCAGAACTGTAGGGGGTGCCCCCCAAGAAGTCAGAAACCAAGATAAATAATATCTTAAGAAAATCAAAATTGATGTAAAAAAACATCTGTGATACAAAAATGTCAAAGTTGTAAATAAACGTGGGAACTAACCCTGCACTTGAAGGACTCAGCTCTCACTTGTCTCACTCTGCCCTTGGCTCTATAGGAGTTCATCTGGTGTGTGTGTGTCTGTTTCAGAACAACGTCCTTGGCATTGACCAAGCTGGGCATAGGGACATGCGTGTGCCATAATCACATCCGTGGATATGTGTTCACAGTGACTCTTTTCATATGGGCTGACCATGTGCACATGTATGGATTTCTCACGAGCCTGGCATCAGGTGTGGGCCGTGGCTTTGTGTCCCTGCAATTCAGTGTCAGGGCCTTGGAGGCAGTCACTTGCTGTTTTCACGTATTCGTGCACTCACGTGTTCATTTAGAAAGCGTTCATTTGGGGGCGCCTGGGTGGCGCAGTCGGTTGAGCGTCCGACTTCAGCTCAGGTCATGATCTCGCGGTCCGGGAGTTCGAGCCCCGCGTCAGGCTCTGGGCTGATGGGCTCAGAGCCTGAAGCCTGTTTCCGATTCTGTGTCTCCCTCTCTCTCTGCCCCTCCCCCGTTCATGCTCTGTCTCTCTCTGTTCCAAAAATAAATAAAAAACGTTGAAAAAAATTAAAAAAAAAAGAAAGAAAGAAAGCGTTCATTTGGAGTCTTCTGTATTTTGAGCCTCCCACTGGACACCAAGGTCTGGATGATGGTTTGAGCCCTCACGGGGTGGGATGTGGAAGATTTAGCTTCTCTGAAGCTGAGTCTAGCTGTGCTGGGGAGAAGGGAGTTGTGACAGGAGCAGGAGAACTCGTTCCCGTGTTTCGGGAACTCTTGTCCGAGAATGCGGATATGTCTTTGTGCTGAGTGGGAGGCTGGCGTATCGCACAACTTCATCCATCCGCAGCTCAGCCGCAAACCAACGAGAAGCCAGGAAGAACAGAGACGAGTGAGAACAGATTCCATGGAGTCTGTGTGCAGAAGCTTATTTGTGTTGCTTCTGGGAGCCCCCGGAGGCTCTCGGTGCCTGTTGACTCCTACTTTACACGTAGTTCTAGCAACCCCGGACAGCTCGCATCGAAGCCCTGCTTAGCAGACGAGGAGACAGGGAGTCACAGCGTGAGAAGAAAGAAACCAAAAGGCAAAGACAATTGAAGCCATTGGAAGAAATGGCAAATAGCCCCTTGCCTTTTGGGCCCTGAAAAAGTTCGGGTTGTTTCCAAGAAAAATACATGATAAACCTGATTCTTTCTCTTCCTAAAATCTGTATTAATTCCCGTGTGAAAGACACCAGGCGAGCCACTGGGCATGTGGAAGGGTGTGACACAGCCCATTGTGGGGGTAGTTTTCAGGATTAAGGAAGTGTGTGTGTGTGTGTGTGTGTGTGTGTGTGTGTGTGTCTTTCGTTTTTTTTTTTTTTAATTATGGCAAAATACACAGAACATAAAATTTACCGTCTGAGCCATTTTTATGTTACTTAAAAAAATTTTTTTTAGCCTGTTTATTTATTTTGAGAGAGAGAGAGAGCATGAGTGGGGAAGGGGCAGAGAGAGAGGGAGAGAACGAATCCCAAGCAGGCTCCACGCCGTCAGTGCGAGGCCTGCTGTGGGCTTCGATTTCATGAACCCACGATCCATGACTCAAGCCAAAAATCAAGAGCTGGATGGATGCCTGAGCGACTTAGCCACCCAGGCGCCCCTCCGCCATTTTTAAATGTGCGGTCCCCTAGTAGCGTTAGGTCTGTTCACATGGTTGTACGACCGTCCCCACCATCTGTCTTCAGAACTCTTTTCGTCTCCCAAGACTGAAATTCTCCGTCTTAAACAACTCCTCATTTGGGGCGCCTGGGTGGCGCAGTCGGTTAAGCGTCCGACTTCAGCCAGGTCACGATCTCGCGGTCCGTGAGTTCAAGCCCCGCGTCGGGCTCTGGGCTGATGGCTCAGAGCCTGGAGCCTGTTTCCGATTCTGTGTCTCCCTCTCTCTCTGCCCCTCCCCCGTTCATGCTCTGTCTCTCTCTGTCCCAAAAATAAATAAACGTTGAAAAAAAAATTTTTTTAAACAACTCCTCATTCCCCTCTCCCCCAGCCCCTGTGAACCCCCTTCTGCTTCCTGTCTCTATGAATTTGATGACTCTAGGTACTTCATGTAAGTGGAACCAGGAGATATTTGTCTTTTTGTGAATGGCTTCTTTCCTCGTGTCAGACCTCCCTCCTTTTCTAAGGCTGAATGCTGTTCCACTGCATGGATTTATCACATTTGGTCTTGCCGATTGTGCTTCGATAGACATTTGGATTGCTGTTGTGCATAGTGCTGCTGTGACGTCGGGTGCAAATATTTCTTCGAGACCTTGCTTCTAACTCTCGGGTGTGTACCCAGAGGTGGGATTGCTGGCTCATATGATAATAACATGTTTACTTTTCTGAGGAGCGAGAAGTTTCCCACAGCGGCTGCGCCATTTTAAATACCCACCAACAGTGCACGAGGGTTCCGGTCTGTCCACTTCCTCGCCAGTGTTGTCGTCCCCACTTGACTTTTTGACTTCAGCCCATCCTGATGGGCTGTGATGTGACCTCTCATTTTGGCTTTGATTTCCATTTCGTGAAGAGTTAGTGGGGCGCCTGGGTGGCTCAGTCGGTTGATGGTCCATCTTCGGCTCAGGTCATGATCCCACGGTTCGTGGGTTCGGGCCCCGTGTCGGGCTCTGTGCTGACATCTCAGAGCCTGGAGCCTGCTTCGGATTCTGTGTCTCCCTTTCTCTCTCTCCGTCCCTCCCCTGCTCACGATCTGTCTCTACCTCTCAAATATAAAATGAACATTAAAAAAACTTTTTAAAGAGTTAGTGATGTTGGGCTTTTTCTTATGTGTTTATTTTTGTTTGTATAGCTTCCATTTGTCCATTTTTTATGAAAAACTTTTTTTATACTTGGGAGAGAGAGCAGGGCTGGGGCAGAGAAAGAGAGGGAGACAGAGGGTCTGAAGCAGGCTCTGGGCTGAGAGTAGAGAGCCCGATGCAGGGTTCGAACTCAGGAACTTTGAGATCATGACCCGAGCCGAAGTCAGATGCTCAACTGCTCCACCGACTGAGTCACCCAGGGACCCCTCCTTTGCCCATTTTTGAAACCAGGCTGTCTGTTTTTCTTTTGGTTCAGTAAAAGGTTTTAAAGCCAGGAATGAGACGGGGCTGGATTTGTGTGAGGGCCAGAGCCTCTGGCTATCACGCGGAAGACACTGGAGTGGGAGAGTAAAGGCATGAAGACAGGATCACCTCAGGAGCCGACAGGGCCTGAAGCCCACTGGTGGCAGCCAGAGGCCGAGCGGAACCAACACTTGGGCCATGTTGTGCCTCTCGCTGTCTGGGGTCTGAGGTCCTTGACAGGGACAGACGTCTCCTTCCCAGCCACCTCCTGGAGAATTCTGAGCCAGGCGGGAAAGCAGAGATGACGGGAAGGGTGTGGGGCTCTGAGTCTTCCAAGGAGAAGGGGAGACATGTTTCAACACCATTTCCAAACACTTGTCACCGGACCCAACGCTGAAGGCGGGCACAGGCTAGAAGATGGATGCCGTTTGTGTTCTGAGGCATGCAAAGCCGTGTATGTGTGGACGTGAATCCGTGCCTTTCTCAAGGGTGCCTGAGTACCGTGGGGGCCAGGATGGCCTCGACAGAGGGCACGTGGCTGACTGCAAAGGACGCTTAGTTTTGCTTGGTTTGCGTAATTTGCTCTTCTACCGGAACGTTCTATCATGTTTACCTGCTGCACCTCAAACAGGGATGGAACTTATGTTTTCATACTTGATACCTGAATTCATATATTTGAGTATGTTTTCTTTTTATTTTTTAAGTTTATTTATTTTGAGAGAGACAGAGGCAGCGTGAGTGGGGGAGGGGGAGAGGGCGGGAGAGAGAGAGAATCCCAAGCAGGCTCCACGCTGCCAGCACTGAGCCCGATGTGGGGCTCGAATTCAGGAAACCGCAAGATCGTGACCTCAGCCAAAACCAAGAGTCAGACGCTGAACCGACTGAGCCACCCAGGCGCCCCTGAGTAAATTTTCTTCTTGACGGAAATCCTATCTACAGAGCAATACACAAATCACAAAGGTGCAGCTTGATAAACTGTCTTCAAGCGACGTGGTGCTCACCGGCACCAGGTAAAGAACTAGAACTTTTCAAGTGTCCAGAAGTCCCTTCGTGTTCCTTCTGGCTGCCACCTGTTCCCCAAGAGTTACCGCTAAGCTAACGTCTCTCACAATTGCACGGGTTTGGCTAGCTTTATAACCTTTTTTTTTTTTTAATGTTATTTTATTTTTGAGACAGAGAGAACAAGAGAGAGAGAGCAAGAGAGAGAGAGCGTGCACATGAGTGTGAGAGGGGACAGAGAATCCCAAGCAGGCTCCGTGCTAACAGCACAGAGTCCAGATGCGGGGCCCGAACTCACGAACCATGAGACCATGATGTGAGCCGAAGCCGGTCGCTTCACCTACTGAGCCACCCAGGCGCCCCGGCCAGCTTTATAACTTGAAGGCATGAAATATGTAGTTTTGGGGGCCCGGCTTCTTTTGCTTAACATTATGTTTGTAAAGATTCCACATATTACTGTTTTGTTTTCGTTGCCTGTTTTCGTCACTTGATGACATTCTACTATGTGACTCTCCCATGATAGATTCGTTGTACTGTTTCTGGGCATTTGGGCTGGCGAAGTTTCTGGCTGACACGAAAGGTGTGGCTATAAATATTCTGACGCTGTCTTTGGTGAACGCTCATTCGCATTTCCATTGGGTATTAGTAAATACTGATTGACGCATTGAGTCGTTGCAGGGCTGGGTGTCTCCAAGCCTGTGGTCACACTTTTGTTGACCGAACAAGATGTCGCCTAGTTTTATGTATGTTTCTGTTTAAAAAACACCTTGTTTCTTTCTTTTTTAAAATTTTTTAACGTTTTTTATTTATTTTTAAGACAAAGAGAGACAGAGCATGAACGGGGGAGGGGCAGAGAGAGAGGGAGACACAGAATCGGAAGCAGGCTCCAGGCTCTGAGCCGTCAGCCCAGAGCCCGACGCGGGGCTCGAACCCACGGACCGCGAGATCGTGACCTGAGCTGAAGTTGGACGCCCAACTGACTGAGCCACCCAGGCGCCCCACACCTTGTTTCTTATATATTGTTGATTCATTACGTCTGACTTAGGCTCCGGTCACGGGAGCCTCCGGTCATGGTTCGTGAGTTCGGGCCCCGCATCAGGCTCTGCGCTGAGAGTGCAGAGCCTGCTTGGGATTTTCTCTCCCTCTCTCTCTCTCTCTGCCCCTCCCTGCTTGTGTGCATTCTCTCTCTCAAAAATAAATATATACACTTTTTTTTTTTTTAAACAGAGCTAAAACAGGAAGGCAGAGTATGGTCGTATTGGACTTCATTTGGGAACCCGTGTGTTGCTGACTCCATTTTTGCCCCTGTGGGCATGTCCATGAATGACCACCAAAGCCCCAGGAGTATCAATGTGGGGGTTACAAATAAGTTGTCATGAGTTGGTGAGTTTGCCAATATGGAATCTGCAAATGATGAGTCTCAACTGTATACAATGAGGAGAAGAATTGCTGAGTTGTAGGAATGTGTGTGTGTGTGTGTCCAGATTTTGTATCCGTGTCTGTATCTATCTATCCATATCTTACATAAATTAAAATTAAGATATGAGTGGGGCGCCTGGCTGGCTCAGTCAATAGAGCATGTGACTCTTGATCTTGGGGTTGTGGGTTTGAGCCCATGTTGGGTGTACAGATTACTTTAAAAACTCTTTAGAAGAATGGGGCACCTGGGTGGCTCAGTGGGTTAAGCATCCGACTCTTGGTTTCAGCTCAGGTCCTGATCTCATGGTTCATGGGTTTGAGCCCCACGTCGGGCTCTGTGCTGACAGCTCAGAGCCTGGAGCCTGCTTTGGACTCTGGTCTCCCTCTCTCTGCCCCTCTCTGCCCCTCCCCCACTCACACTCTTGTCACTCTTTCAAAAATGAATAAAGATTCAAAAAATCTTTTAAAAAAATTGAGTTTTCTGTTGTATATAAGGATTGCAAATCTCTTCTCCTACTCTGTGGCTTGTTTTTTCATTCTCTTAATGGAGTTTTGATCAATGGGCTTTCTCAACTTTTAATGTTATTTTATTTTAGAGAGAGAGAGAGAGGGAGAGAACGTGCGAGTGGGGGAGGGACAGAGGGAGAGAATCCCAAGCAGGCTCCACGTTCAATGCCAACCGGATATGGGGCAATCCCATGACCCTGGGATCATGACTCAAGCCAAAATCAAGAATTGGACGCCACCCAGGTGCCCCAGAATTTCTTAATTCTAATGTAGTTCAAATAATATTTCCCCTCTTTAAAGTTAGTGCTTGCTAGTGTCCTGTTTTAGAAATCTTTGCCTACCCTCAAAGTAATGAAGATATTCTTCTACATTTTCTTCTAAAAGATTTTGTGTTTACCTTTCACATTTAGATGTACAATCTATACGGAATTGAGTTTTGCACAGGATGTGAGGTAGGGATCAGCATTTATTCTTTCCCCTGTGAATAGACCCAGTTGACCGTGCACCATGTAAACTCTGGAGCTTGACTGTCTGGTGTAGTATCCTGGGGGCCTTTGGGAAATATCTTAGCATCTCAGTGCCTCTGTTTCCTCATTTTAAAAATGGGAATTATAATCCTATCTAGTCTTGTAATCCTGTCTACTTCTACTCAGTGATAGTCTGAGGGCTAAGTGAGTTATGACATGTAAATTCCTGCAAATGATACCTAGTACACGATAAAGTACTCAACAAGCCTTAGCAACCACTGTTAGTGTTTCTGACCGTTGTGAACTCTTCCCCTCCTGAGAATCTTCAGGTGAAGGGAAAAAACATTTCTTTCTGTAGCTCCTGGTCCTGGTGCACTCAACTTGCTCTAATGGTATACCATGGACTGAGAGTCCTATAAACCACAGACATTTATTTCTCACAGTTCTGAAGGCTGGAAGTTCCAGATCAAAGAGCTGGCAGATTTGATGTCTTCTCGTTCTGTCCTTACACGGTGGGAGGGAGAGAGAGCTCTCCGAGTCTCTTCTATAAGGACACCAATTCATTCATGGGGGCCCCACCTCATGACCTAATCAGCTCCCAAAGGCCCCTCTCCAAATACCGTCACATTGGGGGTTAGGTTTCAACATAGGACTTTGGGGCGGGGGACATAACTATTCAACCTGTAGTACTCTCCAACACAGTGCTTAGAGTGAGAATGATGATGGAGAAGAAGGGATACTTTCTGGAGATATTTCTGCATCAAGATCAGGGGGCATTGGTGCTGGTTTGGATGGAGTAGGGAAGGAGAAGGAAGGTTCATGGGGGCACAGACTATACTTTTGGGTTGTTTTAATATTTATTTGTTAATTTTTTTTAAATTTTTTTTTCAACGTTTATTTATTTTTGGGACAGAGAGAGAGCATGAACGGGGGAGGGGCAGAGAGAGAGGGAGACACAGAATCGGAAACAGGCTCCAGGCTCTGAGCCATCAGCCCAGAGCCCGACGTGGGGCTCGAACTCACGGACCACGAGATCGTGACCTGGCTGGAGTCGGACGCTTAACCGACTGCGCCACCCAGGCGCCCCTATTTGTTAATCTTTTTAATGTTTATTTGTTTTTGAAGGAAAAAGAGACAGAGTGTGAGTGGGGGAGGGGCAGAGAGAGACAGAGACAGAGAATCTGAAGCTGGCTTCAGGCTGTCAGCATGGGGTCCGGTGCAGGGCTTGAACCCACAAACTGTGAGCTCATGACCTGAGCCGAAGTCGGACGCTTCACCAACTGAGCCACTCAGGCGCCTCGATAGTTTCTAACTGTGGATCTATTTGGGCCAGGACCAGGGTGAGGCAAGCAAGGAAGCTGGGGCACAAAATTTAAGGACTCATTCTGACATCAGCACAACTGTAGGGCACCTCAGGGAGAGGGCTTGCAGGGGAAATTTAAGAATGCCCTCTTAACAGTTTACATGCCATGAAATCTACCTGTTTCAGTGTGCAATTCGGCGACTTTTTAGTAAATGTGTGGAGTTGTGCAAACGTCACCCCAAGCCAGTTTTAGGACATTTCCGTCACCCCAAAAAGATCCCTCATGCCCATTTGCAGTCCATCCCCCCTCCCACCCCCAGTTCCAGACAGTCACTAATCTAACTTCTGCCTCTGTTGATTCGCCTTTTCTGGACAGTGTGTGTGTAGATGGAACCATACAAAACACGGTTTTTGTATCTGGTTTCTTTCACTTAGCAATATTTTCTTTTTAATTTATTTTAATTAATTTTTTGAGAGAGAGAGAGAGAGAGAGTGCTTGCACTCATGAGCAGGGAGGGACAGAGGGAGAGAGAGAATCTCAAGCAGGCTTCACGCTCAGCACAGTGCCTGATGGAGGGAGCTCGTTCTCACAACCGTGAGATCACGACCTGAACTGAAATCAAGATTGGATGCTTAGCTGGCTGAGCCACCCAGGTGCCCCAGCAAAATATTTTTGAGGCTCATCCACGCTGTAGTGTATATCTGTAGTTTGTTCCTTTTTATTGCTGAGTAACATTCCCTTGTATGGGCGTACCACAATTTTTTAATCCATTCGCTAGTTGATGGGCATTTGGATAGCTTCGTTCACGATGGAAAATACTTGCGTGAATATTCACATACAAGTCTTTCCATGGACGTATGCCCTTATTTCTCTCGGGCAGACGGAATTGTTGGGTCTTATGGTAAGCTTCTGTTTAATGTGTTAAGAGACTGCTAAATTGTTTCTCAAAGTGGTCGTAACATTTTATATTCCCACTAGCAATGGGTTCCCATTTCTCCACATCATCACCAGCACTGCCTGTCTTTCTGATTGAGTTTTTGCTGGTGGGTGTCGTGCAGTTAGTTCTGTGAGAGACAAATGGAAATGCCCACGAAGCTGATGGGCAGAGGGGTCTGAACTCCAGTTGGAGAGCTGAGCTGTAGATATACCTTTGGGAGCCTCAGCCACGGGTTCATTTAGTCAGTCAGTCAACAACATTTTTTTGAGCACCTGCTATACACGTGCCAAGCACTATTCTAAGCCCTGGGGTTTCGTTGTGAAAAATACAGGCACGTAGGTGCCCTTGTGAAGTTGAAAGTCTTATGGACAAGACAGATCATAACAAAAGTAACGTCCCGTGGTGATCAGTGCTGTTCAAGAAAATAGAGCAGAGTAAGGGACAGAGAGTGGTGTGGACTCATATCATCAATGAGGTGGCCAGGGACGGTCTTTTCAGAGTGGCCGTGTCACTCAGAGTTCAGTGAGGGAAACGAAGCACTCTAGGTGTTTTCAAAAGAGGAAATTCAATACAGGGAATTGGTTAAGTGTAAGATGGAAGAGTTGAGAAGCCGAACTGATGGGATGATCAGGGAATCCAGCAATAAGCCACAGCACAAGGCTGCTTAAGGGACCCGATAAATGGGTGTTGTGGTGAGGAAGGAGCTCTTGTGTGGTTGTGGGACCATGGAGGGGGTGTGGCCACTGTAAGAACACACCACAACCCCAAGCAGAAAGAGAGGGGAGAAATACCTTGGCCTCTCCCCTCCTCCCTCCCCTCCAGTCTCCTTTCAGTGCCTCCCTTTGGGTGAACCTAACAGGAAACCAGTGTGCAAGGGAACCTGGGAAATGTAGTTCTCTGGAGAAAGGTAGGGCATGGCTCTGACCCACAGAATAATAAAGCAGAGATATAAATGAAGTAAAGAGGCAGCTATATGCGTATCTGTGGTAATAACGTTCTGGGTAAAGTAGAGAGCAAGCAGGGCACAGCAGGTACAAAGGTCCTGAGGTGGGAGTATGCCAGATAGAACCAAGACTTTGCGAGTGGGGGGTGATGATCCAGGCCCAGTATACAGAATGAGAGGAGTGGGGACCCAGGACAAGACCCCGTGAGTTGCAGACATTTAGGGAGAAGGCAGGAGACAGAGAGGTGGGGGCAGAACTAGGAAATAATAAAGTGTCTCCGAAATCAAAAGAGAAATTACTTTTAAGAAAGAGGGAATGATCCGTGAAGACTAACCTGTGAGACTAAATGAGGCTGTGGGACTGGCAAATCGGAAGGCCGCCGCTGCCTTCAGTGAAAGGAGTTTGGAAACATTCAGGAGGTAGGAGGTGAGGGAGTGGAGGCAGCAGATGCAGATGGGAGTGTAGACCACTCCCTGGAGAAGCTTGACAGCAAGGAGCTAGGGTAGTTTCCCACAGTACCCATGGTGAGAGAGTGAGAGGGTTATCAGTGGGTTCCAAATCCTCTAAGCTGGGAGACCTTGGAGCCCAGTGGTTTTGGAGTCTGAAATCAGACACACCTGGGTTCAAACTCTGGGCCCCCTATTTACCTGCTGGGTCACCTTGAGCTGGTCCCCTCTCCTCTCTGAGCCCAGTTTCCTCACCTGCAAATAGGGAGGTTGCAGCCGGTGCTCAGCCAGCACATTTGCAAAGCGTTCAGCACTTGTAAATGTGAGCTGTAGTACAAGGAGGCAAGGACACATCTCATTTTTTAGAGCTTATCATCAGTCGCAAATAATAACAATGGCAGCGACTGCTTATGAAACACCATGTCCCAGACACCCTGCAAAGTACTTTAGAAGCCCGTCTTCCCCCTCCGGACCCCACTTTCCTGCAGCTGGCTCTCCTCCAACCACACTGGCCTGTTCCTTGAATACTTGTGTTCCTGCCCCAGGGCCTTTGCACTTGCTGTTCTTGTCTGGCACTCTTCCCTCGGATATCCCAATGGCTCCCTCCCTCACCTTCTTCAAGTTTCTGCCCAAGTGTCACTCCGCAACCCTCCTGGCTAAAGTTTACTCTCCTATTTGGTCTGGATGCCCCTTCCTCCCCATAGCCTATATATTTTACTTTCCCCTCTCCTATCTCGTCAGTCTCACCCCATGTAAAGTTCAGCAGCTCCACAAAGACGGGCATTTTTTATCTGTTGTTCACAGTGCCTTGCACATAGTAGATGTTCAATAAATCTTTCACTTGACTCTCAGGACACCCTAGCCCTTTACCACCACCCACATTGCAGGTGAGGAAACTGAGGCGGAGAGGTCTTTGCTGGAGGTCACAGAGGGTCAGCACCTGCCTCTCCGTGTTAAGCTCAGAAAGAAGGGCAGTTCAAGCCCCCTACCCCCTTGCTCAGCGCTTGTCCCTCGGCGAGCCCTCGGCGAGCGGCCACGGCCGGGAAAGGCCTGAGTCATCGCCGCCTCCAGACGGCGGCGGCCGCGGGCTGCGGGCGACGGCGGCGGTGGCGGTGGCGGCGGCCGGGGCGGCGGCGCGAGGTGATGCGGGGACGCCGGGAGGGGGCGTGAGCGCAGGGAAAACAGAGGAAATTAAAACCCGCCGGGCGCTCCTCGCGGCCGCCTCGCCACCCCCGCGGCAGGCTGGTGCGTGGGCGGGTGGGGGCGGCTCTGCACTCCCCCACCGCGGAGGGGGCGCACCCCCGAGCCCCGGGGCCGCGAGGCAGGTGCGAAGTCTCAGTTCCCCGCCCCCACCCGAGTTCAAGTTGCGAGCGGAGACCCGCCGGGGACTTGCCTGCACGGGGCCGGCTCCTCGCTCTCAGCCGCCCCGGGTTACGATGCCGCCCCTCGGTGCGGGGGGGAAATCCTCCCGCTGCCGGGGTGACCCCCACCCCCGCCACCACTGCCGCACCTCCATCCCAGCATTCGCGTCTACCGGCTCCGGACCCGCCACTCTGGGCTTCCCTGGTCCCGAAAGCCCCGAGGGGTCCCCAGAGTGGTACCGGGGGAGCCCCTTCCCCTGGAGCGAGGAGACCCTGGGCTGCCCGTTCACGGGCGCGCCCTAGTCTCGCCCCCACGGGCCCCCGACGCCTGCACTCCCGGGTCCCAGCGAGCCGGGGTCGGCGTCCTCACCGTAGGAGGGTGGGGACTTGTGACTCCGGCCCCCTGCCAGCCTCTGGGGGGGGGGGGCAGGGCGCTGGTGGGGGCCGCGCGCTGAGCCCCGGAGGGGTGCGTGGGGGCCGAGGGCTCGGAAAGGGGCGGTGCGCCCAGGGTGGCCCCGGAGTGCCTCGGGGGGCGGCTGGGGGGGGGCGGGGGGCGGGAACACCGCTGGGGGGCGGGGCTGGGAATGCCGCGGCGGTGGGGGTGGGGCAGGTGGGGAACGCCGCCGCGGGGGGCCCCCTCCCGCCGCGGGGCGGGAAGGGGGGGGGCGGGAGCGGTCCCGGCGGGGCGGCGGCGCGGCCTGGGGAGGGCGGGGGGTGGTGGGGGGGAAGTCTGGGCGCCCCCCGCCCCCGCCGGGCTCCGGGCAGGAGCCGTGTGACGTCACGGCGGCTGGAAGTGCCCGGCGCGGAGGCGCGGGAGGGGGTGGGGGGGGGGGTGGCCGAGCCGGCGCTTTATAAGCGGAGCCCGCCAGGCGCGCGGAGCCGCAGCCCGCGTCCCCGAGCCCCCCGGCCGGCCCCGGCCCCGGCCCCCCAGCTCGCGCTCGCGCCTCCGGGGCGGCTGGGCGGCGAGGGACGGAGCGCCAGGCGGCGGGCCGGAGAAGGGACGCGCGGCGGGCGGCCGCGGGGCATGAGGCGGGGGCGCGATGTCGGTGCCGCTGCTCAAGATCGGGGCCGTGCTGAGCACCATGGCCATGGTCACCAACTGGATGTCGCAGACGCTGCCCTCGCTCGTGGGGCTCAACGGCACCGTGTCCCGCGCGGGCGCCTCCGAGAAAATCGTGAGTGGCCGCCGCGCGGGGGGCGCTCCCGGGGGGGCGTGGTGCCCGCGCCGCCGCCGCCGCCGCCGCGGCCGCCGCCGCAGCCCCCGGGGGCCCCCGCCCCCCCCACCCCCAGCTTCCTTGCGCGCCCGGCCGGGGGCGCCCTCCCGGGGGGGCTGGGGGCGGGACGCGGAGAAGCCCCGGGACCCCCAGCCGCCTCCGCGCCGCTTAGTCTTGTTATTATTATGACCGCTTCCCATTAGCAGTGAGCAGTGTCCGAGCGCCAACGGTGTGCCGGGCTCGCTCGGCCCGGGGCGGAGGCGGCGAGGGCTGCGGAACCGAGCCCGGTCCGGCCGAGTGGGGCGGAGCGGGAGCGGAGGTTCCGGGGGCCCGGGAGGGACCTTGCCTCTGAATGCGGGAGCCGCGGGCTCTCCGGGTGTCTCCACCTTCCGGATCTCTCCACCTTCCGGATCTCTGCCTGTCTGTGCATCTCTGAGTCGTCCCGTCTCCCTCTCTGTCTTTTTCTGCCTCTCTCTGTCCATTCTTTTGCCTCTGGTTTGCCTCTCTCTGTCTCTCCCTGTCTGTGTCTATCTCTGTTGCGCTGTCTCTGACTTTGTACCTATCTCTTTTTTTTTCTTTTTCTCTCCCCCGCACCCCCGCCACCCCGCATCTCCTTTCTGGTTACCTGCTTCACCATGTGCTGAATATTTATCCCCAGAACTCGCACTCTCTAGGAGGCAGACGGGTCTCAGACTTGGGGGGGCGCCGGAGCGAAGGCTGACAGTGCCCCAGAAGCACGGGACTGCCCCTTCCCTCATCCCATTCTATCCTCCTCTGTCCCCTTCATCCTCCAGCTTCCCTGGCCACAGAGCTTTTGGGAGGGGTGGGTGGCAGGGAGACTCCATCGTGATCACTCCCGGTGTTCCTGGTGACCTGGGGAGAGGGGTCAGCCTCCGCTACAAACTTCCCTCAGCCTCGTCCAGACTTGGTCCTCCCCTCCCATCTCTTCCCCTCTTCAGTCTGTTTGCGGGACCCCTCCCAGTAGGTGGGACTGGGATGCATGGAGCTCCCTCTCCTGCTCACTGTTTCCTTAACTTCGCCAGCTCCCCCGTTCAGCCCCCAGTGGCCTCCACACCACGTCCTTCTTTCCCCTTGTGGAAAAGAAAAGAAGTCTTTGCTCCCAAGGGTTGAAGGCAAGTGGAGATCGGGGTGCCGTGCCCTATGCCCAGGCTGTGCCCAGCTCCTGGGGGGGGGGGGAGGGTGCAGTGGCACCAGGCTTGGCACCGGTGAGGGCTTTCAGTCCGAATCCTCGGAACTGAAGCCAGCGTGTGAAAGTGTCTTTCTGCGTGTGTCTCACATTGAGGGATATTATGTGAGTATATCCTGGAGCGTCTTATCCAGGCCTGAGTTTTGGTGTGTGAACAGTGCTGTGTGCGAATTGAGGGAGGAAGTTTATGAGCTTTGCCAGCGTGAAGGTCCACGTGGATCTTCCTGTGTGTGTGGAGGTGTGTCCCAGAATGCGTGTGAGTGTGTCCCTGAGTGAGTGTGTCTGGGTGTGGATGTGCCTAAGTGTGTGTCTGCAGTCTGTGTCCCAGACTCTGGGTTGCGTGTGCCCATGCGAGTTTGGACACGTGAGTCTGTGACAGCTCTCTTGCTCTTGCCTTCTGAGGGGGAAGAGAGGTGGTGTCTCATTGAAATCAGAAACCAGATTCCCCTCCTCCACCTTCAGAGAACATGAGTCTGTGTGAACGTGTGCGTGTAACATGGGCAGCATCCGGTGTGTGGGGAATGTGTGTGTAAGTGTGGAAGACTATGTCTCTAAGTTACGATTTTGTGTATTGCATGTGTCTGTGCACCTGTAAGTGTAGACACGTGTGTCTTTAGAAGTGTGTGCACATATGTGGAAGCGTGTACCTATGAACGGTGTTCGTGCCTGCCTTGTATGCCTGTGGGTGGATTCCCGTGTGAACCGTGTGTTTTCTGTAAGTGTGTGTGTGTGTGTGTGTGTGCACACGTGTACCCAAATAGACCTGGTCTCCATTCTGGCCCGTCTATAGCTAATGGGACCACAATCCACTGCTTCCGTGAAATCACCTGCTGAAAGGTAGTGTTTCCTCCCTCCACGATCCCCTCTCATCGTCCCTCAGTCTCACTAAGCCTTGCCGCAAGCGCTCTGTGGAGTGAGGTGCCGGGGGACTTAGGGGAGGACCGGGGAGGGCACGGTCACCTGAGAGCACTCTGGAAAGCATCCTGGGAGTCTGGTAGACTGAGGTTGGAATCCACTCTCAGCCTTCTTGTTCTATGACTTGCTCGTGACTCTGGGCGCCCGTGACTTCACCACTCGGAGCTGCGGTATCCCAGATATAAAATGGGAATGATAATTCCTACCTGACAGGACTGTTGACAGATCTACAGTCCAGCTCGCCACCCATCCATCCTTCCATCTGTTTCTTCTTCATCCATCCATCCATCCATTTTGTTTATTCAGCAAAACTATTGATTGCCTCCTCTATGTCAAGCATGTTTATGCCTAAAAGCCCCAGGTCAGTGGCTGACAGAGTAGATAATCAGTTAGTGATAGGACTCTAAGTCAAACACATCTGGGTTCGAATTCTGGCCCTGGGCTTTACTACCAGTATGCCCTTGGGGGAAATTATTTAATCTCTCTAATCTTCAATATCCTCATTAGTCAAGGAGAATCTTAGAGTCCCCATTAGACCCTAGGATCCATGAGGACCCACGGACGACATCATTAGTGAACCCTAAGGCCCGATGCACAGTAGGCCTACGATAAGTATTTGTCAAGTGACTGAACCAACAATCACATCTTCGTTAGGATTCATGGATTCCACCTTCAAATGGACACAAATGGCTGGGTGCATGGTAGGTGTTCAGTAAGGAGGAGTTGCTTGTCGTTGTAGCCAAGCACATTGGAGGCACAGGATAAATATTTGTCAGGTGTCTAGATCAAGAATCCACCCTCCTAAGGACTGAGGGGAACATTTGAGATGCTCCATGAGAAGGAGTTGTAGAAAAGTGTAGACCACCAACATGGTTTAACTGAACCCAGGTAGCGAAATCCCCAGTCGTAAGGCAGAAGATTGGATGCTGATTTTGACTTGATAAAGGGCCTCAGTGGTGAGGTGGGGGTGAGCCCAGACCCTCTGGCCATTCTCATCTCGGGCTCCCCCTCCCCGATTCGTTCTGGAGAGGCAGCTTAGCATTCTTTTTAAGAATTCTAAGGGTGCTGTTCCAGGCCATTTCTGGAAGGATGCAGGGAGGAAGCTGCCACCACCACTACTCCCTTTGGCCATCTCTCAGCCATAAACCATCCCCGTGGGATGGGAGCCTTCAGCGGAATGACTTCTCACCTGGGGGTTGTAAATCCAGAACCAGACTAAGAACTGTCAGCCCCTTGCCAGCGGCTGCTGTCATTACTGCACCCGAAGACAGTTACCTGGATCTTCTATGTTATGTCCTTGCCCATCCACTCACCGCTCTTTAAGGGCTGGAAAAAGGAAGGGGAGAGAAGAGTTGTTCTGTGTGGGGAAGACCCTTTTCCCCATGGGAGGAATGGGGAGGGTCTAAGCAGCCATCCGCAAGAGGCTCTTTGAGGACTTCCTGCCAAGAACCAAAGCTCAGAATGCGTGTCTTTCCTTGACAGTTTCCCGTGGGGGTGGGGAGTGGGGGGAAGGCCCCAGATACTTTGTATCAGTCAGGACAGGTCAAGTTACACTGTGGTAACAAGCAGCTGCAGTTCTCAGTGGTTTGATACAACATAGATGTATTTCTCCCTGGCACTATGTATCCATGGTTGGCTGGAGAACTTTGTCCATAGTAGTCATTCAGGGACCTGGGACGTTGGAGGCTCTGTGGCGACATGATCATTGAAACAGAAAAAGGTAGGCGCAGCAAGCCCCCATCAGGTCTTAAAGCTCTACCCTGGAATGTTACTTTTGCTCACATTTCATTGGTCAACACAGGTGACATGCCTAACTTCAAAGAGGGTGGGAAGTGTGGTCCTACCATGACCAGAACAGAGAGGAGTAGGCAGATATTTGTGAACAGCCATAAATAGTACCCCAGCCTGCTCATCCTTCCCCCCTCTTATCCTAAGTAACAAGAATTCTTAGAGGGTACCTCCATTGGTTCGTTCGCCCATTTATTTAACAAATACTTACTGAGCATGTACAATGTGCTAGGCACTATTCTAGGTGCCTGGGATATAACAGTGAACAAAACAGACAGATATCCTTGTCCTCAGGGCACTGGCATTCTAGAGCAGGGACAGGGAGAAATAAATAAGTATATAGATAAATCTTTATTTTAGATGGTGATACATGTACTATGAAGAAGCATAGAGCAGTATAGGGGGAGTGGAGTGTGATAGGGGATTATTGTAGATGGAGTGACCTTTCTGAGTGGGTGGCAGTTGAGCAAAGATCTGAAGAAATTGTGAGAGGGCTCGTATCTAAAGAAAGAGAGTTACAAGTAGAGGGAAGAGCAAGTGCAAAGGCCCTGGGGTGGGCATATGCCTGACATGTTGGAGAAACTGAGGAAACCAGTGGCCGAAGCAGAGTGAGCTAAAGGGGAGATGAGGGCAGGGAGGTGGGGAGATGGAGGCGGTGTAGGGTGGGGAGGGCAGGGAAGTGGGGGAGCCTTGTAGGGATTTTACATTTCACTTGTAACTCCTCATGCTTTCCTCTCCTCTGTTGTGCTTTTAACTTTCTAATATACTCCACATACTTGACTTTTTTATCTTGTTGTCTGGCTCACTGCCCCCCCCCCCATAATGTCAGCTCCCCAAGGGCAGGGATTTTTTTAATTAATTTTTAAAAAATTTTTATTAACTGTTGAGGTGACTGGGAGGCTCAGTTGGCTAAGCATCTGACTTCGACTCAGGTCATGATCTCACAGTTCGTGAGTTCGAGCTCCACCTCCAGTGCTGGCAGCTTAGATCCTGGAGGCTGCTTCAGATTCTCTCTCTCTCTCTCTCTCTCTCTCTCTCTCTCTCTCTCTCTCTCAAAAATAAATAAACATTAAAACAATTTTTAATTTTTGTTAACTGTCGTAGCCCTGGTGCCCTGCATAGAGTCTAACAGCAGTAGATATTCAATAAATGGGATCCCAGGGAGAGTTCTGAGCAGAAGAGGGACAGGCCTTGGCTCAGGTGTTCAGTTTCCCTCTGGCCCCTGGGAAGAGGGAAGACTACGGGGGATGAAGGCAGGAGCCAGAAGACTGGGGAGCAGGCCACTGCACTGGTCCAGGTGAGTGATGATGGGGACTGGACCAGGATAGGGGCCAGTGGGGTGGAGAAACGTAGGCATATTGTGGATTTGGCCCCCACCTCCCATATTTACCTGCTCCTAAACTGTGGACTTCCAATTTCTGCTCAAACGCTTCGGAGTGTGAGGGAATATTTATTGAGCTCCTACTTTGCGCTGGGAAGGGTCCCAGACTATGGGATGTAGAGATGAATAACATCTCTGGCTTCAATCAGTTTGCAGCCTCCTCAGTACTTGTGACACAACATGGTCTGTGTGGTGAGAAGACTATTTCTGGAATGTTATGGGGGTTGCAGAGGAGGGCACTGAAACCAGCCAGGGTGTGCAATGGAGCTATTCTGGAGGTGGTGATACTCAAATCGAGTCTTACAGTTGAGAAGGAATTGGCCAGGTGAAGACAGAGCGAGAAGGAACAGCATGAACAAAGTCTTAGAGGTCATGGGCGTCCTGGTGAGCAGGGAGAGACCAAGGAGTTCAGAGTTCCTGGAGACAAATGTGCCAGGTTGGGAGGAGTGTGGCCAGAAGGGTCCATGTCACAAAGGGAAGGAAGGGATATCTGGAGGGGGTTAGAGCAGAAAAGGTGTACGAAGTTGCCTGTTTCACTTCTAAAAAGACCCGTAATCATTAGAAAATCCTTCTAGATTGTGTGTGTGAAATTTGCCTCCTCTGAACTTTTGCCCACCTCACTGGAACCAAATCTAAACCGCTTCCCCTGGTCGAACTTATTAAGCCTCAGTTTCTTCATCCATAAAATGGGGATAATGGTGGAATGTTCCATATAACGCTGTGCTCAGTAGGGTACCTGACATACGGAAGGTGCCTATAAAGGTTGGTTATTGTAATGATTATCGCTAGTATTACAAGACCACACCTTCCTGAGTCAGGTCTTGGACCACTCCTCCATCCCTCTTGTGTTCCTGCCTCTGGAACTTTGCATTTGCTGTGCCACCCTCCGGGAACCTCCTCTAGCCTGCTCAGGTCCGGGCTCAAATGTCACCTCCTCAGAGAGACCTCCTTTGACCACCCCAGCTAAAATGTCCCCACACTGCTATTTGGACCTGTTCTATTTTCTGCCCAGCACTCATAATTATCTGAAATCATCTTGGTAATTGTTTGCCACCAACAGAATAGAAGTGCCATGCAAGCACTTTGTTCCTTTTGTTTATCACTGGGATCTTCTCATTTAGGGCTGTAGGTACTTCCTGAATGGTCTCCGTTCTTTCTGCCCCCGTGGGACAGCCCCCCTTTCTGCCCCCTTCTTCATCCTGATGACACCTCTGAACTTTGATGACTATTTCTGTGATTCCTGAGTCTTTTCCAGTGGATCGGAAGCATCTGTTTCTTAAAGCTTCTTTTCATGTGTCCTTGTTTCTCAATCCTTCTCTGTTTGGATGGATGTCCAATGAATGTGCACTTTGCCAACTTCCCACATAAAGATATGGGGTAGTCTTGCCACCAGAGAGCACAGTCATTCCCAACCAGCAATCACTGAGTCCCTCTCTATGCCAAGTCCTGTGCGGGGGGTGGGGGGGCTGGGAATAGAGCAATGAACAAGGGAGACTGTCGCTTCCCTCTTAAAACTTCATAGGGAGACATTGTGAATGTGGAAGTGGTGCAAATGGCTGTGTAATCACAGTTTGTTACGGGTCATGAAGGAGAAGATATGGAGCCATGAAGGCATGTAATTGGGAAGGGGTGGTCAGGGAAGGCTTCTCTGAAGAGGTGACATTTGCCCTGAGACATGAAGGATGAGTAAGAGTTGGGCAGAGACAAAGCTGGTAAGGTGGAGGGAGAGAGGCCAAGAGAACAGGGTGTGTGAAGGTGTCGGGGTGGGGACGGTAAGTGGTGTGTCTGAGGATGTGGTGACATAGGTAGAAGCCTTAGCCCACTAGGTGTTCCTGACCACCGCCCTAGACCCGGTCTACCTGGGTCTGACGCCAACGTAAGAAATGGTTTGAGGTGCAGCCTTTGCCTATCCCGTCAGCACCATGGACAGCCACTAAGGGAGGGTGGTCTAGGCCTTGGGGCCACTTGAGTGTGGCTAAAATAGTCTTCTTCTTCCAGAGGGATGCTCTGGTTTCTGCCTCTTGGTGTCTTTCGTGCCCCCAGCATCATTCTCCCCTCTGACTCTGGGCAGCTGACGCCTTTGTGAAGCAACAGTGGGGAGCAGTCCCAAGGCTGGGCAAGGAAGAAAAGCAGCCATCTGGGGGAGGTCCGGGCGCTTTAAGAGAGTTTGATGTGGGGTTGGGTCTGTCTGTGTGTGGGAGTAAAGATGCTACCACCTATGGGGGCAGGCTGGTTCCCGATCTTGTTTTTTTTTTTTAATTTTTTTAAACTCATTTTTAGTTTATTTATTTATTCTGAGAGAGAGAGCAAGAGCCAGGGAGAGGCAGAGAGAGAGCGCGAGAGAGGGTCCCGAGCTGTCAGCTTGATCTCACGAAGCATGAGATCGTGACCTGAGCCGAAACCAAGAGTCGGACGCTTGACCAACTGAGCCACCCAGGCACCTCTGATGCTTCATTGCTGTTAAATTCTGTCTTTTGAGTCTCTGCTTCTGCATTCTCTTTCTTGTATCTTTGTCTTATTAACTGTATTCCCCTCTCTCTGTCTTAACTGTGTATTTACAACACATGGTTGCCATTCAGGAAATGTTTGTTGAGTGGATGTTGGCGATTACCTCTGTCTGCCTGTGTCTCTTTGTCATACTCTGTCTTCTCTCTATGTTTCTGTCGGTCTCTAAGTTCTCTCTGTGTGTCTCTGTCTTTGTCTCTGTGTGTTTCTTTGGTCTCTGATTCTGCCATCTCTGTCTCTTGGCGTCTCTGTCTCTATATCTCTTTCATCCCCATCTCTAGGTCTGTATCTCTCTGTCTGCCTCTGTTTCTCTCTCTCTGGAATCCCATTTCTATATCACCATAGTTGCTGTATCACAATCCAGGACTCTGACAGGGGGTGGGGAAGAGACCAGGATTCTCAGACCTGAGAAGGTTATTGAGACAGGACAGAACCAGAACGAGTGTTGGGTGCGTTCAGGATTCAGTGAGTGGGACAGGATGAGCCAGACCAGCACGAGCCCTTGAAGGCCCCAGAGGGGGCCCGGGGTGTCTGGACCCCTGGGGGGGGGGGTGGTGGGGATTGGAGCCAAGCTTTAATGGGAGTCCAGGGTGGGCTGTGGGTGGGTGCCCAAGCTCCAGGTGAGCCCCTTTCCTCCACCTCCTATTCGTACTCCCCCGCTGCCACCTAGGAGGGCCTCCCTCTAGGACCCAGCCATCAGGCCCCAGCGCTGGCTCCAAGATGGAACAGCTGTCTGGGCTGCAGCTGCGGAAGCTCGTTTTGAACAAGGGAGATGATTGCAGGGGTGATTGGGGGAGGGAGAGAGAAGGGGAGGGTGGCAAGGGCCAAAGAGGAATCAGGCTTGATTGTTCCTGCTGCTGCAGCGGGTACTTTGCCCAAGAGATGGGCAGACCAGGCACGGCAGAAAAAGGCAGAGGGAGGTCTGTCTGCCCAGCCACGGTCCATCTGTCCCCACTTCTGGTCTCCCTGTCGTGAAGTTTCTCCGTCTTCCTGCATTTCAGAGCCTGCCACCCGGCCCTGAGGGTGTTGTTTCAATCTCCCCTTTGCCTGTTGCCCTACCTCCCGCCCCGTGTTTCAGTTTTCTCATCTCTCTCTGCCCGTATCTCCCTGTCTCTCCGCCCGCCACTCCGCCTGGATCTCTGTGTCTCTCTCCGAGCCTCCCCGCCCGTCCCTTGGTGCAGCTGTCATTGTCAGAAGCACGACTAGGGTTCAAGCAGCCCTGTGGATTGCTCTTTCTTTTCTGGTCGTTTCTGCAATACTCAGGGGCTGGAGACAAATAGAGACGGAAAATTCCCAGGAAATGATGGGATCGTGTCCTTCAATAAAGGGATATTTACAAAGATATCTCAATTAGGACTAATTAATTAAATGAGCCACTTCCCCTGCCCTCTCCCCCACCCTGTGGTCCCGAAGCCTCCTGGGAGAGAACCAGCCAATGCGTAGATGGCAGATTCTGGTGCTCAGGCGGTGTCTCAATGTTTAATTTATAACAGCCTTCTCCCCGCCGCCCCATCAATCCATCCGGAAGGGCAAGGTGGCCACGAGTGTGTAGACTCAGGGGCAGAGGCTGGAGACCTGCCAGCTTCCCTGGAGCCTGCTGGGGCGTGTGCCTGTCGGTTGGAGACCCACATGTCGTGTGTGGCACAGTATGTTCGAACGTGACAGGGAATGTCTTCATGGCAGGTATGCCCCTTTGTATAAGGAGAATCGGATGGCTGCTGGTTTTGTCGGGAGCCCATGGGGCATGCTGGAGCAGGTCAGAATGTGTCTCCCACATGGGACTGTCCGAGCATAGCGCGTCTGAGCGTGTCGGGGTGCAACAGGGGCGTGTGGAGCACAACAGAGGATGTGGCCCATGACAGGACCTGCCATAACATGGCTCATGTCCTGTGCTATGAAGGTCTGCACTTACAGGTTAGACATCTATCCCCAAGGGCATGGCAAGATACATCTTGTAGGCCTCCCTGGCAGGAATAGCGGAGCAATGACAATATCTATAGCTTCCAGGAGGAGCTAGCCAGGGACCCCTTCAGCTATACACTCTGAATCTCCCCAGCCCCTTCAGCACTGGTGGATCAGAAGGGTTGACTTCCAACTCTTATTATTATTATTTTAATGTTTGTTTATTTTTGAGAGAGAGAGAAAGAGAAAGAGGGGGAGGGGCAGACACACACACACACACACACACACACACACGAAATTCTAAGCAGGCTGCAGGCTCTGAGCTGTCAGCACAGAGCCCGACACGGGGCTCAAACCCACGAACCGCGAGACCATGACCTGAGCCGAAGTCAGATGCTTAACCGACCGAGCCACCCACGTGCCCCAATTTCCCCAACTTTTGATGTACTATTTTCACCTCTGTGGCCACCCTTCCCCAGTGCATAGCGTCAGAGTCCCCACTTCCCCCTATTGCTGTAGTCCTACAGTTCCCTTCGGAGTGCTTCTCAGCCTCGCCTCCGCCTGCCCCTTCTCACCCCACACAGAGGAGTTATCAATGAGGAAGGAAAATGTCGCTTCTCAAGTTTTACTTTCTAGTTACAAAGCCCTCAGTATAATGCTCAGCCTGGGATTGGGGCCCTCAGTGTTATGACTAAAAGGATGATTCCATCTTCACATAAAGACAGGTTGGATGATGCAACCCTCAGAGTGATGCCCAACAGGGTAATGCAGCCTTCAGTGTAATGACAAGTCTGTTGATGCAGCCCTCAGTGTAGTACCCTGATGAGTGATGCGGCCTTCAGTACAATGACAGATCTGGAGATGCGGTCTTCTGTGTGAGTGATGCCAGGGTGGTGTAGGGACCATAAACATAGCTCGACAGGCGCTGGCTGGGACACTCGGTGCAGTGAGAAGGAAGAGGAGTTTGCTCATTATAGTGAGTGCATTCTCTGGCTATTCCAGGAGGCCAGGATTCCCCAAAGCTGCTGGCTGTGGCTGGCTCCATTAGCCCTTGTAAGTGGCATGTGACCTCAGCAGGACACCAGGTTTATTAGTAAAGCATAAATTCTGCAGGAATATTTCAGGACTGACTGCAATGCTAATGAGTTAGTCAGGGAGACCTAAGAGTGCGGCTGACAGAATATACACAGATGTCAGTTCCTACTGAGAGAATGTTGATGGATACAGGTAGACACAAACGGACATAGGGAATTAGGAAGAGCATGAGTATTCTTTTAAAAAAATTTTTTTCAGGGACGCCTGGGTGGCTCAGTCGGTTAAGCGTCCGACTTCGGCTGAGGTCATGATCTCGTGGTTTGTGAGTTCGAGCCCCGCGTCGGGCTCTGTGCTGACAGCTCAGAACCTGGAGCCTGCTTCGGATGCTGTGTCTCCCCTCTCTCTCTGCCCCTCCCCCCACTCCTGCTTTGTCTTTCTCGCTCAAAAATAAATAAACATTAAAAAAAATTTTTTTTAATTTAAAGTTAATTTATTTTGAGACAGAGTGGGAGAGGGGCAGAGAGAGAATCCTTTAAAATTTTTTTAAAGTTTATTTAATTTAAAGAGAGAGAGAGACAGAGCGTGAGTCGGGGAGGGGCAGAGAGAGAGGGAGACACAGAAGCTCCAGACTCTGAGCTGTCAGCACAGAGCCCAACACGAGGCTCGAACCCACAGGCTGAGAAATCATGACCTGAACCAAAGTTGGACACTGAGCCACCCAGGCGCCCCTAGAATCCTTTTTTTTAAGTTTATTTATTTATTTTGAGAGAGAGAGAGTGAGAGAGAGAGAAAATCCCAAGCAGGCTCTGCGCTCTCAACACAGAGCCCGACATGGGGCTCGAACTCACCACAAACCATGAGATCATGACCTGAGTTGAAATCAAGAGTCCAGTGCTTAATCAACTGAGCCACCCAGGCACCCCGGGAAAGAGAGAATCCTAAGCAGGCTCTGTGATGTCAGTGCGGAGCCCTACGCGGGGCTCGATCTCACGAACCATGAGATCATGACCTGAGCCGAAACCCACGATCAGGCGCTTAGCTGACTGAGCCACCCAGGTACCCCTGGTATTCTTGAATAGACGCAGATGTGTAAGGTGTGTGGCTTCTGGGTCGACCTGCACATGGGGTCACACAGAAGGTCATGGGTATTTATAGGGAGGTGTTCACCTGGGTGATTTCACACGGTGGCAGAGCTGTTTGTGGGTATAAGTGATATACATTTACATATACGTCTGTAGAGCCACACGTAACCATGAATGCTCGAGGAAAAAGCAAATAGACACAAGTATACCCAGGGTACACGTAAAAAAGAGCAGCTATGCAGATTGACTTGTGGGCTCATGACTTGTTCACAGAACATATGGGAGTAGAACACTTAGGAACGTGTCAGAGTGAAGGGACTGTTCGTGGCCATGGGCGACAGTTGCTGATGCACATACACTTGCACTTGTTCACTGCCGCGCACCAGCATTTGCCTGGATTTTCGCTGCCGTGCACTCTATTATGACTAGTCACAGATGTGTCCAGATGTTCCATGTATGCCCAGAACATAGATGCTCACAGGTGCCTGTAGACACACACAGATGCCCACACAGAGAACTCCTGTGTATCCTAATACCCACATGCTACTATTTAGGGAAGTCAATGACCAATTCTCTCCTCCCCCTTCCAGTTCTCTGGACTGCTGGCAAAGTGAGATCTCAAAGCCAAGACGACTGGCCTTGGAACTGCCCCCAGGCCCTTTTCGGAAGAACAAGGAGGGGAAATCCAGACAGTCACATGGGCACCAGGGTGACCCGGCAATGCCATCCAGGAATAGAGTGCCCTGAGCCCAGCCTCACTCACCAGACGTCTCAACTGAGATTCTCCCCTGCCATCAGAGATAATTATGGTGGCCAGTGCTGACAAAGGGCTTAGAATGCCTGGGACAAGGCAGAGCTCAGTGAATGTTAGGGACCATCATTATCATTGGATAGAATCGTTATTACCATTATGAATATTCGCCTTAAAATGCAAAGAGATCCCGGTTCTTTGTATCCAGTTCCCCAGCCTTTTCTGTCATCCCCCCTGCCTGTCCTGTCCTGGCACCCACAGCAGTGTCCCTCCGGCCTTCCAGCTCCACCTGTTTCTCTCCTGCTCTCGCTTGAGAGAGTCAGTCCTTGAAATCCATGGTTTCCTTTCTCATTGGTTGGCTCTTCCCTGACATCTCTGTTTATTCTTATTTGCCTCTAAGCATCATGGTTTGATCTGTCTGCCTGCCTGGGGTGGGTGGGTGTCAGAGAGTGTGTTTGGAATAGAAAGCCCCTTAAAATGGCCTCGTTTAAGAGGACCTTTAGGTAGGGAATGTAGGGAATCTCACACAACCCAATGCCTGGGGCTCCAGGGCCTTGGAAAGCCATCACTCCCTCACTCACTTATCACTTCAGTCAGCAAATATTTACTGTGCACCTACTATGTGCCGGGTAGATAAGACGGGACACTTGCTCTCATGGAGCTGGCATTTTAGTGACAAGAGACCAGAAACAAGCAAGAAATTGTTATCCTGTAACCGCACTGTGCAGAGAGTTAAAACAGGACGAGGGATAGTGGCAGAGGCAGGGTTACTTTGGACTCAGGAGAGAGTCCCCACTCTCCTGTCCCCCTCCATTCTGGGACCCCCTCGCTCCAGCTCTGGGTTTCTGTAGCCCCTGATCCCCCGGGCACCTTCACCTCCAGGCTCCACAGCATTTATTTATTTATTTATTTATTTATTTATTTATTTATTTTGACAAACACAGAGCACTAGTGGGGGAGGGGCAGAGAGAGAGGGCCAGAGAGAATCCCAAGCAAGTTCCACGCTCAGTGTGGAGCCCATCCTAGAGCTCGATCCCACAACCATGAGATCATGACCTAAGCCAAAATTGAGAGTTGAACACTCACCTGACTGAGCCATCCAGGCGCCCCAGCTCCACACTTTTTAATTGCCTTGACCTCCGTGTTCCAATTCCATCTCCCTCAACTGGAGAACTTGCCTCTTTCAATGTGTATCAGGAATCCACTTGTCCAGTTGGCTGAGACTGGACGCCTCGGGCACCTGGGAACATGTGGTTATGGAGGTGTCTTTCTCAGTAGGGATTTTCAGGTAGGAGCCTTCTTTTGGAAAGAGTACTGGGAGGGGAGGTCATGATAGACACCATCACCTACGCATTCATTCATTCACTGGACAGACTGAGTGAGTGCCCAGAATCCCGGGCACTGTTGTAGGTGCCGAGACGCAGCTGTGAACAGGATAGATCTGTTTCAGTCTTGTCATGTGTATTTTCTACTGGACACACAACAAACACGTAAGCAAACAAATAAACAAGTTCGTGTTGGATAGGCAAGCGCTGTAAAGAAAACAATGAGGAGACGTGAAAGGAAGTAACCAGGGAGCCTCATTTTGTCAGGACGTCTCGGTAGGCTCTCTGGGGAGGTGACATTTTTTTCCATCTTTAATGAGATATAATTGGCACATAACATTGTGTAAGTTTAAGGTATACAACAATGTGATTTTATACACGTGTATATTGTGAAACGATCACCACAGTAGGGTTATAATTACCTTTGTGCGTGCTCGCGCACGTGTGTGTGTGTGTGTGTGTGTGTGTGTGTGTGTGTTTGGTGACACTTCAAGATCTACTCTCTTAGCAACTTTTAAGTATATAACACATCATCGTTAACTATATTCACCATGCTGCACATTAGATCCCCAGAAGTTATTCGTATTATCACTGGAATTTGGGGGGAGGTGACCTTTGAGCAGAGACTTGACAGATGAGAGGGAGTTCGGTCATGGAAAGTGTGCGAGCAGAGCGTCCTGGGAGCATGAGCTAACAAGTGCAAATGCCCTGACATGGGAACAGGTTTGGTGCCTTTCTGGAAAGACAGGGCGTGGGTGGCTTGAGAGAAGGAGGGGATGGGGTTGTACAGGTCAGCAGGGTCCCCTGCAGACAGGGCCTCACAGGCCAAAGAGAGTTATCAGTTTTTATTCTAAATGCAACGTGAAACCGTTGGACAGTGGCAGAGGGGAAGAGTGCCATCATCTGACTCATGTTGTTTAAAGATCCCTCTAACTTCCTTGTTAGGGAATGGGTTTCAGGGAGTGAGGGTGGGAGTGGGGAGATCAGGGAGGAGGTAACTGCAATAGTCCAAGCAAAAGCCAGTGGTGGCTGGGCCAGAATAGAAGCATCCAGAATGGTGAGCAGTGGGCAGATTTGGCATATGTCTTAAGTAGAGCCACCAGGATTGCTGATGGATGATATGTGAGGGATGAGAAAAAGGAACATAGGAAGGGGATGGTAGTTGGAGGGAAACATGAATCCTAAGGAGAATTTCTAAAAGAAGAAGGGACCAGATGTCCTCTGGGTCACCCTGCCCCTTAATAGCCAGGAAGAGATAATGGTCTGCACCCTGTTTTGTGCTCTGTGGAAAGCCAGTGTCTTCCCAAGATTCCCTCCATCCCAGGGGGGACCTGTATTCTCTTGGTCATCCCTTATCTTTGACTTCCTGCTTCTGCTGAATTATTATTCTCCATTTGGCATCTTGTGCCCTTTGGTGTCTGCTCTGACCTTTACATAGACTGAGAGTTCAGTCCTCAAGGTGATGGAGAGCCTCAAATGCCAGGGCAAGACAAGCTTGATCCTGAAAGCAGTTGGGGCCATTTTTCTATCCATGTATTTATTCAACAAGTACTTCTGAGGACCTAATATATACATCACAGGAGAGAAGATGGTGAGCCAAGCAGACAGAGTACATGGGGCTTCCTTCAAAATAGGGAGACAGGTAATGATCCAATATTCACGAATAAATATAAATGGCGGCTGTGATAGCAGCTAGGAGGAAAAGATCCCTGGTGTTATAGGAGCTTCTAGTAAGGGGATCTGATCTAATTTGAAAGGTTGGAGGAAGCAAGAGCTGGGATCTGAATCTGAGAGCAAGGGTGCTCTGGGCAGCGGGAACTGCTTATGCAAAAGCCCTGGGGTGAAAGTATGACAGACTAAAGAAGACCTTGGAGGGGAGAGACTGTGTGGGATGAAAGAAGAGGTAAGTAAAGAGTAGACCCCCAAGGCTTCATTAGTATGTTAAGGAGTTTTGTCTGTATCCTAAGAATAAAGGGAATATACCGATGAGGTTTGGGTTGGGAGGATGTTATGATCAGATGTGCATTGTGAGAGTTCCCTGAGGTTCTCGGGTGTAGAGTGGACTTTCAAGGGAAAGGGTCCATCAAGGTAGACCAGATAGACTTTCTGAAGTGTGAGGGTGGGCCATTTGGACTCAGTTGGACTATTGAGTGATAGACAATCATTCAGTCCATAAAGATGAACAACCATGCATGAACACAAAGTATTGAGGAGGTAAAGTCAACTAGACTTGGTGAGGGAATAAAAATGGGGGAGAGGATAATGCCTGGGCATCTGACTTGGAAGCAGTGGGAGGGGGGATGCTGTGAGGATGATGAGAGTTAAGCTCTGGAGAGGAGATCTTGCATTTCATTTGAGTGTGTTGGGATTGAGATGCTTTCGAGACCTCTGAGGGGGTGGGGCAGGTCAAAGAGTCAGAGGTATAAATGGGTTTGGAGTTCTGAGGACATTTATGCATGCAGGTGGTGATGGAAGCTTGGCAAGGGGAAGTGGCTCTCAACTAGGAGGCAATTTCACACTCAGGAGACATTTGGCAATGTCTGGAGATGTTTCATTGTCACAACTAGGAGGAGGTACTAATGGTGTCTAGTGGGTGGAAGCTGTTAAACATCCTACAGGGCACAGAATTGTTATCCAGCCAAAATATCAACAGTGCTGAGGTTGAGAATCCCTGGTCTAGAGTAACACTCAACGGCTAGGTGGAGGAAGATAAAAAGGAGGTGCGTTGAGGTAGGAAGGAACCATGTAAGCATGTGTCATGGCATCCAAGGGAAGGAAATGTATCAAGAAAGAGAGAGAAGGCAACAGAGTGAAATCCTGTGGAGAGGTCAAGAAAGATGGCGGGCTGAAAAGCATCCATTGGATTTAGAAACATGGAGGCCTTTGGTGGACTTTGCAAGAGTTGTGTTGGCGGTATGATGGGGTCAGAAACGAGATAGGAATGGTGGAGGAGGGAGTTCAGAGAGGGAGGAAATAGAGGCAGTTAGTGTAGGCAACTGGGAAGAGGAGAGAAGTGGGAGACAGATGGAAGGAGGAATCAAGTGAGGCATTTTAGTTTTTTAATAAGGGAGGCTTGAGTTTATTTAAAAACTAATGAGAAAGTTCTGCCTGGGAGGGAGAAGTTGAATATGCAAGGCAAAGACAGGATATTGATTGTATAAGACTCCCAAGACAGAAGAAAAGGGCCAAAACAAGATTAGCTGCATGAACCTTACGATGAAGGACAGCTCCTCCTCTGTTACAGGAGGTAAGGACCAGGAGGGGGAAGAAGTTTGCAAATGATGGCAGGAGAAGAGGGATTCCATGTCATGGCTCTTAATTTCCCTGGGAAATCAGGGAAGGTTGGAGGAGAATAGAGAATGTATAGTCTTTCTGCTTCACCCAGGTTGCCCTGTGATGGTGTGCCGGCCCTCCCCATGGTACACAACCATGAGGAAAGCCTTCTTCAAAGTCCCCTCTTGAACTCCTGGCCTGAGGTGTGACCTCTGAGCCTAGCGAGAGCTCATCTGGGGGAATGTCCAAGTCCAGGATTTATGAGGTAAGACTTGTGATGGGTTGTCGTAAAGTCCCCCATTCTTGAAGATTAATGCTGTTTATAATAGTCCATCAAGAAAGCCTTGTAATAATCCTTGAAGAATACCCATAAAATCCACTTTGATGAATTTTAGATAATGGTTTCAGAAAAATCAAGTCCCCCTACCCTCATTGATCCTGGAGCATGACAGTCAGTTGCAGTGGACATCCATCCCAGAGGCCTGAGCTCCAGGGGGGGGCAGTGCTCCGTGAGTGGGGAGATGCTGAGAAGAGGAACCTTCAGCTAGTAGATTTCTCACCCAATTGTGAAGGTCGAGCTCAGGCAAGGTGAACCCATATACTGAGATAGATCCGGGGGAAACTGAGTTTTGAGATAGACCAGGCTCAACTTGGGTTCCAAGACTGGGGATTAATTCAAGTCCTGGGACAGAACAGGGAGACACCCCTGAGGTCTTAAGATACTCCATGGTTGACTCTGAGACAGATGAGGGTCAGGCCCAAACCCTGGGTAGACAAAGGCTGAACTTGGGTCCAGGGATAGACCAAAGATAAACCTGGTCCCAGGAAACCAGGAACAAATGCAAGTCCTGGGTGAACCAGGGCTACAGTGGAAGCTTGAGGTAGACAAAGCCAAACCCAGGTCCTGGGATAGAGCAGAGCAGAGCTAATGACAACAGAAACGGAAAATAGGCTTATCTTGGGGGAGTTGAATTACACACTCACATCAGGTTTGCCCTGTGGGGATCTCTCTAGTTGTTGGGACACTTCCCTGAAACTGTTGGGTCCCTCTGTGATTAATGCCCATTGCACATGACACGGTGTGTCCCAGGACTAATAAGAGGAAGTGAATTATTTTCCAGTGTAAGGTCATCCTAGGACCCGAGTTTGAGCCAGTGCAGGTGCCTGAGCCCGGAAACACGCTCAGTAGAGCCGACAGCTTGGGAATGCCCAGGGTGGCCGTCCCTGCCTCTATGTTGATGGTGGCCACTCTGATGCAGACTAGAACAATACCTGCATTCCACACAGGCCCGTAACACACAGGGGCTCACACATTCACACTGCGGTAGACACACACACACACACACACACAGCACCAAACCCACGCCTGTGCCTCAAACACACAGCCACATGCCTTGCACGGACATGGACAGTGACACAGCAGCCACACACAGATCCTCGGGCACACATACACGCTCTCGGCTAACCTAGGCAGCACGCTCAGACGCAGCCTCCCACACGATGACATTTTCACATCCGTGAAGCGGCAAGATTCTAGAGGGAGTGTTGTGCTCTGAGAACAGCGCCCCCTGGAGGGTGTGTCGTTCAGTGCCTCGCCTTCCACGTTCACATTCCCCCCCACCCCCCAGGTGCAGTTGAGCACACTCTGACTCATCCCTGCTTTATACACGCATTTGTGTAAGTGCATACACTTGCTCATGCTCACACACTCAGGCTTATAAAGGGCTATGCACAGCTGTGCGTTCTTGGCCACACAGACACAGACGTGCCCCACGTCCATCACACTCATCAAATGAGCTCGTGCTGCATGCAGTTGACGGGGGGGGAGGGGGGGGCGTCTCTGCCTTATGTGGTCATCTGGGGACCCCAGCTGACAGAGGCTTCTCATCAACACGCACTTCCAGGTCATGCACCGGCTCTTAACGCTGTCACCGGGAAGTCACTAATACTCACACGGCGTTGGCTAAAGGGAGTCACGGGGCCACACTGGGGAAGCACAGTTCTATCTGGGCCCGAGAGAGAAGAGGCGGGAAAGTTGTGAACAGTTGTATTGACTGCCCCAGTTTCTAACACGTCTAGAGAGTTACACACTCACACACGCACGCTTGATCTCCTCCCGTATGGACCAGTCTTTATGACCCGCCCCTCTCCTTGGGACCAGGCAGGGGGCCACACATGCCCTCCCCGTGGTTTGCCTGCGGAGCTCCCTTACCTCCTGGCACATCTGAGGGGCCTGCCCCTCCCTCCTGAGCTGGGGGTCCCAGGGTAACGAGTTTCCAAGCCAGAGCTGAGAAAACAGCGCAGACACCTTCTCTGCCCCCGGAGTGGGCGGTATTTTTCCACAGACACTGGGAAAGAATAATAATAGGCATTGGGAGATCTCTGTATTGGCTGAGAACCTTCCTCGTTTTGCCAGCTGCCGCTTGGAAGGGGAGCCCCGAGGGGAGAAGGCAAATCCAGAGAGACCCCCGTTCTCCCCACCCGCGTGTCCTCCCAATGCCACGGGAGACCCTCTCCTTCCCCTCACGGTCCACCCACTCCTCCTTTCGACTACTTAAATATTCCGAGGCAGGAAGCTCATGAATATTTATAGGGGCCTGGCAGTGAGAGAGATAAAAAAAAAAAAAAAACATTCGGAATTTATGAACCAAGATCCGTCTATAAATAACAGGCCTGTGGCTGATGGGGTTCTTCCCTCACCCACCAATTTCCTTTAAGTTCAGTTCCAACCCCAGCCAAGCCTCCCAGAGCTACCCCTCCACACACGCACGCACACCGCCTGGCTATGGGTGCACAAATCTCCGTCCTCCAGGACACTGTCACACACACATACTCACACAGCAAGGACGCAGACGCGCGTTTGCACCTGCCTGCGGTCTGGCCCACTGCCCCCCTTCCACACACAGACACTCACATGCAAAATCTGCTTGAACGTGTCCGGGGCGGCCTCCTGTGTTCACATTCAGGCAGATACAGCCCCTCGGGCTCAGACCAGCACACACAGTCGCACACACCATAGAAACGCCCACGCTCCCAGCTCCTGGGCCTTCCCATGGCTTCCCTCTGGGCCTTGGTTTCCTCGTCTGCGTAAGGGGAACACTGAGAGTCACTGCCTCCTAGGGTGGCCGTGCAGAATTTAAAAAACTCACAAGCCAAATACCAAGTACCTGTTGTGTGTAAGGTGCTATTGTAGGTGCGGGCGACCCAGCAGTGAACAAAAACAGATAAAAATCATCCCTGCCTGGCATTCTGGAGGGAAGAATGATGGCACACGAAATCAGCGCACAGATGAGGTAGTGTGTCAGAAGTTGGTAAGGTAGAGAGGGGGTGGGTAATGCTGAGACACTTATAGTTTTGACTGGTGGGGGAGCCGTCCGGGAAGGGCTCTGGAAACAATGACATTTGAGTAAAGATTTGGAGGAGGCGGAAGGACATTCCAAAGGAATAGCCAGTCTTGAGACTTGAGATAGAAGAAGCGGGCTTGAGGTGTCGCAGGAACAGGGAGGAGACTCCTGTGACTGGAGCAGAGGGAGGGAGGGGGAGAGAGGGGTAGGGGGACAGGGCAGGGAGGGGACGGGCCCTGTGGGCAGTGGTGAGGATTTGGGCTTTTACTCAGGGGAGGTGGGAGCCATGGAGGGTTCTGAACAGAGGAAGCATATGGCCTGACTCAGCTGCTCACAGACACCCTCTGGCTGCTGCGGAGCGAGGGTGGCCGCAGGGGGACCAAGGCAGAGGCGACTGCCCTGGGGAGATGAGATGGGGACAAGGGAGAAGGGAGTAGATTCTGACTGTAAAGCTGTAAGAGAAAGAGGTAATTAAAGCTGTCTCTAAGCGAATGCATTCAATAATTTGTTCTTTAATTCCAGAAATGTTTATTGGGCACGTACTATGTCCCAGGCCCTGTTCTGGTTGGAGAACACAGCGATAAACATCCCTGCCCTTGGGGAACTGACGGTATCTTGGGGGAGACACGCAAGAAGCAAGATACATTTTAATGTAGGATCGAGGGGTAGTACATTTTATGTGCAAATTGTAGCAGAGCGAGCCTTGCAGAGCGATGGGGGCTGCCCGTGGAGATCGGCCGTACTGGGCAGGATTCGGGATGCATTTCGAAGCGAGAGCCGCTCTCAGGATTGGCAGGCGGATTGCATGTGTAGGTGGCAATGACAGAACTTAGTGCCTGGGTGTGAATGTGAGCTTGCGAGGGACACCCACGTAAATGCCCTCTTACGTTGCATGTTCATTGTTTGCCCCCGTCTTAGGTTGGGTTCCTGAGAAGCAGAACCTGAGACGGGAGTTTGGAGCATATGGTTAATTGTGGGTGGAGGGTGAGGAAAGTAGAAGCGGGCAGGGGATGGGGGTCTCAGGTACCTTCCAGGCTCGGCCTGCTCCATGGGGGCGGAGGTCCCTCTGGAATATAAATTGGACCACTGTAGCAATGGTATCAGTTCCGTTTTGGCTGCTCCTGGGGGTAGGGAACCCCTCCCATGCCTCTCCAGGGTGTGGTGACTCCCAAAAGCCAAGGGCAGGTCTCCAGAAAAGGTCACAGGTGCTAGCTGGGAGCTCCCACTCAGCACATGCAGGGTGGGTGTGCCCAGTGAGATCGGGGCAGAGGCCCAAGAACATCTCCTGTACCCCCAAGGCTCCAACGAACAGGGTCACAGGAGCACCAGCCATTTATGCCAATCATAGTGCGGATGTCTGTTCTCAGCTCTCTCGGGATGAAAATCAGGCCAACTTGGCACTGGGGCTCCCCTGATACAGCTGAGATCCTTTCTGGATTCATGAACTGCGGAGACTCAGCCTTCCGCTTCCTGGACTTGCCTGGGAATGGCAGAAGGGAACTGAGAAGAAGAGACGCTGCCCCGAAACAGGTCGGAATAGCTCATTTAATTCCCCCCACAGTCCTCTCGAAAGACGCTGCTATTGTACCCACTTTGCAGATGTGGAAGCGGATGCGCAGAGAAGTTAAGTCACTTGCCCAAGGCCACACAGCTAGCAAGCAGAGGAGCCAGGACTTGAACTCAGGCTTTTAGGCTCCGAGGTTTGTGTGCTTCCAAGCTACACTCAACTGCCTTAGGCCCCATGACTCCTTCAAAACCCAGAGCCCTCGTATCCATCCTGGGAAGGAAGGAGGAGAAGGGAGGTGAGCCCGAGAGAATGGAATAGAGGGTGTGAGCGGAGTGGAGGAGAAAGAGGTCCCATGGGAGACTCGGAGTATGCAGGAGGCATTTGTTCATCCGTCCGTTCGTTCGTTCATTCATTCATTCATTCACGTCCTGATGAGGCCTGCCTACTCTGTCCAGCTTGTGCTGGTATTGGGGCCACAGCAGGAAAGTAGACCAGCCCTGCCCTTACGGACCGCACCGCCTAATAGGACACAGACACACCCACCCGGGCAAGGAAAGGTATAAAGTATAGGAACCTTTTGAGAGGGAAGGGGTAGGGAATGATGGAGGCACACACAGGAGGGGTCCATGATCTGTCTTCAGGGACAGAGAAGCTTCCCGGAGGTGGCGATGTTTGCTCTCAGCCTTGAAAGATGCACAGAGTTGGGAGAGTCGTAGGGTCACCTGTTGGAGAGTAACAGAGTAGAAACACCAGCATCTGTATAACCCCACAGACCTGAGTTTGCGGTTCTAGCTCCACCACCTAATACATGAAGAAGCAGCATTGTAAAAAACAAAAGAAACTGTAGAAATGTTTATTGAGCACTTACTCTGTGCCAAGTGCTGTTCTAGGCACCGGGGACATGGTAGTGACCAAGATATGAGGTGTTTGTGCTTGTATGTTTGCTTCCTCGTGGAAAGGAGCCATACCAGCCAACAAATTATATATAGCATGGTGTCTGCCATGAGAAGTGCCAGACAGGGAGATGAGGACCGAAAAGGGCTTCTTTAAGGAGGTAATCAGGGAGTGCTTCCCTGAGGTGGTGACTTTTAAACTTGGCTCTTAACTATGGACAAGGAGGATTCAGCATTATCACTGTTCCTTCAGACTTACTGTGGGGCATGAAATGGGACAGTTGACTTAGGCAAGTGCTCTGTAAGTTTGTAGCTTGGTAGTTAAGACAACTTTAGGGAGAGGCAGCATGGGGCCATAGTCCTGTGGGCTTGTTATTTACCTGGTGTCCCTTGGATCTGCTCCTTGCCCTTCCTTTGTTCTCTGTATTGCGGGACAGTTGACCCCTGAAAACTACATCTCCCAAGTTCCCTTGCTCACTGGCTTCCTGTTGGGTTCAGCCAATGGGAGGCTGTGGTGGCAGTTGGAGGTGGGAGGAAGAGAGAAGCCAGAGGATTTCTCCCCCTGTTTCTTTGCTTCGGGCGGTGGCTTTGTCTCGTCCCTGGGTCCAGCTCCCGGCTGCCATCCACTCAGGCAACCACAATTCCTGCTTGGTGGTCCCTGCTCCTGGGCTCTGGTAACACCCCTCCTCCTTTTGCCCCTGCTAACCCTGAAGTTTCTCGCATTTACTCTTTTTTATATCATTTCGCTTTCCCCACTTCCTCTTTCAGCCTTTCTGGCTCCTCTGTATCACACTTGCCCTGTTGTATTCCCTCAATGGAACCATCTAGCGTGGCCTCTGTTCCCCCTCTGTTCCACAGCAGTCTCTGCCACTTGACTCTTCCTCCCCAACCTTCAGTTTATAACAGCCTGACACCACACAGCTGTTGTGAGATGAATGGGGACAATACTCTCAGTAGCTGAGCCTACACGGTCCCCACTGTGTAGGGTTTGAAGCTGTGCACACGGACACTCATTTACGTCCACAACAATCCGACGAGGTGGGTGCTACTGTTAGCCCTGTTTTACAGATGGGGAAACCGAGGCACAGTGAGGTTCAAGTCACTTGCTCAGGGTCACATGGCTAGGAAGTGGCACGAGGGGGGGTCCCTCACACAAGCATTATGCATGTAGAGTGCTTGGCACACAGGCAGTGCCTGGCAAGGCTGATGACAATAATAATCATTACATGTGGAGCTGGTCTCTGGTTAGTACCGAGGCTGGAGGTGATGCTGGAATGCCACCTGGGACGGACACCACAATGCATGCTGATTGAAGGCTCTTCTGGGACTGGCCACCTGGCAGAACAGTCTTCAGGATCCTGCTGGCTCTCGTCCCAGACCTGGAAGAGAAGGGGCAAAGGGCCTCTCTCCGGCAGCTTTGGCTGGGAGCAGCTGCTCGACGCTTAGCTGGGATCGATTTCCCTTCAAGTGGCCCATTCTCGCTAACAAAGGGCTCCGGTGACCCCGGTGGCTGTCGCTGCCCCCTCCCCTCTGAGAGGGGGACGTGTCTCCCGGCTAGAGCTGTTTTCTGTCTTTGAGATTCATTTCTTTGAGAGCCCTGGAAAACTCACAACGATGGGCCAAGTCAGCCTTCCGATGTGCTCATCTGGTGAATTTCTCTGCCTCTCTGTCTTGCTCTGGCCAGTCCGTCCTCCATGATGTTCCTGACCAGATCCTTTCCCTACTCACACATGGTTATGGGCTGAACCGTGTCCCCCCCACCCCAGACTCTCTCTCCTCTGCCCCCCTGTCTCCTGTGGCTGCCGTCATTGGCCAGGCTCCATTGAATGCTGGAGGGCAGGGGATTCTGGGAGGTGAGGGCTGGAGAGGTTAGCCTCCCAGAGCACAGAGAGGAAGGAGGAGTGGGGCGAGAGGATCCGGAGAGACCAGCAGAACACCCAGCTCACCTCCCGCCTCCCAACTTGAGCTTCGGCACCTCATTGAACAAGTTTCAAGTGTGCCACACGTCTTCCTACCAGAGTGGAACTGACACGAGGGTGGGGATCTTTGTCCCATTTGCTGCTGTGTCTCCAGTGCCTACAGCGTGCCCAGCACATAACAGGTGCTCAGTAAATACTGGTGGGATGCACAGTTGCTCTCTCCCCTCCAGGTCTTTGCCCACACTGTTCCCTCTGCCTGGAACCCCCTCACTCACCCTGCGGAATCCTGCCCATTCATACTATTTAGCTTTGGCTTCTTCCAGAAGGCTGTCCCTGAACCCTCAAAACCAGGCTCCATAGCCAACCAGCCTCTGCTTACAGCACCCTGTACTGCCCCCAGCATGGCACTCGCCAAACTGTTTTATAATCGCCCCTTCACTTGTCTCTCAAATATTTTAGCTCACTTACCCCTCAAAACACCAACATTGTCATCACCTCCCTCCCCTTTGAGAGATAAACAGACTGAGGCTCAGAGAGGGTGAGTAATTTGCCCAAGGTAACACAGGGCCAGGATTTAAATGCAGACTGTCTGGTCCTCAGATACTGAGCTGCCTTTTTGTGTTCCCTGTCAGCACCTATTCGCTTATTTTTATTCTATGATCAATTTCATTGCACTCGTGTATTACATTGCCTGTGTTAAGCCATTCGAATATATTAACAACAATCTCAATAACATCTCACTACCATTCTTTTCTTTTAAGTTTATTTTGAGAGAGAGAGAGAGAAAGAGCAGGCAGGGGCGGGGCAGAGAGAGAGGGAGAGAATCCCAAGCAGGCTCCACACTGTCAGCACAGAGCCTGATGAGGGGCTTGAACTCACGAGCCGTGAGATCATGACCTGAGCCCAAACCAAGAGTCAGATGCTTAACCGACTGAGACGTCCAGGCGCCCACATCACTGCTATTCTTAACCCCATATTACAGATGGGGAAATGGAAGCTCGGGGTGGTTGAGTCACGTGCCCAAAGTCACGCAACAAAGCTGGAACTTCTACTCAAGTGACCGGCTCCAGAGTCAGAGCCTTCAACGACTATGTTCTGTGGCCTCACTTTGGCTGGAGGAATCGAATGCCTTTGCGACTCACTCTTTGAAACCCCGGAATGTGTGTCAGAGATGCAACCAAGTGGCAAAGGGTCTGAACCCCGCATTAACTTGCCGCCCGCAGGGACATACACGGAGCCCGTGGAACTGGGTTTTCAGGCAGTCCCGGCACCTGGCTGCCCCTGTGAGTTATTAGCTGGCAGGTTGGTCCCTTGTCACCTCCCGGCCACGCTCTCCAACCTTCAAGGTTTCCTCCCTCCAGCCCCCACCTGGGAGCCTCGCAGCAAACACCTCCATTTTGTGCAGGGGCGTCCCTGGCGGTGGCATGAAATGTCTCAGCCAGCCACGGAAGATAAATTTCCCCCACGACGACCTTTTCCACGCGCCGACGGATTGATTTCAGAAATCCATCCCCGGCCAATGTGCCGAGCCCCAGCCCCCGCCGCGGGCGCTGATGGCTGCAAATTTATGCCCAGTCCAGAAATTGAATTCCTGTAAGTCGAGGGAAGTGTCGGAAAAGCTCACCCAGGCTCATTTTTACTTCTGACAAACTTCAGGCGAGAGATTAAACCCCAGCCAGTGTCTTCCAGCAGCAGGGGCTGTGGTGGCGGGGAAATGACCTCGATGGGGGCATTTTTCTCCCATCCCTGCTTTCAGCTTGGCCTGCCAGGGCTGAGGAATAAAAAGCAGTCAGACCCCCAGGCCTGGGCGGTTAAAGGGAATTTCCATCTCTGCCCTGCTGATGTTAGAAAAGGGGCATGCTCTGTGTACCCGAAGGCAGGCCCCTGGGTCCCCATGGCAAATACTGAACCGTTCAGAGGGATGGGAAAGAAAGCTTCTAATTCGTCTCCATCACCAGCCAGCCTCCTGCACCAGCTCCTGAGGCTGGCTCAGTCTCGGCAACTTTGTGGTTTTTTTTTTTTTTAATGTTTCTCCATTTACTTTTGAGAGAGAGAGAGAGAGACAGAGCGTGAGAGGGGGAGGGATACAGAGAGAAAGGAAGACACGGAATCTGAAGCAGGCTCCAGGCTCCGAACTGTCAGCACAGAGCCCGACGTAAAGCTCGAACTCACGGAACCGTGAGATCATGATCCGAGCCGAAGTCAGCCGCTTAACTGACTGAGCCACCTAGCCACGTGTGAAATTCTAATTAAGCTTCCTGGGCCTGGGACCGAGAGGACATCAAAGTGTGGATGATTCGCCCCAACCCCCCACCCTGCCCCTGCCAGAGACCCAAAAGCCGGGGAGGGAGAAGCAGAGAAATCGAGTGACAGATCCGGGAAGGAAGAAACCCAGCCTGCTATAAAGATCTCTCTCACTTGCCTTGAAAAACGAGACATCTGATGCAAATGTAGCCGCTTCTATTTGGTACAAAACCCCCTAAATATTAAAGAAATAGATCCTTGATGTCTACAAAGAAAGGATCAAAAAGGAACCCTTCTGAAGAGAGAAGAGCTTTTATTTCGCTCTGAACTTTTCTACATCTAGCCTCTGGCAGAGATGCCTACAGAACACGGGGTGTGGGAGAATAAAGAAATGATTGCCATTCATGTATTCATTCATTTAGGAAGTGTCTGTGAAGCAGCTACTGTGTGCCAGGCATCGGGCTGTGTGCCAGGAAACCACAGGGAGAAATCAGGACCCGGTTTCTGCCCTTCAAAGCACAGGGGCATGTGCAAAGTCCTTGACCACTAGTCCTCAAAACTGGCAAGGTCCTGAGAAACAGGGAAAGACCGAGAAACTATCACAGAACGGAGGAGATGAAGGAGCTGTGATAACTAAATACAACGTGAGACTCTGGGCCAGAAAAAGGACATGAGTGGAAAAACTAGGGAAATCCAATAAAGCCTGGAGTTTAGTTGTAGTGACACACCAGGGTTGTCTCCTTCGTTGTGACAGGTGAACCGTGGGTATGTAAAAGGTTAGCATCGGAGGGAATTGGGTGGGTGGCGGGCATATGGAAGCTGTCTGTCCTATCTTCACAACTTTGCTGTCAATCTAACATTATTCCAAAATAAAAAAAAAATTAAAACTAAGTCAGCAGGGGACATGGAACTATTCTAGAACATTGCTGGTTCTGTGGGTTGATATAAAAGTTCCTACCGACTGGGCACACACTATATGCCAGGCACTGTGGTTGACTCTTGACATGTACTAACTCCTTGTCCTGATGACAACTGTGTGAGGCCTGGCTTTTATGATCACAGTGTTTAGATGAGAAAGCAGAGAGGTTAAGGAAGGCACAGAAGGATTGGGCTACTTGCCCCAAGCCGCACAAAAAGGAACAGATTAGAATTTGGACTGAAGCAGCCTGTGTTGTAAAACTCTATGACTGCCTGTATTAACGTACTAACTGTATTACATGTATTAACTGAGCAGCTATTATTCTCTTCAGGGTCTGACTAAAGAAACAAATCTTTGAGGGATTTTATGGATTTTAATATGGGGAATTGTTTACAAACATGGTGCAAGAGATGCGAAACTAAACAAGGGATGGAGATGAAACCCAGAGATTAACAACAGCAGACAGCCTCTATCCCCCAGGACTTGACGTCAAGTAGAAAAGGTGATACAAACAGAGCTTGGGAGTGGAACTGTTGGCGGAAGCTTAAGCCACAGAGGAGATGTAGCTATGGCTATAACACAGGAGGCAGCAAGGGGGGAAATACCCCTGCTTATCCCTTTGTCCCGCCCTCAGATCATCCATGAATTCCTTCCATTGGCTGCATCTTCCTGGAAGCCAGAGGGCAAGGCAGTGTGGGAAATGTAGTTCCCAACCATACAGAGCAGGGGCAGTCATCAAGCAGCTTACGCTTAAGTGTGTTTGTGTGTGTGTGTGTGTGTGTGTGTGTGCGCGCACACACACACGTGCGTGCACTCAAGAGTCAGAGGACATTTTTAATCTCCATTTTACAAGTGACAGAGGCCAAGTGATCTGCTTAAGAACTCACAAAAACTCAGGGGAGGCTGAGAATTCATCCAGGCTTGACGGGGCAGGACTAGTGACTAGCTTTATATGGAGGGCACCTGGAGCTATGCAGGGTTCAGTGTGGAGGTGACCTGTTGAAAGCCAGCTCTGGCTTCTCTGGGGAGAATGGATCAGAGGTATAAGTCTTGAGGCCAAGCTTCTATGGAGGGAGAGACTTTTCTTCCCTGAGCATAGTGACTAAGCAAGTATTTGAGAGTCTGAGAGGCCAGCATCCAGATGCGAGCTTGGATACTTACCAGCCCTGTGAGTTTGGACATCTGACTTTCCTCTCTGTGCCTCAGTTGTTCCATCTGTAAAATGGATCTGGTGTTAGTGCCTACCTCATTGCATGAGGGGAGGCTATAAGACTTCGTTTTTGTAAAGCAGCTTAGACGAATGTCTTAGTCTGTCCGGGCTGTATAACACAGGTAGTATAGATGCGGGGCTTAAGCAACCAACAGTTACTTGTCCCAGTTCTGGAGGCTGGGAAGTCCATCAAGGTGCCGGCGGATTCGGTGTCTGATGAGAGCCAGATTCCTGGCTCATAGCATCTTCACGTGGTGGGAGGGATAAGGGAACTCTCTGGGGTCTCTTATCAGGGCACCGATCTCCCTCCCATAGGGCTCACCTTCAAATACCTTCACACTGGGGGTTAGGTTTCAACACATGAATTTTAGGGAGACAGAGAGACGTTCAGCCCATAGCAAAGGGCACGCTCTACAAGAGTTAAATAAACTATGAAACCTCAGTGGCTGCTCCTCTCCTTCATCCATTCCACGATTTAAATCCCATCTCTCTACAGGCAGCATCCAAATGCACATCTCAGACCAGACTCTTGATTGCCACCCCCCCATCTGCCCCTCCCCCTGCCACAGACCCCCTTCTCCAGCCTTCTCCATCTCAGTAAATGACACCCCCACCACCCACCCTGTTGTTCGGCTCCCCCATTTTCCTTCCACACTCAGCAAATCCTGTGAGCTCTGACTTGTCTGTCCCCATGACATCTACCCTGGGGAAGGCGCTCATCATGGCTCACCTGAACAACTGTGCAGTGAGCAGCAAGTTCAAAGGCCCTGGGGTGATAAAGACTCAGGAGTCATTGAGGATCTGAAAGGAGGCCTGTGAAACTCAGCAGGCTTAGGAGGGAGTTGGTTCCCTCCCAGAAAGCCCTCTTCAACTAGGGTGTTCTTGAGTGTTGGGGGCGGGGTGGAAGGGACTTACAGTTTCTCAAAGCAAGCTTCTCTGATGACTGGCATGACCCTTGTATGAGAACTTGTAGCCTTGATGCAAACCTCTGTCCATAAGCCCTACTTTTAGGACTGTCTGCAGGGATTCATGGTGGTTCCAGCACAGTCTGGGCCACACTCGGAGGGACGGAGCTGAGTTTGTAAATACTTGCACAATGCAAGCCTTCCTTGGACTTGAGTGGGGGAGGTCAGTCGAACGGAGAGACCTGTGTCTCTTCCTGTATTTCCCAAGAAAGTCTATGTCATTGATTACTGGTCCACACTGGCACTATGATGGCAGAGCCCGAGACGTCCTGGAACATAAGTCCTGGCTTGACAGGGGCTCCAGGGGTGCTGAGGGCCTCCTGCCAAGGCTTGGGGGCCTTCCGAGGGTAAGACGTTGTGCTGTGCTGCCGGCTCGGATAGCCTCTCAGGACAAGGCGGGTTAACTGCATTGAGAGTGAGTGAATGAATGAATGAGCTCATAGTCACCACCAGCCACAGGCTGTCACCGGCAAAGCCCCAGCTGCTTAGGCTGCGGAGACCCAGTTGGCATAGGTGAGCTGATAATGTCCTTAACACCTGTCACGCTTATCACTCAGGGGGGGCATTTGCCCAATACCTTGGGGTCTGACAGGAGCAGTCTGCTATTATCTCAAGCCCTTCAAAGGGACGTGGCCCCTGTCATGGCTCAGACGCGGCAGACAGGCATGTCCCTGATTATTCATCACGGCCCTTCTGCCATCGCGGCCATCAGGGAGAAGCCATGCCTGCTTCTGAGCCTGCCCGGTGTCTCTCTCCAGCCTGACATCACAAGATCCCTGATCCCTCCCTAGGACAGACGGAAGCTAGTTTGGTGGCAGAAGGGGGAATGGATGGTGGACCTATCAAGAAGTTTGCTCTCTGTCCCGCTGGCCAACCACTGTCCGATTATCCAACGAACATTCAGTGTGGCCGGCCCGGGGGATGCAGTTGATGACAAAGCAGACAGAATTCCCCACCCCCATGCCGGTTCCCGTGCAGGGGCAGAGGCAGGCTTTGGGCTAGTGGTCACGCCCGTGAGGTCCTAATGGCCATCGGGCTCAGGCCCTGAAGCAGGACTGAGAAGGTGCGACGTGGAGGTGTAGACCGTGGAGTCAGATGGCCTGCGTTTGAAGCCCAGGACAGTACAAGAGACTGTGACGCTCTGGGGAAGAGATTTGAACCCTCTGCCCCAGTTTCTTCCCCTTACCAAAGGCAGAGAACGGCAGTGCCTGCTGGTCACCTACTTACAAAGTCCCTAGAACGACGCTCGACATAGAGTAAGAAGCAGAAATGTTAGGGAAAGCCAGCCCAGGATGCCTTGAGAGGTGGGTGACATGGGGCAGGGACAGCGAGACTGCTTTTGGAAGAGACATTTATGCGACAGCCCCAGGAACGGGAAGAGTTAGCCCGGCTGTGAGATGGGGCAAGAGTGTTGACGGCAGAGGGTGCCGCCAGGGCGAAGGCCTGGAGGCGGGAAAAGCAGGTGTTCGGGCAAGACCAGAGGACGGGCCAGAGACAACGGCCGTGTCACCTTGTTGCTTGCTGGCGTAGGAGATGCTCCAGGACAGGGGGCCGACTGAGCCACATGGGGATGAGGACGGAGCAAGTGTCTCTGCCCATCTTCCATGAGGCTCACTCCTCTCCAACATCGGCCTTTCAACTCTTCATCATCCTGCAGCCTCCGCCCCAGCTCCACGGGACTTTCCCGGGTTCTTCCGGATCATCTCGGTTCAGTGCCTGCATCAAGGTCAGACCATTTTGACTTCAGGAAGCTAGCAAATTGGCTTTAGAGTCATGAGGGTAATAATAATAAGGGCAAATACATAGCACTTACTATGTGCCGATGACTGTTAACCAGTTGCTCGCACAAAAAGCATGAATTCATTGACGCTTCCCACGAGCCCTATGAGGTAGGTACAATTACCGTGTCCATTTTCCAGATGAGGAAGCAGAGGCTGTGCATTTAACAGAGGTTAAATGACTTGCCCAGGCCAGACAACAAGCGAGTGGCCAAGTCAGGACATAGACCCAGGCAGCCTGACCCCCGGACTCTGCGGTCAACCACCGGGCTCTTCTCTACCATCTGAGTGGGAGTAAGAAACAGCCAAAGGAAATGAGTTGTTTCTGGATAAGTTTTGTTTTCTTTTTTTTTTTTTAAGATTTTATATTTTTTTAAGTAATCTCTACACCCAACACGGGACTCGAACTCACAACCCCGAGATCAAAAGTTGCATGCTCCATGGACTGAGCCAGCCGGGCGCCCCTGTCGTGAGGTTTTTTAACTGGAAAAATATGCAATGTGATATTAGTTTCAGGTGCGCAACAAAGCGATCTGATGATTCTATACATTATGCAGTGCTCACCCCGAGAAGTATAGTCCCCATCTGTCCCCGTCCCACGTTGTTACAATATATTGACTACATTCCCTGTGCTGTACTTTTCATCCCTGTGACTTATTTATTTTAAAACTGCAAGTTTGTGCCTCTTAATCCCTTCACCTATTTTGCCCACCCCCCCTTCCCCCCCCCCCCCCCCCCGCTCCTCCCCAGTGTAAGAATGTTGTCTGGAAAGATCCTGGTGCCATCACAGGGACTCCTTTTTGGGAGGATCGTGGGAGAGATCCTTGCCTGTTCTTGGGACCGAAAATAGTTAAGCTCGCTGCTAAGCAGCTGGTGTGCTTTTGTTTCAGGACACTGGGAACCGCATAAATGACCAGCTTTCCCTTTTTGAGCTGGCTGCTAAGGAACCTAGAGCCAAATTTATGGCTTGACCATATGCTGGCTGTTCGGGTTTTAAAGGGATGAGTTTTTCTTAGCCTAATTTTTGGCTCTGTCTACCTCCTCACTTTTCTCTTTCTTCCTCGTCTCCGTTGCAAAAAAAAAAAAAAAAGGGGGGGGGTGGGGTGGGGGGGAGGAGGTTGAAAAATCTTTCCAAGACCAATATGTGCTCGCTGTAGGAAACTTAGAAGATAAAATCAATCTGAAGATGACGATAAAAATCCCCGCTGATCTCCTGTTTTCACGGCTGCATAGTATTCCCTCCTGCGCATACACCTTACGTTTTGAAATCAAGCCCCCTGCCCTCAAAGAACTGCAGGGAGAAAATTCTAGGTGTCCAGTTTTAAACAGCGCTTTAATGAGCATCGTTGCAGCAGTCATGTGCTTGTCCACACGGTTTCCCTGGGCCAAATTCTTAGACTCGGATTGGCTGGGTTAAATACACAAGGAGAAACCTGGAGGCTGTCGCTCTGGATTGGCAGACGGCCCTCCAGAAACATCTAATTCCTACTCTCCTATCTAATTGGAGCTATCGTGTGGTGGTTTACATACCCTCGTAAACCACTTGCAGTCCCTCTCTGGAACAAGGCAGGGTACAAATAAATATATATGCCCCAAGCCACTTCTGCCTCCTGATTAAATTACCCAGCCTCAAATGCAATAATATCCTTGTCTTATTAAGAGGCAGCCGCTAGCTCTGTTCCTGTTGGGTAAACCCCGGTAGCCAGTGCTCCACGGATGGCTGGCCCGGGATCCTGTAAGCGATCCTTCCGCCCCTGGAAGAGCCAGGAATTGTTTTTGAACCAAGATGTAAGTGGCAGAGCCGTAGGCCGCGATGATGAGCCAGGGTGTGACAGCGAGAGGAATTTTTCCTGCGTGTCAATCCTGGACCTGTCACGGGGGACTGCTGCTTTAATTGGGGCACAGCATCCTTGGTGAAAAAAATCGCAGCCAGAAAAGACGATTTGAGAAGCGGCTCCTTGAGCGCATAGCTTACCCGCTTAGAGCCCATTAGCAGGAATATTAAACTCAGTACCAGCAGCTCGGCCAAGAGAGCAGCTGGCTTCTCCAGTACATTTGCCCCCGCAGTGGTGAGACAGGCCGCCTGACTGGAGGTTTCTGTACCTGGACGGTTCCTGGGCTCGCACACCTGCTGTTATAAGCATTTTTCTTAGGGCAGGCCCTTCTCTACCCCTACGACTGTGCCCTCCACAAGTTCATGACCGAGGTTCTGAGCTAAACCCAGTCTGAGAGAGCTGGCCTGCGGACTCTCCAACAAGGAGCCTTCCAGGACTCCAGTGGGTCCCGGGGACATGAACTTGACTGCGTATTTGAACTTGAACCCGCCAGGCAAAAGTCCGGGTCTCTGCTGTGCGGAGGTTTGGCAGCCGAGCCTCAGGCATTTAATTACATTGCTGCAGAGAACATTTCAGCGAGGTGCGTCCAGCGCAGACAATTATTTTAGGAAAGCCGTGGAGGCCTTCCCTCCTTGCCACTTAAATCTTGCTTCTCTTTTAGAATTCAGTATTTCATATGTTGAGAGAAAATGGCTTGTTTGCTTCAAAGGACACACTAGGAATTGCAGAAAGGAGATGTTAATTATGTTGAACCGGCTGCTTTGTCTCTGCACAAATGAGAATCTTAGGAGGGGGGTGTTGTCCAAATGGCTTGGGGATCAGAGCCAGGGGAACATGGATGGGGGTGCTTAGTCTCAAGTCCTTCCTTCCTTCCTTCCTTCCTTCCTTCCTTCCTTCCTTCCTTCCTTTCTTTTCTTGTTTCATTGTAAAGAACTAGACTTGTCATGAAAGGAGACAAGGCTAGTTTCACATTCTCCTGGAACCAAGGGACAAGGTGTTCTTGGATCGCCCTTCCGGTCCTAGGTCAGGCTCCCTGCAGAAGCAGAGCTGGTGGGGAGGAGTTGAGCGTTAAGTATCCACCTGGGGGGTGATACCGGGAGGAACCAGTAGGAGAAGTGAGCCGGGAAGTGAAGGACTCCCGTGCAGGGTGAGCTAAGGAACAGGGTGTCCCCGTGGGCACCGGGGACACAGCCCTGGAAAGCTGTCTGCGGCATGCATCTCAGAGCTCTCCTACGGGACAGGCCAGAGGGCTACTGGTCTCTATCACTGGCTCCTATGTGTGGCCTCGTTGGGGACTGCTGGGTGGGAGGGGCTTCTGCTGCGTGCCCAGTGCAAAGGCAGAGCAGGCTGGGACTTACATACAGAGGAAGCCTTTGCAGTGGGGGATTCTGGTGTTTCTGTAGTTAAGGCCTGGGAGGCTTGAGTGTTGGCTTCCCGCCCCCCCCCCCCCCGCAATCATACCTGCATGCAAGGAAGGCTGGGTGACTTCACTGCTCCATGGGGGAGGCGTGGACTGTTAAAAAGGGGAGTTCCCCCCAGGGGCGCCTGGGTGGCCCAGTCGCTTAAGCATCTGACTTTGGCTCAGGTCACGATCTTGTGGTTCGTGGGTTCGAGCCCTGCGTCGGGCTCTGTGCCAACAGCTTGGAGCCTGGAGTCCGCTTCAGATTCTGTGTCTCCCTCTCTCTCTGCCCCTCCCCTGCCTGCTCTCTGTCTCTCTCTTAAAAAATAAATTAACATTTAAAAAATTTAAAACTAAATAAACATTCAAAAAGGGGGACCCCCCCCAACCTCAAAAAGCGTGTACATAAATAAGGCACAAAGAATATCTAATTACAATCATTTCAGATGGCGTTTATGAATGGCTTACTTTTCTTATAAATTAGTGGGGGAGTCAGGCTCATCTGTACAATTACATCAGTCGCTCACTTTACAATAAGCTTTAAAAACAAAAAAGACTTCACTGAGTGGGAGAGAAAAAGGTGGGCTATTAGCTGGTGTCTCCAAGATTGCTCGTAACTCACGGTCTGGCTTATCTCTGCTACGGCTCGTGGGAACAGCTTCTGTGGGGCGATCAGTTAACCGCTGTCCAAATGAACAATTATTGTGAGGCTTTGTTTCTCTGTAAAACACTGGGGTTTTATGAGGACTTTTTCCGGGTATGTAGGAACGCATCCTGGATAGGACCACAGTCTTTCATTTCCCACCTCTCCGGCTACCACCCGTCCTTGTTCGCCGGGACCGATGCAGTCTCATTTGCCCTGGTCTTCGGCCCTGGCCCCCCCGTCTGTCCCCAGCAACCGCCCCCCCCCAACCACCTGTGTCTGTGAACACCTGAGTCAGGTGACATCCCTTCTCGTTCAGAACCCTCTGTGGCTCCCACCTCACTCAGAGGAAAAACCAAAGTCTTCCCCGCCAACCCACAGGTCCTGAAGATGCGGTCCTGCCCCCTCCCTGCTCTCACCCCCCTACTCACCACCTTTCGCACTCTGCTTCAGCCACGCCAGCCTTTTCCGTGTGCCCCGAACCTACCAGGCGTGGCCGTGCCTCAGGGCCTTTGCACTTGTTCTTATCTCTGCCTGGGACCTCCTTCCTGAGATATCTGCATGGCTCGTCCCTCACCGGCTTCAGGTCTTGACTCAAATGACACGTTGTTGGAGCCACCCTGACGTTGCAGATTCCCTGTATGGCACTCATCACCCTTTAAATATTTGGCATTTACTTGCCTATTTCTGTCTTTGTCTAATGTAAGCTCCTAGAAGAGCTTTTGTGTTTGGGCATTTTGTTTACTGCTGTGTTTTCAGTATCCAGAATGGAGCCTGACACACAGTAGGAGCTTAACAAGTGTTTGGTCGAACAAAGGAGACCGTACTTCCCTGATGAAAACAAAAAGATTGGGGCTTGTGACTAAGTCTGGTATGTTCTGGTGAAACTCCAGGGGGCCTGATCTGGGGGCCACCATGTTCCATCCTGTGATCACTCACTTCTTTTCGAACCCTGTTGCTCAAACACGTCCAGATATTGATTTGAATTTGTGGTGTCAAAAGTGTCCCCTGTCCTTTCGTTTTCCCCTGGCTCACTCTGAATGTCCCTTCTCTGAGGTACCTCCTCTGAAATCCCAGCCTGACGAAGACCCCCGTTACTTCCTGCACTTTCTTTGGAGCATTGACTGCAGTGAGTGGTTCCAGAAGTATCCGTGGATTTTCATGTTTGATGTCTGTTTCCTCCATCCATGGACAACGGACCAGATATGTTTTCTTTACCCCTCTTTTCCTAGCCCTATCCCAGACCCTATGCCAGGCCTAAAATAGGCACTCACTAGGTATTTTCTAATAAGTGTAGAAAATTTTGTAGTTCCCTGAAGCACATTAGCATTTCAAAGGCTCTGATAAGTCCTGCATCAAAGGAACACGTTTCACGGAGCAACACACAAATTTATTTGATAACTGAGCACGCCTGGAAAGATTGCTAGTGTTCTGAAGGAGCATGGCTCAGGAAACGCAGCCGTGCCTGATCCCTGAATTATATGAGCATCATAAATTGACCTGAAATTTATTTTTTTTTTCCGTTTAAAAAAAAATTTTTTGAACTTTTTTTATTTTGTTTTTGAGAGACAGAGAGAGAGAGAGAGAGAGACAGAGCAGGAGTGGGGGAGGGGCAAGAGAGAGAGGGAACACCAAATCCGAAGCAGGCTGCAGGCTCTGAGCTGTCAGCACAGAGCCCGACGTGGGGCTTGAACTCAGAAACTGCGAGATCATGACCTGAACTTGAAGTCAGACGCTTAGCCGACTGAGCCACCCAGGCGCCCCAACCTGAAGTTTAATTTAGGAGTCTGAAGTGATGCCTTCTATTCAAGGGCTCGGAAGTCTCTGTGAGGATTCTGTCGCCCTCTCGCCATTACCTTATCTGGGCTTCTCAGGAGCAGGGGTGGAGGGTGGGGATGACAACAGTATACCCAGAGTCCGTGTGTCACAGTGGGCTGGGAAAGCAGAGAGGGAGCTCCAGGTTTGGGGATCAGTACAAGTGGGTCTGCGTCCCACTGACGGTTATGGAGGCAGTGCTGTGTGTATGCGAACACGTGTGCGAGGATGAATTCCTGTCTTGTGGAAGGGCTCGAATCCCACAACTCCTTGCCGCGTTCCTGAACCGCCCCCCCCCATACCTGTCTCATCATCTGGCAAATGGGTTTCCTTGAGGAGGGATTGAGATCACATGCACCAGGCGCTCAGCATGTGGTCCAGCACATTCCAGGGCATCTGTCGTTTCCCTGGGTCCCCTTTCTCCCCCAGCATGGGCCGGGGGAATCCCCTATCGGGCTCCTGCTCTCTGACCCCCCGACTTCCCTGCAGACCCTCTTCCAGAGCCCAGAGGAGGGCTGGCAGCTCTACACCTCGGCCCAGGCGCCCGACGGGAAATGCATCTGCACGGCTGTGATCCCCGCGCAGAGCACCTGCTCCCGCGATGGCAGGAGCCGGGAGCTGCGGCAGCTGATGGGGAAGGTAAGAGCAGACCGTGAAAAGCGCTCGGGTCCCACCCTGCCCTCGGCCCCCGTCCAGGTCAGCTGGGGCCAGATCCAGCCGTCCAGATTGTTCAGAGCTGGTGGATAACCCGGCTGCCCTCCAGGTGGATATTTTCTTCTTTGGAGGCGAAGCTGAGCGTTGCGTGGGGAGGCAGCATCCGAGTCACCAGACTCGCCTGCTAAAAAAGTGTCTTGTGTGTCCCTTGGGGAGGGGTCTCACCCTCCAACCCCAAGAGGTTTATGTAAGATTCTATCCCCTTGTGATTGGGGCTGATATAAAACAGTCCCCATTCAACCTCCCCCGCCCCCAGGACGCTCTGATGCCCTTTAGGGACTGACTGCTGTCCCTTGATAGTATCCAGCTGAACTGCTCACTAGTCAGCTCCGATGTCAGTGTTGAAAGGGACCAGCTACCTCTCGTCATCACCCTATAGACGAGGAAGCTGAGGGTTTCGTAGAGAACGGAAGAGACCCTGGTCAGCACTGGAGTCTCCCGGCCACTAACCCTGCAGGATCCTGGCCCTGCCCGCGACACTGGAACTGCCCTCCCCGCCAGTTTGGGACATCCGTGTGGCATCCCCTGATTGTTGACGATGGCTCTAAAAACGTTCTGTGGCGTCGGGGTGGGCGTCAGGCTGTTAGGTTTCTGAGACCTTCCAAGTGTCATGTGAACAAGGGGTTCAGGAGAGTCTGTGTGTTGTGACAAGCAGCCAGGATCGTCTCTGAGTTCACCTTAGGCAGGGAGAAGTGGGAGCTGGGGGTCCTCATTCTGGGTTAGGAGAGGCTGGGGCAAGGGAAGCTGGAAAGTACTTGCTGAGCGTCTAGTTTAGGCCAGCGCCGGGCCCCGCTGATTTAGCTGTGGACAAGCTAGACGCGGGGCCTGCCTGTGAGGACCCCACCTGAAGGAGGCAGAGGGCTGGAGCTTCGAGTCTGTGAGAGGAAAGGGGGCTGGTGGCCGCAGTGGGAGGACATGAAGAGGAGGCAGGTGAGGAGGGGGGACCAGCCCGCAGGGCCCGCAGGGGAGGGTGATCCCGTGTTCCTTTCGCAAAGCTCCCTCTGGCTGCCGGGTGAAGAACTGACTGCTGGGGGCCACAGTGCAAGCAGGGAGATGGGGAGGCAGGGAGGCAGGGGAGAGAGGTGGGAGCTGACGGATCGCCTGGGCGTGTCATTGGGAGGTTGCCGGTAAGAGCAGGGGAGGCCGTTGCCTGGGTGTTTGGCCTCTGGCTCCGTCAGGCCCGGTCTGTGGCATCTCAGGGGGGCTGGGAGGACAGGAGTCTGGCTCTCCCTAACCCTCCCAAGCTCCTAGGTCCAGAACGTCTCCCAGTCCATGGAGGTCCTTGAGCTGCGGACGTACCGTGACCTCCAGTACGTGCGCAGCATGGAGACCCTCATGCGAAGCCTGGACGCACGACTCCGGGCAGCCGATGGGTCCCTCTCGGCCAAGAGCTTCCAGGTGGGTCCTTCTGGGTCAGGTCAGGAGCCAAGGAAAGAATTGGGATCAGCGCCCATTACTTCTGAGAGTAGTCATGTCTGAGGAGGACCAAGGGTAGGCTGGGATCTAGGGTCTAGTAGGGACCAAACGTCAAGAGCCAGGGATGCATCAAAGATAAGGGGTGAGGGGGTGCCTGGGTGGCTCAGTCGTTTAAGTGTCCGACTCTCGGCTCAGGACATGATCTCGTTTTGTGAGTTCGAGCCCCGCATCGGGCTCTGTGCTGATGGCACGGAGCCTTCTTGGGATTCTCTCTCTTTTCCTCTCTGTCGCTCCCCTGCTCATGCATGTGAGCTCTCTCTCTCTCTCTCTCTCTCTCTCTCTCTCTCTCTCAAAAATAAATAAATAAATAAATAAGGCGTGAAGCTATGGGTCAAAGGTTGGGGTCAGGTCTGGGTCAAAGGTCAGGGGCTAGGATCAGTGAGGGTTCCGTGTTGGCGGGCAGGAACTGAAGGACAGGATGTCGGAGCTGCTGCCCCTGAGCTCAGTCCTGGAGCAGTACAAGGCGGACACGCGGACCATCGTGCGCCTGCGGGAGGAAGTGCGGAATCTCTCCAGCAGCCTTGCTGCCATCCAGGAGGAGATGGGTGCCTATGGCTACGAGGACTTGCAGCGGCGGGTGATGGCCCTGGAGGCCAGGCTCCATGCCTGCGCCCAGAAGCTGGGTATGCCTTGACCCTTGACTTTGACCCCTGACTTGCACGCCCAACCCTAATGCCACCCGTGTGCCCAGAAGCTGGACACGGTTTTGACCTCCAACTTCTGAACTTTGACCTTTGACTTCCCTACCCAAGGCCCAAAATAGACCCAGAAACTGGAAATGGCCCTGACTCTTGACTTCCAGTCTCTAACCCTCAACCTGACTCCATCTTGGGACCAGATTTCTGGATCCTCCCTCAGGCCTGGTCCCAGCTCTTCCCGGTTTGATCGAACCGCACTGTCCTTGCCCTGCCTCTTCCCATTCTCCACCCTCATCGGCCCTGTTCCTGCCTCCCAGGCTGTGGGAAGCTGACTGGGGTCAGTAACCCTATCACCGTTCGGGCCATGGGATCCCGCTTCGGCTCCTGGATGACCGACACGATGGCCCCCAGTGCGGACAGCCGGGTGAGTGACTGTGCCCACCCCAGGGGTCAGAGCCTGCGGAGACAGCCTGTGACCACCCACAGGTGCCCAGCAATTCCACACCAATTCTTCTCTTGTAGCCTCAAGTGTCGTAAGATCTCCGGGGCCCTTGACCCTCCCCTTGACTGTCTCGTAACCATCAGGTGACCAAGGGCCTTCCAGCCCTGAAAATCGCCAAGTCTGTTGACCTTTGGACTTCTGGTGGCCCCCATGGTCACGACTGCCTATCACCTCTGACCCATTAACCGGAACCATCCATTAACTGCCCTAGTGACTGATACCGGTCACGAGGTGGCCACTGAGTGTCCCGGATGAGAGGTGGTGAACAGCCAGTGCCTCACGATGATCACTGGCCTCCCAGGGATTATGGAGGTCCAACCGAGGGGTTAGGAGGTTGGGATGGGGAATCACACTTGGATGTGCATCCCGCTGCCACTAATTCTTAGAGAGCCTTGGGCAGGTTCCTTAAGGTCTCTGAGCCTCGATTTCCTTATCTTCAAAATGGTCGTGATGCCGTTGGCATTAAGGGTTTTAAAGTGCTTATTAGCCCAGCAGTCTGCCCCAGGGAGGGCCATCTCGTGGCTACAGGGGTTGCCCACCGGCAGTGAGCGCAACTGACCTCATCACCCGAGGGCTGTCCGGTAACCGCTCACCGTCCCGTCTCCGATGACCGGTGAATTCCTGGGCCCCGAGAGTCACCAGGGGCTGCAACTTCCCCTGATCCTTAGGTAGCAAACACCATCCACTCGGTGTCTGTCTTAAGACCGGTGGCGGGTCCCGACCGAACGATCCTGCTACTGGGGCTCTGAGGGGTCATGAAGGGTCACCGGACATCCCACGGCTGACTGATGGCCACTCAGCGACTGCTGATCCCTAATGACCGTGGGTGGTTCCCGTGTGGTTGCTGGGGCCTTCGGGTCCCTGGCGGTGGTCCCGCAGCGACCAGCGGCTCTCTCGTAGGTCTGGTACATGGATGGCTACTACAAGGGCCGGCGGGTCCTGGAGTTCCGCACTCTGGGAGACTTCATCAAAGGCCAGAACTTTATCCAGCACCTACTGCCCCAGCCGTGGGCGGGCACGGGCCACGTGGTATACAACGGCTCCCTGTTCTACAACAAGTACCAGAGCAACGTGGTGGTCAAGTACCACTTCCGCTCGCGCTCTGTGCTGGTGCAGAGGAGCCTCCCGGGGGCCGGCTACAACAACACCTTCCCCTACTCCTGGGGCGGCTTCTCGGACATGGACTTCATGGTGGACGAGAGCGGGCTCTGGGCCGTCTACACCACCAACCAGAACGCGGGCAACATCGTGGTCAGCCGGCTGGACCCGCACACCCTCGAGGTCGTGCGGTCCTGGGACACCGGCTACCCCAAGCGCAGCGCTGGCGAGGCCTTCATGATCTGTGGCGTGCTCTACGTGACCAACTCCCACCTGGCCGGGGCCAAGGTCTACTTCGCCTACTTCACCAACACGTCCAGTTACGAGTACACGGACGTGCCCTTCCACAACCAGTACTCCCACATCTCCATGCTGGATTACAACCCCCGGGAGCGGGCCCTCTACACCTGGAACAACGGCCACCAGGTGCTCTACAACGTCACCCTCTTCCACGTCATCAGCACCGCCGGGGACCCCTAGGGGCCGCGGCGGCTCAGGCTGCCACACGAGGGCCGGGGCCCTTCTACCCCACCCGTGTCCCTTACTCTTTGTCTCCGTCCTGCCCTCGCTCTCCCCTGTCCCGTACGTTTTTTTCCTCTCCCTCCCGTTTGGCCGGGCTTTCCTTCTCTGCCTCCCCGTTTCTCTTAGTGCATCCTGTCTGTGTCTTTTCTCCTTTGTTGGTCTCGAATTTTGATCCTTCACTCTTTCTGCCTTTTTATTAGTGTCCGTCTCTTTTCATTGATCTGACTCTCCAGTTCTTTCCCTGTCTGCCTCTCTGTCTCTCTCTTCCTTCTTCCCCTCCCTCCTTGTTTCCCACTCCTTCCCCACTCCCTCACTCCATGCCCCGCCTCCCTGCCCCCCACTAAGAGTTGAGTGCATGGATCGGTTTCTTTTTTTATTTACACTCGTTCTTCCCGGGTTGCTGGAATAAACGGGACCTTTGACATTTGATGCTTTCGTTGCTCTGTTGTGTCCAGACGGGGCAGAGGAGGCCAGGTGGAGGGAGGCTCAGCCCCAGCCTGGAGACCCATCCCAGCTGGGCCCCCCTGTGTCCCATGCCACAAGCTGTCTGTCCCAAGCCCAGCCTCGGGGTGCGGCAGAAGGGGGGCACGGCTGGGCGAGCCCTTTGGGAAGACGGGCGAAGAGACCCCCATCCAAAGTTGCTTTGTTCGAAAACAATTTGTTTCAAAGCAATTTGATTCAAACAACCGAGAATTCTATCACAAAGATGAAAACAGGCCTCGGATGAATATTCTCCATCACTGGTTTTGCATCACTGAGCCATCTGGCAACTTTTTAAATGTGTGTGTGTGTGTGTGTGTGTGTGAGAGAGAGAGAGAGAGAGAGAGAGAGAGCGAGCGAGAGAGGGAGAGAGATTTTTTTTTTTAACAATTTGGCTGCTTTTAAGAATTTGGGTATGAGAGAGTGGGACACAATAGTATTTTTCCTTTTCTCTTTTTGCTTTGTGATTTCAAAATCATTTTACATGAGTTGCACCTGTTCCTAGTTCACTGAAAAAAAGAAACAGCCTGAAGGCGCACTGGGTACCTTCAGCCGACACACCCACACCCTACACCTGGAGCCCATTTACCTGGTGGGGGCTGGGGTATCGATGGGCCTAGAGCTCCTGGAGGGAAGGATGGGAAAAGCTAGGAAGTACGGGAGGCAGGAAGGTTCATGAGAGGGAGTTGAAGAGGTCGGAGAAGCAGAGGCCCATTCCTTAGGAGCCTTGGTAATGTGACTAAGGGTGGGGGCGCCGGGGGAGGTGTTGGGGGGTGGCGTGCACAGAAGGGAAAGAACAGATGAGGGCTTTATTTTAGCCAGATCCCTGGTGGCCGAGGTGAGACAGACTGCAGGAGAGGGTAGAGTCACCTCTGGGGCGGGTGATTGGGAACAAAGGTCGTGCTGACCACCACCCCACGTTCGCCCCACCACACGGCCCCCACTGAAGCCAGGGAGGAATATTACGCAAAGAGCCCCCACAGGCCTAGATCCCAGCCCACCGGGACCACGGAGGAGGCGAAACCGCTCTTCTGGGAGCTACCCCCCACCCCCATCTCTAATTAATGACCTCTGATTAAATCATCTCCGCTCCATGCTGCCATCTCCGGGAACTCGGGACACAGGGCCATGCTGCGAATGAAACCAATGAATAATAAATGGGACTGCCTAATGCACTCATTTAAAACCAATTTTTAAAGAAATCTTCAAGAAAAGCAATTAATTTCCATTTAAATTGACAAGTTTGACATTGAAAAAGAACTGATTCCCAGATAAGCCCACGGAGAGGCGCTTTGTACCTGCTTAAAAAAAAAAAAAACAAAAAAATCACAAAAAAAAACACAGGGCTGGGACACTTAGGTCCCCTGAGCCCCCGCCCCCATACATTGATTTGGAGGCAAATCCCTCAGATAGCTCACAGTGGGGGCGGGCAGAAGTTCATTGGTCTCTCCAACTCCCAAAGTAAGGTTGGGATTGAGGGCTGCTGAGTCTCTGTCCCAAACACACACAAACCTGGAACCGGGCACAGAATACCGGGCGGGCCGTGGGTGTCTGTCCCGTCGGTACGCCTGTCCTCCGAGTGATGCCCAGAGCGCCTGGCGCCCTCTCCCCCTGTCACACACAGAGGCAGGCCCCAGCACTCCTGCCGCTTGTTTGTAGCTTTTGTGCCAACCAAGGTAGGGCAGGAGAGGAATACCCCTCCTCCCCAGACCAGGCCAGGATCTGTGTGCCTTAGGCTGCCTGCTGCCAACTCTGGCTTTCCCCCTCCGGACGTGTGCCTGGCCACCCTGGAGAAGCTTCGTAGCCCATCTCGTGGCAGTGCCCGCGTCACCCTGAGTTGAGGTGACCTACTCCGGCCCTGCCACATGGCCACAGAAGCAGGAGCTGGTGCCTGTGGCAGGAGAGTGGAAACCACCCCCGTCCCCAGGGCATTTGGGGCGGGGAAATGCCCAACTAAAGGGCCAGGAGGGACGAATGCACCTTCGTCGTTCCCAGAAGGCCTGGGATTTACAGCCCCACCTGCAGGCAGGAGGCAGCGGGTGGGAATGTGCAGCAGGTGAGGGGAGCCACAGCCTGACACTGAGCCGACTCCGGGCACGTTTACTTAACAGCCATATTCTTTTGTTTGGACAAAGGGAGGAGGAGGTCCACGGAGGGGAGTGGTCACATCCAGTTGGGGGGACTCCCAGTGTCACCCAGGACACACACCTAGGGATAACTAGAGTCACATGGCCACACACACACACACACACACACGCGCCCAAAGTAACAGAGAATGCCACAAAGACCATTTCCCTGCCAACCCCACCCAGGAAAACACATCACACTCCCCAGCGGTGTCTCAACCCACCCCCTCTCCACACCCTCCCCCCTGCCCCGCCCTCTTTCCTGCCCCTTCCCAGAGGCTCTGCTGTCTCAGTGGGGTGGGGGTGGGGGTGGGTGAGCCCTCCGGGACCCCACAAAATTGTTGGTGCAAACGAGGGACGGGCTGCTGCCTGCCTCGTGGCCCCCGCAGGCGATGTTAAGATTCTGCTTGGAGGTGCAGCCAGCCCGCCGGCTCCCCCCACAGCCTGCCAGAGCCGAGGAAACCCATTAAACCTTCCTAATGACACTCTGGCAGGCAGTGAGCAGAGAGCGATCGCTCCAGAAACCAGCCAGATGGGAGTTGGCCCAGGTGACTGTTTATGAGACACAGTCTCGGGGGCCTCCCTTGGGGTCAGTAGGGCTGGGCAGGCCTTTATTTTGCTCAGGTCCCCGAGCCCTGCTAGCCTGCCATCCCCCACCCCCCGATCCGGACTGGTTCCCATTAACTGAGGGGGCAGAGTGGGTGAAACCCACAAACCCCCTGAATGAACTGGGCCCCCAGCCTAGGCCCTGGCACAGGGGCAGCTGTGAGGTGATGGAAACCAGGGGGCCACACCCGCAGGCCACCGGGCAGGTGCGTCCACCTGATGTGCCACAGGGATCCCCTCTGCTCCCAAGACAGCCTTTTACCCACGGTCCAGTCCAGGGACGCCCTCCTCCAGAGGGCCGGGCGGGACGCCCGCTCTCAGAGGTGCCCGGCAGTGGCCCTTCTCCCTTCCCGCCGGTTCCGTGTTGCTAAGGTAACAACATCTGAGGAGGAGGCAGGACCCAGGAACAACCTGCCAGAAGCATTTGCGGTAACAGGGAAGCAGGCATCAGGGTGCTGGATGTAATCTGTTCTATTTAGGAGCGGCCTGTGGAGGGTATGGGGGTGTGTGTGTGTGGAGGGCACCCAGCGCAGTGGGGGCGGGAGGCTTCAGTCTGGCTCTCCAAGGATCCCCTGCAGATCCCCAGCTCCACCTGGGTCTGCTGCATGCAGAGATGTGGGGCCAGTGCACTGCTCTTGCCTTCTAGAACATTCTTGAACACCCGAGTTCGAGGACCACTGGCGCTGACTGGTGTCTTCCCCGCTAGGAGCCCCCGGGGCCCAGGATGAAGAGGAGCTTCTCAGGGAGGAAATGCAGCTTGGACACTAGGGACGGCGGAACAGGACTGCCACTCCGACAGCTGCCCCCTCGCCTCAGCGGGGAGGGAACGAGACACAGGACAGCAGAGCAGTGGTTCCAAGTTTAATGGAGGGCAAGGGGGGTGCTGCACTGATGCTCAGCGAGGCCCCAAGGCGGCTGGGCGGCCCGGGCCCCAAGTGGAGCATGTGCTTTTTGCAATTGAATAGAGGAACATAGCATAACCAGAAACAACCGGGGGCCTCCTGCCCCCATCCTGGACTTGGGTCGGGGGACGCAGGGGGCAGCTCAGCTGACTAGGCCTTCTCTTTGGGACGGGTCACCCCCACCCCTTCTGTCTGGGAGCCTCCCCACGCAGCCGCCCTTCTCAAGTCAATTCCTAAAGGGGAGAGGAGTCTCGCAGGGACAGCCCCAACTGGGGGCAGAGAGGGAGCCCCCAGTGGTGAAGAGCTCCCCCACCCCCGGCCATTTTGGGAACAATAAATACTGTGACATTAGCAGGGAGGGGCACCTGGTGGCCAGCAGGGAGCAGCAGGGTCCGTGGGCCCAACCACCCGTCTAGCCCCGCCCTACCCTGCAGGCCGGGCCTGGGCCACCCACACCCCTCACTCCGTGCGCAGGATGATGTGGATGCCGGAATCCGTGAACACGGGCCCGCTCATCTCCCCCGTCCGCAGTGCAAAGGAGGCGTCTTCAAACGGCTTCTGCATCTGACCTGGGGAAGCGTGAGGGATGGGGCGTGGGGGTCAAGACATGGCCGCGGGCCACGACCGGGCAGGGCGGGCAGATGGGGCTCCCACCTGCGCCGAGCCTCCTGCTCATCCATCACGCGGTTTACGGCCCTGTCACTGTGGGGCGGCAGGGCCATTAAGAAGCCCCAGGAAGCCTGAGGACAGCATGAAGGATGGCAGGCAGAGGTGCTGCTGTGCACTCAGAGACACATTTCAGTGATGAACTCACCTCCCTGGGCCCCCCGATCCCAGCCCCCGCCACATCATCTGTCCTGCCTGCCTTGGCTCACAGCCCCTTGCCGACACCGCCCCCCTCCCGCCTCACCCCATCTCTGGCCCGGCCCTGATGCTCTGCAGACCCCAGTATGGAGGGGGAGAGGAGGAACAGGAGGGGGTGGTGGCTGATCTCCTCTGTTCCTCCCGTTGCACTGCCTGAGCCAGACAGGCCTAAAGCCAGGGCTGCTACCCTCCCCTCACCCTCCTCCCTTCTCTCCTGCTGTCCCCACTCCTGAAGGTGGTGTTGGGAGGGGCATTCTAGGGGACAGGCCCTGGGGCGCTCAGGGGACTCAGCCTTATACCCCCAACAGGAGGAGAGTACCTACCTTACTGGGTCCCTGATGGGGACAACTGCACAGAGACACGCAGACCGACCCCTCCACCCCAGGACTGAAGGACACCAGGCAGGAGGCTCTGTGGCCCAGCCACCCCCAAGCAGGGCAACCACTGAAGCTTGAGGGATTGTGCTGCCACCTGGTGGAGCCTCAAGGCTTCTGCAGCAGGGACCGCCCCTCCCAACCTCTACCTGGCTAGGGGACCCCCACTGATGGGACAGAAGCCCCCCCAGAGCTCGGCAGTGCCCATTCCTTGCGCACCTCTGCTGAAGGCACCCAGGTCTCCCCTGGCCTTGGCCGAGCTGCAGTCGCTGAACTGTGAGGCCAGAGATTCAAAGTCTTCCTCTCCTGACTTGATCTTCTGGATGTAGCCTGTAGACACACACGAAACGGGGACACACAGGGAGACGGCACGTCAAAGGCAGGCTGGGACGAGGTGGAGGGCTCCAGATGGAGGGCGGCATGCAACCCCTGCCCTACCTTGCACACATGCACATGTGAACACTGGCCTCACACACATCCACGAACGCCTCCCCACCCCCGACGTGTGTGCAGTCACACTGTCCAAGAAACGGTGCCTTCCACATGTGTGCACACCCTGGCCCTGCAGTGGCCTCGACAGCCATGCTGGGCTCGCCCCCATTCTTCCACCCCCGCTGTCACTTCCACCGCCTCCCCCCACAAACAGGACATGAACACAGCATGACCTCTTCCTACCCTGCACACATACATGGGGGAGGACAGCAGAAGGCTGGGCTGACATTGAAGAGAGATGCTGGGACCCAGGCTCCCCCTCCCACCCAGTCCAAGATCCCCCGGGGGCAGGGATGGGGAAACTTTCTAGAGACTTTTAGGAGAAAGGGAGGAGCCCGGGGGACCAGGCCAGCTCTGCCACAGGAGCCAGCTAACTCCTCAGCCCCTGGGCCTCAGTTGTCCAATGTATAGAAAGCGGGATGAAGGTCCAGGCTGCTCACTGGGGCATTGTGAAGAGACCACAAGGCAGCTTAGGTGGGACACGTGTTGTTCACGTTGACTATGGCCCCAGAGGTGGCTGACACAGTTCCCCCAGCTGCCCCTAAAGGATGTGTTGGCACCAGGCATTGGATTCACCCTCTGTGGGGTGTGAACTGTCCCCACTGGGCGCCGACTCTCCCTGCGGGGAGAGGGAGGCCGGGGGCAGCACAGCGCACCTGGGTGACTCACGTGTGGGGTGCAGAGCGCGCGGGAGGACTGTGTGTGCACCGTGGGGAGGAGCCCCCAGTCGCTGTGCAGTCCAGGCAGGAGCTCCTGCAGCCAGAAGCCATCCCTTCCTCCCCTAAATGCCTCCCTCCTGCTCCAACCAGCTGGCCTGGCACATGAGTGAGTGCTCCTGCTAGTCTGGTCCCTGCATCACCACCACCCCCCACCCCACCGCGGGTGCAGCCACTGGGCGGGGCCCCCAGGACATCCAGCCCCAGACCACCAGAATGGCCCTTCACCTCGAGCTGCTCCCACGTGGCTTCCCTGACAGCTACTCTCCTGGGGACATTCCACACACCCACCCAGCCCACACCGCAGGTGAGGATCACCTGTCCTACCTGCCAGTGCGTTTCTGAACACCACGGTGACACTCCCTCCACTGATCCTGTCTGAGCGCCAGAGACACTGCTGATTAATCTCTCTCTCGTGCACTGAAGCCGAGACCCAGGCAGGGCCATCTGCCTGACGCTGAGCTAGCGCAGACTTTGCGAGGACCACGACCAAAATACACAACCATGACCACACACGTATCATTCCATCTTGCTGCACGTCAAGGCAGCGACCGTGTCCTGGAACCTGATCTGCCTGGCTGCTTCCACGGCTGTCCCCACCACCCTGCCTGTCCCGTGTTCCTGTCACTCTCGTCATGTCCTGACCATCCCTTTGCCTCTGAACCATTAGCCACTTTCCGGCAGGCCACGGCGACACACAGCACGGTGCCCGGCACGGGGACCTTGACAAATGTCACTTGCTGTCACAATTCTCCCTTCTGTGAGGGCTGTGCATCCCAGTGAGAACGCTACCCCTATTTCTGTCCGATCTGCCCATCCCCGGTCTCCCTCGCCCGCACGTCTCAGTCTGGTCCGGCCGTCAGTGTGGTACGCTGCCTGGTCAGAAAGGCTCGCCGATGTCACACAAGCCCCACCCCCTGGAGGCTGTGGTGGCCTCTGCCTGTACCGCCCTGGTGTGGTCGAACACGTCCCTGGGGCGGCTAGGGGGCCCCCTGTGCCAGCTGTGTCCATCCGTGATCCAAGCTGAACCGGACGTCACGAACACAGGCCTCCTTCTGAATTCCCTGGACTTCTGCTGATCGTTCCTTGCCTCACCTGGGCAGCCTCAAGATTCTGCCTCCTTTCCTTTCTGTGTGGACCCCAATACGCTGGCCGGAGAATCCTGAGCGCGGTGCTCCCCGCTGTACCTGCCTGCCTCCGGGAAGCATAACTGTCCGCACAGGCCCCGCACCTGCAGGGCCAGGCCCAGCCCCCCGGCCCAGGGCGAGCCCCTCCTTGCCACATCCTCCAGCAGCTGGGGCCGGGAGTCAGCAGGGATCCCGGAGACTAGACGGCCTGGCCAAGGTACACATACGCTGAAAGCGGCCTAAAAATCTAATAAAAGGCAAGCTTTTACCCGCCACCATTCACAGCACCCAAATCTTTCCCTGGCCAACCAACTCTCAGAAAACATTCTGCTTGGACAGGAGCCTTAAGTGACTTAAAAACAAAACAAAACAAAACAGGGGCGCCTGGGTGGCTCTGTCGGTTAAGCGTCCGACTTCAGCTCAGGTCATGATCTCACGGTCCGTGAGTTCGAGCCCCGCGTCGGGCTCTGTGCTGACAGCTCGGAGCCTGGAGCCTGCTTCGGATTCTGTGTCTCCCTCTCTGTCTCTGCTCCTCCCCTGCTCGTGCTCTGTCTTTCAACAATAAGTAAATGTTAAACAAAAAAATTAAAAACAAAACACTCCTTTCCAATCTCCCCTTTCTAGAAGTTGACCTTCAGGAGTCTGGCCCACAAGCCAAGATGCGAGGGAACCCTCAGAACCCTGTGCATCCCCTCAGCTCAGTATTACCCCATCCCCCATGACGCCCCTCCCAGTCCTGCCCTGCCCCCAGCACCTCAAGGCCTTTGCTTAATGGTCTCCTCCTGTCTGCTGTCCTCTGGCCTCACTGAGGAGCCTTTCCTAAGACCCCCACTGCATGAGGAAGCCTCCGTGCGTTTACCAATGTCCTGTCTGTGGTCTGTCAGTCACCTCATACTGAGAGGGCAGGGCTGGGTTGGCCTTGCTCACTGCTGGGTTCCCAGTTCCCAGCTCTGTGCCCAGAACAGGTGCTAATGCTGAAGAAATTCATGAATAAATGAGACAGAAACAGGCCACGGGGAAGGAGGGACAGGGATCCCCCTCAGCTCTTCAGGCAGAAATGCTGGAACCTCGTGTCTTTTTTTTGTGCATCTCAGTTCCAAATGCTCAAGAGGGTGAAAAGGAAACCCTCCCCTGCCCGCCTGGCAACGCCCTGGCCTAACCTGCCCACATCAACACCCCTCACCAAGACGGCACCCATCCAAAGGGGCTCCAGTTGAGAGCGAGGCAGACCCAGGGGCAGCCTCTCAAGGACCTCCCAGTCTGGAGTGGGGAACTTCCACCTGCTTCAGGAAGGGCAGATCAGGAGCCCCGGAAACCGTGTGCACGACAGCAGGGCACCTGTCGCTGCTGACAGATCACGGGCTGGCCGGCTCAGTGCGTCTCTGAGGCTAAGGAGGGTAAACTCTGGACCCCAACTGTTGCATTCAGACCTCAGCTCTTCCCATCCTGAGCTCTGTGACCCTCTGTGGGGGTGACTGCCTCTCGGAGCCTTACTTGCCTGGCCCGTAAAATGGGCTGATTACAGCAGCTCCCACCAGAAGGGCTACCAGGAGGGGTAGTTACTGCTGGAACAGTGGCTGGGGTGAAGCAAGCCTGACAGTTACTACTTGTCAGTCCATATGTCAGGGACTGAATTGTGTCCCCCCAAATTCATATGTTGAAGCTTCAACCCCCAATGTGACTGTATTTGGAGATGGGCCTTCATGCAAGTAATTAAGGTTAAATGAAGTCACAGGGGAGGCCCCTGATCCCATAGGATTAGTGTCCTTATAAGAAGAGACACCAGAGAGCTCCGTCTCTCTCTCCACACGTGCACACGCCAAGGAAAGGCCACATGAGCGCGCGGCGAGAAGGCAATTGTCTCCAAGCCAGGAAGAGTCTTTGCCAGAAACTGGATTGGCCAGAACCTTCATCTCAGGGGTGCCTGGGCGGCTCAGTCAGTTGAGTGTCTGATTTCAGCTCAGGTCATGATCTCACAGTTTGTGGGTTCAAGCCCCGCACTGGGCTCTGTGCTGACAGCTTAGAGCCCGGAGCCTGCTTCAAATTCTGTGTCTCCCTCTCTCTCTGCTAACGCTCTTTCTCAAAAATAAACAAACATTGGGGCGCCTGGGTGGCTCAGTCGGTTGGGCGTCCGACTTCGGCTCAGGTCATGATCTCGCAGTCTGTGAGTTTGAGCCCCGCGTCGGGCTCTGTGCTGACAGCTCAGAGCCTGGAGCCTGTTTTGGATTCTGTGTCTCCCTCTCTCTCTGACCTTCCCCCGTTCATGCTCTGTCTCTCTCTGTCTCAAAAATGAATAAATGTTAAAAAAAAAAATTTAATTAAAAAAAATAAACAAACATTAAAAAAAAAAAAGAAAAAAAAAAAAACCTTCGTCCCAGACTTCCAGCCCCAGAACTATGGCAAATAAATACCTAGTCTGTGGTATTCTGTTAGAACACCCCGAGCTAATACACCATAATCATTTAGGTGAAAGTGAGTGAATAATGGGGTGGCCTCTGACTCTAAAAAGGTTCAGGGACAAACTAGGGAAGGGGCCTGGACAGAGAAAAAGGTGACAGGATTAGGTCTGCTGTCCCAAAAGACCCAAGATCCAGAAGGAGGAGCCCAGGGAGGCCAGAGACCCAGCCTGAAGCCAGCACCCACCCCACACCTAACTAATCCATTACCCAGTCCTCCTGATTCTGCCTTCTCAACTCTCCAGAATCTGCTCCCGTCACCCCTCCCTGGCCCGTGAGGTCACACTGCTCGGAGCTGCAGGGCCCCCAGGCCATCCATGCAGGTACATGCAGCCAGCCCCTGCAATACTCCTGAGTCACTGACCTTGTGTGGGGACACTAGGTCAAAGGTGCTCACTGACCCTCAGACCCCGGGTGTGAGTATGTTTGAGGGGACTGCTGCTCACACCGGGGCCTCCCTGGGACCCTCAGGGACGGGGAGCAGGTGGAGAGGGCTTCTCCACAGCCCAGCCTCCTTACACAAGGACACTGGCAATGACAGGCAGCTGGTCCTCAGATCCCTGACAGGGCCTGGCCGTAGCCCAGCAGCTGCAGTGGAGCCGACGCTGGGAAAAGGTGCCTCAGCAGAAAATGCGCACACTGGTTCTTACTGCGGGCAGCCCGTCCCCTCGGGGCAGTGGGGGAGCGCCGGATCTAAATGGGTACTGGTGAGAGTCAACCCCAAATCCTGATCTCCTGATCACCCGGACCGAGCCCAGGACGCAGGGAACATCCACCTTCACGAAGAGAAAACCGGGCCCCGACACCCCAAGCTTGCTGACACGGCACACCCGAGCGTCTGGTTACGAAGCGCACCGCGGCCTGGGCCATCTCACTGCGCTCTCCTAACGACCCCCCGGGAGCCTGTGCCAGCCCCCCCCCCCCGCTCCAAGACGCCGAGTCAGCAGGCCAGGGTCACCGGAGGGTCTGCACGCTGAGCGCACCAGGCTCCCGAGCCCCTGCCTAGACCTCCGCGCCCGGCCACGCGTGCCCGAGTGACAGGGGTCGTGTGGGGACAGCAAGCGCCAGGCACTGAGCCCAGTGCTCTGCTGGGCAGTCAGCTGCCGGCCCCTGGATCTCAGGCCATCCTGTCTCCATTCTACAGATGATGCAGCTGAGGCTCAGAGAATAAAGACACTTGCTCAAGGCCTCACAGCTGGCACCAGGCTCCATCTCCGTGTGACTCCGGGACGGGCCACACTGCTTCTGACCTTACCCTACTCCCACCCAACTAATCCGTTACCCAGTCCTCCTGATTCTGCCTTCTCAACTCTCCAGAATCTGCTCCCCTCACCGCTCCCTGGCCCAGCAGGTCACACTGCTCGGAGCTGCAGGGCCCCCAGGCCATCCGCGCAGGTACGTGCAGCCAGCCCCTGCTAACACCCCCGAGTCTGCGCCAACTTAAGGTTAGGCCCCAGAGCCCGGCTACTTCCTGGGAGCACCTCCCAGTTACCCCTTTGCCAAGGCCTAAGCTGACCTCAGCACCCCCACCCCCACTCCCACCACAGTATCAGCCCACCAGGCACACACTCATCCCTCCTGGAGACGGGGAGGCACCCTCACCTGCCCCTCCTAGGCAGTCCCCAGGGTGTGACAGCCTTCCTTCCAAGCTGCGCTCAGATCTCCCCGTGCCCACCTGCCTCAGCCTCCTGCCATCTCTCGCCAGGATCGTCCCAAGGGTCTCCCTCTCTGGCCTGGGTGCTCTGCTGAACCTGGACCCTCTCACAGTTGCCCCCAACAGCTCTTCCTCGGGCTCCTCAGATTTCAGGAGTCCCTCCCCGGACTGCGCCCCTTCCTGAGTCCCCTCCGCCAGTGGTGGCACCTCCTGTCACTCGATCTCCAAATGCCTATTACCTCTTGCCCACTCTCGTGGCTCCAAAAGCCTCAGGACAGGGACCATTTGAGCTGGGAGGACTCGAGAAGTCCCCTCGTGATTCTCTGGGCTTTCCCCACCTACTTCCTCTGCTTCCCCTGAGGCGGGCAGACCCCCCCTCATCGCTCACTGCTAGACCCAACCAGCTGGGCTCCGGGCACCCCCGGCCTCCCGGGCCCTTCACCCTCCAGCCACACAGCTCTCTCCTGAAAGCAAAGCGTCACAGGCCCAGCCCCCAGGCACATGGAGCCGTGTGTTTCCTGCCGTCTCCAGAAAGGACCCAAACTCTTCAACTCATTCAGAGCCCTCCTCAACCTGGCTGGGACATGCCCTTGAAGGGTCTTTCCCCAGAGTCCTGGCTACAGCCTTGCCCTAGGCCTTTACTTCTGCCATTTCCTCTGCTAGGAATCCTTCTCGCTTCCTGCTGCTTCCTGAAACAATGCTGTGAGCAGGGACTCTAGGCCAGGCTGTGTGTTGAACGCTGGGAATATGGTGGGAAGAAAGCCAGTCCCTGCCTTCACGGAGCTCAGTCCAGATTCTGTGCATGAACTCTGCTTCTCTCTATAATGCTGAGGTAGGAGGCTCACAGGGGCCATGCATGGATCGTGCTAGACACCGTGGGGGGGGGGGGGGGGTGCGTGGGTTTGGGTAAGTAATATCCTATAGGCCAAATACTGGGATGGGATAGTAAAACAGCCAATACTGACCAAGTGTGCACTTGGCCAGGCCTGGGCTAATAACAACCACCCTAATGACCGCCAGCAACTAGAGAACATTTCCTGGACACCAGGAACTGTTATTCAGGCTTTACTGCATTAGGTCAGAGTGCTCACAACTACCCTAGGAGATAGGTTCAATGGTCAAAATACTCATTTTACAAGTCAAAAGACAGGTTCAGAGATGTTAAGTAACTTTCTCAAAGTCACAGAGCCAGGGCTGGGGCAGAGCCAGATGGGAACCCGGGCTGTCTGGGTCTGGGTAAGGCACTGGTTATATGGGGTAAGAGCAGCCCAGGAGGGGTCTGGGGTCTGCGGTGGCAGAGCCTGGATGGATGATAAAACCACACGCGAGATCCAGACCGGCACCACCCAAAAGAACTTGCCGTAAGGATAGAAATGTTTTCTATCTGCGCTAAGATGGCAGCCGCTGGCCACATGTGGCTACTGAACACCTGAAGTGCAGCCAGTGTGAGGAATAGTCTCTAATATTAGTTTTAATTAATTTAAGTGAAAACAGCCTTGTGTGGGGAGTGGCGGCCATACCCAGCAGCTCTACACCAGGGTTTACAACTTATGGCCCCTAATGAGCTAAGTTCTGCTTTTGTAAATAAAGTTTTATTGGCACATACACAGCCGTTTGTTTACATATTATCTCAAGCTGCTATCAGTTACAAAGCAGAGCCGTATGCCTATAAAACCTAAACTATTTATTACCTGACCTTTTAAGAGAAAGTCTGTCTGCTCACTACTGCTTAGACCATGGAGGAACCATGGAACAGAGACAGGAACAGCCTCTTCTCTCAGGGCAGAATTAATTAACCAAAGTCTGCCAGCAAGTTCTAAGCTGCTACCTTTCCAACCTCTCTCCTGACCCACCCACATATGTGCCCCAGAACCCTGATCGATGACATTACCAGCAACAATAACTCCCACTGGCCAAGGGCCCACCGTGCACCAAACACTCTCACCTCACTGAATCCTCACCATGGGCCTCAGAGGCAGGTGTGTGACGGTGCCCATTTTACAGAGGTGAAAACTGAGTCTCAAAGGAGGTTGCACAAGTCCCCCAAGGTCACAGAGCTTATGGGGCATGGCTACCATCTGAACCCGGGTCTGCAAGACCCCAAGGCTGGGCCCTCCCTTCCTAACCTGGCTCACCCTCCCAATGCCAGAGAGAAAGAAAAAGGAGAGACAGCTGGGTGGGCGAGGCTCAGGTCGGGTACAGGCACTTCTGTGTCAGCCAACGCTGACGGCTGAATTAGCTGGGGTGATTTCCACAAGGCCAGCTCTGGCCCCCAAGGAGCGGAGACCCCTCCACCCTCCACACCCCCCCCCCAACCCGTTTCCAGCCCTGGTCACCATTAATCAGCTCCAGGGCCTCCTCCTTGGTCCTGGTGATCTTCTCCTGCCGCCAGGACGAGGGCCGCCGTGACTGGCTGTGCTTGACGAGCAGGTGTGAGCATCGGACCCTGGTGGGCTCGCCCTGTCCATTTTTGCCGCCGCTGCTGCTGTTGCCACTCGGCCGCTCCCACTGGCTGGCGTTAGTGATGTGATTAAAGTAGTACACCCTGCCTGGAGTGGGGGGGGGGGGGGGGGGGGAGGAATTCAGCTGGGACCCGCTCACAGGACGCCACCCTGAGGCCAAGATAAGGGACTGGCCGATGGGATGCCTTCATGCAGCAAATCCACTGTGTCCTACACCACGTGCCACTGGCCCCCCAGGGAGCTAACATTCTAGGTGGGGGCAGAGAGGCACCAGACAAGCAAATAAGACAACATCACAACTTTAGTTATTGGTAACTTCAGGGAGGAAAATAACCCAGGGTGACAGAAGAGAGGAAGCCAGGGGGACACGGAGCGGATCGGAGCACGTACTCGGCAGCCAGACTGCCTGTCCAAATCTGGCTCTGTCACTCGCTGGATGAACTCCCCTCCCCGGGCCTCCACGTTCTCAACGCATAAAATGGAGACACCGGTACCCGCCTGTCGGGCTGTTCGAAGGGAATGAGTTCGCATCTGTAACATGCTCAGGATAGTGGCCGGTACACCTGAAGAGTGTGATAGCTATAACCTCCATTTTAGAGACGACAAAAACGAGGCCTCCCTTTCCCCATCTTTGGTAACGCTTCCTGAGTATAAACTCTGCTCCAGGAACACCGGGTTGGAGGCAGAAATTACACCCAGGGTGTCAAACACAAAAGCTCTCTTCTTAATCCGTACTCAGTGCACAGTGCTGCACAACTAGGGACCGGCACGGCTGGGGGCCAGACATTACCCAGGGCCTGAGGAGCATGAAGGAGTGAAGGCTGCAAAGAAGAAGACTGAAGTAGGACCCAGTAGAGCCCAGGCACCATTCCGGGGGCTGACATTTTGCCTGGGCTGCGTGGACAACTTGCACCTTGCACCAGGAAGAGCTGAATGTCACCCCTGAGGAAGACCATCAGGGAGGGAGGGGGCAGGCAGAAAAGGCAAGAGAGGGGGCCCAGAACTGGGCCGAGCATCAGATTCATCACGAGGTTGCAGCCACAGAGCGGGGCTGGAGCAGGCTGGGTGAGAGCTGAGCCACTGACCGACTCTAAAACCTTGGCAACGGCCTCTATCCCCCCCGAACCTTGGTTTTCTCATCTGAAAAGAGGGAGTGAAGCGAAAGAATAAGGACATAACTTCATGGGGTTAATGTGGAGAATAGTGATGGTACACGTGAAGCGGTCACCAGAGTGCCTGGCATTCAATTAACAGAAATAACTGTGACTGCAATTTTTATGGGTTATGGAGGCGGTGCAGTGAAATGCTGGGCCTGATCCTCAGGAGTTTGCGGTGACAAGGGCAGGGGGCTCTGCAGTCAGACTGACTGGGTTCTAATCTAGCCCCTGCCCCCCTGGAATGAATGACCTTGGGTGAGTTCCTTAAGTTTCCCGACCTCAGTTTCCTCACCTGCAAAATGGGGATAGTAACTACCTACCTCCTACAGTTGTGGTCATTCAGAGAGCGAGAGAGAGAACACACTTAAAACACCTGGCACAATGCTGGACGGTGAGATGAACGCGCCCTGTTATTGATATTATTATTGTGGATAAGCCTGAAATCGGGCTCCCAGCCCAGGGACCATCCTGAGGCAGAACACCACCGAGAGGATATCGCAGACTCAGCATTAGGTGGGTATGGCAGGAATAGGCTGTGCACCCGAGGCCGAGCACCACCCTGGAGCCACGCCCTGAGCATGGGGTTGGGGTGTCCTTCCCCAGGAGTGTCCCCCGGGCCCAGCGGGGTGCACAGGCGTTCCCCGGGGACGTCAGGTGCATTAGGCCAAAAGGTGTCAGCCGGATGGGCAGGGCTAGGGCCATCACCCGGGGGACTGTTCCGGAATCACGGGCCCTTTACCCCCCCGGCAGCGCGCAGGGTCTCTCCGGGCCCGCCCCTTGCCTCAGTTTCCTCCGGCATCCCCGCTCCAGAGGTTCGCAGCCCCCACGGGGCGGGCCCGGGCCGTTACCCTGGGAAGACGCGGAGAAGCCAAGACCCCACGGGAATCGGGCGGCGGCGCTGCGCCCGAGGGGCGAGCTCGAGCCCTGCTTCCGCGGGCCCGCGCGGCCCCGCCCCAGCCCCGACCCCCGCGGCACCTGAGCTGCGGCTCATGCGCTTCTCCCAGCCGGGCGGCAGCTTCTCTTCGTCCGCCATCTTCCCTCCTGCCGCAGCGCCCGCTCCGCCTCCGCCGCACCGCCTATGCCGCCCGCGCCCACCCACCGCCGCCGCCGATTGGCTCGGAGCTCCTCGCATCGGGGCCTGGCGACGATGCTCATTGGGCACCCCAACGGTCCGGAGAAGTGTTCTGGCCTCCTATTGGGTAGCACCAAGACTGGGCGGATCCTCCCCTCATTTTACCTGGGTCCCGCCCCCGTACGGCCTCACCTCGGTCCCGCCCCCTTCCTCACTCGGCCCCTAACTGGTAGAGAAGGGAAAGGAGCCCGTCCTTCTCAACGCCCTTTGGCGAGCTACAAAGAAGTCCCGACCCCATCTTTTGCGTCCTTCGCCACAGGCCCCATCCGATTGGTCCCTGCGTCAGTATCCCGCCTTCCTAAACCGTTCCCGCAACCCCCCATGCGGAAGTGCCTGGGTGGTTTGGGGGTGACGGCAGCCCACGAGGTGTTTGAAAGAGTTGGTGCTGCCTTAGTTGTTGCCATAGCGACGTGGTCGCCTTGGTGATGAGCCGCGAAGAACCCAGAAGCCTAAATTTGGCTCCTCCATCCTCCCTCTACCCACCTGCTTTCTCCAGATGTCCAAAACTATCTTCCCACCTCTCTCTCTCTCTCTCTCTTTTTTTTTGGGGGGGGGGGGGGGGCAAGGCTAACCCTGTCCGATGCCACTGACCCAAACATCTTCTACTTCCTTTGGAACCTACTTTACTTAGGTCCTTGCCTCTCAGTCTGGCTCTTGCCTCTGTCCTGGGTGACTGGTGGGTGTTGGCATTACCACTTAGCTAGGGACACAGGAGGACCCGCCGATAGGAGGATGGTGAGCTTGGTTTGAATCCATTTAAAGTTGAGTGTGCACCTGTGGGACACTGAGGAAGTGCCTGAGGACGGGCTGGAGACAGATATGAGAGGCACAGACACCAACAGGGAAGAGTACGATGATAGTTCATCTGGAACTAGACCCATGTGACCATTAAAAAGAATGGGGCGCAGTGATATGAAATACAGGGAAATATGTCTACAAGGAACCTGAGACAGGATGTAGTAGGTTAAGAGCATTGAGCCAGATTACTTTGGTTCAAAGCCCAGCCCTCCATTTGCTATCACCTTGAACAAATTACTTAACCTCTGTGCTTCAGCTTCTCCATATGCAAATGAGGATAAGAAATAATATCAGGGGTGCCTGGGCGGTTCAGTCGGTTAAGCATCCAACTTGATTTTGGCTCAGGTCATGATCTCATGGCTCATGGAATTGAACCCCACGTCTGGCTCTACAATGAGCATGGAGTCTACCTAAAAATCTGTCTCTCTCAAAAAAAGAGATGATTTTCAACTTAGTGCAGAGTTGCAAAAATAGTGTAGATTTTTCATATACTCTTTACCCAGCCATCTCTTATATTAACATCTTACATAATAATAGAACAGAGGTAGGGCACCTGACTGGCTTAGTCGATGGAGCATGTGACTCTTGCTCTTGGGGTCATGAATTCAAACCCCACATTGTGTATAGAGTTTGCTTAAAAATAAAATCTTTAAAAAAGTAAATAATGAAACAGAGATCACCAGGGGTGATTTTGTTCCCCAGGGGACATTTGACAAGGTCTTAAGACATTTGGGGTTGTCACAAATGGTAGGGAGGGAGATGCTACTGGCATTTCGTAGGTAGAAGCCAAGGATGTTGTTTAACATTCTACAAGGCACAGCATCCTCAACAAAGAATTATCCAGCCCCAATGTCAACTGTGCCAAAGCTGAGAAACCCTGCCTTAGAATAATGATCAAACATTTGTAAATACAATTGGAAATCAACATTAGTACAATACCATTAATTAAACTAAACTCCAGAAAAGAATTTCCCCAGCTTTCCCAGGATCCACATTGTCATGTCTCCTTAGTTTCCTCCAGTACATAACATGTAGGTCTTCTCTTGTCTTTCATGACCTTTGATACTTTCAAAAAGCAGAATGTCCCTCATTCTGATATTTTGTGGTAATAGGGTTTGTCTGATATTTTTCTCATGATCTGATTGAGGCTATGTGTTATTGGGAAGGATATCCAGGGACAATGTGCCCTTCTCAGTGCATCATACCAGGTGATCAATGATGTTGCAGTGTATTACTAGTTGCATTAAGGCATCTTTTGCTGCAAAACAAATTATCCCACAATTTAGTGGATTCACACTAATATTATTTCAGTTTCTATGGGTCAGGAATCCAGGCACAGTTTAGCTGGTGTCAGCAGAAAAGGCTGTGGTCTCATCTGAAGGCTTGACTGGAGCAGGATCTACTCCCAAGCTCCTTCATGTGGTTGCCTGAAGGATTTAGTTACTGAGGGGATGACAGACTGAAGAAGAGTTCCTCACTAGCTATTGGCTAAGGGCCTCTCCGTAAGGCAGCTGGCTTTCATCAATGAGCAAGTGAGAAAGCAAGAGAGCAGGCAAAACAGAAACCACAGTCTCTTTGCAACTTAATCTCAGAAGTGATATCCCATCACTTTTGCCATGTTCTATTTGTCAGAAGCTAGGTCTGGTCTATGCTCAAGAGGAAAGGGTTACACAAAGATGTGAATACTGGGACAAGAGGATCATTAGGACCATCTTAGATAAGTCTGCCTACCATTCGTGATGTTATTAACTTTGATTGATTGGCTAAGGCAACTATTTTCCTTTTCGTAATGAATTACTTTTTGGGAGATACTTTGAGACTGTGCAAATATCCTACTTCTGCTTAAACTTTTGCCCACCAATCTTAGCATCTATTGGTGTTTCTGGTCTACAGTAGTTCTTACTATGGTGATTTATTTCCCTTTTTCCTTCTACATTTAACTGGAATCTTTTTGTAATAAAGAGTTGTTCCAGGGCACCTGGGTGGCTCACTCAGTTGAGCATCAGACTTCGGCTCAGGTCATGATCTCATGGTCTGTGAGTTCGAGCCCCGCGTCAGGCCCTGGGCTGACAGCTCAGAGCCTGGAGCCTGCTTCAGATTCTGTGTCTCCCTCTCTCTCTGCCCCGCCCCTGCTCATGCTGTGTCTCTCTGTCAAAAATAAACATTTAAAAAAATTTTTTTTAAATAAAAGAGTTGTCCCTTCTCCCCATTTACATATTAAATTATTAAAAAAATTTTTTTAATGTTTATTTAGTTTTGAGAGAGACAGAATGTGAGTGGGGGAGGGGCAGAGAGAGAGGGAGACACAGAGTCTGAAGCAAGGTCCAGGCTCTACACTGTCAGCACAGAGCCCGATGTGGGGCTCGAATCCGCAAACCGTGATATCATGACCTGAGCCAAAGTCGGATGCTTAACTGACTGAGCCACCCAGGCGCCCCTATATATTCAATTATTTATTGATACCAGCATGGGCTCAAAGATATTTGTTTTCTTCTGTTTATAGTCCGATACTATCATTATTTTGTTGTGCACATTGTTCCAAATTTGGCCACTGGGAGCTCTTTCACAGGTTGGCTTCTGTGCCCTTTCTACATGCTCTCATCCTTTTTATTTGAGCACTTCCTACCTCCTGGCACCACAAGATATTCCAGGCTCAGCTTGTATATTCTCTGTCCCAGCTCTGGAACCAATCACTTCTGCAAGCCTTGGTTCCTTTCATTGGAGAATGGTATTTAGAAACCAAGATCTAGGTGCTGGGTATGTCCATTGCTACTGGGGTGTCACTCATTTGGGCCCAAGTGGATAAAGCAAGGAAATATATGTGTATACATAGGTATCTGCACACTAAACTACAAACATGAGTCCATACTGCTGCTTCCCACTCTAATCCAGCCTCGCAGGGCTGGATTATTCTATCTCCTTCCGTCCCACCTTGTTTGTAACTTCTTTCTCCAGCAGTGAGAAATCTGGCTTTCACTATCTACAATATATTTCTTTACCCCTCTGTTCCACCCTGTGTTTATGTATGTTCAAAAGTCGTTCCAGAATTGCTCAGTCACAATGCTGTGAGGAATTTATTTAACTAGAGTACAGTGTTTGTGTATAATTGTTTTTGTCTTTAGCCTTACAGTATCCAGTCAAATGCTTTTTCCGAAGTTGTTTGGGTCAGCTCCTTTCTCCTCACCCCTTTAGGTGTAGTCATGTGATTCACTTATAATACAGGCTGCATTCCATCTTTCCTCCTACATCTTGAGTGACAAATGCAAAGTCCTGCAGCCACAGTTCCAGACAGGGGAGTTCCATCATCACAAATCCCTCCTACTGCCTTTTTGTGTAAAAAAAGCAAAACAAGCAGATATCGGTAAAAAAAAAAAACAAACTAATGAAGAATGAGATAATTTATATAGAAAGGTGAAAACTAAAGCATAAAAAACAAAGCTACTGGGGTGTCCAGCTGGCTCGGTCAGTGGAGCATGTGACTTGATCTCGGGGTCATGAGTTTGAATACCACGTTGGGTATAAAGCCTACTTAACAAAAAAATAAAGCACTGAAGAGTGTATATCACAGAACACATAATTATCCCAATTGTATAAAAACTACAGGTTGTATTTCAGATTTCTGGATTCACTCAAATATGTTAACAATTGTTACTGGCGGGAGGGGTGCTGTTGAGAAATAAGAAACTTAGGGGTGCCTGGGTGGCTCAATGGGTTAAGCGTCTGACTTCGGCTCAGGTCATGATCTTGTGGTTTGTGAGTTCGAGCCCTGCATCAGGCTCTGTGCAGACAGCCCAGAGGCTGGAGCCTGCTTCGGATTCTGTGTCTCCCCCTCTCTTTGTCCCTCCCATGCTCATGCTCTGTCTCTCTCAATAATAAGATGTTAAAAAAACCCTTAATTTTTAACAAAACATTTGGATTGTTTTTACAAGCCAATATCAGCAGTCATCTTTTAGCTATCAATTTTTAAAAATTTTTTCTTAATGTTTATTTTTTGAGAGAGAGACAGAGACAGAGCCCAAGTGGGAGAGGGCAGAGAGAAAGGGAGACACAGAATCTGAAGCAGGCTGCAGGCTCTGAGCTGTCAGCACAGAGCCCAATGCAGGGCTCAAACCCACAGGCCATGAGATCATGACCTAAGCTGATGTCGGACACTTAACTGACTGAGCCACCCAGGCACCCCTCAGCAGTCATCTTTTAAAAATAAAATTGGAAGTTTTATAAATGCATTGGAAAAGACCTGACCTCAGGAGAGAGAATGGGGCTAAAAGGGTTTTATTTTCAGCCTGTACTTTTCTAGCGGATTTGAAATTAACAAACAACCACCTTGTCAAAGTCTGATATGTTTAAAAACCTTATTGGGCTTTTTTTTTAAATGTTTATTTATTTTTGAGAGAGAGAGAGAGAGAGTGTGTGTCTGTGTGTGTGTGTGTGTGAGTGGGAGAGGAGCAGAGAGATGGAGGGAGACACAGAATCTGAAACAGGTTCCAGGCTCTGAGCTGTCAGCATGGAGCTGGAGGCTGGGCTCGAACTCAGGACTGGCGAGATAATGACCTAGGCCGAAGTCAGACGCTTAACCGACAGAGCCACCCAGGCAACTCAGGTTTGTTTCTAAATAAACAAATATGGGGAGAGACAACTCTAAGAGTAGGAAGAACAAGGTATCAGGAAACAGAAATGTGTTGTTGTTTGTTTATTTTTGAGAGTGCGTGTGGCCAGGGCGGGGGGGGGGGGGGGGGGGGGGGGGAGGGGGAGGGGGGAGGGAAAGAATCCCAACAGGGGGCCAAAATCAAGGGTCAGATGCTTAATCGACTGAGCTACCCAGGTGCCCCAGGAAATAGTTATTTCTGATGTCAGGAGGGAGGGGAGTCCTAAGAAGGGAAGTGTCTAATGGAGACCAAGGCGAGATCATCCTCCATGAACTACAGGCCAGCAAAACAGGCGGCTGGCAGGTCCACCTCCCAAGAAGCTTGGTAATGAAATGAAGGGAGGAGGCAGAAGACTGGGTGGAATTTAGGGGGAGGGGAGGAGCAGTAGGCTAGACTCGGACATGTTAACGTACTGCAGAAAATCACCCAGGTCCATAAGAGTGGGGAAAAGGGACAGGGCAAGTTTCTGGGTGAAGCTCCTGAAAAAGGATCCAGAATGCAGCTCTGGGGAAGGGCCAACATCGACCTGGGATCTGTGGCCCAGGGAACACAGATGGGGTGTTTGGTGTCCTGTCTACTCATACCTGGGGGAAGGCTGGAGACAGGTGACAACACTTTGTGCCAGACATCCGCTATTTTAACTGCACTGTCTCTGAGATGTGGGTGCCATCATGGTGCTCCTTTTTAGAGCAGGAAACCTCGAATCGAAGAGGCGGACTTCCCCAAATCCCACCACTAATGACCAAAGTTCAGCCCCTGCCACACTCTGTCCTCTGGGATTTCAAAAGTTCAGGACCTGTGGATGCTCAACCCTGCTTTAGCTCATCTACATTTCACAATGAAGTAAACACTCTCAGTTCGAGTTTGGATAAGGAAATGAAGGCTTCGAGAAGTTAACTACTCTGCTCAGGATCACTCTTGGTGGCAGAGCCAGGATTCCAACCATAGGTGGTCTCAATCCGGAACCCGTATTCCTTACTACTACATCCAGTGTCCTTACCCAGACACTTGCTAATCTATTAGGATGACAATAATCCCACGACCTCTTACACAGACCCATGGCAAAACCCAGAGCTGCGGGTTGGGTCACACCCTGTTGATCCTGAACTCTCACCGAGCAGCTGCATAGAAAGTAGAGTGACAACCAGATGTCAACCCTCCCCATGTTAGATAAGGCCTCGCTCAAAGAGGACAACAATGATGCAACTTCTAATATTTTATTAACAGGAGTTTTTAAAAACAAGCATCCATACCAGTGTGGGGATGAGGGTGGGAGCAGAGAGGAAACAGGAGGGGAGGGATGGGCAGCAGGAAGGAATTCTGTTCTATTGGTAATAAAGCTCCAGGTTCATCCCATCGTGGATTTCATCTGAAGTGAAGGTGTTAAGGAATTCTCACTGTGGGTTCCAGCTCCACCCCCCTCATCTTGCACACATGGGTCAGAGTGGCCTGAGGGCCCAAGAAAGGCATTTTGAACCGGGTCATTTTGATTTGGAAAGAATCCAAACCATTAAAAAAAAAAAAAAAAAGAAAGAGAAAGAAAGAAAGAAAGAAAGAAAGAAAGAAAGAAAGAAAGAAAGAAAGAAAAAAGAAAAGAAAAAAAGAAAAAAAGAAAGAAAGAAAGAAAGAAAGAAAGAAAGAAAGAAAGAAAGAAAGAAAAAAGAAGAAAGAAAAAAAGTTGATGCTCCTTTTGCACCATAAACATGCCTGAGTCTCACTCCATCCTGGCCTCCTGTCCACACTCAGGTAGAGTTCAGTAAGAAACATGTTGACCTTCAAGTGTCTTCTAAGCCAAGTCAAAATATTTCACCACCCACCCTCCTCCCCCCAAAAAATAATTACATGGCTCCCATTTTCGAAATGCTTACCATGTGCTGCGCACTAAGTTAAACGTTTTATGCGCACGATCGCACATAGATTCCAGCACGGAACAAAGAGAACCAAGTCGGGTATGCAGACCCTTCCTCAAGAAGTCACACAAAGGATACAGTCCCCCAGGGACACATGGTCCTTAAAAATCGTGTACCTGTGGGATAGAAACCTTTTAGACAGAAGCCTAAGGTGGCTTTTCATACTAGAGGCAAGCCGAGGAAACCCTGCCCAAGCAAAGGGCTGCCTGCAGGGCTCTGGAACCCAAACCTCTGGACTGATCCTGTCCAGCGCCCAGCTCTACCACTGTACTTACCACTTCTTCAGGACGATCTTGTTCCAACGGGTGCCAGTTTGGGCTGCGATTAGCTTCTTAAGGTCCCCGATGGTGTCATCAGTGCTGGGCGCAGAGGAGTTAAGGAAAATGGAAGGGGGAGGTAGAACGTGGAAGAGGACATTCCAGGGCTGAATGCAATCTACCAGGACCCCATCCGCCCCCTCCCCCAGGAAAGTCCCCCTACAACACAGACTGAGGTGCCCCAGGAACCACTGCCTCTCGGCCGCCTGTGGATACTTGCACTTAACGCGGACCTTCTTCCCTAGACGGTCGTTGCAAACAACCTCGATCATCCTGTCTGGAGCTACACAGGGCGCGGGGTGGAAGGCAGCAGAGTCAGGGCTTCAGGGGTCTCCCAGGACCCAAGACCCCGGGTTTGGGCTCTATGTTCACCCCTCAACCTCCCAGATCCGTGTCCTCCCGGGCCTCCCAGTCTCAGGACCGCGGACCCCAGGGAGCCGCGCCTCCCCTCTTCAGGTCGCCCGAAGGCCCGGCCTCGCCTCTCGCAGGGGCACAGACCCTTGATGGCCGGGTCCCACCAGCTTTCCCCAACTGCGGACCTCTCTACCTGGCCCCTGACCTCGAAACGCTTGGAATCCGCCGACGCCACAATCTCCTCTCTCGAAGGCGGAACCCCGGTCAGAGTCGGAAGCGGAAGTGAGCAACCGGAAGCGTAGGTCCGTGCTCCCTGCTCAACATCCCTACGACTTCTTTCCGGTCCCAGGCGCAGGGTGGGTTTGCGGTTCCCAGGAGCGGTGCAGGGTCCCAAGGCTGGGTAGGGGGCACCTGCCGTGGGTGCGTGGGGCCCCGTCGGCGTCCCGGCCCGTGCCTGGTCGGGGAAGGGGCGTGGAAGGAAAGCCAGAGGTCAGGGGCCGGCGCCCAGCTCGCTGGAAGCCGTCGGTTGGGGCCCCTTAGATGTGGGGAGACGCCGTCTTGTGTGGCTTCTGGTAGGAACATGGGGCGGGCGGGGGGGCTCGGGGGACATCCCGTGGGGGTAGTGACCTCCCGTTTTTGAGCCCGACGAAGCCTCTTAATTGCAGCTTCGGGGCTATGGGGAGCCTGGGTCGAGTCATGCGGTCACCTCGTCTGGCCTCTTCGCTCACCCCTCCGTTTGGCTATCGCTCCTGACCCCCCCCTCCCACCCCACCCCCCCAAGACACCTGGGCGCAGACCGCAGTCAGTAAGCAGAAACGCCGCCTGATCTCGTCCTGGACGCCAGCACTTAGAATGGAGTCCAGGTTGCACGCCAGCCTGTCAACACCGGCAAGTAAACTGAAAACGGCACAAGGGCAAAACCACCCACGTTTGTGTCTTCAAGAAAGGACGCTCCCGCCCTGCAGACAGCAATTTGTACCAGATCTCAGCCTTGCCTTTCAGTCTCGAAGAAGCCCCTGGACTGGTCTGATTCCCCAGAGCTGGTGGGACAGGGGGTACCCTTCTCTGAGTTCGAGCAAACAGCTGCCAATGGAACTGGTCAACCGTTCTTTCTTGGCAGACAGGGTTTTCCCAGTTTGGTGACCCTGGAGGCATTCGCCCTGAAAATGAGCCACCACTTCTGATTTGCCCAATCCACCTTCTCAGACTGGGCTATGAGATTAGGTGGGAGACGTGAGAGGTCATCCTGTGGAAAGGGCAGATGCTCTATGACCCTGTGTGGGGCTGACCTGGTGTAGGGAGCTGGCCCAGGAGGTCCTACCACAAACACTAGGTTCAGGGGCCTTTCTGCTCAGAGCTTTGACCTGTCATTCCTCTGAGAGCCCTTCTGAGTGCGCTTGAGAGGGGAGGGACTCTGAATGGAAAACTTACTCAGATTGGAGACACAGGCTTTGGATTTAGATGAGTCAAAACCTCAACATTACCGCTTTATATTACACTGTATGATCTCAAGGAATACAGTTACCCACACTTATTCTTATGTTCCGCATCTATGGAAAGGGGATAGCAATTCCCAGCCTGGGATTGTAGTAAGAATGGGTCTTGGACCAGCCTCTGACAGTCCTTTACGAATTTACACAAGGGGCACCTGGGTGGCTCAGCCGGTTAAGCTTTTGACTTAGGCTCAGGTCATGATCTTGAGGTTCCCGCATGGTGACAAACTTCAAAAATAAACTTCAAAACTTCAAAAGTAAACATTTTATTTTTTTTTTAAATTTTTTAAACATTTATTTATTTTTGAGACAGAGAGAGCATGAACAGGGGAGGGTCAGAGAAAGAGGGAGACACAGAATCTGAAACAGGCTCCAGGCTCTGAGCTGTCAGCACAGAGCCCGACGCGGGGCTCAAACCCACAGACCGCGAGATCATGACCTGAGCCAAAGTCGGACGCTTAACCGACTGAGCCACCCAGGCGCCCCAAAAATAAACATTTAAAAAAAAAGAGTGAGACACATAATAAATCGTGTGTGCATTTTTTTAATTTTAATTTTTTGCTACTATGAACAATGCTGTCTAAGCATTTGTGTCCTTTTTTTTTTTTTAATGTTTATTTTTGAGAGATAGAGCATGAGCAGAGGAGGGGTAGAGAGAGAAGGAGACACAGAATCTGAAGCAGGCTCCAGGCTCTGAGCTGTCAGCACAGAGCCCGACATGGGGCTTGAACTCATGGACTGCGAGATCATGACCTGAGCCAAAGTCGGACACTTAACCGACTGAGCCACCCAGGCGCCCCCCCCCTTTTTTTAAATTAAATAAACGTTTATTTACTTAGAGAGAGAGAAAGGGCAAGCAGGGGAGGGGCAGAGAGAGAATACCCCAAGTAGGTTCTGCACTGTCAGCATAGAGCTCGATGCGGTGCTCGATCTCATGAACACGAGATCATGACCTGAGCCGAAGTCAAGAGTCAGATGCTCAACTGACCGAGCTGCCCAGGTACCCCAACACCCTTTGCTTTTTAAAGCAAACAATATCGGGGCGCCTGGGTGGCTCAGTCGGTTGAGCATCTGACTTCGGCTCAGGTCATGATCTCGTAGTTTGTGAGTTCGAGTCCCGTGTCGGGCTCTGTGCTGACAGCTCAGAGCCTGGAGCCTGCTTCAGATTCTCTGTCTCCCTCTCCCTCTGCCCCTCCCCTGCTCATGCTCTGTCTCTCTCTGTCTCAAAAATAAATAAAACATTAAAAAAAAAGGTTACAAAAAATAAAGCAAACAATATCCTGGAGATTGTTCCAAATAGCACTGAAAGACCTGCCTTTTTTTTTTTTTTTTTTTTTTTTTAGCAATTTGAGATCCTAGACATGGGATTGTTGAGTCCAATAGAGGCTGCAATCTGATATTGCTAAATTGCCTTTGAGAGTTTGAATCAAGTCTGCCCTTTCTGCAGGGTTGAAAGAGTCCGTTTCCTTACACCAAGGCCAGTGTGGGTATTTTCTGTCTTCTTCATCTTTTTTAAGCTGATAGATGGAAACATTGTGTTTTACTTTTATTATTATTATTTTTTTTAGTGTGTGTTTATTTTTGAGAGAGAGAGAGACAGAGCATGAGTAGGGGAGGGTCAGAGAGAGAGGGAGACACAGAATCTGAAGCAGGCTCCGGGCTCCGAGCTGTCAGCACAGAGCCCGACGCAGGGCTTGAACTCACAGACCACGAGATCATGACCTGAGCCGAAGTCAGATGCTCAATCGACTGAGCCACCCAGGTGCCCCATACTTTGTATTTATTTATGGATAAGTGTGAGCATACAGATGTATTATTTTTTAGCTTTACTGAAGTACAGTTGATAGGCAAAATTGCACACATTTAATATTTACATCTTAATAAGTTTTGCATGTTTTAAAATTTTTTAATGTTTATGTATTTTTTAAAGTTATTTATATTTAGGGGCACCTGGGTGGCTCAGTCAGTTAAGCGTCCAACTTTGGCTCAAGTCTTGATCTCATGGTTCATGAGTTCGAGCCCCACATAGGGCTCTCTGCTGTCAGCACAGACCCACTTGAGATTCTCTATCTCCCTCTTTCTCTGAGCCTCCCCCGCTTGTGGATGCGCACGCTGCTTGTGCACTCTCTCCGCCTTCCCCAAAATAAACATTAAAAGAGTTTATTTTTAATAATCTCTACACCCATTTTAGGGCTCAAACTCAAGACCCTGAGATTGAAAGTCACATGCTCTTCCAACTGAACCAGCCAGGAGCCCCTATTTTGCATTCAAAAAAAAATTTTTTTTAAGTTTATTTTGAAAGCGAGAAAGCGTGAGTAGGGGAAGGGAGAAAGAGAGGAAAGATCGAGAATCCAAGCAGGCTTGGTGCCATCAGAGTGGAGCCTGACAAGGGGCTCGAACTCATGAACCAAAATATGACCTGAGCCGAAGTCAGTGCTTAACGGACTCACCACCTAAGTGCCCCATGCATTCCTTTTTAAAACAGTTTTCAATGGGGCGCCTGGGTGGCTCAGTCGGTTGAGTGACCGAGTGACCAACTGCGGCTCATATCATGATCTCACAGCTCAGGTCATGATCTCTTAGCTCAGGGGTTCAAGCCCCGTGTTGGGCTCTGTGCTGACAGCTCAGAGCCTGCAGCCTGCTTAGGATTCTGTGTCTCCCTCTCTCTGCCCCTAACCCACTCGCATTCTGTCTCTGTTTCTCTCAAAAATAAACAAACATTAAAAAAATTTTTTTTAAACAGTTTTCAACATCTCCAATTTCTGCACCTGTGTGTATGTATTGAAAACATTTATTGCCATTATAGGCTCTTGGGGATGTGATTTAGCAAAACCTCAAAATTAAATTTCACATGCCCCTTTGACCCATCAAACCAGCTCCTGGTTATTTATCCAATAAAAATAAAAACATGGGATATATGTGTACACGTACATACGTATATAAAATAACGGCTAGCTCCAATATTGTTTGTGGTAACAAATCTGGAACAACTTGAATACTCCTCAATACAGGAATGTTTGAATGAAATTCACTGCCCTTATGAATTGCTAATTTAAAAATGAGTGAGGGGCGCCTGGGTCGCTCAGTCAAACATCTGACTTTGGCTCAGGTCATAATCTCGCGGTCTGGTCCGTGAGTTCGAGCCCCACAGTGGACTCTGTGCCGACAGCTCGGAGCCTGGAACCTGCTTCAGATTCTGTGTCCCCCTCTCTCTCTGCTCCTCCTCCACTGGCACTGTGTCTCTCTCTGTCTCTCAAAAATGAATAAACGTTACAAAAAAAAGTTTAAAAATGAGTGACGGGGTACCTGACTGGCTCAATCAGTGGAGCATGTGACCCTTGATCTCGGGGTTATGGTTTCAAGTCCCACGTTTGGTGTAGCGATTACCTGAAAATAAAATCTTAAAAAAAAAAAAAAAAGCGTGATATGGGTCACCTGGATGGCTCAGTCGGTAGAGCATGTGACTCTTGATCTCAGAGTCGTGAGTTCAAGCCCCATGTTAGGCATGGAACCTACTTAAAATTACAAAATTTAAAATGTATCTCCAGGTTGTAAATTTAGGACCCACGTTGGGTGTAGCGATTGCTTAAAGTATTAAAGGGGGCACTTGGGTGGTTCAGTTGGTTAAACATCAGACTCTTGATTTCGGCTCAGCTCATGATCTCAAGGTTTGTGAGATTGAGCCCCGTGTTGGACTCTCTTCTGACAGCACAGAGCCTGCTTGGGATTCTCTCTCTCCCTTGCTCTCTGCTTCTCCCCTGCTCTTTCTTACGTGCATGCACTCTCTCTCTCTCAAAATAAATAAATTAAAAAAAACAATAAAACATAATCCTAGGCGCGCCTGGGGAGCTCAGTTGGTTAAACATCTGACTCTTGATTTCCACTCAGGTCATGAACTCACGTTGTGGGATGAAGCCAGGCATCTGGGCAACATGCTGGGCTTGGAGCCTGCTTGAGATTCTCTCTCTCTGCCCCGCCCCCACAGAAGCACGCTCTCAAAAACAAATTAAAAAAAAAATTATGTTTTTATTTTTGAGAGAGAGACAATGAGAGTGGGGGAAGGGCAGAGAGAGAGGCAGAGGAGACAATCTGAAGCAGGTTCCAGGCCCTGAGCTGTCAGCGCAAAGCCCCACCCGGAGCTTGAACTCACGCACTGCGAGATCATGACCTGAGCCGAAGTCAGACGCCCATTTACTGAGTCACCCAGGTGCTCCCAAAATGAATGTTTTAGAAGTGAATGATATACAGTTGGTGGGAGTGTCAACTCCCCCTCTGTGGAGAACAACTTAGCACTATCAGAACGAAAAATTGAACACACCCTTTAACAAGCTGTTTCAGTTCTACAAATTTATTCATGTTCATAGGCATCAAAAAGCATTACTAGGTTTAAAAACAAGCTAGGGCTTCGCTCTCCTTTAGGCCAGCCGCTGGTCGTCCCGCCCCAACCCCGCGGTCAAGGCGCCCCAATGCTTGAGCGCGCCTTCTGGGCTTGGTCTTGGGGTCTGTAAGCCCGGCGCTCCCAAGACTCGCCGCGCTCCGGGCCCGTCACCGCACTTAACGCCCACCCGGGGCCGCCAGTCAACAACCGAGCCACTTTTTCCAGGCTGGATCCCAGTCCCCAGCCCCGCCTCGAGCCTTGTTCCCGCCCTTAATCCCGCTCCGTGGTTTAGTTCCAGCCCCTAGCTCATCCCTGGGTCTCCCGTCACCGCCCCAGGCTTGCTCTCGGGTCCCTAGTCACTGCCCCGTTAAGCCTCCGGGCTCTGCCCTAACCTCAGCCCCGCCCACAGCCTTGTCCCCGCCCCTGACCCCGCCTCCGGGTGCGTCACCGCCTCAGCCACGCCTTCCGGGCTCAGGCCTGGTTCCCAGCTTGTCCCCTGCGCTCCATCCAGATAGTGGGCGGGTCTGTCGCCGGGGCCCAACCCTGTCCCCGCGAGAGAAAAGCTGAAACTCTCCGCCGGCTGCTGGAGGCGGCGGCCTCCGCCTTGCCGGCACCCCCAGCCACCCGCCGCCTGCTGGCCCCCGGAGGGTGAGATCGTGAATCCCCTTACAGCCACAAGCGGAAGTGCGTGTCGGCGGGATCATGGCGACTTTGGCGGACCTGCCGGACTCGGTCCTGTTAGAGATCTTCTCTTACCTCCCCGTCCGGGATCGAATTCGCATCTCCAGGTGCGGCCCCGCCCCGCGGGTGGGGGGAAGAGCCGGGCGGGGGGAGCCCCCGGAGATGCGAATCCGGTCCCCGGGGGGCCGCGGTTAGTTTTTTAACGGCGGGTCCCCTCCCCCCAGGGTTTGTCACCGCTGGAAGAGGCTGGTGGACGACCGGTGGCTCTGGCGACACGTCGACCTGACTCTGTACACGGTACACGGGGTCGACCGGGCGGGCATGGGCCGCGGTGGGGTCTCTGGGCCGCAAGGACCGCTCCTTGCACCCTAGAGTTCGAGCTTGGCAGTCCAGGGTGCATCCCGGCAGCGTCCCTTAGCTGCCCTTCGGTGACCTCCTGGCCTGTTTCCCCATTTCCAAAATGAGGATAGCCAAGATCGTTCAGGGAGCTTAGAGCAGTGTCCGGCGTACGGTGAGCCTATGACAAATGCCTCTTGATTACATTAGCCGTTGATGAGTTTTTCTGGAGAAATCATTCTCCAGATTCAACTTAATTTCCAGAATTTATTTACTGAGTATTGCAACTGAACCTTTTCCACGTTTTCCCATTTGCATTGTATTTTTCTTGTTTTCTTATGAACTATTTCAACAATACAGAGAAATGTATAGAGGATAATCTGAAACAACTATGTACTTACCACCTAGATTTAACCCATTTTAACCTTTAGTCATTTTCTTTTTTTTTAAGTTTATTTAGTTTGAGAGAACAGAGCGAGCAGGGGAGGGCAGAGGGAGAGAGAGGGAGAGAGAATTCCAAGCAGGCTCTGCACTCTGAGCGTGGAGCCCAACCTGGGGCTCAAACCCACGAACGTGGGATCATGACCTAAGCTGAAATCAAGAGTCCAATGCTTAAAGGACTGCGCCACACAGGCGCCCCAAACTTTTGGTCATTTTTGCTGCAGATCGTGTGAGACATACCTGCAAAGACTTATGTATATGCATATGCATACATCATTTATAGATGTATTCACTGCATTTTTTGAAACCCTTCTCAGAGGTAACCACTATTATAAAATGGATTTGTAGTGTTCCTTTCATGTTTTTATTTACTTCCTGTGTGACTACCCATAAGCAATATTCAATTTTGTTAATGTGTTTCTAAAGTTGAAATAATGCTGTTCTGTCTAGGTAATTAAATGCTATTTATTATATATCCACCGATGGCTTTATTTACACAACATTGCTTTTGACACATGTAAATCTAGCTCATTCCTTTCAACTTGTTAAGTGAATATACCACAATTTGTTTACCTGTTTTCCTGTTGACAGACCTTTAGGTTATTTCCAACTTTTTACTCTCACAAACAGAGTTATAAAATAGTGTCAAACTTCACTGTGTATATGAATCACCTGAAGATCTTGTTAAAATGCTGATTCTGGGGCACCTGGCTGGCTGATTCAGTAGAGTATGTGACTCTTGATCTCGGGATTGTGAGTTCAGGCCCCATGTTGGGTGTAGAGATTACTTAAGAATAAAAATCTTAAAAAATAATTTAAGAAAATAATAAAATGCTGATTCTGATTCAGTGAGCTGGGTGGGGCCCCAGATTCTGATATTCTAACAGCCCCTCAGGTTTTATGCTATGCACAAATTTTACACTATGCAGTTTCTTTTTTCTCTCTTCTTTCTTGTTTTATGTTTATTTTTTGAGAGAGAGCGTGCAAGCAGGGGAGGGGCAGAGAGAGAATCCAAAGCAGGCTCCATCCTTGCTATCAGCACAGAGGCTGATGTGGGGCTCAAACCGTTGAACTGTGACACCATGACCTGAGCTGAAGTGGACACTCAATGGAGCCACCCAGGCACCCCTACCGTCTTTTTTAAAAAAGGTTAAATGCACATACAATGAAATGCAAGGTGCTTCCACTTACATTTTGTTTGTTTTGCAGTAATTAACTTCCTGGGGTTAAGTTTTGCAGTTTTCACCGTTACTAGGTTGTGATTTTTGTTATTATTTTTTTATGCTTATTTATTTTTGAGAGAGAGAGAGAGCAGGGGAGGGGCAGAGAGAGGGAGACACAGAATCTGAATCAGGCTCTAGGCTTCAAGCTGTCAGCACAGAGCCCAATGTGGGGCTTGAACTCACGAACTGTGAGATCATGACCTGAGCTGAAGTTGGACGCTTAACCGACTGAGCCACCTAGATGCCCCTATTATTATTATTTTTAAGATGGCTTTGATTTACTCTGGACAGTTGTAGCCTTTTTCAGTTGGGCTCTGTGTTGCTTATTCCTAGTGGCAGTGGCCACGAAGAAAGGGATAAATGCTGGTGACTTGTTCTGCTTTCTTACTTACAAGGACCCCACTCTCTTGCTGAAGACAGATCTGTTATGATCTTCCCTTTTCTCTCAGTGCTTTTGTTCAAACCTAGAAGTCAAAACGATGGGGTTCACTTGGCCTGTTACTCCTGGGGAGGTGCACGGTGAGGTGAGGCTGGCAGGGGTCGGGCAGAAGCCCAGGGGAGCACTAGTGCCCCAGCTGGGGCTGGTCCGTCTCCAGGCAGGCAGGGGCCTTGGGATAGTCTCCGTATCTCTCACCCTGTCACCCCCGCCTCTGGCTCTTACAGATGCGGCCTAAAGTCATGTGGCACCTCCTTCGCCGCTATATGGCATCCCGGCTCCGTTCCCTGCGGGTGGGCGGCTACCTGTTCTCAGGCTCCCAGGCCCCCCGGCTGTCCCCCGCCTTGATGAGGGCCCTGGGCCAGAAGTGCCCTAACCTGAAGCGTCTCTGCCTGCACGTGGCTGACCTGAGCATGGTGCCCATCACCAGCCTGCCCTGCACCCTGAGGACCCTGGAGCTGCACAGCTGTGAGATCTCCATGGCCTGGCTCCTCAAGGAGCAGGACCCCACCGTGCTGCCCTTGCTCGAGTGCATCGTGCTGGACCGGGTCCCTGCCTTCCGTGATGAGCACCTGCAGGGCCTGACGCGCTTCCGCGCCCTGCGGTCGCTGGTGCTGGGCGGTACCTACCGAGTGACCGAGACAGGGCTGGATGCGGGCCTCCAGGAGCTGGGCTACCTGCAGAGGCTGGAGGTGCTGGGCTGCACCCTCTCAGCTGACAGCACCCTCCTGGCCGTCAGTCGCCACCTCCGAGATGTGCGGAAGATCCGGCTGACCGTGAGGGGCCTCTCTGCCCCCGGCCTGTCCGTCTTGGAGGGCATGCCAGCCCTGGAGAGTCTGTGCTTGCTGGGCCCTCTCATCACCCCAGAAATGCCTTCCCCGGCTGAAATCCTCTCTTCCTGCCTCGCCATGCCCAAGCTCAGGGTCCTTGAGCTGCAGGGGCTGGGGTGGGAGGATCAGGAGGCCGAGAGGATCCTGTGTAAGGGGCTGCCCCACTGTATGGTCATCGTCAGGGCCTGCCCCAAAGAGTCCATGGACTGGTGGATGTGACTGCACCACCCATCCATGTTGGCTTTCATGGGTGAGCCCCAGACCCTCTGGACAGCACCTTGCAGAGGGCCCGTAGCCAGGTTGAGAGAGCCCAAAGCCACAAGGTAGAACGAAGGCCTTGGGGCCTCCGGACAGTTGGAATCCCTGTTTGCCAGTTGTTTGGCCTCTGTGACATCAGCCAGCTTCTCGGAGGGCCTATCCCCACATCTGGAAGTGGGGAAGATCATAGCTACCTCATGGTTATGTCGCGAAGCCTTACTCTTTACCAGCCCCTGGGCCAAAAAGGTCCTCGACGATGGGTCATTCTCAGGAACAGAATGGATACAGCAGGGTGGGGTTAAGAGTTAGGGGGAGCTGAGGGCCAGGGCCCCTTTAGGAGGCCTGGCAAGACTATCTATGCATGTGCACCCCCATGCTGACACGCCATTGATACACGAGGGATGCGATGAGAAAGCCCAGGAAGACTTCTGCTTTGACGATTGAAAGTGTCAGTGAAGGTTCTCAGTTGTACTTTCGGTATTTTGGTATTCTATATTTTCAAATTTTTCCACAATATATATTATTTTGCTATTAAAGAAAAATAATTTTTTTTTCCCAAAAGCATTTGGTTTATTCATTCAACAAACATTTCTTGCCTGCCCACTATTTTGCAAGCACTGGTCGAAGCCCTGGGGCCGCAGCAGTGAACAAAACAAGACCTGAGCAGATGGCAGGGTCGACCTCCAGGTGAACACATTGATGGGATGGTCTTAGAGACTGGGACAATTAAAAACATTTTTTTAATGTTTATTTATTTTTGAGAGAGAGAGAGAGAGAGACAGTGTGTGAGCAGATGAGGGGCACAGATGCAGATGAGGAGCAGAGAGGGAGACAGAATTTGAAGCAGGCTCCTGGAGCCTGGAGCTGAGCTGTCGGCACAGCGCCCGACGTGGGGCCCGAAATCCCAGACCGCAAGATCACAACCTGAGCCGAAGTCGGAAGCTTCGCTGACTGAGCCACCCGGGCGCCCTGAGACTGAGACGATTTTGAAGTAGGCTCACATGATGGAGGTGCCTGTGCCTGGTGGAGTGGGTGGGGCAAGCCTCTCAAGTTTGGAGGCCTGAGGGGTGAGGAGGAACCCCCTCTGGGAAGTGCGGGGGGAGAAAGAAGGCCAAGACACTGGCGGAGATAGGGATGAGTTTGACCTCTTTCAAGATCAGGAAGGAGATCTGCGTGGCTGAGGGAGGAAGAGGTGAGCAATAGGAAGCGAAGTCAGCTGATGGGGTGAGGTTGGAGGGTCCCCACAGGTGGCACAGGCTTTAGGGGGTCAGAAAGCAGCAACTCCTTTTCCTGCCCGTTGAGTCTGAGCCACTTGAAAGATGCAGGTGGCAGGCCGATAGTGATCAGGAGATGAGTGTCGCTTCTGACCCGAGCTGGGGAGGAGGGCGTGTATGAACACGACAGGATCACCACCTGCCCACTGGCCCAGCCTGCCTGCTCTGTGGTGGGCCAGAGCCAGAAGAGAAGATGGGGTTGAGCTGATACCCTTGGTTCCTTGTTCCAAGCTCACTTCTCAGAGGACCTGGCTGTCTCTCTCATGCTTTCCCACTAGGGGGTGGAGGAGAAATTCTCCATCTGGCCATCTGAAGACTATGGTTCGAGTGCTCCTCCAGTGTGGCCACGGTGAGTGTCTACCTATCCCGTGCTGATCAAATCTGGCAGCTCCAGGCCAGGGCACCTGGGGGACTAGATTGTTCCAGGCTGGGGCACTGGTACTGAAGAGGTGTCTTTCTCCCGGTCTCACCCGATTGCAGTGACCCCTTTCTGGGCTTAGCTCGGAGGGCTGGTAGGGTTATGGCAGAGCCTGACCACCGCCTTCGTGACCAGGGGCCAGGGGCTTGAGGATGCCCTCTGTTATGAAATGTACCTGAGATCTGTTTTAATCACACATGGTGGGGGCGCCCGGGTGGCTCAGTGAGTTGAGTGGCCAACTTCAACTCAGGTCATGATCTCACGGTTCGCGGGTTCAAACCCGGCGTCGGGCTCCGTGCTCACAGCTCAGAGCCAGGAGCCTGCTTCAGATTCTGGGCCTCCCTCTCTCTCTGCACCTCCCCCACTCATGCTCTGCCTCCTTCTCTCAAAAATAAATAAACATAAAAAAATCTTTTTTCAAAAATCACGTACGGCGATGGACACGGAGACACGTGTCTTTGGAAGAAAACTTTATTACAGTAAAACCTTGGTTTGCGAGCACAGTTTGTCCTGGAAACATGCTTGTAATCCAAAGCATTTGTATATCAAAGCGAATTTCCCCAGAAGAATGGAAACTCAGATGATTCATTCCACAACCCAAAAATATTTATATAAAAATGATTACAATACTGTAATATAATACAAAATAGTAAAGAAAATGCAAAATATAAATAAAAAAATAAATTAACCTGCACTTACCTTTGAAAACCTTCATGGCTGGTGTGAGGGAGACAAGAGAGAGGAGGGTGATTGTGTAGGACGACCGACTTTCACTATCACTAATGGAATCACTGCTCTTGGCTCCATGGAATCTTCTTCTTGTGCAACTTTAACAAGGAACTTAGCCAATGACACTTGCTTTTGCCTCCTTCTGAGGATTTCGCCGAGATGTGGCATCGCATTGTCATTAAGCAGATTCCTCGCTCCAATTGCTACAGCCTTATTCGGGTGGTGCTTTTCTACAAAATCTTGCACGGTTTCCCACGTTTTACACGTCTCCCTAATCTCATTGGGGGTGAGGGATTCCTCCGCCTTTTCCTCCTCCTCCTCCTCCTCCTCTGCAGACGAGATCTCATCCATAACCTCTTGCTGTTGCTTGCAATGCGGATCCATCAGCCATCAGTGGTCAGCTCCTGGCCATGTTCCTCCACCAGCTCTTGAATGACATCCTCATTCGCCTCCGGTCCCCCCCTTGGTCTTCCCCAAGGACACAATTTCATCGACCACCGGTGGCTCCAGTTCATGAGCAAGCCCCTCTAAGTCATATCTAAGAACACAATCAGGCCACAGTTTTCTCCAGGCAGAATTGAGGGTTCTCTTGGTGATCCCATCCCAGGCTCTGTCGATGATCTTGAGGCAGTTCACGATGTGGAAATGATTTTTCCAAAACTCTTGGAGGGTGAGGCTTGTTCCTTGGGCCACCTCGAAGCATTGCTGGAATAGTGCTTTAGTGTAAAGATTTTTTAAAGTTCGCAACGACCTGCTGATCCATGGGCTAGAGGACTGGAGTGGTGTTGGGAGGAAGGAACTTGACCTTAATGAACTTGAATTCCTCTAGTAAGTCATCGTCGAAGCCTGGAGGATGAGGAGGGGCATTATCCGTAACCAGCAAGGCTTTGGGTGGCAGATTCTTTCCTAAAAGGTACAGTACTTGTGATTCCCAAGAGGAGGGAATGTCTCACAGAGCCATTATGGGGAAAAACCATAATGGGGTCCATAGGAGGCGGGAGAAATAGGAGGGAAGCACAGGCGTGAGCCTTTCTTATGGTTTTTGCAGGAAGAAATAGGCGAGGCAGGGTAGGCAAGCTGAACAAGCTTAGAATTGGCTACTTTGAATACTTTTGGTGGGCTCTAGGCTCTAGAGGCCGTTCCTAGTTGTCTGTTACTTGGCCCTGGCGTGATTTAGGGCAGAGGAAATATTGGCTTGCTGTGTTAGGGGTGAGATAACAGAGGTAGTTGGATTGGCTGGTTTGCATATGAAAGTGTGCTCGAAAGCAAGTTGTTTCCTATCTCTAGGAATTACCCAACCCTCAGAGGGGTGGTCCTGAGCCAGGTTTGCAAGGCCCTAAGGTGTCAAAGCATCACAAAATATAGAAAATTAAAAAGAGGATGAATACACCCTCCATTGGAAGTAAAGGGCAATCGCAAGAACTAACATTTCTCGAGTGTGTATTTTGTATCAGGTACTATGCTCAGTCCTTCATGCATGGACTTTTACCCGCAGCCCAGTGAGGAAGGTACAGAGGAGGAAACTGAGGCACAGAGAAGTTAAGTTGCCCAAAGTCACACAACTAGAGAAGTAGCAGAACTGAGTAATCTTAGCCTACAGTCCTAACCATTAGGCAAAACTGCCTAGCTGATAGGTAGCAGTTCTAAAAGCCTGGCCCAACAGTTGTGCCCCATCAGGGAACAAAGACTAGACATATAAATTTTTGTGTAGCTCTACTGAGGTATAATTCATAGCAATAAGCAGCACATATTTAGGTGCATAATTTGATCAGTTTTGACACATGTGTATCTTGTCTTTTACTCATTATGATGATTTTAGGATTTATCCAAGCTCTTGTAGGAATCAAAACTTTGTTCCTGAGTAGTATTCCATCATGTGACTATAATAGCATAATTTGTTACCCATTCACCTTTGATGGATATTTGTGTTAAAGCACATATATCTTGTTAAAATAATTTTTTCTGATATAACAAATAATATATGCCTGTGAAGAATTTTAACAGTACAGAAAGGGTACCTCTTTCTAATCCCAGGCCCCAGAGGAAATCACTGTGAGAAGTTTGAGGTAGCCTTCTAGAATTTTGTCTACTATTGGGAGTTTGGAGAAAAATCAAAGACATTAAAAACCATTTTTTTTAATGTTTATTTTGAGAGAGAGAGAGAACGCAAGGGAGGAGTATGAACTCATGAACTGTGAGATCATGACCTGAGCCAAAGTTGGATGCTTAACCAACTGAGCCACCCAGGCACCCCACCCTGCCTTTTCTCCCTCTTTCTTTTTTTTTTTTTTAAAAATTTTTTTTTTCAACGTTTATTTATTTTTTGGGGGACAGAGAGAGACAGAGCATGAACGGGGGAGGGGCAGAGAGAGAGGGAGACACAGAATCGGAAACAGGCTCCAGGCTCCGAGCCATCAGCCCAGAGCCCGACGCGGGGCTCAAACTCACGGACCGCGAGATCGTGACCTGGCTGAAGTCGGACGCTTAACCGACTGCGCCACCCAGGCGCCCCTTTTCTCCCTCTTTCAATAACCCTTTTGAATGAAGTCTCTTTACCAATGTCCAGAATTATTTTTCACAATGATAAAGAAACAAAAATCCCTTGGGTCATTTTTGACTCTTTATTCTAAAACTACACAAATCCATTAGCAGATAGCCATTGGCTCTGCCTTAATTTTAGCACCAGAGTGGATTCCACTCCCTCCATTCTCCCCAGCCACCTTTGTCCAGCCATCTCCATCTGTCACTGGGATTATTGCCTTAACTTTCTAATGGTCCTCGCTGATTCTATCTTTTCTTCCCTAGAGTCACACAAAAGACGAAGAGAATTTCATTTTATTTATTTAAAGTTTTTTAAATGTTTATTTATTTTTGAAGGAGAGAGAGACAGAGCATGAATGGCGGAGGGGCAGAGAGAGAGGGAGACACAGAATCCGAAGCAGGCTCCAGGCTCTGAGCTGTCAGCACAGAGCCCGACGCGGGGCTCGAACTCACGGACCGCGAGATCGTGACCTGAGCCGAAGTCGGACACTCAACCAGCTGAGCCACCCAGGCGCCCCAAAGAGAGTTTTAAAAATAGACATCAGGTCATGTTGCTCCTGGAGCTCAAAACTCTTCAGGGGCTCCTCCATTGCTCTCAAGGTAACACCCACAATTCTTAGAGTTGCTCGGATGGCCTTGTATGATCTGACTTCATTGCTTCTCTGACTTCACTTCCAATTAGTCTCCAACCTGCCCGACTCACTTCAAACATTTTAGACACTGGACTTCTGATGTTGCCTACTTTTTAAAAGTTTATTTATTTTGAAGGAGAGGGAGAGAAAGAGAGAGAGAGAGAGAGAGAGAGAGAGAGAGAGAGAGAGAGAGAATCCCAAGCAGGGTCTGCACTGTCAGTACAGAGCCTGATGCAGGACTCGAACTCAGAAACTGTGAGATCATGACCTAAGCCATAATCAAGAGTCGGATGCTTAACTGACTGAAATACCCAGGTGCCCCTCTGCTGTTGTTTTAGAGGCCAAACCTCTCCTACCTCAGGACCTTTGCACTTGTTCATTCTCCAGAAACTCACACTCATTCCCTGAATTCCTCCAACCAGATGGCTGGGGGGTGTACATGGTTCTGGGCCTTAGTTTTCTCATCTGTCAAACTATTCTTTCTCTTTACCTCAAACACCAGGCAGATATAACCAAAGGTATAGTGGGAAGGGAAAATGCTTTTCAAAGTGAGAACTGTTGGGGTGTCTGGGTGGCTCCCTTGGTTAAGCGACCGACTCTTGATTTCGGCTCAGGTCACCATCTCTCTGTTGGTGGGATGGAGTCCCACGAGGGGCTCTGCACCGACAGCACGGATCCTGGTTGGGATTCTCTCTTACTCTCTCTCTGCCCTTCCCCTGCTCTCTCTGTCTCTCAGAAATAAATAAATCAACATTTAATGTGAGAACTGTTGACCTTAAAAAAAAACTTGCTTTTATCAGCAAAAGATGGGCTTATTTAGGAACAGCAAAAATTTGCAACCCCAGGCCCAGGCAAACCATGGCAAAACCATAGGTAAGTCCCCACAATAAAGGAAGGTAGCTCTTTTTATAGAGGAAAAAGGGGGAGTGGGGAGGGGCTTTTATAAATTAAAAGTGCATTGGAATAAATTGGGAGTTTGAAGTATAGTGGCTTCTCATTGGCTGAGCTGTTGCTGGGGGAGGAAAAAGCTTCCTTCCTCTTGCTGGGATACTAAAGGAGTACTTACTTACAAGGTCCCTCTCTTCCTGTTGGACCTACAATTGACTAGTGCTGGGCATGAAAGCTCTCCCTGCTGGTCTCCCAACTCCATTCTAAATGAGGTTTCCTTTTATTAGTTTTCACAAACCTTTCCAATAGGGAAGTAAAGTTTTATAGTTGGTTTCAAGAGCTACTTGAGATAGAGTGTAATACCCTCAATCACCAGAAGATGGCAGCACGTCACCGGATTAGCTATGTAGATCATTGTACCCTCACAATATAGGAATTAGGAGACGTTGCTAGTATTTATACACCTCGTCACCCTTCATAAATGGAAGGAATGTATACTTGTCGGGCATCTACTGTATGGGCTGGATACTCTTATTTACATTTGTGACTTAAGTCAGAGCACGTCCCCCATCTCTCAGAACTCCCCCAAAACAATCAAATGGGAAATGAAACAAAAAATTAAATGTATATATATAGTGCCTAGGAGTAAACCTAACTGAAAGACAACCCACTGAAGAAGAAAATTTAAAAACGTTAAGGCCCTAAGGAAGGAACGGAATGAATGGAGGTGTGATCCACTTTGTGGACTGACAGATACTTTTGTGAACCTGGTGTTCTGTCACAGAGTCTTGGAAGGAATGACAAAAGAAGCAAGAAAAGCTTTTATTGGGCATCCTGAGGACGGGCCCACCGAGCGTGAGGCCCGCCCAAGCCCTGCCCTCACACCTGGTTCTCATCCGGTGTCCGCCCCCTGAGCCCGGAAGCCCCCTTAGCCCTGCCCACAACGCACTACGCTTACCCTCAAGCTCCGCCTTCTAGGATTGGTCTTCACCCCCCCCCCGCCACGCCCCCAAGGCCTTGTCTCAGGCCAGGCCACGCCCCCAGACACTGTCCCCGCCCCTGCCCCGCCCACTAGTCCTCGTACTCCTTCCTGGCTGGGCGGATTCAAGACCCTTGCCTACCCGCTGGCTTCTTCAAGCTCTGCTTCCTCCGACTCCGCTGGGCGGGAGCCCGGGGGACCCGCGCCATCTCGGCTCACAAAATCGGAAGCAGAAGTGTCTGTCAGCCGGGGCGCCGCCGCAGGCTGCCTCGCTTCTGGGGCATATGGGGGCGCCCAGCTCTGGTGTCGCCTGGTGGGTCTGGCCCGAAAGATCCGGGGCCAAAGGGCAGGGCCGGTCAGTCCCTTGCGGCGCGTTTTCCGAGACTTCCGGATCCAGCGCTCTTCCCGGCAGGCGGGGGCCGGGTTGCTCTGGTGTGGTGGAAGTAATGGGTCCAGATGACTCTGGACCTCAGTTTTCTCATCTGCTGCTCCTTCCGTCTCCCCGCTGCTCCTTCTCCCCCTTCGCCCCAAGCACTAGGCTGATGTTATAACCCAAAAGTATAGTGGGACAGGAAAAGGGCTTTTCTTTTCTTTTTAAAAGAGAACTTTTATTTTAATTTTTTAATTGAAAAAAACTGTTAATTTTTTAAAATTTACATCCAAGTTGGCTAACATGTAGTGTAATAATGATTTCCGAAGTAGAATTGAGTGATTCATCACTTACATATAACACCCAGAGCTCATGCCAACAAATGTCCTCCTTAGTGCCCCTTGCCCTTTAATGAGAACTTTTAAAAGGACATGAGCATGGATGATCTTAAAAACATGTTGTATGAAAAGAAGCCTTGCTCCAGTGTATATATGATTCTATTTAATGTTTATGTAACTTTTTGAGAGAGAGACAGAGCGCGGGGGGGGGGGGGGGGCAGAGAGACAGGAAGACACAGAATTGGAAGCAGGCTCCAGGCTCTGAGCTGTCAGCACAGAACCCAGTGTGGGGGGGTTTTAACCCATGAGCAGTGAGATCATGACCTAAGCTGAAGTTGGACGCTTAACCGACAGAGCCACCCTGGCACCCCAAAAGTTCTTAAAAATTTAAACTATAGGGGGCACTTGGCTGGCTCAGTTTGTGTAACATGCAACTCTTGATCTTGGGGTTGTGAGTTTGAGCCCCATGTTGGGTATAGAGATTACTTAAAAATAAAATCTTTAATGATAAATAAAATCTTAAAAAATAAAATAAAATTTAAACTATAAATTTGTTTCCTTTTGTGAAAATAAAGGGCAACCTCACTAAAATGGAGTCAGGAGGCCAGAAGGGATAGGTCTAACTCTACTACTCCATGTTAACTACAGGAAGAACTGTCACAAGCCCCAACAGGGAATGATGTACATTGTGTCTCATGCAAGAAATTGATTACCCAGGCAACTCAGCAGATGGGAAACTCCTCATCACTCTCAACTCTTGCTTTTGTCTGTCAGTCAGACTGATTCAAAACAACCCCTCCCAACTTACTCTTTTCCTTGAAATAACATTCCTCTACTTTGTTGGGCTATACTATGGTTTTTGCCATTGTTTGCTTGTCCCAAATTGTAATTGTTGGCAATTCTTGAATAAACCTATACTTTGCTAGTAAAATAATTTTTAAGGTCAACTTTTTTTTGGTATTTCTTATTTTAAAAAATTTAATGTTTATTATTTTGGGGAGAGAGGGCAGGGCAGAGAGAGAGGGAGAGACAAAATCTGAAGGAGGATCCAGGCTCTGAGCTCTCAGCACAGAGCCCTACATGGGGCTTGAGCTCATGGATGGTAAGATCATGACCTGAGCCAAAGTCAGACTCTTAACCGAGCCACCCAGGAGCCCCTTTTTAAGAGGTTTAAAAAGAAATGATTGAATGAATCTCTACAGGATTCAGTTTGTAAACATCCTATAAATAGTACATTCCAATGTGGCACTCACATAGGAAATGTTTTCTTGTATGTTTGTTTTACCATCTGTCTTCCTCCCCAGTTGAAAAAAGAGTTCTGTGAAGGCAGGACTTGAATAAATGAAAGGAAAAGCATTATTAAGGGAAGTGATGGTTGGGGCATTTGGCTGGCTCAGTCACAAGAGCATGCGACTCCTGATCTTGGGCTCCTGAGTTCAATACCCCACGTTGTGTGTTGAGATTACTTACACACATAAAAACTTCAATAAAAACAAAAAGTGATGGTGACCACACAAAACCAGCAAGTGAAATATATAAAAGATCTAAACATGTTCATACTTAATGAAAGTCTAAAAATGCTTCACTATTTGCCATATAAAAACGGAAAGATTTAAAACATAAGGCCAACGGTCCCAAGACTACTACAGAAATGTACAAGTTCAAAGGTAATACCAAAAACTTCTGGGAAGGGGCAAAGAAGTTTTTAAAGAATAGTGAAAAGGATGTATCAGGTATCAACTGCTTCATAACAAAGCACCTCCAAGCTTAGTACATCCTTGAACCCCGCTGCAGGAACTCAGAGAACAGCATTTTTTGATTGGGAGCTGCCTGACTGGTCCGAGGTGGGCGCGAGGCTCGGTCCAACCGACTCTGTACCGTTCTGGTCCCGCGCCGAAGTCCGTGCCCTCGGCCTCGGCGCCGCTAAGTCCTGCCGGAGCCTTCCTTCCACCTTTAGGCCCCGAGACCGGAAGTGGAGTGCTTGGGACCTGAGCAGCGGCCAACTTCCCTTTACGGGTTTTCTCTTTATTTGCCTGCGGCACAGAAGAGCGGCTGCAGGTGCGAGGTCGGAGCTAGAGCTGGGAGAAGGGCCTCTGGGGAGTGGGTCTTGACTACGGCGAGGATGCGAGGCTCGCGGAAGGCGGGGTCTTGGTCAGGGTGGGCAAACGGGGCCTCTCGGAGGCGGGCCTCTGTGGGGTGCGTGGCCGGCGGGGGCGTGGTCTCGGTGGGGGCGGGGCCCTGGCGGGGGGGCGGGGACTGAGTGGGCGGCCGCGCGCCCCGGCAGGGGCTGGGTCTCGCGAGCGTGGAGATCAACGGACGTTGGTCGCTTCTCAGGGTCCTTCCGACCTTCTGAACTGGGGGTGTCGGTTGGGGCGGGAGTGAGAGGTGTTGGTGAAATCTACTTCCCGGGTGTCCCCTTCTGCCTTCGTTATACGGGAGAATTTCACTTGTGGCTTTTGTGAGAATTGCTGAGGTGAGAATATCTTAAACTTAATTTTGGTGAATTACGTTTGATAAATTCATTTGGGAAAATGCTTTCTCAGGATTCTAAGCGTGAGGGTCAATAAAAAAGTGTAATGAAGAAAATGAAATAAGTGAAAATTAAGTAACAAGCCTTACAATTAAAGTTATTCATTTATGTACTTGGCAAATCAGCTACACCTCTCCTCCAAGGGCCTGCCCTCGCGGTCGAGTTTTATTTTTTATTTTTTTAAAGGTTTTGTATTTTTTTTAAGTTTGTTTAGTTGAGATAGAGAGAGAGCGAGAGCGCGCGCGTCTGTGCGGACGTGGGGGGAAGCGGGCAGAGAGCCTGATGCGGGGCTTGAACTCAGGAGCCGTGAGATCGTGACCTGAGCCTAAGGCAGGAGTCCAGCGCTTAAAGGGACTGAGCCATCCAGGCTCCCCTGGGAAGAGGGTAGACTCTTGATTTAAAAAGCTCTTCCCTTGGTTGGAAAGAAGGCAAAAGTCACTCTGATCCGTGAGATTAGCTGTGTGCGGAGGTGACGCCTCAGCTACGTGCATTATGTTTGTTTGCGCTTGACTGTTTTTTTTTCTTTTTTTTTTTTTTCCAATGTTTTTATTTATTTTTGGGACAGAGAGAGACAGAGCATGAACGGGGGTGGGGCAGAGAGAGAAGGAGACACAGAATCGGAAACAGGCTCCAGGCTCTGAGCCATCAGCCCAGAGCCCGACGCCGGGCTCGAACTCACGGACCGCGAGATCGTGACCTGGCTGAAGTCAGACGCTTAACCGACTGCGCCACCCAGGCGCCCCGCTTGACTGTTTTTCTTGATTACACAAGTGATGCATGGGTATGTTGTTTTTGTTAACATTCAAATAATTCAGAAACTATAGTAAGAATGTTAGCGGTTCCCTTCACACTCTCCCTGCCAAGTGCACATAAAATACAATGTCCTGCTTTGTAGGCCTCCAGTGTTACTGATGGCAGTGTGGCCTTGCCGTATTTTTTTTTTTTTTAATTGTGGTCAAATGTACATATCATAAAAATTTCCCTTTAACCTTTTTTGAGGGTACTGTTCATTGGCGTGAAGTACAATCACATTATTGTGCGACCGTTACCACCACGCATCTTCAAAATTTTTCATTTTCCCCAAATGAAACTGTTCTCATTAAAAAGAAATAACGCCCCATGGGGCGCCTGGGTGGCTCAGTTGGTTAAGCATCCGACTTCGGCTCAGGTCATGATCTCACAGTCCGTGGGTTCGAGTCCGGCGTCGGGCTCTGTGCTGACAGCTCAGAGCCTGGAGCTTGTTTCAGATTCTGTGTCTCCCTCTCTCTCTGCTCCTTCCCCACTCACGCTCTGTCTCAGAAATAAAAACATTTTTAAAAAATTAAAAAAAGAAACAAAAAACTTCCCGTAACCCTAACTCCCAGCCCCTGGTAATCTCTATTCTATTTTCTTTCTCTCTAAACTGGACTATTGTTGGTACCTCATATAAGTGGAATCGTGCAATATCGTTCTTTTGTGTCTAGATTATTTCACTTAGCGTAATGTTCTAAAATACACGCGTGTTGTAGCATGTATCAGGATTTTATTCCTTTGTAAGGTTGAATAATATTATATTTATATATTCATTATAGACATAGTTTATATATGTTTATATTTTGCATATTTTATATTTTGTTATATTTTTATATATTTCATATTATATAGTTAACATGTTTTGCATATTTTACATTTTTGTATATTCACATTTTGTATATATTTTATAATTTATATTGTAAAATGAACTTATATTTAATATAGATGTAGTATGTAAATATATTTTCTATGCACTTACATTTATTTACACTAGAGTTTTATATAATATAATATATAACTATAACATTATTCAACCTTAAGTGTATACATTTTGTTTTTCTGTTCATTTGGGTTGTCCACCTTTTGGCTTTTGTGAATCATGCCACTACGAACATTGGTTTACAAATATCTCTTCAAGTTTCTGCTTTCAGTCCTTTTGGATATATACTCAGAAGTGGAATTACTGGATCATATGGTAATTCGATATTAAGCTTTTTGAGGAACCACAACACTATTCTCTACAGTGGCTGTACCATTTCACATTACCATCAGCAATGAGTAAGGGTTATAATTTCTCCATATCCTCACCAACACATTTTTATTTATTTATTTTTTATTGAAAATTTTTTTAGTGTGTGTTTATTTTTGAGAGAGAGAGAGAGAGAGCAAGCAGGGGAGGGGCAGAGAGAGAGGGAGACATAGAGTCTGAAGCAGGCTCCAGGCTTCAAGCTGTCAACACAGAGCCTGACACAGGGCTCAAACCCACAGACCGTGAGATCATGACTTGAGCTGAAGTTGGACGCTTAACTGACTGAGCCACCCAGGTGCCCCTATTTTTATTTTTTTGGTAATAGCTATCCTAATAGATATGAAGTAGCATTTCCTTATGGGTTTGATTTGCATTTCCCTGATGATTAATGATGTTGAACATCTTGTTATGTGCTTATTGACCATATGTATGTCTTTATTTTAATGTTTATTTATTTTGAGAGAGAGAGCCCAAGTGGGGTAGGGGCAGAGAGAGAGGGGAGAGAGAGAATCCCCTCTGCACTCTCAGTGCAGAGTCTGACATGGGGCTCAAATTCACAAACCATGAGATCATGACCTGAGCTGAAACCGAGTCCGACACTTAACTGACTGAGCCACCCAGGCGCCCCTATATGCCTTCTTTGGAGAAATATCTGTTCAAGTCCTTTGCCTGACAGTCATTTTCTTTTTTTTTATTAAAAAATTTTTTTTCAATGTTTATTTTTGAGAGACAGAGACAGAGTGTGAGTAGGGAAGGGGCAGAGAGAGAGGGAGATACAGAATTCAAAGCAGGCTCCAGACTTTGTGCTCTGAGCTGTCAGCACAGAGCCTGACACGGAGCTCGAACCCACGAACTGTCAGATCATGACCTGGGCCGAAGTTGGATGCCCAACCGACTGAGCCACCCAGGCGCCCCTGCCTAAGAGTCATTTTTAATGCATGTATATACCTTTCTGCATATACATATTTTATAAATTATGTAAATATATTTATACTTTACCTTCAGATCTATATTAGTTTTTGTTTTAAACACCATAATCATTTCCCACAGTATGAATATATGATAATTATTTGGGCCCTTGCTATAATGTAATGTATATTTCAATTGGTTCCAGTTTTTACCTATTATAAACAGTTTTTAATGAACAAGCTTGAACACACACACATGTATCTATCTATCTATCTATCTATCTGCACAGATGCCAGAGTTTCTCTTGGCTCTGGTCCTACAAGTTGCTAGTTGAAAGCATAGGACTATTTAAAATTTTAGTAGACATAAATTCCAATATCCCAGCACACTCCCAACTATCAGTGGCCTCTAGTCATCCTTTGTCATCTGTGGCTAAGACAGTTTTTCTAGCCAGTGCCAAGGGATTGGTGGTCTGAACTTGGAACCCAGATAAGTTATCCCCTAGAAGCCCTCCCTTGGCCTGCTGGTCTACCTAGTTTTGAAATTATTCCTGCCAACCCACATTCCCACAAACTAAACAATAGGTCTTGATATACTTCTTACAAAAAGATTGCCCCCAAAGTCTCAATTCCCCCAAAAGCCTCTCTAAGGGGGAGCATATCTTGTGGGAGTTGCCCTGCCCTAGGAGGAAATTTCCCTTCCTTTCCTGAGCCCTCCAGCTGTCCATCCCTTCCTCTATTGCCATGATGTGGGAGACAGTGGTCAGATGGATAGACGTACTCCCTCTCTGTGCTCCCTAGTTCCTTAGTGCCTGGGCTCTCTGTTGCTATATAACCCCTCCCCCTTCTTTTTAATAGTTTATTTATTTATTTTGAGAGAAAGAAAGAACACACAAGCAGGGGAGGAGCAGAGAGAGAGGGAGAGAGAGAATCTCAAGCAGGCTGTGCACTGCCAGTGCAGAGCCCAGTGTTGGGCTTGAACCCACGAACTGTGGGATCATGACTTGAGCTGAAGTCAAGAGTCAGCTGCTTAACCATCTGAGCCACCCCTTCTGATTTGATGGGAAAATATGCCATACGTAAAATATGTTAAATGTTCTGTGTATCTGTAAGGTATATTGTATATGATATATACATATTAATTTTCACATATTATACAAAATATATGTGTTTTCCTGTAAAACTTCACCTTGAACAATTTGCCACATTTTTTTTTTGTTTCAACTTTTTACTTAAATTCTAGTTAGTTAACATATAGTGTAATATTGGTTTCAGGAGTAGAATTTAGTAATTTATCACTTACAGGGGTGCCTGGGTGGCTCAGTTGGTTAAGCATCTGACTTTGGCTCAGGCCAATGATCTCGCAGTTTGTGAGTTTGAGCCCCGCATCGGGCTCTGTGCTGACAGCTCAGAGCCTGGAGCCTGCTTCGGATTCTGTGTCTCCCCCTCTCTCTGCCCCTCCCATGCTCATGCTCTGTCTCTCTCTGTCTCTTAATAATTAATGTTAAAAAAGTAATTTATCACTTACAGCTAACACCCAGTGCTCATCACTAGTGCCCTCCTTAATATCCATCACCCATTTAGCCCATCCCTTGCCCAATTCCCTCACCAACCCTCAGTTTGTTCTCTATAGTTGAGTCTCTTATGGTTTGCTTCCCTCTCTTTTTTCCCCCTTCCCTTATGTTCATCTCTTGTTTTCTTAAATTCCACATATGAGTGAAATCACATGGTATTTGTCATTCTCTGATTGACTTCTTTCACTTAGCATAATACATTCTAGCTCCATCCATGTCACTGCAAATAGCAAGATTTCATTCAATTTGATGACTGAGTAATATTCCATTGTACATGTATACCATATCTTCTTTATCCATTCATCAGTTGATAGACAATTGGGCTCTTTCCATAATTTGACTATTGTTGATAATGCTGCTGTAAACATTGGGGTGCATGTGTCCCTTTGAATCAGTATTTTTGTATCCTTTGGGTAAATACCAAGTAATGCAATTGCTGGGTCATAGGGTAGTTCTATTTTTATTTAAAAAAATTTTTTTGAAGCTTATTTACTTATTTTGAGAGAGAAAGCATGTGAGTGGGGGGGAGGGGCAAAGGGAAACTGAGAGAATCTTAAGCAGGCTCCACACTCATTGCCAAGCCCCATGGGGGGGCTTGATCCTGCAAACCTAGGATCATGAACTGAGCCAAAATCAAGAGTCTGATGCTCAACTGCTCAGCTCAGCCAACTGAGCCACCCAGACAGCCTGAGTTTGATGTTTTTTTTAAATAGATTTTGGATACTAATCCTTTTTCAGATATGTCATTTGTGGGGCACCTGGGTGGCTCAGTTGGTTAAACGACTGACTCTTGATTTCAGCTCAGGTCATGATCTCACAGTTTGTGAGATTGAGGCGCCCCGCCCAACCCCCGTTGGGCTCTGTGCTAACAGCAAGGAGTCTGTTTGGGATGTTTTCCCTGCCTCTCTCTCTCTCTCTCTCTCTCTCTCTCTCTCTCTCTGTCTCTGCCTTTCTCTCTCTCTCTTTTTGAGAGAGAGAGGCTACAAGTGAGCGAGGGGCAGAGAGAGGGAGGGAGGGAGGGAGGGAGGGAGAGAGGGAGAGAGAGAGAGAGAGAGAGAGAGAGAGAAAAGTGTGGCTCACCCAAAGCAGGGCTCGTGCTCACCTGATGCAGGGCTCGGAATCACTAACTGTGGAGTCATGACCTGAGCTGAAGTTCGATGCTTAACTGACTGAGCCACCCAGGTGCCCCCCCCTCTCTCTCAAAATTAATAAACTGAAAAAAAGATATGTCACTTGCAGATATCTTCTCCCATTTTGTAGGTTGGCTTTTAGTTTTGTTGACCATTTCCTTCACTGTGCAGAGGCTTTTTATCTTGTTGAAGTCCCAACAGTTCATGTTTGCTTTTGTTCCCCTTGCCTTCAGTGACCTATGTAGTAAGAAGTTGCTCCGGCCCAGGTCAAAGAGGTTGCTGCTGGTTTTCTCCTCTAGGAGTTCGATGGCTTCCAGTCTCACATTTAGGTCTTCCACCCATTTTGAATTTATTTTTGTGTATGGTGGAAGAAAGTGGTCCAGTTTCATTCTTCCTGCATGTCACTGTCCAGCTTTCCCAAAATCATCTGTTGAAGAAACTGTCGAATTTGCCTTTTCTTAATCTTTCCCTCTTAGGGTGATAGCACCACCACCTATCCAGTTTAGTGGTTTTGTAAGGAGAGACCATTGCTGTAGGCAGAATACTCCCATCCTAAACACTGGCACTAAAGAGCTTTTCTTTTATAGGAAAGAATTTACAAGACTGTGGGAAGTGGGATGAGTGGGTGGGGTGATAGGATAGTTGGTCAGGGAGGTCAGCTGATTGTCGGGGAGGGGCTGTAGAGGGTTGATCTGAGTCCCTGTGCTCAGGGGTGAGTTCAGGAGGAGAGAAGTGTGGCTGAAGTTTAGTGAACTCAAATTCAGAGGCATTTTATCTAAGTAGTTTAGTGGGGACAAACAGTGGAGCTACTCATTCATGAGACAAAGGTGGGAATTTGGACGGTCTGTGCCTGGCATTGTCAAAGGTAAACAAGGGGTCATCATCCTGCCCTATCTAAGTCATGCAGGGAAGGGTGTTTCGTTGTATTCGGGCATTTCCCAGAACACAAAAAGGGCTGGGGAATTTCTTGCCCATCACAGTTTTCCAGGAGCACAGGGTTTGGGTGTGAAGCTTGACATTGTGAGTATAAAAACCTTCTGTGGTTTCTCTAAGTTCTCAAAACTGGCTATACATCTCCCCCTCTTCTCACTTTTCATCCCAATCTAACTCTAGCAGATCCTTTGACATTTCCTTCAATATGTGTACAATCATCTCTTCTGCTCCCAAGGAGTCCCCATTCTCACCTGGACCCTGCTGTTGCCCCTTACCATCCACCCCCACTTTTACTGTTGCTTTCCCTGTTCTGTCCTATGAACAGCTGCCAGTATGATCTTTTTTTTTATTTTTCACTTAAAAAAATTTAAATCCAACTTAGTTAACATATAATGTAATAATAATTTCAGGAATAGAATTTAGTAATTCATCACTTACATATAATACCCAGTGCTCATCCCAACAAGTGTCCTCCTTAATGCCCCTCACCGCTGTAGCCCAGCCCTCCTCCCAACATCTCCCCCAGAAACCCTTAGTTTGTTCTCTGTATTTAAGAGTCTCTTGGGGCACGTGGGTGGCTCAGTTGGTTAAGCGTCCCACTTCGGCTCAGGTCATGATCTCAGTCTGTGAGTTCGAGCCCCTCGTCAGGCTCTGTGCTGACCGCTCAGAGCCTGGGGCCTGCTTTGGATTCTGTGTCTCCCTCTCTCTCTGTCCCTCCCACACTCGCACTCAAAAGTAAAATAAAAACATAAAAAAGTAAAATAAAAACATAAAAAAAAACAATGCTAATATCATCCTCAATGGGGAAAAACTGAGAGCTTTCCCCCTAAGGTCAGGAACAAGACAGGGTTGTCCACTCTCACCACTGTTATTCAACACAGTATTGGAAGTCTTAGCCTCAGCAATCAGACAACACAAAGAAATAAAAGGCATCCAGATCGGCCAGGAGGAGGTCAAACTTTCACTCTTTGAAGGTGACATGATACTCCATATGGAAAGCCCAAAAGATTCCACCAAAAACCTGCTGAAACTGATCCATGAATTCAGCAAAGTCGCAGGATATAAAATCAATGCACAGAAATCGGTTGCATTTCTATATACCAACAATGAAGCAACAGAAAGAGAAATCAAGGAATCGATCCCATTTACAATTGCAGCAAAAGCCATAAAATACCTAGGAATAAATCTAACCAAAGAGGTGAAAAATGTATACCCTGAAAACTATAGAAAGCTTATGACAGAAATTGAAGAAAATACACACAAAATGGAAAAATATTCCATGCTCCTGGATGGGAAGACCAAATATTGTTAAAATGCCGATATGACCCAAAGCAATCTACATATTCAATGCAATACCTATTAAAATAACACCAGCATTCTTCACAGAGCTAGAACAAACAATCCTAAACTTTGTAGGGAACCCATACCCATATCCTTTGTGTGGAACTTTGTAAAGACCCCCAAATAGCCAAAGCAATCCTGAAAAGGAAACCCAAAGCTGGAGGCATCACAATCCTGGACTTCAAGCTGTATTACAAAGCAGTAATCATGAAGACAGTATGGTACTGGCACAAAAACAGACACTCAGATCAATGGGACAGAATAAAGAACCCAGAAATGGACCCACAAACATATGGCCAACTAATCTTTGACAGAGCAGAAAACAATATCCAATGGAATAAAGACAGTCTCTTCGGCAAATGGTGCTGGGAAAACTGGACAGCGACATGCATAAGAATGAACCTGGACCACTTTCTTACACCATACACAAAAATAAACTCAAAATGGATGAAAGACCTAAATGGAAGACAGGAAGGCATCAAATCCGAGAGGAGAAAGCAGGTAAAAGTGTCTTCAACCTCGGCCGCAGCAACTTCTTACTCGACACCTCTCCGGAAGCAAGGGAAACAAAAGCAAAAATGAACTATTGGGACTGCATCAAAATAAAAAGCTTCTGCACAGCAAAGGAAACAATCAGCAAAACTAAAAGGCAACCAACAGAATGGGAGAAGATATTTGCAAATGACATATCAGACAAAGGGTTAGCATCCAAAATCCATAAAGAACTTCTCAAACTCAACACCCAAAAAACAACTAACCCAGTGAAGAAATGGGCAAAAGACATGAAGAGACACTTCTCCAAAGAAGACATCCAGAGGGCCAACCGACACGTGAAAAGATGTTCAGCGTCACTCATCATCAGGGAAATACACATCAAAACCACAGTGAGATACCACCTCACACCTGTCAGAATGGCTAACATTAACAACTCGGGCAACAACAGATGTTGGCGAGGATGTGGAGAAAGAGGATCTCCTTTGCATTGCTGGTGGGAATGCAGGCTGGTGCAGCCACTCTAGAAAACAGTCTGAAGGTTCCTCAAAAAATGAAAAATAGAACTACCTTATGACCCAGCCATTGCACTACTAGGTATTTATCTAAGGGATACAGGTATGCTGTTTCGAAGGGACACATGCACCCCAGTGTTTATAGCAGCACTATCAACAATAGCCAAAGTATGGAAAGAGCCCAAATGTTCATCGATGGATGAATGGATAAAGAAGATGTGGTATATATATATACAATGGAGTATTACTTGGCAATCAAAAAGAATGAAATCTTGCCATTTGCAACTATGTGGATGGAACTAGAGGGTATTATGCTAAGCAAAATTAGAGAAAGACAAATATCATAGGACTTCATCATGAGGACTCAAAGATACAAAACAGGTGAACATAAGGGAAAGGAAGCAAGAATAACGTAAAAACAGGGAGGGGGCCAAAACATAAGAGACTTAAATATGGAGAGCAAACAGAGGGTTGCTGGAGGGGTTGTGAGAGGGGGATGGGCTAAATAGGTAAGGGGCATTAAGGAATCTACTCCTGAAATCGTTGTGCTATATGCTAACTAACTTGAATGTAAATTACAAAAAAAAAAATAGTAATAATAATAACAATAAATTTCAAAAAAGTCTCATATAGTTTGTCCCCCTTGCTAGTATGTTCTTTAAAAATATAAATAGGAATAGAAAATTCTTACAAAACTCCTGCTAGCCTGCCAGTCACAAGGTATAAATCCAGATTGGATCTAGGCTTGTTTGCCCTGATCTTGACCAGGCTCCTGGCCCCTCTGCCACCCTCTCCCATCACTCTCCTCTCTAGACACCCAGGTCACAAGCTCCAGCCACACCTGCACGGGCTTTCCTCCCTGTTGAGCATCTGCATGGAGCTAGATCACCACCGCCCCCCCCCTTTGCCCCCCCCCCCACTTTCATTTTCCTGAGACCCTTTTCCTCCAGGGCTTCCAAAGGTCAGGACAAGGTGGGAGTGGAGCCCCAGGAGCCCCCAGTCTGCCTGCATTAGGGTTGGGGCCTTTAGGGTTTGAGATGTTTGAGGTATAGAACTACATTATACCTTGTATTCTTTTTATTAACTTGGGCAATTGACTTGGTAAACTTCTCTGAACTTGAGTACCCTCAACATCACAGGAGGTTGCAAGCCTTCCTCATGGACAGCAAGGCCCCCAGGCCTCTTTCCTGGTTGTGAGAGACAGGATTGCCATGGCCTCTTAGGAAACCCGTGTGCCTGCAGGCATTTGCTTTGTTTGTGTGTGAGGTCATGGGTCATGTGATACAGCCTCCAGGCAGGTGCTAGCTGGAGTCTAGGGCATGGCCAGCTTCTCACATCCTTTTGTCCTCTCAAGTCCACCTGTCTCCAGGAAGGAAATGTGGAGGCTGAAGTGATGGCTCCAGGGTTGCTGACAACCTGGTCATAGGTAATCATATTAAATCAAAATCCTCCTTGGAGTGCTTGGGTGGCTCAGTCAGTTAAGCGGCCAAGTCTTGATTTTGGCTCATGATTCATGGTCTTGAGTTTGATCCCCATTTCAGGCTTGCGCTGACAGCACAGAGCCTGTTGGGATTCTCTCTCTTCCTCTCCCTGCCCCTCCCCTGCTCATGCACACACACATTCTCTCTCTCTCTCTCTCTCTCAAAATAAGTAAATAAACATAAAAAATTCCCCTCATTCCAATGTGACATCTCCTTCCCTGAGTTTGGCTGTGTCTCCTTTTGTGGCCTGGAGCCTTCCAACCTGACCAGGACTTGTCTTCATACTCCTCAGGACCATTAGCCTCTAATGAATGGTGGTGGCTAAGGGACTTCCCAGAGAACGCTCAGTATTTGTGAATGTTTTTCAGCGCCCGTTCATACTAGCTCAATAGTCACTTCAGAGCTTCAGAGCTATGGCAGAAAACCAAGGAAAGGCTATGTGCTGACTTTGTCTCAGGAATTCATGGAGACATAATTCATTCGTTTACTGAGTATTTGTCCCAGGCCTCCATAGGCTCAGGGCTGTGTGGTGTCTCGCCTAGGGGACCCAGGCTGGATGAGATCACAGACTAGTTGCACAGAGAAAAGTTCAACCCCTTGTTGAAGAGCTAATAAATCAATGAGGCCAGATGAGATTGCTGAGGATATGCGAGTGGAGAGAGACGAGAGGTGAGGAATTGCCCCTGCCCCATCTGAATGTCCCATTCCTTGGTCTTCTGGGGCCATCCTCCTCACACCCCACCTTCCTGGGACACTGATAGAGATGGGCCTTGGCTGAGCCCAAATGTGTGTGATGTTTCAGGATTCAGCGACCTTTGTGGAAGTAGCAGTGGACTTCCCCAAGGAGGAGTGGGCACCACTGGACCCTGCTCAGAAAATCTTGCATAGAGACATGATGTTGGACAACTATAGGAGCCTGGCCTCAGTCAGCCTAATCTCTTCATTCATAGGTTTCTGCTGCAAATATTTCTTCAGCACCTGTTACATTCCAGGAACTATTCTTGGTCTTGGGAAAAGAGTAGTGAAGAGGGAGATGTGGCCCACTCTTGAGGAGTGACAGGGTACAGCAGGAGTGGCCACACTTTTCCTTAAAAGGCCAGAGAGGAAATATTTTCAGCGTAGTGGGCCATAGTGTTTCTGTTGTAGCTACACACAATGATGCAATGCTACCAATGTAGTGGCCAGTGTAGTGCGGAATGTACACAAACAGGCAGAGCCATGTTCCAGTGAAACTATCTTTACAAAAGCAGGTGGCTAACCCCTGGGGTCTAGTCACTAGTCCATACTCTAGCATCTTCCCCTTGAGAATGGAGATTCATTTCTTACGCCAACCTTATTTTTTTCATGTTTAGAAGCTTTGGTGTGGCTCTGAGCTCGGGTCTGAGGATCCCCAGTCCCTCCAGGGCACGACGTGAGGTAGTTTGTTTGGGTCCTGGGTACCATCATCACTGCCCATGGGGCCACACATGCCCGTCCTCTGAAAGTGGTGGTCCCACTCTGAGGGGAGGTTGCCTTTTCACCCTGCACGTTCCGCCTGATGTGTCTTTCTCTGTGTACAGGGTATCATTTCCATAAACCCAACCTGCTCACCCATAAGGAGCTGAGGACCAAGAAGAGGAGAGTTCTAATTGTCCAAGAAACCCGTTCAGGTGAGCCTCAGGCAAAAGGAACTCTATTTAGGAAATTTCTAAAATGTCATGATTTTTTTTAATTGAAGTATAGTTGACACACAGCGTTACATTAGTTTCAGGCGTACAACACAGTTATTGGACAGCAAGTTTATATGTTATACTGTGTTCACCACAAGTGTAGCTACCATCTGTCACCATACACCACTATTACAATGTCATCTAAAATATTCTCTTGTTTGGGGACTCCTGGGTGGCTCAGACAGTTAAGCGTCCGACTTTGGCTCAGGTCATGATCTCGCGGTCTGTGAGTTTGTGCCCCGGGTTGGGCTCTGTGCTGACAGCTCAGAGCTGGAGTCTGCTTCAGATTCTGTGTCTCCCTCTCCTGCCCCTCCCCTGCTCTTTCTCTGTCTCTCTCTCAAAAATAAACATTAAAAAAATTTTTTTTAATGTTATCTTGTCATAAATCATCTCAGGCCACTTGGGATGAGTTTCGTCTTGAGGCTTTGGCTTCCCTTCCTCTCCTCCCTTTTCCCCTCCACTTTCTATGGCTTCTAGAGAAAACTCTGCCCTGCTTCCTTTCTTCAGAACATTTCCACTTTTGTAAATAAAGTTTTATTGGAACACAGGCCTACCAATTTGTCCATTTGTCTACTTTCCCCAAGCTTGGCTTGCCCCATAGTGCCCTCTACCAGACTGTTAGGAGCCCTCTCTTTCCTGCCAAATTATTTCTTAGCATTTCCATACCTTGTTTCTGTCATTGTCAAATTGTTCATATTGCTGAAATCCTTAAAAGTATGTCTTTAACTGTTGGGGCATTCTTTCCTGTCACATTGACTTCTCATGTTTGGAGTCAGTCTACAGTCTATGAAAAAAAGCTACATGGGCCTGGCTCTTTGTTTTTGTCTGTTTTTAAGAGTTTTTTTTTTTTTATGTTTTATTATTTTTTATTTGAGAGAGAGACGGAGACAGAGAGTGAGCAGGGGAGGAAAGAGAGACAGAGATAGAATCTGAAGCAGGCTCCAGACTTCGAGCTGTCAGCACAAGGCCTGATGAGGGGCTCGAACTCAACAAGCAGTGAGATCATGACCTGAGCTGAAGTCGGATGCTTGACCGACTGATCCACCCAGACGCCCCTTAAGAGTTTATTTAAGTAATCTCTGCACCTAGCATGGGGCTTGAACTCACAACCCAGAGGTCAAGAGTTGCATGTTCTACCAACTGAGCCAGCCAGGAACCCCCCCCCCTTTTTAAAAAATAATTTATTTATTTTTAAATTTACATCCAAATTAGTTAGCATATAGTGCAACAGTGATTTCAGGAGTAGATTCCTTAATGCCCCTTACCCATTTAGCCCAACCCTCCTCCCACAACCCCTCCAGCAACCCTGTGTTTGTTCTCTATATTTAAGAGTCTCTTATGTTTTGGCCCCCTCCCTGTTTTTACGTTATTCTTGCTTCCCTTCCCTTATGTTCATCTGTTTTGTATCTTTAGTCCTCATGAGTGAAGTCCTATGATATTTGTCTTTCTCTGACTAATTTTGCTTAGCATAATACCCTCTAGTTCCATCCACATAGTTGCAAATGGCAAGATTTCATTCTTTTTGATTGCCAAGTAATACTCCATTGTGTTCATGTGCGTGTGTGTGTGTGTGCGTATACCACATCTTCATCCATTCATCCATCAATGGACATTTGAGCTCTTTCCATACTTTGGCTATTGTTGATAGTGCTGCTATAAACACTGGGGTGCATGTGTCCCTTCGAAACAGCATACCTGTATCCCTTAGATAAATACCTAGTAGTGCAATGGCTGGGTCATAAGGTAGTTCTATTTTTCATTTTTTGAGGAACCTTCAGACTGTTTTCTAGAGTGGCTGCACCAGCCTGCATTCCCACCAGCAATGCAAAGGAGATCCTCTTTCTCCACATCCTCGCCAACATCTGTTGTTGCCCGAGTTGTTAATGTTAGCCATTCTGACAGGTGTGAGGTGGTATCTCACTGTGGTTTTGATGTGTATTTCCCTGATGATGAGTGACGCTGAACATCTTTTCATGTGTCGGTTGGCCCTCTGGATGTCTTCTTTGGAGAAGTGTCTCTTCATGTCTTTTGCCCATTTCTTCACTGGGTTAGTTGTTTTTTGGGTGTTGAGTTTGAGAAGTTCTTTATGGATTTTGGATGCTAACCCTTTGTCTGATATGTCATTTGCAAATATCTTCTCCCATTCCATCGGTTGCCTTTTAGTTTTGCTGATTGTTTCCTTTGCTGTGCAGAAGCTTTTTATTTTGATGCAGTCCCAATAGTTCATTTTTGCTTTTGTTTCCCTTGCTTCCGGAGAGGTGTCGAGTAAGAAGTTGCTGCGGCCGAGGTTGAAGACACTTTTACCTGCTTTCTCCTCTCGGATTTGATGCCTTCCTGTCTTCCATTTAGGTCTTTCATCCATTTTGAGTTTATTTTTGTGTATGGTGTAAGAAAGTGGTCCAGGTTCATTCTTCTGCATGTCGCTGTCCAGTTTTCCCAGCACCATTTGCCAAAGACGCTGTCTTTATTCCATTGGATATTGTTTTCTGCTCTGTCAAAGATTAGTTGGCCATATGTTTGTGGGTCCATTTCTGGGTTCTTTATTCTGTCCCATTGATCTGAGTGTCTGTTTTTGTGCCAGTACCATACTGTCTTCATGATTACAGCTTTGTAATACAGCTTGAAGTCCAGGATTGTGATGCCTCCAGCTTTGGGTTTCCTTTTCAGGATTGCTTTGGCTATTTGGGGGTCTTTACAAAGTTCCACACAAAGGATATGGGTATGGGTTCCCTACAAAGTTTAGGATTGTTTGTTCTAGCTCTGTGAAGAATTCTGGTGTTATTTTAATAGGTATTGCATTGAATATGTAGATTGCTTTGGGTCACGTCAGCATTTTAACAATATTTGGTCTTTCCATCCAGGAGCATGGAATATTTTTCCATTTTGTGTGTATTTTCTTCAATTTCTGTCATAAGCTTTCTATAGTTTTCAGGGTATACATTTTTCACCTCTTTGGTTAGATTTATTCCTAGGTATTTTATGGCTTTTGCTGCAATTGTAAATGGGATCGATTCCTTGATTTCTCTTTCTGTTGCTTCATTGTTGGTGTATAGAAATGCAACCGATTTCTGTGCATTGATTTTATATCCTGCGACTTTGCTGAATTCATGGATCAGTTTCAGCAGGTTTTTGGTGGAATCTTTTGGGCTTTCCATATGGAGTATCATGTCACCCTCAAAGAGTGAAAAGTTTGACCTCCTCCTGGCCGATCTGGATGCCTTTTATTTCTTTGTGTTGTCTGATTACTGAGGCTAAGACTTGCAATACTATGTTGATAACAGTGGCAAGAGTGGACATCCCTATCTTGTTCCTGACCTTAGGGGTAAAGCTCTTAGATTTTCCCCATTGAGGATATTAGCTTTGGGTCTTTCATATATGGTTTATGATCTCAAGGTATGATCCTTCTATCCCTACTTTGAGGGATTTTATCAAGAAAGAATGCTGTATTTGGTCAAATGCTTTGTCTGCATCTATTGAGAGGGTCATGTGGTTCTTGTCCTTACTTTTATTGATGTGATGAATCACATTGATTGTTTTGTGGATATTGAACCTGAATCCCAGGTATAAATCCCATTTGGTTGTGGTGAATAATTTTTTTAATGTATTGTTGGATCCAGTTGGCTAATACCTTGTTGAGGAATTTTGCATCCTGTTCAGGGAAATTGGTCTATAGTTCTCCTTTTTAGTTGGGTCTTTGTCTGGTTTTGGAATCAAGGTAATGCTGGCTTCATAGAAAGAGTTTGGAAGTTTTCCTTCCATTTCTATTTTTTGGAACAGCTTCAAGAGAATAGGTGTTAACTCTTCCTTAAATGTTTGGTAGAAATCCCCTGGAAAGCCATCTGGCCTTGGACTCTTGTTTTTTGGGAGATTTTTGATTACTAATTCGATTTCTTTACTATTTACGAGTCTGTTCAAATTTTCTATTTCTTCCTCTTTCAGTTTTGGTAGTTTATATGTTTCTAGGATTTCTCTATTTCTTCCAGGTTGCCCGTTTTATTGGTGTATAATTGCGCACAATATTCTCTTATTATTGTTTTTATTTCTGCTGTGTTGGTTGTGATCTCTCCCTTTCATTCTTGATTTTATTTATTTGGGCCCTTTACTTTTTCTTTTGGATCAAATTGGCTAAGGGTTTATCAATTTTGTTAATTCTTTCAAAGAACCAGCTCTGGTTTCATTGATCTATTCTACTGTTTTTTGGTTTTGATAGCATTGATTTCAGCTCTAATCTTTATTATTAACTATCTTCTTCTGGTTTTGGGTTTTATTTGCTGTTGTTTTTCCAGTTCTTTGAGGTGTAAGGTTAGGTTGTATATCTGAGACCTTTCTTCCTTTTTTAGGAAGGCCTGGATTGCTATTTTATACTTCTCTCTTATGACTGCCTTTGTTGCGTCCCAGAGGTTTTGGGCTGTGGTGTTATCACTTTCATTGGCCTCCATGTATTTTTTAATTTCCTCTTTAATTTCCTGGTTAGCCCATTCATTCTTTAGTAGAATGTTCTTTAGTCTCCAAGTATTTATCTTTCCACATTTTTTCTTGTGGTTGATTTCGAGTTTCACAGCCTTGTGTTCTGAAAATATGCATGATATGTCTCGATCTTTTTGTACTTTTTGAGGGCTGGTTTGTGTCCCAGTATGTGATCTCTTCTGGAGAAAGTTCCATGTGCCCTGGAGAAGAATGTGAATTCCGCTGCTTTAGGATGAAATGTTCTGAATATATCTGTAAGTCCATCCAGTCCAGTGTGTCATTCAAAGCCATTGTTTCCTTTTTGATTTTCTGTTTAGATATCTGTTACTGTAACTGGGGTGTTGAATTTCCCTACTATTATGGTATTATCAATGAGTTTCTTTATGATTGTGATTAATTGATCTATGTATTTGGGTGCTTCCAAAATGTTTACATTGTTAGATCCTCTTGTTGGATAGACCCCTTAATTATGATATAACGCCCTTCTTCATCTCTTGTTACAACTCTTTATTTTAAAGTCTACATCATCTGATATAAGTATGGCTACTCCAGCTTTCTTTTGGCAACCATTAGCATGATATATGGCTCTCCATCCCTTACTTTTAATCTGAAGGTGTCTTTAGGTCTAAAGTGGGTCTCTTGTAAATAGCATATAGATGGATCTTGTTTTCTTATCCATTCTGTTACCCTGTGTCTTTTGATTGGAGCAGTTAGTCCATTGACGTTTAGAGTGAGTACTGAAAAATGTGAATCTATTGCTATTATGTTGTCTGTAGAGTTGGAGTTTCTGATGGTGTTCTCTGGTCCTTTCTAGTCTTTGTTGCTTTGGTGTCTCTCTCTCTCTCTCTCTCTCTCTCTCTTTTTTTTTTTTTTTTTTTTTTTTTTGTCTTTTCTCCCCTCAGAGAGTCCCCCTTAAAATTTCTTGCAGGGCTGGTTTAGTGGTCACGAACTCCTTTAATTTTTGTTTGGGAAACTTTGTCTCCTGCTATTTTGAATGACAGCCTTGCTGGATAAACAATTCTTGCCTGCATATTTTTCTGATTCAACACATTGAATATATCCTGCCATTCTTTCCTAGCCTGCCCAGTTTCTGTGTGTAGGTCTGCTGCAAACCTGATCTGTCTTCCCTTGTAGGTTAAGGACTTTTTTTCCCTTGCTGCTTTCATGAGTCTTTCCTTGCCTGAGTATTTTGTAGGTTTGACTAGATATGCCTTTTTGATGGTGTTTTTGTTGAATCTAATGGGAGTCCTCTGTGCTTCCTGGATTTTGATGTCTGTGTCTTTCCCCAGGTTAGGAAAGTTTTCTGCTATGATTTGCTCACATAACCCTTCAACCCCTTTTTCTCTCTCTTCATCTCTGGGACCCTTATGATTCTGATGTTGTTCCTTTTTAATAAGTCACTGATTTCTCTAATTCTTAAATTGTGCTCTTTTGCCTTAGTCTCGCCTTTTTTTCCTGCTTCATTGTTCTCCATAAGTTTGTCCTCTATATCTCTGATTCACTGTTCTACCTCATCCATCCTTGCCACCGTGGCATCCCTTTGAGATTGCAGCTCAGTTATAGCATTTTTTATTTCATCCTGACTAGCTTTTTACTTCTTTTATCTCCTCAGAAAGGGATTCTCATCTATTTTCAACCCCAGCTAGTATTCTTATTATCACTATTCTAAATTCTGGTTCAGACATCTTGCATGTATCTGTGTTGGTTAATTCCCTGACTGTCATTTCTTCCTGTTCTTTCTTTTTGGGTGAATTCCTTCGTTTTATCATTTTGAAGGAATGAAAAGAATTAATAAGGTAAAACAAATTAAAATTAAAAAATTAAAAGCAACACAAAAAAAATCAAAGGATGCTAGATCCTAGGTGTGTTTTGGTCTGGTTGTTGAAAGGAGCTTGATAGATTAGAGAAAAAAGGGAAGGATAAGAAAAGAAAGGAAAAAAGAGGAAAATGTTTGAAAATTTGAAAAAAATGAATACAACGAAATAGAATAAAATGAAATGAAGTAAAATGAATTTGAAAAATTTACAAAAAAGTAAAAAATATATTAGAAAAAAAACATTTTTAATAATGGAAAATAAAAATACATTTTTTCTCTTTCTGTATTCAAGAATAAGAAAAGAAAAATTAAAAAAACTGACTAGATGGACCAGCAAACAGACAAATAGGATTGAAATTACATTGGTTTCCCCTAGAAGTCAAACTATGAAGCCCTTTATAGTCCATAAACTAAGCAGGAGAGACTTGTGGTGTTCCTGAAGAGCAAGGTTGGCCCAGATGGGCGGGGCTTAGTGTAATGGCTCCGTTCTCCATTAGATGGCACTGCTTAGCTTACTGGGGTGGATTGTTGTGGTGCATGCACCACAGGAGGGGTGAAAATGGCGCATGAACAGGAGGGGGTGAAAGTGGCGTCGCCCAGCTACCCAGTCTCCACTATCAGAATTCTGTGCTTTCCCGACCGGCAATCACTCACCCTTTCTTTGTCTCTGGCTTCTGTCCAATTCCTGCTTTTACACTGTCCTTGACCAATCCATCAGGCTGCCAGGTGGCACCTCCGTCCTGAGTTTTATCTCATATGGGGCTGTGTTTCCCAGCCCCTCACTTCTGAGGGACTGTGGCTTTGACCTGCTCAGACCTTCTGGGGGAGGGTCTCACTGAGGAATGGCCAGTGCACAGCTGCCCCCAGGAACGTTCACAGGACCATGCTGCTGCCAATGCCCAGAGACTGCAGCTGGGTGCCAGTCTGCCCCAGAAAAAGTTCACACAATCATGTAGCAGCAGCATTTCGGGGATTATGGTAAATTACAACACACATGTGGCACCAGGTTTCCCCCTTAATGTCCTTTTTCCAACACCAGCAAATGTGGTTGTTCTCCAGGGCCTGCTAGGACCTTTGCCTGTGGGGTGGCCACACAGCCTCTACTAAATGTCCTCCCACCAGGGGAACTGCCCCTCCTCATGTGGCCCAAGAATCTCCTGGACTCCACTCCACTCCTGGGGATTCGCCCTTCCTACCAGAGCACTGCCAGGTAATGAGCTGGAGTTTCAGACTCTTTGCTCCCCCTATTTATAGAGTGTTAATGGAATTTAAACCCTCTGCTTTCTCCTATCTCCCTTTTTTGTTCAGTCCCTTGTGTACTCTTTCTTTTCTCATCTGCTCTTTTCGGGCATGGGGGTGGGTTCCCATACTCTCCTCCCATGTCTGTCCTCTCTCCACGAGCAAAAACAGCTCCCTGCCGTCTGTGGCTTCTCTCTCCCCCCAGTTCACCTCTCTGCTCTGTGTACCTGTTGAGTTCTGTGGTTCAGGTTGTGTTAATCCTCAAGTCAGTTTTCTAGGTGTGCAGGATGGTTTTAGTGTTGACCTGGCTGCATTTCAGGGAGGAGAGGTGCAAAAAAAACTTGCATGCCCTTCCACCATCTTGGCCCCTCTTTTTTTTTTTTTTTTAATGTATTGGTTTATTTTGTTCTTTTTTAAAAATCTATTTTGTTCTTTTTTTTTTTTTTTTTTTTTTAGTTTAGTTATTTTGAGAGAAAGAGCGCAGGATAGGGACAGAGAGAGAAGGAGAGAGCGAGAATCCCAAGCAGATTCTGTACTGCCAGAGCAGAGCCTGGTGTGGGGCTTGAATTCATGAAGTGTGAGATCATGACCTGAGACAATGTCAGGAGTTGGATGCTTAACCGAGTGAGCCAACCAGGCACCCTTCTTTGTTTTTGTTTCTAAAAATTTTTTTAATGTTTATTTATTGTGTGTGTGTGTGTGTGTGTGTGTGTGTGTGTGAGAAAGAGAGAGAGGCGGGGGGGTGGGGGGGTGGGGCATGAACAGGGGAGGAACAGAGAGAAAGGGAAACACAGAATCTGAAGCAGACTCCAGGCTCTGAACTGTCAGCACAGAGCCCAATACAGGGCTGGAACTCATGAACCATAATATCATGACCTGAGCTGAATTCGGATGCTTAATCGACTGAACCACCCAGGTGCCCCACATTTTTGTTTTTAATCACCTTTACCTCACAATTTATTTCTCTAAAAAAAATATCTGTCCTCCTCTCCCCCGTTAATTTCAGATCAAAAGTTTCAACTTAAAGCCAAAGAGACCACTGCAAAGCAGAATAAACTTTGGGAAAAACTTCTGTCAGGAAAAGGGTAAGGCTCCCGAACGCCTCTCTCTTGAGGGTGCATTGCTGGTTCTCTGCTGGGGTTGCTGTGACACAGAAGAGCATAACCACCAGGGGAGACACTTGGGACCAATGACCTTCACCCAGAAGACGTTGTTTCTGAGTCAGAGAGTCTCTGAGTATCATGAATTTGCAGAACATTCTAAACCAATTTCAGTATTTATTTGTGGAGAGTTCCCACAGGTAAACATATCCATTAATACGACTTAGTGAATGTTGACACATAATTCAGTTTTTGTTTAAAATTAAAAAAAAAATGTTTATTTATGTTTGAGAGACAGAGTGTTAGAGGGGGAGAGGCAGAAAGAGAGGGAGACACAGAATCTGAAGCAGGCTCCAGGCTCCAAGCTGTCAGCACAGAGCCCGATGTGGGGCTCTAACTCACGAACTATGAGATCATGACCTGAGTGAAGTCAGATGCCCAACCAACTGAGCCACTCAGGTGCCCCAGTTTTTGTTTAAGTAATTATCAGGAAAAATATACATGAGAAGCTTCCATTCTGGACCTTGTGGCAGAGCACTCACCTTACTTAAAATTCAAAAGAACTTGAACAGAGCAGAAGCCGTACATAAGCCCTGGAAATGGCAGCACTTTCTAATGTAGGCATTTGCTTTTTTTACAGTGCAGACTTTCATGGGGTGGGGGGAGTCTCCATGAGTGCATTGAGAGTGAGAAAGCCTTTAGTTACAACTTATCCCTTAACCAACAGGCACCAACTCAACCTGGAGAGATTCCCCATGAATGTAGTCTATGTGGTAAAACCATCAGAAGGAATTCTAACCTTGTTTCACCCAAGAGAAATTACATAGGAGAGAAATGAAATGAATGTAAAGAATGTGGGAGAGTGTTTAGTTATCCTTCATCCCTTAGGACACATGTGTGATCTCAGGCTGGCAAGAAACCCTATGACGGTTTTCAGTGTGGGAAAGCTTTGGGTCCTCATTCGTCCTTTATAACACATTTGTGAACTCCCACTGGAGAGAAACTGTATGACTGCAACCAACGTGGGAATTTCTTCAGATCCAGCTTGAGTCCTTGCTGTTCTTAAGAGGATGCACAATTGGAAGAAACTGTATAAATGCAATGACTGTAGAAAGGCCTTCATCAGGAGCAATGACCTGACCGTGCATAAGTGAGTGCACGCCAAGAGGGACTGTGTGATGACTATGGCAAAGCCTTTGGCAGGAAATTCCATCTGGGGGCGCACAGGAGAGTCCATAGTGGGGAGAAGCTTGACTGTTGCAGCAACTGTGGGAAAGCCTTCAATAGGAGCTCTAGCCTGACTACCCACAAGAGGGCACTACTTGGCAATACAAAGAAATGAAGTTTTGGTACATGCTACAACATGGATGGACTTTGAAAACATTATGCTCAGTGAAAGAAACCAGTCACAAAGGACTGCATATTGTATGATTCCATTTATTTGGAATATCCAGAATAGGCAAAGCCATAGAGGCAGATAGCAGGATTGTGTTTGCTTGGGCTGGGGGTGGCAACCTCATTTAATAGACATGAAGGATCTTGTTGGTTTTGACAGTAACGTTCTAAAACGGGTCTGTGCTGATAGTTACACAACTCAGTGAGTTCACTAAAAATCATTTGAATTTTAAAATGATGCGCCTTATGATATGAAACTATATCTCACTAAACTGTATCTGTTATAAAAGGAGATGCCATTGGACGTGCATTTTGATAACTCTAGTACAGTCTCCATTGTGGTAGGATATATCCATAATATGTAGCTTTTGAGTTACCCTTGCAATTTTGACATTGTTTGTAGGGGACAGTAATAATATCTTTTCTCAAATGATGTGGGAGTTCAGTTGATGAATCCTTTTTTGGAATGGATGAATGATTGAAGAGTGTGACCCTTTTTAACTCATTTACTGGGATTCAGATGGGCTTTTTATTTAGTTTGACATTGTCATCTTTTTCAGAGTCTGCCTCCTTTTACTCAGTAGTTTCGATGCTGCACTGTCTAATTTGGTTCTTTCCCTTGTGTTCTTTAGAAGTCTTTTTGGACTTTTTATGAGAACTTGAATTGGTTTCTTTCATAGGCATTGGATACTTCAAACTAAATCAGGCTGTAAGGTTTCTGGAGAAGGGCTGGCGGTGTACTATCTTGCTGGTCCTCATAGATAATTGTCTTTGTTATGTTGAGTTTGGCTTGTAGCAAACTTGCTCTACTCTTATTCTGATAACTGATGCGTAGATCTTTTGAGGTTTTCTGTAGATAATCTTATCTACTAATACAGGCAGAATTCTTTTGCTCCTTTTCAATCCTTATTCTTTTCTTATGATTTTGTTGCCTGACTCTCTCTGGCTGTGGCTTGAACCCTATTGACTAGAAGAAGTCCTAGGAACTCTTTTCTTCTTCTTGATCTTAAAGGGCATTTTTTCTCATATTTCATCTTTTAAGTGTGGTGTTCTCTATAACATTTTTGTAGATAACTTTACTAGGATGAGAGAGTTTATTTTGTTATCTAAGGTGTTGGCCTTCTTTCTCATGAACAGATGTTGGATTTTATGTTTGTTCGGCTTCCCCTGAGATGGTAATATTTGTTTACTGATGTATTTCAAAACCTCTAGAACAATGGTAGGCAATGGACACATAATAGGCACTCAATAAGTATTTGTTGAATGAATGAATGAATACATGTAACATTTCTAACATGTTTGTGGAGTAAATTACTTCAGTTTATTTTTCACTGTGAAATTAACTGCATTCCTGGATAACATATCTGTCACACATCATTGTTCCTAGTTTCCTTTTTTTTTTTTTTTTTTCCTAGTTTTCTAATATGATAGGATTTCTGCATCTTTGAGTGAGATTGCCTGCAGGTTTTCTTTCTCCTGTCATCCTTTTGTTATTGTTATTACAAGGTTACAGTGATGTGGTAGCCTCATAGTATTAGTTGGGAAAATTCCCCAAGTCCATTCCTTCACTTAGATTCACCAGTTGTCAACATTTTTTGACAGTTATAGCTTTGTGTGTGTGTGTGTGTGTGTGTGTGTGTGTGTGTGTGTTTGCGTGTGTATAATTTTATTTTATGGTTGAGCTTTTACAGACATAAGACTCCTTTAACATTTATCCTAAGAACAAAGACATTGTCAGGAACTCAAATTCCTACTTACAGGCTAACAAATTAGCCTGCCACAGTTTCATGGATGTTGGCCAAAGACACCAGACTTCTGGATCAGAGATCAAGGACTTTGTTACAGCACAGCAGCCAGTATAAGCTTCATGTTGCCATCAATTCCTCTTGACTCTCAAGACCCACAGGGGAGACATGAAGTGGATTTGTCTGAGGAACCCCAAGCTTTTCTAAGGAGCTGCAAACAAACCTTCTTGTTCTTTGCCCCAGAAGGAGACATTATCTTTATTACACTGAACAACAAAAAGTCTGCCCCCGTCTATGGATATTATATAAACATCCTTGAAGACATAGTACAGAACAGAGTAAGATGTGCAAACATGAGCTGCCCATGGAGAATTGCCTTCCCACAGACATTTTCCTCCATAATCAAAATATTAATATAGTCATGAAATTTAACATTAACAAAATAATGTTACTGGCACACAAACTATAATTAAATCTCTCCCATCCCACAAATACCCTTTATTGAGGATTTGGAGCATAATTTTGTTATAAAAATGGTTTTAAGAAATCTTAATTGTGAAGTTCTGGGATAAAAGACACTTAATGGAGTCATCTGGCAAAAGTCACTTTGCTCAACTCAAAAGAATCAGGGCAGGAACTGTATACCTGCACAGAAAGTCATATTTTTTTCACAGAAGAAGGTGTGAAAGCCTTCATAAGCACTCATTCTTGTGTGAAGCATGTGAGGGCCCAATGGAGGGAGGTCCTGTTAGGATAATGAATATGGAGGGTCTTCGAGTGTGGATCTTCACTTACTGTTCACAAGAGAACTCGTTCTGAGAGAGACCGAGGCCATATCCATTTGTGAACAGGAGATTGCCATTGTGCTGCATTCTTAAGGTGGCCCCTAGCTCATTAATTTGTTTTTTCTTTCATAATATATATACCCAAGAATACTCATATCCCTCTAAATGCCCTCTAGATTATTGAACAAGTTGTGATAGTTAATATTTTTATTTATTATGGCTCAGTTGTAAATACCGTCTCATTTCCATTTTGACAACTTCTTGGACTCATGGGCTGCTCAGGAATATGTTTCCAAGATGCAGTGCCAGTTCTTAGTTGCCTTTTCATTTCCCATCTGATGGCTTTGTGGTCAGAGTCCGTGATCTGTAGGATATGGATTCTTTGGCATTTGTTGGGACTTTCTCTCTGGTCTGGGGCGGCAGACACTGCTGGCTGCCTCTACATCCATTCTCCCCATTCTTCTTCCTCTCACAACTTGGATTTTGCTCAACTTGTTATTGTTCACTGTAAAAACAAAACCAACCAAACGAAAACAAAACCCAACAAGCACTCTCTCTTAGTCTTTCTTTTTTTAGTTTATTTTTATTTTTTTAAATGTTTGTTTGTTTATTTATTCATTTTTAAATGTTTATTTTTGAGACAGACAGAGCGTGAGCAGGGGAGGGGCAGAGAGAGAGGGAGACATAGAATCTGAAGCAGCAGAATCTATGCTGAGCTGTCAGCATAGAGCCTGATGCGGGGCTCGAACCCAGGAACCATTGAGATCATGACATAGCCAAAGTTGGATGCTTAACCGACTGAGCCACCCAGGCGCCTCTCTCTCTTAGTCTTTTTTGAAGGAATAGTCATGTCCCAGAGCCCTGGCCCGTGGCAGGTAGGCAGTCACTGGCGCAGCTTCTAGGAGAGCTCTTAAAAAGGCGACAGTCCCATCTTGTTATTTTCACTTTTTGTTCATGGTCCTTCCTCCTCCATTCTGCCTAGAAACGAGATACAGTGCTTGGAGTTGGAAGGAGGTTACTCTGTAACCGGTAGGCAGAAACTACAGGTAGAGATGGTGCATCTAGAACGCAAGACTCCTTGCTTCCCAGGGGTTTCTTTGAGTGGCTGTAGCAGCCGTGAACTGCTTATTTCTAGACTTATGTAATGTGAGAAGAAGAAAGATTCTTTAAAAAGAAAAAGTGAGATTGTAGTTTTGTGGCAGAGGAGCTATCAGGAATATTTTATTTTATTTTATTTTATTTTTTGTTTTGTTTTGTTTTGGTTAATGTTTGTTTATTTTTGAGAGAAAGAGCATGAATGGGGGAGGGGCAGAGAGAGAAGGAGACACGGAATCGGAAGCAGGCTCCAGGCTCTGAGCTGGCAGCTCAGAGTCCGACGTGGGGCTCAAACCCATGAACCATTGAGATCATGACCTGAGCAGAAGTCAGGCACTTAGCCAACTGAGTCACCCAGGTGCCCCAGGAACTTTTTATTACTCTTAGTTAGTTTTCATTACTCCCAGCTGAGTATGGTTATTCCTGGTGTGGCGGCCATGAGAACCTGCCCCTTAGATAGCCTCCTAGGGGCTTAGTTGGCTGATGGCCCTGGTTGCTACCCATCCCAGGACCTACCTCTGGTGTTGTGCTAAGACTGCTCCTAGCAGTGAGTAAGCTTGGCAGGAGGAATCATGTAAGCCCTTCCTGTGGGTGGTAAGTCTCTAGTCTTCTAGTGATGTCTGTGGCTCAAGAACCCCTCACTGGCTTGGCCCAAACTTGGCCAGACTGTGCTGAGGTCTGAGACCCCCTACGCAGTCCTCCTTGGCTCTTCTCCCTTTTTTTCTGACTGAATTTGACAATAAATATCAAAATATCAATGTAAGTCCTTGAGGACCTTGTCAAAGTTGATTCTTTGGTCTGCCCACAGAAGCCTGATTGAAATGGATTTGGGACAAAGTGGGAGAAAAATTGGAGACAGTAAGGAGAAAGATTTTTTAATCTTAAAAAATTATTTATTTAATTGAATTTAATATTAATAATTTAATCTCATTAATAGTTTGTTAATTAAGTATTATTAATAAAGCCATGCCAGTTTCCTTTTGTTGGTATTTGTTATGTATGTCTCCATTTTTCTCATTTTTTTTTAAATTTTTTTTTTCAACGTTTATTTATTTTTGGGACAGAGAGAGACAGAGCATGAACGGGGGAGGGGCAGAGAGAGAGGGAGACACAGAATCGGAAACAGGCTCCAGGCTCTGAGCCATCAGCCCAGAGCCTGACGCGGGGCTCGAACTCACGGACCGCGAGATCGTGACCCGGCTGAAGTCGGACACTTAACCGACTGCGCCACCCAGGCGCCCCTCCATTTTTCTCATTTAAACTTCAGTGTACTTAAGTTTTAGATGTGTCTCTTGTAAATAGGATGTAGCTGGATTAAAAAAAAAATCCAATCTGAAAATATCTTTTGGTTTGTCAACCAATCTCATTTTTTATTGTCATATCTAGTATGTTGGATTAATTTCTGCTACCTTAATAGTTGTAATTTCTATTCTGTATTTGTCTTTGAAAAAATTGGAAATAGAAAAGATTTGATGAAAATATATACACACCGTTAAAAAAGAGTAAATTTGTAGCCATCAACCAAGCCAAGAGAGAGAAGATTGCTGTGCCTCAGAAGTCTCATGTATGGGATCTTCATGAATTTTCTCAAGATGAAATAACTATTGTGATTCTGAATTTATTAATTTCTTATGTGACAACACATTGCCATGGGTTGGGAGAAGGATAACATGGGTTAGAAGGAAACAAAGGTCAGTGAAACCAGAAGCTGGTTCTTTGAAAGAATTAACAAAATTGATACACCACTAGCCAGTTTGATCCAAAAGAAAAAGGAAAGGACCCAAATAAATAAAATCAAGAATGAAAGAGGAGAGATCACAACAAACACAGCAGAAATATAAACAATAATAAGAGATTATTATGGGCAACTATATGCCAATAAAATGGGCAATCTGGAAGAAATGGACAAATTCCTAGAAACATATTAATTACCAAAACTGAAAGAGGAAAAATAAGAAAAAATTTTTAAAAAATCAGCTGAAATAGGAAGAAATAGAAAATTTGAACAGACCCATAACCAGTAAAGAAATCAAATTAGTAATCAAAAATCTCCCAAAAAACAAGAGTCCAGGGCCAGATGGCTTTCCAGGGGAATTCTACCAAACATTTAAGGAAGAGTTAACACCTATTCTCTTGAAGCTGTTCCAAAAAATAGAAATGGAAGGAAAATTTCCAAACTCTTTCTATGAAGCCAGCATTACCTTGATTCCAAAACCAGACAAAGACCCCATTAAAAAGAACTATAGACCAGTTTCCCTGATGAACATGGACGCAAAATTCCTCAACAAGGTATTAGCCAACTGGATCCAACAATACATTAAAAATTTATTCACCACAACCAAGTGGGATTTATACCTGGGATTCAGGGCTGGTTCAATATTCACAAAACAATCAATGTGATTCATCACATCAATAAAAGTAAGGACAAGAACCACATGGCCCTCTCAATATGCAGACAAAGCATTTGACCAAATACAGCATTCTTTCTTGATAAAATCCCTCAAAGTAGGGATAGAAGGATCATACCTTGAGATCATAAACCATATATGAAAGACCCAACGCTAATATCATCCTCAATGGGGAAAAACTGAGAGCTTTACCCTAAGGTCAGGAACCAGACAGGGATGTCCACTCTTGCCACTGTTAATCAATATAGTATTGGAAGTCTTAGCCTCAGTAATCAGACAACACAAAGAAATAAAAGGCATCCAGATCAGCCAGGAGGAGGTCAAACTTTAACTCTTTGCAGATGATGGATTCCACCAAAAATCTGCTAGAACTGATCCATGAATTCAGCAAAGTTTCAGATTATAAAATCAATGGACAGAAATCGGTTGCATTCCTATACACCAATGATGAAGCAACAGAAAGAGAAATCAAGGAATCAATCCCATTTACAATTGCAGCAAAAGCCATAAATTACCTAGGAATGAATCTAACCAAAGAGGTGAAAAATGTATACACTGAAAACTATAGAAAGCTTATGACAGAAATTGAAGAAGACACAAAAACATGGAAAAATATTCCATGCTTCTGGATAGGAAGACCAAATATTGTTAAAATGTTGATACTACCCAAAACAATCTACATATTCAATGCCATACCTATCAAAATAACACCAGCATTCTTCACAGAGCTAGAACAAACAATCCTAAAATTTGTGCGGAACCAGAAAATACCCCAAGTAGCCAAAGCAATCTTGAAAAAGAAAACCAAAGCAGGAGGCATCACAATCCCAGACTTGAAGCTATACTACAAAGCTGTAATCATGAAGACAGTATGGTACTGGCACAAAAACAGACACTCAGATCAATGGGACAGAATAAAGAACCCAGAAATGGACCCACAAACGTATGGCCAACTAATCTTTGACAAAGCAGGAAAGAATACCCAATGGAATAAAGACAGCCTTTTCAGCAAGTGGTGCTAGGAAAACTGGACAGCGGCATGCAGAAGAATGAACCTGGACCACTTTCTTACACCATACACAAAAATAAATGGATTTTAGTTTAATGTTTAATTTATCAGTAAATTAATTAAAGATATTGGCAAGGATGCAGAGAAAGAAGATCTCTTTTGCACTGCTGATGGGAATGCAAACTGGTGCAGCTACTCTGGAAAAACAGTCTGGAGATTCCTCAAAAAATTAAAAATAGAACTACGCTACAATCCAGCAATTTCACTACTAGATATTTATCCAAGGGATACAGGTACGCTCTTTTGAAGGGGCAGATGCACCCCAGTGTTTATAACAGCACTATCAACAATAGCCAAGGTATGGGAAGGGCCCAAATGTCCATCGATGGATGAATGGATAAAGAAGATGTGGTGTATACATACAGTGGAATATTACTTGGCAATCAAAAGGAATGAAATCTTGCCATTTGCAACTACGTGGATGAACTAGAGGGTATTATTGCTAAGCAAAATTAGTCAGAGAAAGACAAATGTATGACTTCAGTCATATGAGGGCTTTAAGACACAGAACAGATGAACACAAGGGAAGGGAAACAAAAATAATGTAAAAAAAAGGAGAGGGACAAAACATAAGAAACTTAAATGTGGAGAACAAACAGAGGGTTGCTGGAGGGGTTGTGAGAGGGGGATGGGCTAAGTGGGTAAGGGGCATTAAGGAATCTACTCCTGAAATCATTGTTGTACTATATGCTAACTAACTTGGATGTAAATTTTAAAAAGAAAAATTAAAAAAAAAAAAAAAAAAAGAAAGGGTTTCTTGGTGGAGATGGAATTTTTCTGTATCCTGATTGTGAGCATGGTTACTTGAAGCTATCTGTATATGTGATAAAATGTCACAGGGGCGCCTGGATGGCTCAGTTGGTTAAGCGTCCAACTTCGGCTCAGGTCATGATCTCACAGTCCGTGAGTTCGAGCCCCGTGTCGGGCTCTGTGCTGACAGCTCAGAGCCTGGATCCTGCTTCAGATTCTGTGTCTCCTTCTCTCTCTGACCCTCCCTCGTTCATGCTCTCTCTCTGTCCCAAAAATAAATAAACATTAAAAATAAAATAAAATGTCACAGTACTTGATCACTCATATATTACCTACAGAACTGTATTGTCTCCCTGCCCCCATAAAAGAAAAGAGTACAAATAACAATAGGTAAGATGCAGATGAGGTCTGTACCTGAATTAATAGTATTGTAGCAATGCCAGTGTCCTGGTTTAAAGAATGTACTGTGGTTATGTTAAGATATTACCATTGGGGGAAGCTGGGTGAAGAGTACATGGGAACTCTGTACTATTTTTCAACTTCTTGTGGTTCTGATACTATTTCAAAATAAAGTTACTAAAAAAAGATCAAGGAAAGAAAAACACTATGTAAGTGAATAACATCTTTATATATTTTCATGTGACCTACTTTTGCTCACACATTTTTGGCATTTATTTATGTGTCACATATAGTTGTAATTAATTTATTTAGTTGCTATGTAAGGGACTTTTTGTATGAATATACCACAGCTTATTTATCCAGTGTAGAGTGGATAGACTTCTTTGGGTTGCTTGCAGCTTTTATCCATTATGAATAATGCTGCTGTAAACATTCTTGCACATCTCCCATTGCACATACATATAAATGAGTCTAAAAGTGAACTCAGGCGCCTGGGTGGCTCAGTTGGTTAAGCATCTGTCTTCGGCTCAGCTCATGATCTCAAGGTTTGTGAGTCTGGGACCCCCATAAGATGATCTTGAGCCCTGCTTTGGGTGACCCCCCCTTCTCTCTTCTCTCTACCTCTCTTTCTCTGCCCCTCGCTCACTTGTTACCTCTCTCTCTCTCTCTCTCTCTCTCTCTCTCTCTCTCTCTCTCTGTCTAAAATAAATAAATAAATAAACAAGTTCACTGGCTATAGAATCTGTATGCTAAAATTTGTTTTTATGTTTTATGTGTTTTGTTTTTTTGCATTTTATATTTTAGAGTAGTTAAGAAATGGTATCTTGGGGCGCCTAGGTGGCTCAGTCAGTTAAGCATCTGACTTTGGCTCAGGTCATGATCTCACGGTCTGTGAGTTCGAGCCCTGTGTCGGGGTCTGTGCTGACAGCTCAGAGCCTGGAGCCTGCTTCAGATTCTGTGTCTCCCTCTCTCTCTCTGACCCTCCCCCGTTCATGCTCTGTCTCTCTCTGTCTCAAAAATAAATAAACGTTAAAAAAATAAAAAAAAAATGGTATCTCATTGTTCTGATTTGTATTTGGCTGATTATTATTCATAATGGGTATTTTTTATAATACTGGCTGTTTGGAATTTCCCCTTGGGAATTACCTGTACATGTTTTTGATGATTTTTCTTTGTATCTTTGTTATTTCCCCATGATGTTTAGAACTATGATATCTTTGTTACCAATTTTTACTCTTGTTTGTAAATGTCTCTTTATCATGTCTTGATGGCAGAGATTCTGAATTTTAGTCAGATTTATTAGTCTTTTCCTTAATGGTGAAGGTTTTTTTTTTTTTTTTTTTTTTTTTTTTTTTTTTTACGTTTATTTATTTCTGAGAGACAGAGCATGAGCAGGAGAGGGACAAGAGAGAGAGGGAGACACAGAATCCGAAGCAAGCTCCAGGCTCTGAGCTGTCAGCACAGAGCCTGACACGGGGCTCGAACCCATGAACTTTGAGATCATGACCTGAGCCAAACTCAGACGCCGGACTGACTGAACCAGCCAGGCGCCCCAATGATAAAGGTTTTTGTGCTCTGTTTAAGAAGTCCTTCCCAAACAACTGATTATAAATGTATTTGGTTTCAGTGTCTTCATTTTTTGAAGTTCAGTTTCACATTTAAATTCTCAATCCATTTGTTTTTGTTTGTGACAGAGCATGACAAGTTTATTGATAGGGTTTTAGATTCCTATTGCAACTAATCTTTAAGAAGTGACCACTTTGGGGCGCCTGGTGGCTCAGTCAGTTAAGCGTCTGACTTCAGCTCAGGTCATGATCTCACGGCTTGTGGGTTTGAGCCCCACGTTGGCTTCTGTGCTGACAGGTCAGAGCCTGGAGCCTGCTTCGGATTCTGTGTCTCCGTCTGTCTCTTGCCTTCCCCTGCTTGCACTCTGTCTCTCTCTCTCTCAAAAATAAAGAAACATTACAAAAATTAAAAATTTAAAAATGACCACTTGTTAGTTTTGGTGCAGTATCAAAGAAGACTGTCCACAGTTATCTCAAGAGGCTGTAAAAATACACTTCTCTTTTCATCTGTGTGTCTCTGTGAAGCTAAATTCCTTCATATACTCAAATTAAAACAAATCACAACAGATTGATTGTAGAAGCAAATATGAGAATACAGCTGTTTATATCTGTTAAGCAGACACTAAAGACATGCAAAAATATCAAATAGTGCAATTATTCTGTCTGAATTTTCTGGTTTGGAAAATATTATTTTTTCAAAATAAAAATGTTATTTATGTTTACATGTAATGGTTTATTATTTTTTATCAGATGAGTAGTTTTACTCATTTACTCATTTTTTAAAACTCCACTTTAACATTATTGATGTTTAACACTGTTTAAAAAGATCTGAGCAGAACCTTAAGAAATGAGAGAAACTTATTTTCTCATTTTACAGAAATGAGAGAAACTTATTTTGGAAGAGTGGGTAAAGAGATCAAGACAAGATCGCAGGTCTAAGCATCAACTGAAACAGTGTCAAACTTCATAAGTAAATACAATTCAGGGGTGCCTGGGTGGTTCAGTCCGTTAAGTGTCAGACTCTTAGTTTCGGCTCAGGTCATGATCTCATGGTTCGTGGGTTTGACCCCTGAATCGGGCTATGTGCTGGCAGCAGGGAGCCTGCTTGGGATTCTCTCTCCTATCTCTCTACCCCTCCCCTTCTTGCACATGCCCACTCTCCTAAAATAGATAAACATTTAAAAATAAATATGTAAATATAATTCATTAGTAAAGTAGAATATATAAAAATACAAAATGGCTTTTGCTCAGTCGGTTGAGTGTTTGACTCTTGATTTCAGTTCAGGTCAAGATCCCAGGGTGGTGGGATTGAGCCGGGGCCTCTTGCTGAGTGTGGAGCCTGCTTGAAATTCTCCCTCTCTTGGGGCACCTGGGTGGCTCACTTGGTTAAGCATCTGACCTTGGCTCAGGTCATGACCATCTCTCAGCTCATGAGTTCGAGCCCCTTGTTGGGCTCTGTGCTGACAGCTCAGAGCCTGGAGCCTGCTTCACATTGTGTCTCCCTCTCTCTCTTCCCCTCACCCACTCAACTCTGTCTCTCAAAAATAAACATTAAAAAAAATTTTTTTTTAAAGATTCTCCCTGTCTTTGCATCTGCCCCTCTTTCCCACTCGCACTCTCTCTCTCAAATTTAAAAATATATTTAAGATATTTAAAAATACCAAAATGGTTTTTCTATCACCTTGTTGGATATGTTAAAAAATAACAGAAAAGAGAAGGTATCACATGTTGAGATATAAAATTAGACCTGAAATTAGATGAAAGAACATAATTTCTTAGGAATAATCAGGGAAAAGTATATTAATACTGGGACACTATTTTCCTCCCATCAGGATGGCAAATATTCTTATTTTTAAAAAATATTTTATTTATTTTTAAGTAAGCTCTAGGCCCATCATAGGGATTGAACTTACAGCCCTGAGATCGAGTCACATGCTCCACCAACTGAGCCAGCCAGGCATCCCAGAATGGCAAATATTTTTAAAATTCAATGATAGGCAAGTATGTAAGAAAACTGACACCTTATTACACAAATAGGAGCGAGTATCAATGGTAACAACCACTTTGGAGGATAATTATATGTATTTTATTTTATATATTAATTTTTTTAGAGAGCGTGCCAGCAGGGGAGAGGGGCAGGAGGGAGAAAAAAAAGAATCTTTAGCAGGCTTCATGCCCAGCATTGGAGCCCAACGCAGAGCTCAATCTCATGACTGTGAGATCATGACTTGAGCTGAAATCAGGAGTCAAATGCTTAACTGACTGAGCCACCCAGGTGCCCCTAGATGTATTTGAAAAATAAAAAACAGCATACCCAGTGACTTAGCACTTCCCCTCTTTGTTTCTATGTCTAGAAACACATACACAAGTACCACAAGGATATCTATTTATGTATCTATCTCTGTATCTGTCATCTATCATTGTATCTATCTATCTATTATCTATCTCATCTATCATATTAGTTATGGTAACTCCAGCTGCTGAAGCAGATAAGCCCTAACGTCCAGTGACGTGTAGATATATGGTGATATGTGGATTAATTATGACTATAGTTTTTGTATTCTTTATAATATTCTGAACATGGAATTGATAGGATTTTGTGGTAGATTATGTGTGGGATATGAGAAAAAGAAAAGGTTGAAAGGTGGCCCCAAGGATTTCAGCTTGAACAACTACAATAATGGAATTGTCACTTATTGAAATGAAGTAAAGCAAAAAAAAAAAAAAAAAAAAAAAAAAAAAAAAGAAATGAAAAGAAAAGAAATGAAGGAAAGCAGGAACAAGTATTGGGGGAAATCATGAATTCCGTGTTGGCCGTCTCAAAATTAGGATGGCCATCACACAAGGTAGTGGAGATGTTAAGTAGGCATTTTGGGCACCTGCCGAAGTTTGAACACTATCCCAACTCAATCATAATATAATTAAAAAAAAACAAAACACTTTTTATTTTGGAACAATTTTAGACTCAATAGTGTTGCTTCAAAACCTCCTTGGGAGCTTCCTGGGTGAAATCTGAAACCAGCCCCTTTACCCTAAGGTGGAGAAAGACAAAAATAGAGGCAAACGATTCCAGACTGGTAGGTGGCAAGTTTTTTTAAGTTTATTTATTTAAGCAATCTCTACATCCAACGTGGGGCTCGAACTCATGACCCCAAGACCAAGAGTTAGGTGGCAAAGGAATTTACCTAAGAGGCTTGTTTTAGGCAGCCTCAAGACAAGTAGTTTGCAGCACCTGCCTGTCAAATCTTAAAAGTTTATATAGAGGCCTTAACGGGTTCAGACGTGTATACCTTCTTGGTAGTTTCAACACCACATTTCTGTCTCAAGGCTATATCCTTGGGGCAGCTTCTGGGAATGGGGAAAACAAGTGGAACATGCATCGCAAGGACAAGGGAAAGGGTGAGGAGCCTCCAACTGCCCAAGCCCAGCTCTTGGGTCAACCAGTGGTCACATCTTGATGACCTCACCTAACAAAGAGAAATTACAAAATTAGTACACCTAGCTTCCCTTAACAACAACATCTTACATAACCATGGTGCAATAATCAAAACAAAGGCGTTGACATTGGCATAATATTATTAGACTATAGACCATATTCACATTTCACCAGTAGAATGATTTTTATTTAATAATTCTATTAAATGATTCATTTAATTGAAGACCTGTTACTGAAACCCATGTTAGGCTGCCTGTCGCTTGAAAAGCCAATACTCAAGAGATGAGTTTTGATTGGAAAGGAATATGAGCTTTATTCAGGAGGCTAAGCTACCTGGGGAGAAGGTGGACTCTTGTCCAAAGGCCAACTCTGAGGTTCTTGCCTGGCCCAAGGGTTTTTAAAAGAATTTAGGGCAGTTAATCAGTAAAGGGAGTACAGTGGTCCGTAATATTTTGTCATGTGCAGACTCAATGGTACCAGCTACAGATGTTTTCTCAGTGCTTGGAGATTGTGCCAGGGGGTCTGGTTCTTTAGTGCCCAACGATTATGCAGGGGGGTCTAGTTCCTTGGTGCCCATGCGTGGTGCAGGAGGGTCTGGCGACATTTAGAAGTACTCTGTTCTTTCTAGGAAAGAATGCATGTATTGTGTATCTATAGATACACAAAGAAAGGTTAACCAATCATGTGAGCTAAGGCTGCTTGCTAAAGCTTAAAGACTACTAAGTTGGCCAGAGGGCCCCAGGCAGCTTCAGGTACAGGGCCAAAATATTTTCAGTTCAATCCAGAACAAGGCAGAATTGCCCATATATTCCATGCTTATTCAACACTGCTTTCCAGATTCTGGTTCCTGCAAATAACCTCTATAAATAGTGGGAAAAAAGAGACCAAGATTATCTCTATCTTTAGTTATGGTTTATGTATAGAAGCACAAAATATTCTGTTTTAAAACTTAGCATCAATTTTCTCAGGAGCACTCATCACAAGACAACACCTCACATACACATCCAACCTCCTCCACACACAAGCTTCATGTAGAAATAAATATGGGGAAAACTTCCATTCTCAATAGGGAGAAGAGATTTCAAAATATTAGAAATACAACAAGAAATGGACAAGATACACATATACAGATTATCAAGTACAATGAAAAAAGATCTGAACAAGTGAAAATAATTACTGGATGAGAAGATTTATATAAAGAAAGAAAGACCAGTTCTCCTAAGACTAACATATAAATGTAAAACAATAACTAAATGATTTCAAATTTTACTTGAGAAATAAATGCCAGAGATCAGCCAAGAATCTATTAAATAAAGACTTGTCTTAATGGTGTTCAATAACCCAATGGTGAAGCAAGATGACTGTGAGACCAGACTGCCTAAGACTGAATCAAGTGTAAGCTCTCTGTGCATAAGTTTGTTTTTTAATTGTAACTTGAGGATGAGAGGAGCAGCATTTTGTAGAGTAGCTCTGAGGGTAAATAATTTAATATGTGAAGCAACATTCGTCATCCCTATAACTGTTGTAAACAGATATTAAAAATTACAAAACTACTGCAACCAAAGCAACATATAAGCCACCCATCTGGAGGAGCACAGAGTTCCATTTCCATGTCACACTACATACCTAAATATCTACTGTTATAAAGGTTTCAAACTATAAGAAAATTAGGAAAATATTTTCATAACCTAGAGTTTGGACACCCTTTTGATAGCACAATAATTTATTCAGAAACTATAAAGGACAGACAAATTTCACTACACAAATATTGAGTATTTTGTATGACTTAAGATTCTATAAAGTTAAATCAACAGAAGCCTAAGAAATCATTGGACAGAATTCAGCGCATTTTCACAATAAAGTCTCCTCCCAGTTCAAGGATAAAAATTACTTTCTTTCACCTGTTAAAGGTCATTGACATTCCCACCCCACTACAAATATAATTAATGGAGAAACTTTAGAACCATTGCTTTATACATCAAAAACAAGACAAGGATGCCACCTAATCACTGCTATTACTCAACCTATTATTAGAAATTCTGACCAACCCATAAGCCAGGAAAATGAAATGAGGTACAATTATTGGCAGAAAAGAAAAATACATTAAAATAGATTATTGTTTACAGTTATTTAGGCCATTTAAAAATCCAAGAAAATCAACAAATTATTAGAACTAATGTTTGTCAAGGTGGCTAGACTCATGATAAACACATAAAAATACCATTATTCTATTAATCATATAATTAATCAATGTGAAATGCATACATACACATACATGCAAGAAGCATCCAGGAATGACTAGCCAAAACTGCAAAAAGCAAACACTTGAAGCACATTTTAAGAAAAACGAATGAAGGGAAAGGTGTAACATTTTGCGGGTTGCCAAGCTTGCCACTACGAACATGGCCGGTCATGGTATAGGGCTGTAGATACAAGTGGGAAGAAAAAGAAATAACTTTGCGGGGACAAAGCCCCGCCTCCAAGTGGTTGTGAACCCCGAGTCAGGCCACGCCTCTGGCCTGGTCGCACCACTGTGTTCAGCTAGGTTCTCAAAGGAGGAGCGTAGAATTCCCGCGCCCTAATTAGTAGGCAGTGGGCCTCACCCCTTCTTTCCTTGGGATCGGAAGCGGAAGTGTGCTCTCCTGGGACGCAGCGGCTCTACGGAAGTTCCCCCCCCCCGCGTGCGGGGGCGGGGCCGACTAAACTGGCTTCCGGTCTGTCCCCCGCTCTTCTGGAACGGAAGTGGGGTAGGGCGTCGGGCCGACGTGGTAAGCGCGGGGTCAAACTGCGAGTCTGGTCTCGTTGCCACGCGAGGCTTCCGGCGAATAACTGGCCTGCCTTTGGTGGGAAGGAAAACGCGCTACTTCCGCTCAGGCGCGGGAGGCGCGGTCGGTGCATCCTGGCTTCTCTGCGGATGTGGGCGGGTTCTGGTGAGAGTTGAGCGGACTGCACCCGGGCGCCCCAATCCCTCTTTGGGTGAGGAGGTAAATCCGTGACATTTCTTTCATCCAGCGGTAGCTTCCCAGGATCACTATGAAGAGAGAGGCTGGTTTCTTGGAAACACTCATGTTTTTTTCCAGAGTCCGGATTCGTTTTATCGTAAGACGATTTTGTTTGGGACCAAATGGATTCTCCCCTGCCTGCCCCCCGCCAACTTTTTATTTTGAAAACTTTCAAAAGTTGAAAGAATATATATACCCTTCACCTGGACCTATCAACTGTTAACCCTTTGCCACCTCCTAGTTTACATTTTTCCCCCCTGCTGAATCATTTGAAACTTAAGTTGAAGACATTATGACAGACACGTAAATGCTTTCATGTGCATCTCCTACGAATATGGGTGTTCTCCTTAACCACATTATGTCTATTCCACTTAGAAAAAATTTAAGAAATGGCTCAGTTGTTTAAGGGTCCAACTCCTGATTTCAACTCAGGTCATGATCTCATGGTTCGCGAGTTCAAGCCCCACATTGGGCTCCATGCTGACAGCGTGGAGCCTGCTTGGGATTCTCTCCCTCTCTCTCTGCCCCTCTTCTGCTTGTGCACTCTCTCTCTTTCTCTCTCTCAAAGTAAATAAACTTTATTTTAAAAAGTCTTGAATCGAAAATGAAAACACCTACCAAAACTTATGAGTTGAAGCAAATGCAGGTATAAGAAGGAATTTTCTAGCAATAAAAGCCTACATTAAGAAAAAAAGGGGGGCATCTGGTGGCTCAGTCAGTTAAGTGCTGGCTCAGGTCATGATCTCACGGTTTGTGAGTTCCAGCCGCGTCAGGCTCTGTGCCGACAGTGTAGAGCGTGGAGCCTGCTTCAGATTCTGGGTCTTTGCCTCTCTCTGTCCCTTCCCCGCCACATACACACTCTTTCTCGAAACTAAATGAACATTAAAAAAAATAGGATGGGGCGCCTGGGTGGCGCAGTCGGTTAAGGGTCCGACTTCAGCCAGGTCACGATCTCGCGGTCCGTGAGTTCGAGCCTCGCATGGGGCTCTGGGCTGATGGCTCGGAACCTGGAGCCTGTTTCCGATTCTGTGTCTCCCTCTCTCTCTGCCCCTCCCCCGTTCATGCTCTGTCTCTCTCTGTCCCAAAAATAAATAAAAAACGTTGAAAAAAAATTAAAAAAAAATAGGTAAGTTGAACTTAATCAAAACCACAAGCTTTTTAAGACACGTTTTATTTATTTAAGCAACCTCTACACCCAACATGGGGCTCAAACTCACAAACGCAAGATCAAGAGTCGCACAGCCTACTGACTGAGCCAGCCAGGCACCCCTGAAAATCACAAACTTCTGTGCGTCAAAGGACAATAACGAGAGTGAAAAGACCACCCAAAGAATGGGAGAAATAATTGCAAATCATGTATCTGATAAGGTGCTAACATCCAGAATCGATAAAGAACTACCACTCAACAACAAAAAACAGCAACCCAACTAAAATGGGGGAAAGGACTTTGTTTTTAAAATTTTTTAATGTTTACTTTTGAGAAAGAGACGCAGCGTGGGCAGGAGAGGGGCAGAGAGAGAGGGAGACACAGAATTCCAAGCAGGCTCCAGGCTCTGAGCTGTTGGCACAAAGCCGGATGCAGGGCTCGAACGCACGAACCGGTGAGATCACAACCTGAGCTGAAGTCGGACACTTGACGGACTGAGCCTCTCAGGTGCCCCTGGGAAAGGACTCAAATAGACATTTCTCCAGAGAAGATCTACACGTGACCAAGTACCTGAAAGTACATGAGAAGATGTCCAATATCAGTAATCATTAGGGAAATGCAAATGAAAACCACAATGAAATACCGCTTCATCCCCCCCACCCCCTTAGGATGGCTATTATCCAAGAACCAGAAAATAACACATGCTGGTGAGGATGTGGGGAAACTGGAACTCTTGCACGTTGCTGGTGGGAATGTGGAGTGGTGCAACTGCTGTGGAAAACAGCAAGGAGTTTCCTCAAATCATTCAACAGAGAACTAACTGTATGACCCATCAATTCCACTTCTGGGTATCTATCTAAAGGAGCTGAAGTCAGGGGCGCCTGGGTGGCGCAGTCGGTTAAGCGTCCGACTTCAGCCAGGTCACGATCTCGCGGTCCGTGAGTTCGAGCCCCGCGTCGGGCTCTGGGCTGATGGCTCGGAGCCTGGAGTCTGTTTCCGATTCTGTGTCTCCCTCTCTCTCTGCCCCTCCCCCGTTCATGCTCTGTCTCTCTCTGTCCCAAAAATAAATAAACGTTGAAAAAAAAATTTTTAAAGGCGCTGAAGTCAGGGACTTGAATAGATATTTGCGCGCCAGGGTTCACAGCAACATTGTTCACAGTTCCAAATGCGAAATTCTTACACTTTCAGTTGTTTTAAACTTAGTTCGAACAAGGAGATATTTTAGCCATTCAAAGCCTTCCTGCTTTGCACACACACCGCAGTTATGCCCCAAGTCTAACAGCTGCAGATAAGATAAATCCTGGGGCTATAACTACCCCCAAGCTGCTGCTACCCTTCCGAACTTTCTGACCCAGGGACTTCCCACTAGCTGCTAAGCAACATAGCCTAGACACAGAAACCCCCTCTGTGATCACCTCCTACAGTAGGAGTTGGCCCCCTCCCTTTCTGGGTAGTGGCTTTCACGCTATAGCTTCCGTATTTTCTCATACCTGAGGGACTTTCTCCACGAGAAAACCTGCCGAAGTTCTGCCCAAAGAAAGCTTTTGTGTGGTACTGCCACCTCATGATCATTTCCTTTTCCCGAATCACCCCGGAAATGACGGGAATACCCTACATATGTGTATGGCTCCTCCCTCTCGCTCCCCCCCCCCCCCCATGCGCGCACACATATATTTAGATTCCTAATCCTTTGGACTTTATTTTTGTGAGTGGTGTGAAGGATAGATGTAATTTTATCTTGGCACCACTCATTAAACCACTCATTTCTGTCCCAGTGATCTGAAATACCACCGTTATGAATTACATTTCCGCGTTTTGAGGTTGATTTCCAGATATTCCATTTGATTGAAGCTGTTTCCTATTCATGTGCCAGTTCCACAGTTTTAATTGTAGTGGCTTTATAGTTTGTTTTAGTGTCAGTAGGGCTTCATCACTTGTTTTCAGTGTCTTCTTAGACATCATCATGTATGTATGTTCTTCCACATAAATGGTAGTATCAATTTGCCTAACTCCATTAAAAAAAAAAAGCTTATTGGCATTTTTATTAGGTTTATGTTACATTTCTGAATTAACCTGGGGAGAATTGATATCTTTATGATGTCAAGCCACTTTATCAAAGAATGAGGGATGTTTTTCCTTTTGTTCAAGTCCATTTATGTCTCTCTAGATTATGTTAAAAGTTCCTTATATGGGTTTTATACATTGCTTATTTAATCCAAAGCTTTCTGGTGGTGTTTTTTTTTTCCTATTATAAATGAGGTTTTCTCTATCATTATATCACCTTACTGGTTATTGATTAACTGGAGGCTTTTCATGTCCTGCTAACTTACTAAATTCTTTTATTGTTTACATTAGTCTTATCATTAGTTCTCTAGAGATTTCCATGAACAGTATCATATCATCTGCAAAAAGAGATAGTTTTACTTCATTTGCAGTTCTTATGTTTATTAGTTTCTCCCCAATGTCACCAGTGCACACTCAGACACACATATACATACACATGTGCATGCACACACACACACACTGTTATAAATATAGCCAATCATCTTAAGAAAGTATTCATTAGTTTCTATTTTTTGAGTGCTTATATCAAAAATGGGTGTTGAATTTTGTCAAAGGCTTCATCAGCATCTATGGAGATAATCATATGATTTGTTTTCTTAGATGTATTGATATGGTATATTATTTAATGACTTTCTTTTAAAAATTTTTTGAGAGAGAGAGCAAGCTAGTGGGTAAGTGGGGGAGAAAGAGAGACAGAGAGAGAGAATATCTCAGGAAGGCTCCACACTCAGCATGGAGCCTGATGGAGGGCTCGATCGCACAACCCCATGATCATGACCTGAGCCAAAATCAAGAGTTGAACAGTCAGCTGATGCAGATACCAGGTGCTAATGGATTTCTTAATAATTAAACTTTTAATTTCTAGAGCAAATTCCACTTGCTCAAGGTTTATTATTTTCTTAGTGGTTTTGTATTCTTTTTGCTAATATTTAACATAGCTCATTTGAATCAATATAAGTGATATGGCTTTGTAATTTTCTACTTTTGTATCCTATCAGGTTTTATATGAATGTTATCTCATTAAAGGAATGAGGAAGTTTTTCTTCATTCTCATTGCTTTTAAACAACTTATGGACTACCTTGAGTATATGAACTTTGAAGGTTTGGTATAATTCTGTATCTGAAACATCTGGGCTTGGGTGCCTGGGTGGCTCAGTAGGTTAAATGTCTAACCAACTCAGGTCATGATCTTGCAGTCTGTGAGTTTGAGCCCTGCGTCGGCTCTGTGCTGACAGCTCAGGGCCTGGAGCCTGCTTCTGATTCTGTGTCTCCCTCTCTCACTGCCCCTTCCCCACTCATGCTCTGTTTCTCTGTCTCTCTCTCAAAAGTGAATAAATGTTAAAAGAAAAAATTTAAAGTATCCAGGCTCGCATTTCCAGTCCACTGATGCTTGATGAGAGTACCAAAACAATTCAGTAGAGGAACAAATAGTCTTTTCGACAAATGGTGCTGGGACAACTCGATAGCTACACACAAAATAATGAAGCTCGTTGTCTACCTCATTCCATATTTGAAAATTACTCAAAATGGATCAAAGAACTAACTGTAAGAGCTCAAATAATAAAACTCTTAGAAGGAAATATAGTAGTATATCTTTAGTAATCTTGGATTTGACAGTGGTTTGTTAAATTTCACACCCAAAGCATAAGCAACCAAAGAAAAATAGACAAGCTGGCACTTAATCAAAATTAAACTGTTTTGTACTTCAGAGGACCCCATAAATAAGTGAAAAGACAACCTATTGAATGGGAGAAAAAATTTGAAAATTCTACATCTGCAAAGGGACCAACATCTGGAAAACATAAAGAACTCTTAGAGTTCAATAATAAAATGATAAATAACACAATTAAAAATAGTTGAGGATTTGAATGGACATTTCTTCAAGTAAGACATACAAATGGCTAATAAGAACATGCAAAGATACTCAATATCCACTCGTCATCAGGGAAATTAAAATGAAAACTACAATGAAACAGTACTTCACACCAACTAGGATGGCTACATGTTTTAAAAAACAAAAAACAATACTAAGTGTTGGCAAGGATGAGGAGAACTTGGAACACTCACACACTGCAGGTGAGATTGTAAATGGTGCAACCACTTTGGAAAATAGCCAGGCAGTTACCCCAAGGGTTAAACTTAGTGTTTAATATGACCCAGCAGTTCCAGTCCTAGGCATATACCCAAAAGAAATGAAAACATGTCCACATAAAAACTTGCACAACAATATTTCATAGCATTATTCAAAACGGCCAAAGAGTGAAAACAACCCACATGTTCACCAACTGATAGGAATGTTATTCATCAGTCAAAAAGAATGAAATACTGGGGCACCTGGGTGGCTCAGTTGGAAGAGCATGAAACTCTTGATCTGGGCGTCATGAGTTCAAGCCTCATGTTGGTGTAAAGGTTTACTTAAGTTAATAAGTAAATAAATAAACTTAATAAAATACTGATAAATGCTACAGTATAGATTAACCTTGAAAAGTTTATGCTATGTGTAAGAAATCTGTCACAAAAGACCACATAGTTTTTAAAACTTATGTGAAATCATCAAATAGGCAAATCTATAGAGACAATAAATAAATTAATAGCTGCTTAGGGATGGGATGGGGAGCTGGGGATGGTGAAATTGTTCTCAAACTGATTGTGGCAATGGTTTCACAACTCTGTGAATATAATAACCACTGAATATACACTTTGGGTGAATTGTGGGCATCTGGGTGGCTCAGTTGGTTAAGCGTCTGACTTTGGTTCAGGTCTCCTGGTTCCTCAGTTCAAGCCCCACATTGGGCTCTCTGCTGTCAGCTCAGAATCTGCTTTGGATCCTGTCTCCCTCTCTCTCTGCCCCTCCCCCTCTGTGCTCTCTCTCAAAAATAAATATTTTAAAAAGTAAACGGATGAATTATATGTGAATTCTGTCTCAATAAAGCTGTTGCCACCCCCACTCAACCAAAAACCAATCCATCTGGGCTTGATGCTCTTTGGTAGTGTAAATTCCTATATAATTTTCTAGGTTGGGTTACACTGATATTCTATTTCTAGGTTTTTTTGTTTATCTTTTAGCTTGGAATTTATTTTTTATTATCTCACTTTTAAGGATACATTTAGGAATATGAATTTTCCTCTGATCACTGTTCAAAAAATATCCCATGTTATTTTTAAATGTTATTTTTTAATGTGTTTTGATTATTATGTTTGAAAGAGACAGGGTGCGAATGGGGGAGGGGCAGAGAGAGAGGAAGACACAGAATCTGAAGGAGGCTCCAAGCTGTCAGCACAGAGCCTGATGTGGGCTTGAACCCACGTACCGTGAGATCATGACCTGATTCAAAGTCTGACACTTAACCCTTAACCCAATGAGCCACCCAGGCGCCCCCCCCCGCCATGTTATTTTTAATAGCCAAAAAAAGTGGAAATAACCCAATGTCCTTTAACTATTGAGTGGATAAATTGTGACACACCCATACAGTGGAATACTATTCAGTAAGAAAAAGAAATAAAGACTGGTACACACTACAACATGGATGAACCTTGATAACATTATGGAAGTCAAAGAAGGCCAGACACAAAGACCACATGTTGTAATATTCTGTTTACATGAAATGTCAGAATAGGCAAATCCCCAGAGACAAAAACCAAAACAAACAAACAAACAAAACCCCAAACTACATTGTTGCTTTGGGCTGGGGGAGTGGGGGTGGTGAGGTGGGAAGATTATGGCTCAGAGGGTACTGGGTTTCCTTTTGTGATTATGAAAATGTACTAAAATTGATTGTGGTGATGGATACACAACTCTGACTATACTATGGTACATTTTAAATGGGTTAATTATGTGCTATGAGGATTCCACCTTAAAGCTGAAGGTCAGAGAGAGGGCTGATGAGCTGGGAGCTCATTTTACGGGCTAGCAGGCTCATCTTTATAAATATGCAGAGCGCCGCCTGGGGCTGAACCAACAAGGAGAAAGTCTTGAAGAAGAGAGCATTTCAAGAGCTTCCGTGGCCCGGAACTGGGGGCAAACCCCGCCCACCGTGTCCGTGCCGCTTCTAACTCGGTCCCCTGCCCTCGGACATCCCAGCGTTGCGCCTCGGACGTGGTGGGTGCGACAGCCAGCTCGGGACCCAGCTCCAGCCCGCTCCCCAGACATCCGCAAGCAGCGGCTGCCACCCGGGACCCAACCCCTCTGCTCTTGAGGCCCCGTCCCGTACGCTGACCTCGTGGCGGAAACCGGAAGCGGAAGTGCTAATCGGAAACCGACTCACTTCGAGCTCCGCCCCGCTTCTAATGCGTTGGCTCCGCGGAGGTTTCGAGCTTCCGCGACTGGCAGGGAATCGCGGGTACGCCGCGCCCCAGGGACCGCGGCCGCCCGGGTCCGTCCCAGAGCCTCGGTCGGCTCCGCCCGCGCGGGTGGGCGTCGGGGCCGCGGCTCGGGGTCCCGGGTGGAGGCAGGGCCTTCTCTCTGCCCGCTGTGAGCCCCTCTGCGAAAGCTGCCAGAACAAACCGTGTCCTTTCTCCAGAGGACAAACGTGTACGCGGTTGTGGAAAACGGCCGCAGCGCCCCCTTCTCTCCGACGTGGCGATTGCGGTGCGTTCCGGTGGGGACTGGACGGAAATGCTCTGGCTGTGGCCACCCGTTACTGAAATGTGATGAATTGTTCAGGTGTTACCTTGCTGTACATTGACCAGTTGTTAGTATTTAGCATGGGTAGTGTACCTTCTCTACATCTCTCTCCGTGTGTAGAGTTAAATGTTTGTGGTAACCTCTTTGAAAGTAAGGAGGTGGAAATAAGTTGCAGGCATATTTGATCTTTAGCATCGGATTAATTGCCTCCCATGTAACAACAAAGGAGTTATGTAAAAACTCCTGTAAATTAATACCCGAAGTGAGAAATGAACAAGAGGTTTGCATAGGCCCTTCCATTAAAAACAAAGACAAAAACAGATGGGCAACGAATATATAAAGAGGTGCTCGATGTCATTAGCAACCAGGGATTTGCAAATAAAAACCGCAGTGTGATACTACTGCACACACTGAATGGCTAAAAGTAAAACTGAAAAGGGAAAAACAGTGCCCGGTATTGGTTGAGATGTTCGTAGACTGCTAGTGGAAACACATTTTTAAAGTATATCAACTAAATATGATCTGGTGGTGACACCAGTGATGCACACACGTGGCCACCAATTGAACATAAACACTATATGTAACATCATTATTTGAAATATCCCTCGCTTGGAAGTAACTGAAAGTGGATCAAGGGATGAGCCGATGACTTGTGGCGTGTATTTTTTGTGGCATACTCAAAATGAGCAAAGAGAAGGAACGCAGAGGTAACCCCTTGGATGAAGCTCACAAGCAATGTCCGATGAAAGAAGCCAGACGCAAAAGATTGCAGGCTGTTAGATACCTTTTCTTTAAAATTCTCTCTCTCAAAAGTAAATAAACATTTAAAAAGTTAGAAAAAAAATGGGGTGCCTGAGTGGCTCAGTCAGTCAAGCGCCTGACTCTTGATTTTGGCTCAGGTCATGATCTCATGGTTTGTGAGATTGAGCGCCACGTTGGGCTCTGTGCTGACAGCTCAGAGCCTGCCTGGCATTCTCTGTCTCTGCCTCTTCTCTGCCCCTCCCTCCGTCTCTCTCTCTTTCTCAAAAATAAATACGCATTAAAAAAAATTAAATAAAAATTCAAAAATAGGCAGTACGCTGCCGAGTGTTAACTGTCAGGATAGTGGTTGCAGTTGGGAAGCGTGGAGTTAGAGACTTGGAAAAGAGACAAGGAATATGTCTGAGATGCTGGTTATGGAAATATTCTATTTCTCAACCTGGAATGATGTTACATGGGGCTGTTCATTTCTGAATACTTCATTGACATTTTTATTCATGATTGCCTCCCTTAGTCATATGTATGCTGTAATTCCATAAAAGAAGTTTAAGAAATGGAACTAAGGGCGCTGCTTGATAAAGTTGAGCAAGGAATATAGAAGTAGAAGAAAATATACTGGGAGCCTGGGTGACTCCGTTGGTTAAGCATCAGACTTCAGCTCAGGTCAGGATCTCACGGTTCGTGAGTTTGCACATCCGTTGAGCTTGAGCCCCATTTCAGGTGAGCACGAGCCCCAGCAGGGTAAGCCCTGCTTCTGTCCCCTCTCTCTCTCAAAAAGAAGGAGGAGGAGGAGGAGGAGGAGGAGGAGAGGGAGAAGAAGAAAATGTACTGAAAGGGTGAATAAAAATAAAACCAATACTTAATGGAGAAAAGTAGAACTGAACAGCAATATGAAAAGGCAAAAAGATGCACAATATTTTTGTGTACTAGTCTTTGGTTAATTGTGAGAAAATATGGAAAGCCTTCAGTTTCGACATAAAAACAACGATGTGTTTCCGACACTGTTGGAGTGGCTAACATTAGAAATGTCTTTCGAGTTTTTCTAAAATCACAATATTCAGTTTCGGATGTCCATCTGTTTATTACCTCCATTGCCCCATTTAATTGTGAGATCCCCAAGAACTGTTCCCTCCTCATTGCCTCATACCTGGCCTCGCTTAAAGAAGGTCCTTACTGAATATTAGCTGACTGCATGAAGCAGTAAGAGACAGAAGGAGGTGAAGGTTCCAAATCCAGCCAAGCTCCAGCAGTGGGTACTCAGAGGGACTTCTGATTGCATAAAAACTTTTGTATTTCTCATCTCCATTATGCCCAGCAGAGGGTGTGGACGGAGTATTATTAAATGGTAGTTATTTACACCCAATTTGGAGTGTTGTTCTAACAATGAAAGGAGATTATATATGTACAACTACTAATAATAGTAAATAGCAGTTGATAATATTTGTATGATAGGGTATTAGACGGTTTTTAACGGCTGTCACGTGTTTTCATCTGCACAGATATGGCTAAAGAGTGATGGTTGATGATTGAGGAAAAATGTCTGATGTTTAATGATGGATGTTGTGAACCAGTTAGCCAGGTACTCCAGTGTATGAAGAGAAATTGAGATCAACGTCTTAAACTCAAAAGCTCCTCTGAAGTGGTCTGAGCAAGAGATGGAATATTCTGGAAACTCTATCAGATTCACAGGATGGCAGCCCTTGATGTGAATCAGGTGGGTGGTGAGTCCTTGCTGATGCTTCTTTCCAAATTTGTTTGCTTCATGTAGTTCCTTCCCAAATGGCAGAGCCAGCACTCGGGGCTGAGTGATCATGCGGTGGACCATATAAGCGTGACTGAAATGAGCAGAGTGTGTGTAAGTCAGGTTTCTGGGATTTGAGATGCAGGAAGGTGTGTGTGTGTGTGCGCGCGCGCGTGTGTGTGTGCTTTTTCAGGGGGTAACATATTCACGAATTCTGTTGTGTCAAACAGCTCTGCCTCACTGTAATTTGCATAACTCAAGATGGAATTAAAAAAAATGTTTATTTATTTTGAGAGAGAGAGCACCCATGTGCACGTGCGGGGCAAGGGCAGGGAAAGAGAGAGAGAATGAGAATATCCCAAGCAGACTGCGTGGAGCCTGACCCGAGGCTCGATCTCCTAACTGTGAGATCATGACCTGAGCCGAAATCAAGAGTTGGATGCTCAACTGACTGAGCCACCCAGGTGCCCGTAAGATGGAATTTTTAACCTGTATCTCGTGGGTAGCAAGATCCAGAAAACCATCGTCTTGCTCCACGTAACTCAGTCATATGGAATTAGCGTGTTTGGTGTGTGTTCTGTGCATGGTGTGGACCGTTCGTAGGCATGTGGTTATTGGAATTGGATTGGCTTCAGAGCTCATGGCCTTCTCTCTGAGGTCATCTTTCTTGGGACCTTTTCTGTCTTTAGAGGAAAGGAAACTCGAAGAGGCAAGGATGGTGGCTGGGTTACTGATGGATTCTTCTCAGGTAAGTAGAAAGTTGACCTTTCTTCAGAATGTCCTGTTTCTCTCTGTGGTAGCCATATCTTCTTGTAATGTCCCCAGGCTTTTTATAGCAATTAATGGCCCTGCTTAAGGAATGAGTCCCAGGTAAATGTCTCCAGGACTCATGCCATCTCAGAATACATAGGGATTATACTGGATGTGATTCTTTTATCTCCGTATTCATTAATTCTTTCTGATGCTTGGTCATGCTTGTTGGCTTACCATTCCGCTGAGTGTTATGATAGATACTGAGGAATGATATGAAGGTGTCTAATCTCATGGAATGCATGTGTTACTGTGGAAATAATTCATCTCTTAGTAGATTTTACAGAGTGTTACAGTGTGCTCAGTGCTAACCGCAGCCTATAAATAGAGGAGGAAAATAAAGCAAGAAGCGCCCACAATAAAGTTGTGGTAACATAAGTTTCATCACATGTCAGACATGCCGGTAAATCCACATGACTGGCTGTGATCACCAGGCACGTCTATAGCTGGAGAGCAGACGAGGTCTGGGCCCGAGAGTGCTGTAGGCTTCTGGTCTACCTTCCTCAGTCCTTCATCTTTCTGAGAACCTCAAAGAAGATGCTAGTTCGCTGAAGGCAGCATGTGTCTGACGGTTTAGCACTTAGTGACCTTTGAGTATGTAGCTGTGGACTTTACCCAGGAGGAGTGGACTTTGTTGGATCAAACACAGATTGCTCTCTACAGAGATGTGATGTTGGAGAACTACCAGAACCTCATCACACTAGGTAAGCATCGTTTCTTCACTGAACCCCTTATGAAAAAAATGTTTCTTAAGTACCTTTGCTGTCAAATGGGAAGACTGTGGTAAACAAGACAGACATAATCCCTGGCCTCAGGGGCCTCACTCTCTGGAGGATTCCCTGTGCAAATGAAGATCTGTCTAGATAAATGATACTCTTTTAGGGACTGAAAACCTTAAGACTTAAAAAAAATTTTTTTTTATTAACATTCATTTTTGAGAGACAGAGACAGAGCGTGAACGGGGGAGGAGCAGAGAGAGGGAGACCCAGACTCCAAAGAAGACTCCAGGCTCTGAGCCTGACACGGGGCTCGAATTCACAAACCGTGAGATCATGACCTGAGCCGAAGTTGGATGCTTAATCGACTGAGCCACCCAGGCACCCCATTAAAACCTTAAGACTTTACTTTATTTTATTACTTTTTTTTCAGTTTTTATTTTAATTTCATTATAGTTAACATACAGTGTTAGTTTCAGGTATACAATATAGTGATTCAGCATTTCCGCATAGTACCCCATGCTCATTACAACAAGTGTACTCCTTAATCCCCATCACCTATTTAACCCAACCCTCCTACTCCCCTCCCCTCAGGTAATCATCAGTTTGTTCCCTATAATTAAGAGTCTGCTTCTTGATTTGCCTCTGTTTTTCCCCCCTAGTTTGTTTGTTTTTTTTTTTTTATTTAATTTTTTTTTTTAATTTACATCCAAATTAGTTAGCATATAGTGCAACAGTGATTTCAGGAGTAGATTCCTTAGTGCCCCTGACCCATTTAGCTCATCACCCCCCCACACCCCCTCCAGTAACCCTCTGTTTGTTCTCCATATTTATGAGTCTGTTCTGTTTTGTCCCCTCCCTGTTTTTATATTATTTTTGTTTCCCTTCCCTTATGTTCATCTGTTTTGTCTCTTAAAGTCCTCATATGAGTGAAGTCCTATGATATTTATCTTTTTCTGACTAATTTCACTTAGCATAATACCCTCCAGTTCCATCTAAGTAGTTGCAAATAGCAAGATTTCATTCTTTTTGATTGCCGAGTAAGACTCCATTGTGTGTGTGTGTGTGTGTGTGTGTGTGTGTGTATGTGTATATATATATATATATATATATATATATATATATATATATCCCACATCTTCTTTATCCATTCATCTGTTGATGGACATTTGGGCTCTTTCCATACTTTGGCTATTGTTGATAGTGCTGCTATAAACACTGGGGTGCATGTGCCCCTTCGAAACAGCACACCTGTATCCGGTGGATAAATGCCTAGTAGTGCAATTGCTGGGTCATAGGGTAGTTCTATTTTTCATTTTTTGAGGAACCTCCAGACTGTTTTCCAGAGTGGCTGCACCAGCTTGCATTCTCACCAGCAGTGCAAAAGAGATCCTTTCTCTTTGCACCCTCACCAACATCTGTTGTTGCCTGAGTTGTTAATGTTAGCAATTCTGATGGGTGTGAGGTGGTATCTCATTGTGGTTTTGATTTGTATTTCCCTGATGATGAGTGATGTTGAGCATCTTTTCATGTATCTGTTGGCCATCTGGATGTCTTCTTTGGAGAAGTGTCTATTCATGTCTTTTGCCCATTTCTTCACTGGATTAGTTGTTTTTTGGGTGTTGAGTTTGAGAAGTTCTTTATAGATTTTGGATACTAACCCTTTATCTGATATGTCGTTTGCAAATATCTTCTCCCATTCTGTCGGTTGCCTTTTAGTTTTGCAAAACTTTAAGACTTAAGATGTGTATGAGGCCGGATGTGATTTTCAGGTCTTAAAGTTCTCTAGTCTTTTGAGGGCACAAAGAATGTACTTCGATTTTTTTAATGTTTTTTAATGTTTTTATTTATTTTTGAGACAGAGACAGAGCATGAGCAGGGAAGGGGCAGAGAGAGAGGGAGACACAGAATCTGAAGCAGGCTCCAGGCTCTGAGCTGTCACCACAGAGCCTGATATGGGGCTCGAACTCATGGACTGTGAGATCATGACCTGAGCTGAAGTCGGATGCTTAACCGACTGAGCCACCCAGACGTCCCTGTACTTCAATTTTTGTTCCTTTTAGAATAGTTTTATTGCATTGATTTAAAATTTCATGTGATGATTTTGCAGTTTATAAAGTGAGACTTCACCATCTTCAGAAACCGTGAAGGCTAAAATGTTGGTTCCTATCCAAAGACCTGCATTTCGTGTCTTTCAGGGTTCTCTTTATGTATTTTTCCCTTAAGCAGGATACAAATCATGCAAACCTGATCCCAGCTCTGCATTGGAAGGAGCAGAATTGCTGAGGACAGGAGGGAGAGGAGTTCTGCAGGGTAAGTTCATGATACGGTTTTGTGCAGAGCGATGCCAGTCTAGGAAAGGCACGGTCCATTTGGAAATGCCACTTGGCAAGCTTTCGGAGGTCTACCCTTTTTCAGAGAAGGCTGAACGAAGCCACTTCGTTTCTGAGTTTGCTCAGGAACCTTTAACTCCCTTTACCTTTAAATTTCCATTGATGTCAACCTTCTTCTGTTCTCTCAGAAAGACCTGTCTGGCTCATTTGAAAATTTGATTACTTGCAGATAGGTCTTTTTACAGTACTTTCTATTTTGTTTCCTGACTCTCTCAGTGTTTTTTGTTTACCGTCAGCCTTAGTTTTCCTGAGTATTAAGCTTTGTAAATTGCCTGCAGTTTCGACCCCATACTCTTATGATTGCCAGACTTCTCTAACACACTGCCCTCTGTGTAGTCCCAAGTTCCCTTTTTTCAACCTTTTTGTCTTGTTCCACTCATATTTAGATACAAGTATGTGCCATATGTTTTTTTTCTGTTTGGATAAAATACACAAATGAACCATTTTGGTGAGTGTGATTTATCGGTACTGAGTACATTCACAGTGGTGTGCAACCACCAGCTCTTTTTAGTTCCGAAATACTTTCGCTTAAAAAGGAAACCCTGTAACCAATCAGCAGGCAGCCTCCGTTCAGCCCTACCCCCAGCCCCTGCAACCACTAATCTACTTTCTATTTACAGGTGTACCTATTCCGTACATATCTAGTAAAATCATACAGAATTCAATTTCATGGCAATGTGCGGGGGCATATGGTCCTTTTATGTTTAACTTGTTAAGAATTACCGAACTATTTTATATAGAGGCTGTACCGTACTATATTCCCTCGGACAGTGTGGAAGTTACTCCACATTCTTGCTATCATCACTTATTTCCTTTTTTTCTTTTCTGTTTTTTAAATCTTTTTAAAACTTTTACTCATTTTGGGGCACCTGGGTGGCTCAGCCAGTTAAGCATGCGACTTCAGCTCAGGTCATGATCTCACAGCTCATGAGTTCTAGCCCCACATCAGGCTCTGTGCTGACAGCTAGGAGACTGGAACCTGCTTCGGATTCTGGGTCTCCCTCACTCTCTGCCCCTCCCCCACTCATACTCTATATCTTTGTCTCTCTCTCTCTCTCTCTCTCTCTCTCTCTCTCTCTCTCTCTCAAAAATAAACATTAAAAAAATTTACTTATTTTGAGAAAGAGAGAGAGAGTGCACGTGCACGAGCTGGGGAGGGGCAGAAAGTGAGGGAGAGAGAGAATCCCAGGCAGGCTCTGCGCTGTCAGCACAGAGCCCCACCTGGGGCTCAAACTCATGAGCCGTAAGATCATGACCTGAGCTGAAATCAAGAGTCGGATGCTTAGCCGACTGAGCCACCCGGGTGCCCCATCTTCTTTTTTTGTTTTAATAGTAACCATCCTAGAGTATGCAGTGGTGTCTTACCGTGGTTTTGATGTGCATTTCCCTAAAACAAATGATGTTGAACGTCTTATCCTGTGCTTGTTGACCATTTCTGTGTCTTTGGAGAAATGCTGATTCAAGTTCTTTGCCCCTTTTTTACCCTGTGTTGTTTATTGTTGTTGACGTGCAGGAGTTCTTTCTGGCCTCTCATAGCGGGCCCAAAGCACATGTATGATTTGCATGTTTTTTCTCCATTTTGGGGATATCGTTGTGTTCTTTTTGATAGTGTTTTTTGATGCACAACAGTTTTAATTTGGTGGGGTCCCATTTATCTTTGTTTTCTTTGGTGCTTTTTCATATCTTACAAAGATTAGACACTGTCAGATCCAAGGTTCTAAAGATTTACCGCCTTGCTTTCTTCTACGATTTTTAAAATAGTTTTAGCCTTTACATTAGGTTTTTGGTCCATTTTTACTTTATTTTTTTTTTATTAAAAATTTTTTTTTACATTTATTTATTTTTGAGAGACAGAGTGAGACAGAGCACTAGTGGGGGAGGGGCAGGGGGTGGTGAGACACAATCCAAAGCAGACGCCAGGCTCTGAGCTGTCAGCACGGAGCCCAACGTGGGGCTGGAGTTCACAGACCGAGAGATCATGACCTGAGCTGAAGTCAGACGCTAAACCGGCTGAGCCACCCAGGCGCCCCAGATTTTTGATCCATTTTGAGTGAATTTGTGTATATGGTCTGAATCAGGGGTCTGCTTTGATTCTTCTGCATAGAGCTATCCAGGTATCCTAGCACTAGGTGTTGAAGAGACTATTCTTTCCCCCATTAAATTGTCCTGGCACACTGTTGAGAGTATGTTTTTTGTTTTTTCTTTTTCTGGATTCATGTTTATGTCTATCCTTTTGCCTGTACCACCTTTTTTTTTTTTTTTTTTTGAGTTATTTATTTTAGAGAAAGAGTTTGCAAGCAAGAGCGCACACAAAAGGGGGAGGGGCAGAGAGAGAGAAAGGGAGACAGAATCCAAAGCAGGCTCCAGGCTCTGAGCTGTCAGCACAGAGCCTGACGCGGGGCTCGAACTCAGGAACCATGAGATCATGACCTGGGTTGAAGCTGGGTGCTTAACCAGCTGGGCCACCCGGGTGCCCCTGTACCACCCATTTTTGATCCTGTACTTTTTAGTTCTTTTGGTTCTTTAAAAAAAAGAATTTGTTTTAACATTTATTCATTTTTGAGAGAGAGAGAGAAGGAGAGAGAGAAAGAGAGACAAAGTATGAGTGGGGGAGGGGCAGAGAGAGAGGAAGACAGAATCCAAAGCAGGCTCCAGGCTCCAAGCTGTCAGCACAGAGCCCATCATGGGGCTCGAACCCACGAACTTTGAGATCATGACCCAAGCTGAGGTCCGACACTTCATCAACTGAGTCACCCAGGTGCCCGTCTTTTGATTCTTTTTAGTTTCTGTCTCTTATTGATAATTTCTTTAGCGAAACATAATTCTTCTAGTTTCCTATAGTTCTTTGTCCATGGTTTCTGTTAGCTAGGTGTGTTGAAACAAATGGATTTAAGTTTGTTACTAAGTCCAGTGCTTTGGCTTTTAGGAGCAATTTTTTTTTTTTTTTTAATTTTAGAGAGAGTAAATGAGCAAGGGAGAGAGGCACAGGGGGAAAGAGAAAGAGAGAGAGAAAGAGAAAGAAAGAGAAAATCCCAAGCAGGCTCCACACTCAGCACAGAGCCCAACACGGGGCTCAATCCCACAACCCTGGGATCATGACATGAGCCGAAATCAAGAGTCAGATGCTCAGCTGACTGAGCCACCCAGGAGCCCTAGGAACATAAATTCTAGATATCATAATGCAGCTGTTTGAAAATCTGATTCACCCCTCTCCCAGGGTTTGCTGTTGCTGCTTGTTGTGTATTGTTGATGTTTGCTTAGTGGCTTTTATAAATTATTTTTGTATGTTCTGCATTTCTTTTCAGTGCTGTCTCTGAAATCTGTCTTCTGTTAATTTAGTGGTCACTAAACTAGAGTGACAGAAATTCCTTAAATGCCCGGAGCCAAGAGAAGAAAACTAAAAATGTTCTTTTGGTTTTTGTTGATGGGCTGTGTGTTGGGCCACTCCTTTGGTGTTTAGCTAGGCCGTCTACAACTCTTCCTTAGTCTTCCGTCCCTGCTGGAGTGGATCCTGACGATCAGCCAGAGGTTGATCTTTGGATCCTCTTTGGATCCTCTCACCCTTTCCCAGCATGCATCCAGCCCCAGGTGTGCTTATGGACTTCTTGATTCTCTGGTAAACACTCGAGCTTTTAAAGCCCTATTCAGGGGCACGTGGGTGGCTCAGTTGGTTAAGCATCTGACTTAGGTCATGATCTCACAGTTTGTGAGTTCAAGACCCGAATCAGGCTCTGTGCTGACAGCTTGGAGCCTGAAGCCTGCTTCAGATTCTGTGTCCCTCTCTCTCTGCCCCTCCCCTGCTGTGCTCTCTCTCCTTCAAAATAAACATTAAGAAAATAATAAAATAAAGCCCCTATTCACGCACATATCAACATTTCCGGTCTGTGCCTTCTAAGGCCTTTCAGGCTATGTTTTGTTTATCCCAAATGCTCTCCCTTTCCTCGGGCTGCTCTAGGCAATATTTTGGCTCTAGACATCTTCATCAGAAGTTGTCTGAGTAGCGCCTGAGTGGCACAGTTGGTTGAGCATCCGACCTTGGCTCAGGTCATGATCTCATGGTTCGTGGGTTCGAGCCCCGCATTGGGCTCTGTGCTGACAGCTCAGAGCCTGGAGCCTGCTTCTAATTCTGTGTCCCCTTTTCTCTCCTGCCCATCCCTGCTTGTGCTCTGTCTCTGTTTTTCAAAAATGAATAAAAATTTTAAAAAATTAAAAAAAAAGTTGTCTGAGATGCTGCCTTGTTCCTGGAACTCTCTGAGTTGGGTGATACAATGCCACACCCTTGCGGCGGTGATACTCTAGGAAGCTGCCAGAAAGATCGAAGCACCCAGTGGTTCCTCTTTGAGAACAAGGTCCATAGCGCTCCTTTGATCCCTCGCAACTTGCTCAAGGATGCATCCTGTTGTCTACACGGCTGGAGCTGATTGGAAGAGTGGGGATGGTAGGTGGGTAATTAAAATGCCTCAGCACTCACTTGATGAATTTATTTTTTATTTTTTTAACATTTGTTTATTTTTGAGAGAGAGAGAGAGAGCGAGCACAGGGGAAGGGCAGAGGGAGAAGGAGACACAGAATCTGAAACAGACTCCAGGCTCTGAGCTGTCAGCACAGAGCCCGATGCTGGGCTTGAACCAACAAACCATGATATCATGACCTGAGCCGAAGTCAGATGCTCAACCAACTGAGCCACCCAGGCGCCCTTCTTGATGAGCTGAATTATAGCTGCTTCTTCCATCAGTGCTCCCTTTGTGAATGTACATTTTTTACTAGATTTCAAACTGCTGTGATAGTTTATTTTGATAGTTTTTGTAAGCTTGTTGGTTTTCTGGTGGGAAGGAGCCCTGGAATTCCCTCCTCCGCCATATTTTGTGGCATCAGTCCATGTGCTTTTTTTTTTTTAATTTTTTTTTCAACGTTTATTTATTTTTGGGACAGAGAGAGACAGAGCATGAACGGGGGAGGGGCAGAGAGAGAGGGAGACACAGAATCGGAAACAGGCTCCAGGCTCTGAGCCATCAGCCCAGAGCCTGACGCGGGGCTCGAACTCCCGGACCCCGAGATCGTGACCTGGCTGAAGTCGGACGCTTAACCGACTGCGCCACCCAGGCGCCCCCGTCAGTCCATGTGCTTTTAAACAATTTTATCCCAGAATTTTTCGCCAAGACTATATTGTCCCACTTTTTTCCAGAAGTGGATTTGCAACTCCAAACCAAAGGTTCCACACCCCTTCGTGAGATTCCTTGGGAAAAAACACCAAATGGAATACAGTTGGTAAGATCTCCAAAAGTATTTCCTTTCCCCACATCAGGGCCAGAAGTACAAAATCCGGGAGAATGATATGAAATAAATGTCGTTTACCCAAAGAAAGCAGAATCTGTGAAGATTCTTTGAATATCAGGAACTCGAGGAGCACGCCAAACCTATTTCACACCTGTTTCTCCTAGGAGATCCACATATACACAGCTCAGGTGTTCAGTTTTTGATACACAGGGATTTAGTTGGAATAATTTAGGTTTTAAATGATGTAGTATGGGTAATTACCGGGGTAACTGTGTAAGATACTGTGAAAGTAGAGGATATAATGCAGGGTCCTAGCCTCAGAGTCTGTCTGTTCAGCTTAAAATAACTCAAAAATAGGGCAGGATCTCTGTACACTTAAATGGAAAAACAAAAAACCAAAGCCTTCAATTATGATGTTTCCAATATATAAAAGTTGTGATGAGGGGAGAAGTTCTTTCATAATGAGCGTGAAAAAGTCTTTAGTTGTCATTTAAACCCTAATCAGCAGGAGAGAAGCAGTGTTGGGCAAGACGAGACGATTCTAACCTGTGTCGAAGAGTGTTTAGTGGACACTCACGACTCACATTAGACAGGAAACTTCTAGGGGTAATGAGAATGGAGAAGCCTTTGAAATGAACTTTATTTGTACTTTGCTCAAAGAAATCCCTGTCGGAGAGAAAACTGAGAGGGTTCAACACGATAAAGCTTTTGGCTAGCTCTCAGACCTTACTGGGCACACGAAAACTCAGACACAAGGGAAAGACATTGTCGGAGAACTTTTGTTAATCAGTCATCCCATAAGGTACATGTGAGACACCACACTGGAGAGAAGCCATATGAATGTAAAGACTGCGGGAAAGCCTTCACTCATTCCTCATACCGTACGGGTCACAGAAGAACTCAGAGCAGAAAAAAGCCCTCTGTATGTGTGGAATGTGGGAAAGCCTTTACTCGATCCACAGGACTTCTTTTACACATGTGAAGTCGCACTGGAGAGAAACTACACGAATGTAAGGAATGTGGAAAAGCCTTTAATGATTCTTCACTGCTCAGTCAGCACGTAAGGTCGCACATCAGAGAGAAGCCATATGAAGGCAGGCAGTGTGGGAAAGCTTTCACTCAGTCATCGGGCCTTACCACACATTTAAGAACTCACACTGGAGAGAAGACCTATGCTCGTAAAGAATGTGGGAAAGCCTTCAGATACTTCACGTGCTTTAACTTGCACGTGCGAACTCACTCTGGAGAGAAACCGTATGAATGTAGGGAATGTGGGAAAACCTCCACTCAGTCTTCAGCACTTGAGAAACACCTGCAAATGTTCCTCAGACCTTAGTATTCACATCTTTTTAAAGTTTTTTAACGTTTATTTATTTTTGAGAGACGGAGTGTGAGCAGGGGAGGGGCAGAAAGAGACAGGGAGACACAGAATGTAAAACAGGCTCCAGGCTCTGAGCTGTCAGCACAGAGCCCAACGTGGGACTCAAACTCACAAACCACAAGATCATGACCTGAGCCGAAGTGCGACGCCTAACTGACTGAGCCACGCAGGAGCCCCTTTCGTATTCACATCTAAACTCATTTGGATAAAGAACCTTATGAAATTAAAGAATGTGAGGCCGCTTTACTCATTTATCATCCTTACGTGATAGGAACTTCCCTGGGGCAGAATTCCCATTCGTATAATGTATGTGGGAGAGCAGTAATTGTTCATACCTTACAGAACATGTAAGAACTCACACTTGAGAGAACCCTACAGTTACAAGGAGTGTGGGAGAGTCTTTGTTGCTGTTGTGCTAACATTAATTTTACGTACCTAAAATTTCTGTAAAACTCAGGAGCACCTGCCTGGCTCAGTTGGTAGAGCATGTGACTCTTGATCTCGGATTATGTAAAAATAACTAAGAGGGGCGCCTGGGTGGCTCAGTTGGTTAAGCACCTGACTCTTGATTTTGGCTTAGGTCATGATCTCACAGTTGTGAAATGAGCCCCACATCATCAGGCTCTGTGCTGTGCATGGAGCCCGCTTGAGATTCTCCCTCTCCCTCTCTGCCCCTCCCATTAGCATGTGCAGTAAATAAATAAATAAATAAATAAATAAATAAATAAGAGATTACTGTAAAACTCATGTGAAGGTAAGAATGAGATACCGCTTAAAATATGTTCCCATGCTTTGATAGCACATAGCTCACTCTAGGGATTGGCCATCTGTATGTAAGAAATGTGGGGAAAACCTTAGTGCTGAGGCCTTAATATCCACCTGAGACTTCATACTGGCATCAAACCCTACAAATGTAAAAGACAACAGGAAGACTTACAGTAATTTTAAGAACTCAACATGTAAAAACTCAACAGTGGAGAGATTTCTATACATACGAGGAATATGGGAAAACCTTCAGAAACTCTTGATTGCTTCATATGCAAGAAGACTCATGACTGTGAGAAGTGCTGAAAATTGTTCAGGTGTCAATGAGTAAGTCATAACATGCAGTGGAGAGAAACCCTCTGATGGTAAGATGAATGCGGGAAAACTTTACTTCTGCCCCATAAGCGAATCTTTGATAATCTCACAGAGGCAGCAAATGTTATGAATCTCACAGAGGCAGCAAAGGGAAATGCCTGTGTGTGTGTGTGTGTGTGTGTGTGTGTGTGTGTGTGTGTGTGGTTTTTGGCTTTTGACCTTTAGTAAAAAATGATAATCCATAGTGGAGAGAAACTGGTTATCGGGTTCATGGGAAATGGCGTATCCATCTTATAAATCTTAATCTGTGTGTGAAAACCCACCCTGGAAAGAAGCTGAATGAATGTAAAGTTGTGGGAATGATTTTTGGTAAATACACATCCCTTAAGAGCTCATGAGTGCTCGGGGCGCCTGGGTGGCTCTGTCAGTTAAGTGTTGGACTTCAGCTCAGGTCAGGATCTCACGGCTCATGGGTTCAAGCCCCGTGTCAGGCACTGTGCTGATAGTGTGGAATTGGCTTCTGATCCTCTCTCTTTGTCTCTCTCTCTGTCCCTCCCTGCAGTCCTGTGTGCTCTCTCTCTCAAAAAATAAACATTTAAAAAATAAAGACACTCTAGAGAATTTCTGCAATATCATACTCATTTCATATAATGGTGTTTTCATTATGGTTCACCTCTAAAGACTTCCCTATATAAGTCTTCAGTGAATTACGAGATATTTGGAAGTTTAATTGGCAATGTAAGAGCATTTTGTAAATGTTTTTAGGTAGTGCTTTCTAGTATATTTGCAAGTGGGTTATAAAATGGGCTCTTTATATATATCCTTATTTGGTTATTTATAGGAAAATTCTCTCTGGCTTTGTATGGCAAGTAGTATCTAGTCATCTCAATATTCTTTGTCCTTTGGTCCCTTATAAATAGAATCCAGATTATCTCCAGGCATATAGTTAAAAAAATATTCCTACTTCTCAGGGTTCCTTGGGTTTATGGGAAGACTTATTTCATAGTCCTGGCTAGTGAGAAGTAGGCAGAAGTCATCAGTGTGGATTCTGGGAAAGCTGTTAAAAAGGGGATAGTCTCCAATGGCTTTTTCTCTTCAATGATTGGCCTCCATTCTTTCTCTTTCCTTCCTGGAAATCAGGTACATTTCTGGAGTTTAGGTGATATGTTGTGTACTATGAGGACAAAAGCTACAGATAATGTGGAATGGCTGAAAAACACAAGAGATGCCTTCCCCTCCTGGTATCATTGCTCAGCCATTGGATCTGTTTGTGTGTAGACTTCTTGGTACATGAGAAGACAAAGCTCATCAGGCTGAGCACCTATGTTTCAGTCATCAGTGTATAGGCGGCACTTAAAACCATTAGGTTAGATCATTTCACCTGAGGATTGGCAAGCCCTGGGACACTTTGGCAGTTGGGATCATGGGAGGAAGTAGCAAGTGAATTGAGAAGTAGGATCCCATGGAACAGGAGTAGATTAAGATTGGTGTCTTAATCCATTAATCCAAAGCAAGGAGCAGTGACTTGCTCAACTATACCAAATGCTGATTGGGGGAGTTAAATGAGGATGGGATTTAACCATAAAAGCCATTGGTGACCTTTTCAAAAGCTGACTTTGTGGAACAGGGTGTGCCAAAGTCTTCTTGGAATAGATTTCTGAGAAATTTGTATATGCGTTGTCCATCCTGTTCTGCTCTGTCCATTCTATCCTGAATAAAGGTAAGTGCTTCTCTTTGACCTCACAATCTATACCTTAATATTCCAGCTTTACAATGTGTTATGAATTTACTATTGCTGCTGTAACAAATCACCAAATGATGTCATAAGTCAACAAAAATTTTACTAGCTTACAGTTTTGGAGATCAGAACTCTGAAAAGGGTCTCACTGAGCTAAAATCAATATGTTAACAGGACTGGAGGCTCTTGGGGTGAATCTGTTTCCTTGCTTTTTCCAGCTTCTAGATGCCTCACACTTTCCTTTCTTGGTGGATCTTTTTTTACTTCTTAAAGGGCAGCAACTTCAGTCCAAGTCTGTCTCATGCTGCCATCTCTTTGACTCTTCTGCTGTACCTCCTCCTGTTTTTTTTTTTTTTTAAGTAAACTCTACTCTCCCCCCAACCCCCACCATGTGGGGCTCAAAATCACAACTCCAAGATCAAGTGTTGTTATGCTCTCCCAAGTGAGACAGCCAGGTGCACCGCCTATGCTACATTATTTTAATGTGACTTTTTAATGTGACTCTGTGACTTTATTCTTTCTGTTCTAATTTTACAGACGGAGAGAGTGGGGGGGGGAGGGGCAGAAGGAGAGAGAGAGAGAGAGAGAGAGAGAGAGAGAGAGAGAGAGAGAGAGAGAATCCTGAGCAGAGTCCATGCTCAGCATGGAGCCTGATGTGGGGCTCCATCCCATGACCCCGAGATCATGACCAGAGCTGAAATCAAGAGTCAGATGCTCAACTGACTGTGCCACCCAGGTGCCCCTGATATTTTCCACTCTCAAATTTTGTAGTTCTAGCATGCAAACAGAAAATTGTGTGAAGATCCTTAAGTGCTGGTAATAAGTACAAAATAGTGGGTCCATATGTATCCACCTTCCAGATAAATAAGGTAGAAGATTGCCTTACCCATGTGAGTCTTCCTTCTTGCATCACCTTCTTCCGTTCAGGAGGAAACCATTGTTTTTGGACATTGGCTTAGCTGTTGTATTCATCATATTTTTAATTTTCTGTGTATTATATTGCTTTAACATCTTTGGGGTCTTGCTGCCTGGCGAGAGATGACTGCCCCTCCCAAGACTAGCTAATTTGTTTTTTTGACATAAATTGTTTATTAGGTAAGAATTTTACAAATGTTAGATTAGCAGTAATAATGGAGCTGGAGAGTATTGGGTCCACTGCCTGCCACCCGGTGAGAACCATTAATAGTAAGGTGGAACTTGTCACCTTTTCCAAGGCCACGGCTCTTGCCCCTGCAGATGTTGGCCTTCCCATCTCCCTATGCTTGTGGACTGGTTTGGTGATCAACTGGGTGTCAGGGTTTCTCGATAACTTATGGAACGGATCAATGAGGATAAACGCAAAAGAATTAGTATGTGGAATCTTTGCCAACCCAGTAAGAATTCAAGACTCTCAGAGCCCCCACAGTGGGATTCAGCTCTCTATTCTGCAATAGACTGAAGGCGTTGGGCAAAATTTGGCTGGTTAACACCATGGTGGACAGACTTGCCATAGGTTGCACCCTTAGAAACTGGGCCACTGTGTCGCACACAAATCCAATATAGGACATGGCTTGGCTTTGTACCCCAGTCTGCATGCTTTATCACGCTGGGTTGGGCGGGGGGCCCTGTGAAGCTCAGAGAGCTGGTAGAACTGTCAGCAGTGCACCCTGAGAAGAAAGCACATTACATCAGATTGCTTCTTCCTCCATAGCTCCTGGATATACAGTACTGTATATCAAAGTGAGTTTCCCCATAAGAAATCATGGAGACTCAGATGATTCATTCCACAACCCAAAAATATTCCTATAAAAATGACTGTAATACTGTAATATAATACAGAATGATAAAGAAGATGCAAAATATAAAGAAAAATAAATTAACCTGGATTTAACTTTGAAAGCCTTCTTGGCTGGTGTGAGGGAGGCAAGAGAGGAGGGTTATTGTGTAGGAATGACTTTCACTATTATGGGTGTTGACTATAGTACTGTATTAATGAACTCTTGTCATATACTGTATTTAATGTAACTGGCAATAGGACAGCAGAGGAAAGGGTCCATGTCTGCAGGCAGGCTGACCTAGAATGGAGCAAAGCATTCCCATCCCAAGCTTACTCTTGTGTAGAAAAGCAAAGAACTGTCTATAGGTGCTTTGAAGTGACAAAAACTACACTAGTGCCAATTGTGGGCATCTTCCAGTGTTCTGAACAATCACTGATTTCTGCCAAACACCTCACCTGGGACTGAGCATTGGAGCATGGGAGACAATCACCCACAATCCCGCAGAGAGAAGGAGAGAGAACCTTTGGCTCATTTGTGATCATGTGATGTTTGGCGTGATGCACTACTTGTATTGCAAGGCATTGCTCATTTATCAAGTTAAAACGTATTAGAAAGGTTTGCTCCTCGGGGCGCCTGGGTGGCGCAGTCGGTTGGGCGTCCGACTTCAGCCAGGTCACGATCTCGCGGTCCGTGAGTTCGAGCCCCGCGTCGGGCTCTGGGCTGATGGCTCAGAGCCTGGAGCCTGTTTCCGATTCTGTGTCTCCCTCTCTCTCTGCCCCTCCCCCGTTCATGCTCTGTCTCTCTCTGTCCCAAAAATAAATAAAAACGTTGAAAAAAAATATAAAAATAAAAAATAGAAAGGTTTGCTCCTCTTGCGGAACACTCAAAGAACAAGTTACTCACAATCCAAGGTTTTGCTGTCCTTGTAAGTGCCATCTTGGTTTACCTTTCAGCTAATGACTGTCTCCAGAGGGAAAGGCAGGACTAGCTAATCCTTAAAGATGATAAATAACTTCCTTGGAAGCTCACCTTTCATATGCAGACCAACCACTCCAGAGCCCATACTCCAATAACCTCCTTTATCTTAACTGCCACACTCGGATCCAATATTCCTCCTGCCCTAAATCAACCTAGGGCTAGGTAGCAGGCCACTCCTATGATCCAGAGCCCCCTGGAATTACTCAAATGACATAATGTTTAGCTTTACCTTGGTCTGTCTTGCCTTTCCTGCAGGGACCCCCAACACAGCTCTGACCTATGCTTTCCTTTCACTCCTGTTTCTGCCTCCTGACCTGGTGCTTCCCTATGTGATCCTGTGTTAGCTGGTGTGCCCCCTTGGGACTGTGCATGATAAACTTTCAGTGGCATTAACCTGTGTTACCATCCAGTCACCTTTATAATTTAAGACCCCAAAACAAATCATTTGGCACAAGGTGACTCAGTGTTTTAGTGGGGTGCATGCCTCTAGGCTGCTCTTGGCTCACTGACTACACCAAACAGCAAGTTCTGCCTGAGAGTAGTACTGGCTCCTGGTGAACTTGCACTTTGGCCTTTACTGCCTTGTGCTGTGTCTGCACGTCCTTTCATGGTTTTCCAACCTAAATGGTGGTAAGAGATTGATCCCAGATTCTTGCTTTGTATAGTTACTATGATTGGGTGTATGAGAGGCCCCCGGTCAACATTTTATTAATGACAAAGATGTTCTACTGGATGAGAAATCACAGAAGCATCTAGGGACAATTGGCATATATTAAGAGAGGCACAGTGAAGGCCTCCTGGAGAGTGGGAAGCACAGAGTGGTTATCCTCAGGCTACTGTGACGGTGCTGAGACCGGTCCACTAGCCTGAAATCAGTGCCATTAGAGCACCACCAAGGAGGCCTTAGGAGCCAGGCATTGAACCCCAAGTGGTGGCCCTTTGTGAGAAATCTACTTTGATGGACAAGTAGGTCTGATGTGAATATGTGTTCCACTGACAGGCCATTAAAAGCTGTTGACTGTCCTTGGGAATTGTGACCCTTGGGAAACACTCATCCACTTGACTTGCTGGGGTGCCTGGGTGGCTCAGTTGGTTAAGTGTCTGACTTCGGCTCAGGTCATGATCTCACTGTTCCTGAGTTTAAGACCTGCGTCGGGCTCTGGGCAGACAGCTTGGAGCCTGGAGCCTGTTTCAGATTGTGTGTCTTCCTCTCTGTCTCTTCCCCTCCTCTGCTCGTGCTCTGTCTCTCTCTCAAAAATAAATAAACATTAAAAAAATTTTTTTTGACTTGAAATTTGGCCAGACCCATCTCATTCATCAGTAGTTAGGTGGAGGGGGCCTACCCTATGGATAACCCTGGCTTTCAAAAATGTATATGCTGCTTTAAAGGCAAATCCCTTTGATGATGTTTTCTTTGCTTCTATCACAACTTTTTCTTAGTGGGAAAAAGAAAAGATCCCATCCATGGAGACTGGTGGCACAATGTGTAATGAAAAAGAGGGGGGGGGGGTGCATTTTTTTTTTTTTTTTTTTTTTTTTTTTTGCTTCCCTAAGACCTTTGAGGAGGTTTCTCAGCTCACATGAGGATGTCAATCTCCTGGTCAGTGTATGTGGGCACTCCCGAGTGCTGCTGCTGACCGGCATGCTAAAAAGCATTCTCCCGCAAACCAAATTATCACAAAATCTGGATTCTGCCATTATTTTTCTCTTGGATTTAGATCTCAGGCCCTCTGAAGTTGATAGGGATAGCCTAGAAAGAGAGGCTGATGGTCACAACGGGGGCCACTCAGGACCACCACAGGAGCTTATCAGGTAAATACCTTTTTGTGGTTTTTAAGTTCTTTTTTTAATGTTTATTTATTTATTTTGAGGGAGAGAGAGAGAGGGAGGGGCAAAGGGAGAGGAAGAGAGATAATCCAAAGCAGGGCTCGATCCTATGAACTGTGAGATCATTACTTGAGCTGAAATCAAGAGTCAGACGGACGCTTAACTGACTGAGCCACACAGGTGCCCCATTTTTTCTTTTTTTTTAAGGGAAACAATCATTGTCAGGAGACTAAATGGAAAAAAAAAAGTAAAGATTGCAGCTTTTTGGGGAAGCACTCTCTGCCCCCCAAAAAGAGATCTTTAAATTTTATGTACAGAGCAAGTTCCAGGTATAGAAACCATAGTGCTCTTAGATTACTTATTGATTTAAAAAAAAATTTTTTTTTAACGTTTTATTTATTTTTGAGACAGAGAGAGACAGAGCATGAACGGGGAAGGGGCAGAGAGAGAGGGAGACACAGAATCGGAAGCAGGCTCCAGGCTCTGAGCCATCAGCCCAGAGCCTGACGCGGGGCTCGAACTCAAAGACCGCGAGATCGTGACCTGGCTGAAGTCGGACGCTTAACCGACTGCGCCACCCAGGCGCCCAGATTACTTATTGATTTTAAAAACAACAAATCCCTAGGTTCGGGGGAGAAAATAAAAGGTAAATAAATAAAAAATGTTTAGACATAATATTGTAATATAGAATTGAAATAAATTCTATAATCATTAAAACAAAGTCCCATTATTAGGTCCAATTAGAATTCCAAAATGTGTATATTAAAATTTCATATACTGGGGCGCCTGGGTGGCTTGGTTGGGTGACTGACTTCGGCTCAGGTCATGATCTTACAGTTTGTGGGTTCGAGCCCCGCGTCGGACTCTGTGCTGACAGCTCAGAGCCTGGAGCCTGTTTCGGATTCTGTGTCTCCTCCTCTCTCTGCTCCTCCCCTGCTTACACTCTGTGTCTCTCTGTCTCAATAATAAACTTTAAAAAAAATTAAAAAAATTTTTCATATACTAAGAATTTATATAACTTGGTTATATATGTAATAATCAAATGTATGATCACTATGTGGTAGAATTTATATACTCAAAAAATATGTAAGAAAAAGATAAAAGGGACATTGATTGGCTTTTGTGCCTCTTCAACGTAATTTCTAAATTAACATTTGCTAAAATGCACTAGTTGAAAAAGCTTCACAGACTTAATCAGTACTGTGGCTCAAACATAGTTATACCTGGGGATCACACTGAATGTAAACATTGTATCCATTATAATCTTTAAAAAGTAATTAAAAATAGAGGATTAATAGGTATGCCTCACTTGAACTGTAGTCTTGCCTGAATTTCCCTAATACCTACCTATTGCCCTAAAATGTATCATCTTGGATATATCTATGACAACAATAAATAATAAATGTAAATTAAGGTAACTCTTTGGCACTTACAAGTTTTGTTGATGAGATAGGACCCTGTGAATTCTTTGTTAAAATAATATGGCCCAACGTAAGTTACAACAAGGCCACCAAGGATTAAAACTCCTATAAACCCCATTACTAAAGAGGTGTTTATCTCCATTGCTTCAAAATTAAATAACCCAGTTTTGCCTTTTCTTAAAACTAAAAATAAGTGCATAAGTAGGTAAATCCATCCATCCATCCATCCATCCATCCATCCGTCCATCCATCTATCCCTTGGCTACCTGGGTAGTAAACAGTAATGAGAGTTCATGGACTATATGAATTCCACTGCTAACCATCATATGTGATGGGGCACAGTAGAATGTTACCAATTTCCATCTCTTAACCAGGATGTTGCTAATAAAAAATAGGACTCCATGGGGCTCCTGGAATGTTCAGTCTGTTAAGCATCCAACTCTTGGTTTCAGCTCAGGTCATGATCTCACAGTTTGTGAGTTCAAGCCCCACCTCGGGCTCTGTGCTGACAGTGTAGAGCCTGGTCGGGATTCTCTCTCCCTCTCTCTCTGCCCCTCCCCTGCTCTCTTCTCTTTCTCTCAAAATAAATAAATAAACTTAAGGATCCTGAGAAACATTGCACCCGGCCAAATCTCAGGCAGTCATCTTGGCTCTGGATATCCTGGTGAATAAATGTTTATTATGAACTGTTGAGCCATTGCCTAAAAATTGACCTCTTCAGGGCCAAGAACTCTGGGAATCTCTTGCCTCACAGATACCTAAATTACATATCTCTGCATGTATTGGAGGCCACAATACACAGTCTTGTCGGGTCACTCCGCATTTCCTTTGATGTTATTGACATTACTAATAGTAACCAAGGCACACATTTCATTTCTCAAAATACACAGTTTGATGGGGCATCTGGGCAGCTCAGTCAGCTAAGAGTCCGACTCTAGCTCAAGGCATGATCTCACAGTTCATGGGTTTGAGCCCCGCATCAGGCTCTCCCACAGAGCCTGCTTCAGATCCTCTGTCTCCCTCTCTCTCTGCCCCTCCCAGCTTGTGCTCTCTCTCACTCCCAAAAATAAATAAGTAAACATTAAAGAAAATACACAATTCAAGGCTCTTCGAAAGGACATTGGTTAAAACTTTTATGTCCCTGATGGCTTACAGATAGCCAGTTTAATTGGAAGATAGAATGATCTAGTCCTTGCATTGTGCAGTTCTTTTTTATTATCAGGAAGTTGTGGGGGATCATTTATATTTGTGTATCAGGTTTTGGGGTTTTGTTTGTTTTTTGGTTCTCCAAGAATACTTGGTCACTTTTTTAAAATGTTTTTTAACATTTATTTATTTTTGAGAGATAGACTGTGAGTAGGGGAGGGGCAGAGGGAGGGGGAGACACAGCATCCAAAGCAGGCTCCAGGCTGTGAGCTGTCAGCACAGAGCCAGATGTGGGGCTTGAACCCAGGAACCGTGAGATCATGACCTGAGCCGAAGTCGGGCACTTAACTGGCTGAACCCCCAGGCGCCCCTACTTGGTCACTTTTGATTAGACATTTGCTGAATCTAAATCATTTTTAGAATTGTAGTATTTTTTAATTAATTAAAAAAATTTATTTTAGAGAGAGGGAGAAAGAATGCAAGGAGGGAAGAGGGGCAGAGGGAGAGTGAGAGAATCTTAAGCAGGCTCCATGCACAATGCAGAGCCTGATTTGGGGCTTGATCCCACAACCCTGGGATCATGACCTGAGCCAAACTCAAGAGTTAGGTGCTCAACTGAGCTACCCAAGTGCCCAAGAATTGCAGTATTTTTTGTATCGGACTTTCCAATCCAAGACCAAGATGATTCTCCCCATTTAAGTTTTCTTAAAAGGGGTTCAATATTTTGTAATTTTCTCCCCACAAAAGCTGTGCAGGGTTTTAGATCTAGTGTTAAGCATTTAAAAATTTTTCTTAGTATAATTTTATCACACATGTATTTCATACATTTTAATTTAGATTTTCTGATTGTCAGTATACAAAATGCAGGTGGTCTTTATATATTGAAATATATCTAGCAGCCTTGCTAAATTTTCTTTAAAATTCTTATTTTTGGGACGCCTGGGTGGCTCAGTCGGTTAAGCGGCCGACTTCAGCTCAGGTCATGATCTCTCGGTCCGTGAGTTCGAGCCCCGTGTCGGGCTCTGTGCTGACAGCTCAGCCTGGAGCCTCTTTCGGATTCTGTGTCTCCCTCTCTCTGACCCTCCCCTGTTCATGCCCCTGTCTCAAAAATAAAACATTAAAAAAACCAATTTTTTAATTAAAAAAATTCTTATTTTTATGTATTCTTTTGGGTTTCCCACATAGGCAATTGCATCATTTTAACGTTTATTTATTTTTGAGACAGAGAGAGACAGAGCATGAATGGGGAGGGTCAGAGAGAGAGGGAGACACAGACTCTGAAACAGGCTCCAGGCTCTGAGCTGTCAGCACAGAGCCCGACGCGGGGCTCAAACTCACAAACCGCGAGATCATGACCTGAGCCGAAGTCAGCTGCTTAACCGACTGAGCCACCCAGGCGCCCCCAATTGCATCATTTTATTTTATTTATTTATTTTATTTATTTATTTTATTTTTATTTTATTTTTGGGACAGAGAGAGACAGAGCATGAACGGGGGAGGGGCAGAGAGAGAGGGAGACACAGAATCGGAAACAGGCTCCAGGCTCTGAGCCATCAGCCCAGAGCCTGATGCGGGGCTTGAACTCACGGACCGTGAGATCATGACTTGGCTGAAGTCGGACGCTTAACCGACTGCGCCACCCAGGCGTCCCGCATCATTTTAAATAAAGACAGTTTTAATTTTCCACTTCAATCCTTAGATCATTTGTATTTTTTCTTGTTTTACTGACTAAATAAAATCTCCAGAAAAATAATGACTGGAAGTCATTAAATCGGCATACCTCTCGTTAATATCAATGGGATATACATTCCATCTTTACCATTTGCTTTAATGTTGTTATAAGTTTTATCTTTCGTAGTTTAGGGAGGCTTTCTCATGAATGATCACTGAGTTAATTATGTGCATTCCTCTGATTCCTCTGAAATGATGAAATTTGTTCCCTGATCTAATTGAAGTCCTTAGAATTGTGCCTCCCTATGATAGATACCCAGTATTTGAATGAATAAATGTATAAAAGGACTCTTTAAAAAAACAAATGTGGTGAATTGATTGAATTTCCAATGTTAGAGCAACCTTGTAATTCTAGGGAAACACAACTTGGACATAAAGAATTACAATTTTTTAAGTTTATTTATTTTGAGAGAGAGAGAGTGCACACACACACACACACACACACACATATGCATGAGTGGGGGAAGGGCAGAGAGAGGGAGGGAGAGAGAGAATCCCAACCAAGTTCTGTGCCACCAGCTCAGACCCCAGTTTAGGGCTTGAACTCATGAACTGTGAGGTCATGACCTGAGGTGAAACCAAGAATTGGTCGCTCAACCAACTGAGCCACCCAGGCACCCCTGAAGAATTATATTTTTAAATTTCTTTAAAAATTTTTTTTAATGTTTATTTTTGAGAGCGAGAGAGTATGAGAGAGTGGGGGAGGGGCAGAGAGAGAGAGGGAGACAGAGAATCTGAGGCAGGGTCCAGGCTCCAAGCTTGGAGGGGAGGTGTCAGCACAGAGGCTGACACAGGGCTTGAACCCACGAACTGTGAGATCATGACCTGAGCCAAAGTTGAACGTTTAATGACTGAGCCACCCAGATGTCCCATATTTAAAAATTTTTGGAATGTACTCTATGTACTGGTATTTTAGAGGTTTTTGTATGTTTGATTAACATTAGTATGTAATATTCTTTTCTTACTCCATCTGTTTTTTATGTGAACATAGGAGTATTCCCCTACCCTTAAACAAAAATTTTTTTTAACGTTTATTTATTTTTGAGACAGAGAGAGACAGAGCATGAATGGGGGAGGGTAAGAGAGAAGGAGACACAGAATCTGAAACAGGCTCCAGGCTCCGAGCTGTCAGCACAGAGCCTGATGAGTGGCTCGAACTCACAGACTGCGAGATCATGACCTGAGCCAAAATCGGCCGCTTAACCGACTGAGCCACCCAGGCGCCCCACCCCTTTTTAATATTGTATTAATTTAAGTAATCTCTATACCCAACATGGAGCTCAAACTCACCACCAGAAATCAAGTGTCACATGATCTTCTGACAGCTAGCCAGGTGCTTCCCCGTTTTTATAAACTTTAAAAGTATTTCCATATGATCAGAATGGTTTCTTTCATACAAGAGAAAATTCACTGGCTACATTATCTGCATCTGGAGTAGCTGTCACCAGTTATTGTGGTTTGTTTTCTTGGAATGATTTTGAAGCAAGCATCAGATGGTGTTATGTTTTTGAGGACTGCTGTGGTTTCCAGTTTCATCTTAAGTCAGTGTGCGCGAGATGTGTTTTTACAGGAAGTTTCCTATTTCAAAGTTAGACTCAAGATTCAGAATATTTTCTTATAATGAAGTATTTGTGGATTTTGTAAATACTGACTGTTTCCACATTCTGTCTAGTTTATCCATTAGAGACCATAGCATCTTAGTAACAGTCGTTTTAAATTCCCAGGTTGACCATTCCAACATGCCTGCCATCTCTGAGTCTAGTTCTGACGTTTGTACCATCTCTTCAAAATGTATTTTTTCCCTTTAGTGTGTTTTACATTTTTTCCATAGTTGATTATAAACAACTAGGTAAACAAAACTGCCGTAAGTAAGACTTTAGCTATGTGATAGTAGTAAGGTTTGGTGGAAAGGGAAGCACTGTATAGACCTATGAGTAGATCTCATTCTCTGGTGACGTTTTGCCTCTGAATTGTGAATTTCACACGTGGTCCTGTTTTTCTCCCTCTTTGGTGGGATGGGATTGCTGGAGTTGGCTGGAGGTGTTTTCCCTCTCCCACGTGCAGGTTATCTGGGGGTGGAGTTGTGTCTATCCCTTCCTGCAGGTGAGTTAGGCTCCCATAAATCCCCGGCAGGTCAGACTCCGGTTAAATAGTTTCTCGTGAGGGCCGACCTCGTTAAGAAGGTTAGGATGCTCTGGCGTTTAACAACGTGATTCCTTTTACCTTCACCCTTCCAGAAGTTTGAGGGAATTTTTCTCCAATATTTGTGGTGAGAAGCTGCTTGAGCTCCTACAGGTAAAATCCACAAATGGGGGGTGGGGGTGGGATGTGCTGTCAATAACTGGAATTTTTACCTGTCAGATTTGCCTTGCTGGCCTCCACCAATTTGTCTGTTACAGTTCAGTGTTCTCTATTTTGGTACTTGTTGCCATAGAGGTTTGTGGTCATTGGTTTCTATCTAGAATGCTGTGATTCAGTTGCTTGTAATTCTCCAATTTGGGAGGCACTGTTTGCCCTGAAACCCCCATTTCTCTTCTGGGTGTAGAAGAATTTTTGAGGGGCACCTGGGTGGTCCTGTTGGTTAAGCGTCCCAAATTGGAGAGACCTTGTTAAAGTCTCATGAACCATGAGGTTGTGACCTGAGCTGAAGTCAGATGCTTAACCCACTGAGCCACTCGGGTGCCCCTTTTATCCCCCTTTTCTTGCAGGGCAAAGCACAGACCAAGGAGCAAGCCCAGAGTGATTCACAAATTCAAGCACTTACATTACAATGAAAAAAACCCTTACTGTCACGTACTTATACTACACTCTTGTCATACACAAGCCCAAGCTCTGTTGCTCATATAATTGATTGGTTTGGGATTATATTCTGGACATTTTTAATACGTTGACACTCTGGGCCTTTAAATCCTATAGAGAATGCGGTCTCTTTCTTTTACCGGGCAACTGACCAGGTAGAATCAGCTCAAGAGTTTCAGTCTGCATTCTGCGGGTTGTGGTTTCAATGTGAATTTTCACAACCTATGCAGCTTTCTGTATGTCTCTACCTAGAAGCCGTTCTACCTAGAGGGTCATCTAGCTTATGGTCCAGTTCTCAAGGTCTTTGGTGTGTCTCACGGCTGCTACAAGATGTCTTGAAGGCTGCGGTATAAAAAAATGCAGAAAACAAAAACTGGTATTTGTCTCTCTCACTTAAGACTGAGAGCCTGACTACCTACTGCTCGTGCCAAGAGCTGAGGGCATCTTTGGGAACAAGGTCTGTTGTTGCTGATACCTACTTGTGGATTTTCAACTGCATTGAGTCCAGGCCAGGTTATACCAGAGGGGGGAAAACTGGTAAATTTGCTGCCTGTTTGGTGGTACTTTGAAATCTGAGGTTTTTCATCAGTCTACCTGCAATTATTTATTTTTTTTGGATTCCTCAAATAGCTGTTCCAGGCATTGTGTCCAAGCTTTTTATACCTTCCTTCACTCGGTGGGACAGATGAGCCAAATTGTGTTTATTTCATCTTTTCCAAAACTAGAACTAATTTTTCCTGGTTTTGATTTTTCTCTCTCTCTTGATATTTAAAAAAAAATTTTAAATGTTTATTCATTTTTTGAGAGAGAGAGCAAGCAGGGGAGGGACAGAGAGAGAGGGAGACACAGAATCCGAAGCAGGCTCCAAGCTCCAAGCTGTCAGCACAGGGCCCGAGGCGGGACTTGAACTTATGAACTGTGAGATCATGACCTGAGCCAAAGTCAGATGCTTAACCGACTGAGCCACCCAAGTGCCCCTTAACCTTTTTTTTTTTTTTTTTTAGTGATTATTTATTTTTGAGAGAGACAGAGACAGCATGAGTAGGGGAGAGGCAGAGAGAGAGGGAGACACAGCATTAGAAGCAGTCTCCAGGCTCCAAGCTGTCAGCATAGAGCCCGACATGGGGTTTGAACCCATGAACTGCAAGATCATGACCTGAGCTGAAGTTGGATGCTTAACCGACTGAGCCGCCCAGGTGCCCCTAAACTCAAGTCTTTAATCCATTAAAAAAATTTTTTTTAACATTTTTTAAAACATTTTTAACATGAATTTTTTTATTCATTCTTGAGAGACAGAGCATGAGTGGGGGAGAGGCAGAGAGAGAGAGAGAGAAGGAGACCCAGAATCAGAAGCAGGCTCCAGGCTGTCAGCACACAGCTTGACATAAGGCTTGAACCATGAACCGTGAGATCATGACCTGAGCCAAAGTCAGACGCTCAACCGACTGAGCCATCCAGGCGCCCCAAGACTTTAATCCATTTTGAGTTAATTTTTGTATATGGTGTAAGATAGTGGTCCATTTTCACTTTTTTTTTTCTCCGTTTTCACTTCTTCACCCATGCCTGTCCAGTTTTCCCAACACCATCTATAGAAGAGACTGTTCTTTCCCTGTTGTATGTTCTTAATTCCATTGTCATAAATTAATTCACCAAAAATGCATGAGTTTATGTCTGGGCTCTCTATTATGTGCCACTGATGCATGTGTCTATACCATACGTTTTTGTTTTTGTTTTTGTTTTAAGGTTTATTTATTTCTGAGACAGAGACAGAGCATGAGTGGGGGAGGGGCAGAGAGAGAGGAAAACAGAATCTGAAACAGGCTCCAGGCTCTGAGCTGTCAGCACAGAGCCCGATGTGAGGCTCGAGCTCACAGACTGTGAGATCATGACCTGAGCCGAAGTCGGTCACTCAACCAACTGAGCCACCCAGGCGCCCCTACCATACGTATTTTTTTTGATTACTCTAGCTCTGTATAATTTTGATAACAGTTTGAAATCAGAAAGTGTGATACCTCCAGCTTTGTTCTTTTGCCTCATGACTGCTTTGGTTATTCAAGGTCTTCTGTGGTTCCATTCAATTTTTAGGAATGTTTATTCTATTTCTGTGAGAAATGCCATTGGAATTTTGATAGGGATTGCATTGAATCTGTAGATTACTTTGGATAGTATGGATATTTTCCAATCCGTGAGCATGTAATATCTTTCCATTTCTTTGTCTTCAGTGCCTTTCATCACTGTCTTATAGTTTTCACCATACAGGTCTTTCACCTCCCTCATTAAATTTATTCCTAGGTATTTTATTCTTTTTAAAAAAATATTTTATTTTGGGGGCACCTAGGTGGCTCAGTCGGTTGAGCATCCGACTTTGGCTCAGGTCATGATTTCACAGTCTGTGAGTTCGAGCCCCACATCAGGCTCTGTGCTGACAGCTTGGAGCCTGGAGCCTGCTTCAGATTCTGTGTCTCCCTCTATCTCTGCCCCTCCCCTGTTCATGCTCTGTCTCTCTCTGTCTCAAAAATAAATTTAAAAACATTTAAAAAATTAAAAAAAAATTTTATTTTTAAGTAATCTCTACACCCAGTGTGGGGCTCAAACTCACAACGCCAAGATCAAGAGTTGCATGCTTTACTGACTGAGCCAGCCAGGCGCCCCTAGGTAATTTATTCTTTTTGATGCAATTGTGCATGTGACTGTTTTCTTAATTTCTCTAACAATTCATTATTAGTGTGTAGAACACAATAGATTTTTGTATATGTATTTTGCATCCTGCAACTTTACTTAATTCATTTATTAGTTCTAATAGTTTTTTGGTGGAGTCTGTAGGGTTTTCTATACATCCTATCATGTCATCTGCAAATAATGACATTTTTACTTCTTCTGTTCCAGTATTGATGCATTATTTTTTCTTGCTCTGGCTAGGACTTCCAATACTATGTTGAATAAAAGTGATGAGAGTGGGGAGTTGCTGCTTTTTTCCTGATCTTACAGGAAACACTTTCAGCTTTTCCCAGAGTATGATGGTATTTATGGGCTTGTCATAAATTGCCTTTATTATGTTGAGGTACATTCCCTGTATACCCACTTTGTTGACAATTCTTATCATGAATCAGTGTTGGGTTTTATTAAGTGCTTTTTTTTTGCATCTATTAAAATGATCATATGGATTTTTTGTGATTTTTAAATTGATTTTCTTATTTTTTTAATGTTTATTTATTTTTTATTATTTTTTTAACGTTTATTTATTTTTGAGACCGAGAGAGACGGAGCATGAACAGGGGAGGGGCAGAGAGAGAGGGAGACACAGAATCTGAAACGGGCTCCAGGCTCTGAGCTGTCAGCACAGAGCCCGACGCGGGGCTCGAACCCACGGACCGTGAGATCATGACCTGAGCCGAAGTCGGACGCTTAACCGACTGAGCCACCCAGGCGCCCCTTTAATGTTTATTTTTGAGAGAGAGCATGAGTGGGTGAGGGGCAGAGAGAGAGAGGGAGAGGATCTGAAGCGGGCTCTGTGCTGACAGCAGAGAGCCTGATGTGGGGCTTGAACTCAAGAACGGTGAGGTCATGACCTCAGCCAAAGTCACACTTTAGGTGACTGAGCCACCCAGGTGCCCTTTTTTGTGATTTTTTAAAAAGTTTTTAATTTCAGTTACTGTAGTGCTATATTATTTTCAGGTGCACAAGATAGTAATTCATATGCTTTTTACCCTTCATTTTGCTAATGTGGTGTATTATATTGATTTGCAATGTTGAACCATCCTTGCATCCCTAAGAATAAATTCCACTTCATTGTGTAGTAAGATCCTTTGACTATATTGTCAATTTGCTGAAATTTTATTGAAGGATTTTTCATCTTTATTCATCAGGAATATAGGCTTGGAATTTTCTTTTCTTGTGGCACCCTTGTTTGGTTTTGGTATCAAGATAATGTCGGTCTTATAAAGTGAACTTAGAAGTGTTCCCTCCTCTTCTGTCTTGTGTAGGCTTAAGAAGAATTGGAATTCATTCTCCTTTAAGTGTTAGAATTCACTAGTGAAGCCAGCTGATCCTGGACTCTTGTTTGTTGGGATGTTTTTGATTCTTGATTCAATCTTGATCTGTTAGATTTTTAAATTCTTTATGACTCAATCTTGGTAGGTTGTATATTTCTAGGAATTCAACCTTTTTTTTTTTTTTTTCCAGGTTGTCTAATTTGTCGGCATATGATTGTTTATGGTGGTCTCTTAAGAATCTTTGTATTTCTGTGGTATATGTGGTATATTTTGTGGTATATTTTTGTTTCCTCGTCATTTCTTTTTTTTTTTTTTAAGTTTATTTATTTTGAGAGAGGAGAAAGAGAGAGAGAGAGAATCCCAGGCACTGCCCTATCGGCATGAGCAGGATGCAGGGTTTGATCTCATGAACCTGTGAGATCATGACCTGAGCCAAAACCAAGAGACACTTAACCAACTGAGCCACCCAGGTGCCCCTCCTCTTCATTTCTCATTTGAGTCTTTTCTTTTTCTTGATGGGTCTAGCTGAAGGTTTGTCAATTTTGTTTATCTTTCAAAAGAGAGAGCTCTGGGTCTCACTGATCATTTGTATTGTCTTTTTAGTCATTATTTCATGTCTTTCTGCTCTGTTATTTCCTTCCTTATATCACTCAGCCTTCATTTTTTTCTTATTGAGTATAACTATCATACAACATTATACCAGTTGCAAGCATACAACATATTGATTTGACAATTCTGCATATTACTTGATGTGCACCACAATAATTGCAGCTACCATGTGTCATCATACAGTGTTATTACAAATTCTTGACTGTATTCCTCATACTATATATCTCTGTGACTTATTTATTTTATAAGTAGAAGGTTGTATCTCTTAATCTCTTTTATCTGCTTCACCCATCTCCCTTCAAACTCCCCTTCAGCAAACACCTGTTCTCTGTATTTCAGTTTGTTTCTTGTTTTGTTTTTGTTTTTGTATTCCATGTGTAAGTTAGGTCATATGGTATTTCTCTTTCTCTATCTGACTTATTTCACTTAGCATAATGCCTTTAGGTCCATCCATGTTATCACAAATGGCATGATCTCATTTTTTTTTTTTTTTACTGACTTACATTCCATTGTGTGTGTATACAGTTTGTTTTCTGTATTTATGATTCTGATTTTGCTTTTTCATTTTTTTAAAGATTCTATTTATGAGAGAATCATATGATAATTGTCTTTATCAGTATGAGTTATTTTACTTAGCATAATACGATCTGCGTCCATCTATGTTGTCTGAAATGGCACAATCCCATCCTTTTTTTATGGCTGCATAATATTCCATTGTGTATGTATACCTCATTATTTTATCCATTGGTCTATAGATGGGACACTTAGGTTGCTTCCATGTCTTCGCCATTGTAAATAATGCTGCAATAAACATAGGGGTGCACACATCTTTTCAAATTAGTGTTTTAGTTTTCCCTGTGTGGGGAATTCTACCCACTAGTAGAATTATTGGATCATATGGTATTTCTGTTTTTAATTTTTTGAGGAACCTCCATACTGTTTTCCACAATGGCTGTACCAATTTACATTCCTACCAACTATGCACAAGGGTTCCTTTTTCTCCACATTCTCACCAACACTTGTTGTTTCTTGCATTAAAACAATTTTTTTGATGTTTATTTTTTTGAGAGAGAGAGAGTGTGTGAGCAAGGGAGGGGCAGAGAGAGAGGGAGACACAGAATCTGAAGCAGGATTCAGGCTCTGAGCTGTCGGCACAGAGCCGCATGTGGTGCTCGAACTCATGTACCATGAGATCATGACCTGAGCCGAAGTTGGCCGCTTAACTGACTAAGCCACCCAAGTGCCCGTTTCTTGCATTTTTTATTTTAGCCATTCTAACAGGTGTGAGGTGATATTTCATTGTGACTTTGATTTGCATTTCTTTTTTTTTAATGTTTATCTATTTTTGAGAGAGAGAGAGCAAGTGCAAAAGCAGGAGAGGGGCAGAGAGAGAGAGGGAGAGAGAGAGGGAGACACAGAATCTGAAGCAAGCTCCAGGCTCTGAGCTGTCAGCACAAAGCCTGAAGTGGGGCTCAAACTCACGAACTCTGAGATCATGACCAAAATCAGATGCTTAACCAAGTGAGACACCCAGGCATTCTTGATTCACATTTCTTTGATGATTATTGATATTGAACATCTTTTCATGTCTCTGTTGGCCATCTATATATCTTCTTTGGAAACATGTCTATGTCCACTTTTTAAACTTTTTTTTTTTTGAGTGAGAGAGAGAGGATGAGTTGGGTTCCATGCTCAGTGCAGAGCCTGACATGGGTGCAATCCCACAACCCTAGGATCATGACGTGAACCAAAATCAAGAGTCTGATGCTCAACCAGCTGAGCCATCCAGGCACCTCTACTCATTTTTTTTTTTTTAATTTTTTTTTCAACGTTTATTTATTTTTGGGACAGAGAGAGACAGAGCATGAACGGGGGAGGGACAGAGAGAGAGGGAGACACAGAATCGGAAACAGGCTCCAAGCTCTGAGCCATCAGCCCAGAGCCCGACACGGGGCTCGAACTCACGGACCGCGAGATCGTGACCTGGCTGAAGTCGGACGCTTAACCGACTGCGCCACCCAGGCGCCCCATCCTCTACTCATTTTTTAATCAGATTGTTTGGAGTTTTTTGGTGTTGAGCTGTATAAGCTCTTTTTATATTTTTATATTTTTCAACGTTACCTCCTTATCAGATATATCATTTGCAAATATCTTCTCCCATTCCCTAGGTTGCCTTTTATTTTGTTTATCATTCCTTTTGCTGTGCAAAACCTTTTTATTTCATTGTAGTCCCACTAGTTTATTTTTGCTTTTGCTTTCTTTATCCTAAGAGACCTATCCACATGACTCTTGATTTTGGCTCAGGTCATGATCTCATGGTTCATGAGATCGAGCCCCACTAACAGCTTGGGCTTGGGGTTCTCTCTCTCCCTCTCTCTCTCTGCCCCTACCCCGTTTGCACACACACTCTCTCAAATAAACATTAAAAAAAAGCCTCCAGTCTTTAAGCTCCACTAGTTGCAGAAACTCACAAAAATCAGCCCCTCTCATTTTCCTAGCCAATGGCTCTGGGGAAATGTTCTCCCTTGCGTTCCCTTATGTGCTCCTCCTCTCTTGCCCTCTCCCCCTTCTGTGTGATCACAGCATCTGTGATCCATTTCCCCAAACCATGTCTCCCCCCTTCTATCCTCTTCCATGTGGCTTCTTCTCTCCCTTCAGTTGTGGAGTTTATTTGTCAGACTTCAGGTTGATATGTGGGGTATTCAGAATGATTTGGTAGCTACCTAGTTGTGTTTGAAGGACAAAACGAGCTGAGCATCCTCCTGCTATGCTGCCATCTTCTACTAAGGTATACCTTGTTGATTTTTTAAAATGCTTTCTTGGGGTGCCTGGGTGGTTCAGTTGGTTGGGCATCTGCTTCAGCTCAGGTTGAGATCTCACTGTTCATGGGTTCAATCCCCACATTGGGCTCTGTGCTGACAGCCCAGAGCCTGGAGCCTGCTTCAGATTCTGTGTCTCACTCTCTCTCTCTGACTCCCACCCCTGCTGGCACTCTCTCTCTCTCTCTCTCAAAAATAAATAAACATAATTTTTTTTTAAATGCTTCCATTCATTCATTTATCCATTCAAATAATAGGCACCTAATGCAGGTACAGTTCTACATACTTGAATAATTTCAGTGAACAAATATCTTAGAGGAATAAAGGGAATGCATTTAAGAAGTTCAGAAGGCATTCAGGAGAAAGCCTACCCAAACTATGAGAAGTAGGGTAATAGGGTTACTAAAAGCCTTTACAACAACCTACAAAATAAATGGTAAAGATGGAAAGCATATCCCATTAGGATGAAGAAAAACACAAATATGCTGTTTTTACTACTTTCTAGTCATCAATGTACTGGAAGTATTGTTCTATTGGTATCAGGAAAAATATATAAAGTAAGAATTAGTATGGAAAAAAAACCCTGTAATTAGTTATAGATAATATGATTGCCTATGTGTCAAACCAAAACAACACCTAAAAATTAGAATTTTAAAGTTTACTAAGGTAGCTGGATAAAATACACAATCAGAAAAATTAAAAGGTGTAACATTTAAAAGTAAGACAATTACACTACTCACGATATACAAGATATGGAAAAAACTCATGTCCATCTATAGATGAATACATAAGATGTGATATGTATGTATTGTAGAATATTATTCAGCCATAAAAAGAAGGAAATCCTGTTATTTGTAACCACATGGATACACCTGAAGGACATTCTGCTAAGTGAAATAATCCTTACAAAAGGCTAGGTGGGGTGGAAGTAACAGGAAATGTAGATCAAGGGCACAAAATCTCAGTTATGTAGGATGAATAGATTCTGGAGATCTAATGATAGCAAGGTGAATATAAAAGTTTATTAAATGTTAAGAACAAATTGTAAGAAATTGGGCTAGCTTTATCTTTTTTTTCCTTTTGTTTCTTTAAAAAAAAAAAAGAATTGTAAAATATTGAACTCCATTGAAGAAGACATAAATATATAGGAAGAAACACCATGGTTTTTGTAAAGTCCAATACCAGAAACTCAAATTCTCCTTACAATGATTTAGAGATTCAGAGATTCAGCTAACATCTCATCAAAAGTAGACTAAGCATTAGATGAAATTAACAAACTGACATAAAAATATATATGGATCTCCCACAACTAATTATAAATGGGAAAATAAGACTTGTACAAGTAAAAACCAGACACCTACCGTATTTTACCAAAGTAATAAAAACTAACATTAACAATGTTGGAATAAATGACTTCATTGGCTTCTGTCTAGGTGCTATCTTTGATATATATGTCTCTTTTTTGATATCCAGCCAAAGATATAAAACATGAATGTTTTTTATATAAAACATGAAGCTTAAAAAAGAAACAGTTGAAAGATACTCAACAAAGGAAACCGCTGTGTTCTTAAAAATTGTCTATATCATAAAAGGCAAAGTTAAGGAAAATATTTGAAGTTGGTTAAAGTACCATGGCCATTGAAATAAATACATGGCTTTGAACTGAAGGATAAATTTTACCATAAGAACATGAAACAGCTGAAAAAGCAATATGGACTCTAAATCAGATAACACTCTTGTGCTTCAGAAACACCTACTGAAAATATTACGGGGTTAAAGAGGCATGGTGAATGCAACTTACCCTTGAACATTTCAGGAGGAAAATACACGTGTATGAGAAGAAATAGGAGAGCGAGAATGAATGAGCAAGAAGTAGCAAAACTTTAAGAATTAGTGAATCTGAGTAGGTATATTGGAGTCCTTTGTACTAGTCTACCAACTTTTTCTCTAACTCTGCTGTAATTTCCAAATTCTAGCAAAGAACCAAGGAAAGACAGCATTCCTTAAGAATAATGGCACTCCGGAAACCAATTTGACAATAAATTATATTTAATATTAAAAAAAGTAAAAACCAAAACTGCAAAAAAAAAAAAAAGAAAAAAAAAGGAATAATGCCACAAAAAATAGCATTCTCCAGCATTAAGAGACACAGTAAAGTTAGTATAATGAAGGCAAGAGGTAGTCATGCAGAGATGAGTCCCAACTGACCAAAGGAATAAAATACAATCTTCAGAACAGATCCAAATTTATATGGATTTTTCTCCCGATGGCTGATGTTACACTCCAAATCAGTAGAGAAAAGCAAACTTTTTTAAAAATGTTTTTTTTAAACTCACTATATTTATTATTTTTTAATTTAAGGGGAGTCTGGGTGGCTCAGTCAGTTGAACCTCCAATTTCAACTCAGGTCATGGTCTCACAATTCATGACTTTGAGCCCCACACTAGGCTCGCTGCTGTCAGTGCAGAGTCTGGTTTGATCCTCTACCCGGCTCTCTCTGCCCCTCCCTGCTCATGCTCTCTCCCTCCAAATAAATAAACATTAAAAAATAAAGTTTTCATTTAAATTCCAATTAATATACAGTGTAATAGTAGTTTCAGGTGTACAAATAGTGATTCAACAATTCCATACATCACCTGGTGCTCATCACAAGTGCATTACTTAATCCCCATCATCTGTTTCACCCATCTCCCCCCCCCCCCCTCCATTTCCCCTCTGGTAACCATCAGTTTGTTCTCTATAGTTAAGAGTCTGTTTATGGGGTGCCTGGGTGGCTCAGTCAGTTAAGCATCTGACTTCAGCTCAAGTCGTGATCTCTCAATTTGTGGGTTCAAGCCCCACATTGGGCATGTGCTGACAGATCAGTGCCTGGAGCCTGCTTCAGATTCTCTGTCTCCCTCTCTCTCTGCCCCTCCTCCACTTGCACTGTCCCTCTCAAAAATAAACACTAAAAAAAAAAGAGTCTTGCTTTGCCTCTCCTTTTTCTCCCCTTGCTTGTTTGTTTTCTTAAATTATACAGATAAGTGAAATCTGATATTTGGCTGACTTATTTCGCTTAGCATAACACTCTCCAGCTCCATCCATATTGTTGCAAATGGCAAGATTTCATTCCTTTTTATGGCTAGCATTCCATTGTTACAGATGCCACATCTTCTTTATCCATTCATCAATGTACACTTGGGCTGTTTCCATAATTTGGCTATTATAGATAGTGCTGCTATAAACAGAGGTGCATGTGAAATAATACTTTTGTATTCTTTGGGTAAATACCAAGTAGTGTGATCACTGGATCACAGGGTGGTTCTACTTTTAACGTTCTGAGGACCCTCCATAGTGGCTGTACCAGCTCTTCAGACTGGCAGTTTGCATTTCCACCAACAGTGTACAAGAGTTCTCCTTTCTCTGTGTTCTCAGAGAAAGGCAAAATTTTCAATGCACAGTCTTGTGACAATTTTATGTTCATGGTGGATGAGACAAAATTAGACATATTGGTAACAAAAAGAAAAGCCAGTTCTAAATGGATTAAGCACAAGAATGAGAAACAAAAAGTATAAAAAATTTGGGAATTCAGGACAGGTGAACATATTTATGACCACAGAGTAAAAGAAAATTTTGGAAACAAAATTAGCTATGCCCAAATTAAGAAATCTTTCTTTGGGGTGTCTGGGTGGCTCAGTCCATTAAACATCCAACTCTTGATTTCGGCTCAGGGTCGTGAGATCAAGGCACACACAGGGCTCCTCATTGGGTGTGGAGCCTGCTTAAGATTCTCTCTCTTCTCCTTCTCCCCAACTCCCTAGCTCGTGCTCTCTCTTAACAAGAAAAAAAGATATTCTTCTTAAGATACTATATCAAAACTGAAAACACATTAAGTGGAAACTAATGTAATCTTGTTATTCATGAATGAGGAGTACCACATTAACAAAAGACTTCAAAATTATTTTAAAAGAACAACTATTAGAAAAATTAGCCAAAGCTATGACTGGTATTCCAACAAGGAGGAAAACAAATAGCCATAGTACTTGACAAGATGTTCATACCATCAGTAATAGGGAAAGGCAAATTAAACCACAGAGATATTGCACACTTTGGAAAAACATTGTAATTACCTAATAAGTTTGAACACTAATACACAGTGAGTGAATAAAATAACAAAGGAATGACTCCGTAACAAAAGCTTTTATATATAGTTCAAAAATCAACTAAGGAGGCGAAGTACTTTGCTTTGGGATCTATACATAGGTAGTAAAACTTATGAAAAAAGCAAAGAAATGGTAGATTGGTGCCTTGATCTTAATTTCCGAAAGTGACTGAATAAAGACACAGAGAGATTAAAAACACTGAAGGAAAAGTTTACCACAGCCCAAAGGGTAGACAGCATGACTCCCCATGAGGGTTCAGAATTGGTCTGAAGAAAGGAGAAAACACAGGCCATAGTCTTCATTGGGTTTCCACTGAAAGAGCAAGGTAGGGCTGAACAGAATTGGCTAGTTTGACTAATGCCACCAGATTTTGGGTCATAGGCAATGTATCTAGTTTTCTGGTATCTGGCCCTGGGTTGACTTAGGTAGGAGAAATACTGGCTTTGCATGTAAGAGTTAAAGGAGGTTGGGGATATTGGATACTGGATGACTTGGTTTCCACAAGAAAGAAATGTTCTTGATCAAGTTGTTTACTATCTTTAGGGATTAGCCAGACCTGAAGGAGCAGTATCTTCCTGGACAGATTGATCCCTAAAGTGTCAAAGCATCATAAACACAGAGCAAAAGAGAACATGATTAAGGCAACTGATCTTCTGATGGTTCGATAGTAAGGAAACTTTGGGGTGATGGTAGTGGTGATTATCAGAGAGTATGGCTTAAGTTGCCATGGAATACATGGAAAACATTACAGGAGTATAAGAAGTCCTCGTAGGCTAGCCCATAACCAAGGTCTCTACTAAATCTGGTAGGTACTATGTAAAGATATGAAATTATTTTGTGGACTCTAACAATATCTTTGTGGACTTATAAAGTGTGCATTTGACAATATTCAAGGTGGCAAGCTTGGCAGTTACACTGTTGGAGGCCATGAGCTAATGATAATAAAATAGACGTAAAGATTAGTATTTTGTGGTTGGTGATGCAGGGTAGGAGGTCATGGTGGAAAGATGGAGGGCTGCCGTAGAAGGTGCTGGAGAGTGGTCTTCTTCCCACAGGGTTAAGAGGCAGACTAATAGGAGTGAGGTATCTCCTGAAAAAAGTTATTTTTGGAATGACACAGTTTTCTGTCAGATTCCCCTACAAGCATGGCAGTGGGGAGGTATGTTTTGGCAGAATGCAGGTATGACTGGATAATGGGCTAAGCAGACTGCAAGCAGCTCAGAAACAAAACAGTATCAAAAGAAGATCAGCAAAATTGTCCTTTGTCTACTTTCTGCATTAGGAGGGTCAGCCATGGATATTGCTGGTGCAGAAGCTCATGAACTGGGTGAAGTCATTTCTGTTCAGGAGATCTTCAGAGGGAGTGATGTCATCTTAGGCCAGTATCCCTGCCAGCAATGAGATTCTGTGCACGGGTGATGCCATTTGGGATGTGGGCCTGGGGTATCCTTTCCCAGCAGATAACTACTTGGATATGGGTCTCAGCATTTGCTCTTTGGTTGAAACAATAAACTACCTCCAGGGTTTGGGCCTCCAGCCTGTAAAATGAAAGCACCCAGAAGTAATGAGAACAGTGAACAGAAGAATGGCTATGCTTGAAAGATTGTTTTTTATGGAAGTTTAGGCTTAAATATTATATTATCAGTGCTGCCTTGCTTATGAGAGAAGTTATGGTTCATGGGTCCTAAGAGGGTACACACCTTGGATGTGACCTCCAGGCCTTATGTGGTGGGAACAAGATAGAACATTTACAAAGACAGTTTAAAGATCAGGGCAAGACAGAGATCAATTTAGGGGTCCACTTGTCAGACTGCAGTGGTATATCTGTTAAACTCAGTGTGATCTATCCGGGACATGCACGTTTTCTTGGATAGCTTTTCCAGGAGGTTAGTGCTGTGGATTTTGAGAAGTAAGATGTGATCAAACCTATTCCAGTTCTGAATAGGTTCTGAATAGGTTCTACAGCATGGTGACTGCAATTAATACTATTGTACTACACACTTGAAAGTTGTTGACAGAGACTCTTCAATAGTCTCACAACAAAAAAAGAAATAATTATGTGAAGTCATGTGGGTGTTAACTAACACTGTAAGTAATCATTTTGCAACATAGAAGTCTATCAAATCAACATGTGCTCATTAAGCTTACACATTATTACGTATATTAATAAAGCTGGAAGAAAAGTGAAATTACCATATTTGTTAGAAAGTAAACTCCTGTATTAATTCATTCAAATATTTATTATGTACCTACCATGAGCAAGGTGCAGTTTTAAGTATCTGAATTTTATCAGTGAACAAATATGGCCATTTCAGATGATACAGGAAGAATATTTAAATTCATAGGCATACAGTCTCAAACTATGAAATACAGGAATATACTGGCTATTAAAAACAGTGAGAAACCTACAGCAAACAACTGTGAATGATGAAGTGGTAAGAGTGTCCTAGTAGAATTAAGACTGTGTCTGTGTGTGTCTGTGTGTGTGTATTTAATTGAAGCACAGTTGACATACCATGTTATATTAGTTTTAGGGGTAGAATATAGCAATTCAGCAATTCTGTACTGCATACGATGCCAAAGATAACTATAGTTACCATCTGTCCCCCAAATTATGACCATATTATTGACTATATTCTCTGTATTTTTCATTCCCATTGACTTATTTGTAACTATAAATTTAAAGTAGGCTCCACACCCAGTGTGGGGTTTGAACTCATGACCCTGAGGTCAAGAGTCAGATGCTCTACTGAGCCAGCCAGGTGCCCTGTAACTAAAAATTTTAATCTCAATCCCCCCCATGTATCGTGCCCATCTCCCAACATCCTCTGTTCTAGCAACCAATCCGTATTGCGTGTTTATGAAACTTTCTGTTTTGTGTTCACTGATTCCACATGTAAGTGAAATCACTTAATATTTGCCATTCTCTAACTTATCCCACTTAGCAATGTCCTTTAGGTCCATCTGTGCTGTCATGAATGACAAGATTTCATTTTTTATGGCCAAGTAATATTTCATTATGTGTATGTGTGTGTAACACATATACCAAATCTTTTTCCATTCATCTACTGATGGACAGTAAGGTTACATCCATACTTTGGTTACTACAAATAATGCTTCGGTGAACATAGTGGTGCAGATACATTTTAAAATTTTGATCACTTTCCCTGAGTAAATACCCAGCAGTGGAATTACTGGATCATATTAGTTCTATTTTTATTGAATTTTTTGAGAAACCACCATACAATTTTCCACAATGGTTTCACCAATTTATATTCTTACCACCAGTGCACAAGGGCGCTTTTCTTGCCACATCCTTGTCACCACTTAGTATTTCAGTCTTTTTGATTATAGCTATTCTGACTGGTGTGAGGTGATATCTCATTGTGATTTTGGTCTGCATTTCCCTGATGATTACTGATGTTGAGCATTTTTTTTGTGTCTGGTGGCCATCTGTAAGTCTTTAGAAAAATGCCTGTTCAGGGATTCTGCCCATTTTTAAATTAGATTTTTTGTTGTTGTTGAGTTTTAGGAGTTCCTTATACATTTTAAATATTAACCCTGTATGAAATGTCACTTGCAAGTATCTTCTCCCATTCACTAGATTGTCCTTGCATTTTATTGATGGTTTCCTTTACTGTGTGATAGATTTTTAGTTAGATGTAGTCCCAATAATTCATTTTCACTTAATGTTTTTCTTGCCTGGGAGATATATCCAGAAAATCGTTGCTAAGGCCTATGTTCAAGAGATTACTGCCTCTGTTTTCTTTCAGGAGTTTTATGGTTTCAAGTCTCACATTTAGGTCATTAACCCATTTTGAGTTTATGTTTGTGTATGGTGTAAGAACATGGTTATTTCATTCGTTTGCATGTAGCTGTACAGTTTTCCAAACACCATTTTGAAGAGACTGTATTTTCCTCTCTGTATATTCTTGTTATCTTTATTGTACATTAATTGACCACTGAAGTGTGGGTTTGTTTCTGGCCTCTACGTTTTGTTCCTTTGATCTATGTTTCTCGTTTTGTGCCAGTATCATACTGTTTTGATGAGTACAGCTTTGTAGAATAGCTTATAGCCTGGGATTGTGATACTCCAGCTCTGTTCTTTCTCAAGGTTGCTTTGACAATCTTCATGGGATCTTTGTGGTTCCATACAAATTTTAGTATTATTTGTTCCAATTCTGTGAAAAAATACTGTTGGTATTTTCATAGGGATTACAATGAATCTGTAGATTGCTCTGGGTAGTATGGACATTTTAACAATATGAATTCTTCCATGCCATGAGCATGGTCGATCTTTCCATTTCTTTGTTTTATCTTCACAATTTCTTTCATCAATGTCTTATAGTTTTCAGAGTATAGGTCTTTATCCTTCTTGGTTTAACTTATTCCTAGGTATTTTATACTTTTAAAACAAGTTTTTATTAAAATTTCAGTTAACATAGTGATTTATTAGTTCCAATTGCTCAATATAGTGATTCCACAATTCCATATATCACCTGGTGCTCATCACAAGTATACTAATCTCCACTACCTATTTAAACCCATCCCTCCAACCCCATCCCCTCCTCTGGTAACCATCAGTTTGTTCTCTATAGTTAAGAGTCTATTTCTTCATTTGCCTCTCTTTTTCCCTTTGCTTGTTTTATTTCTCAAATCTCACAAGTTAAATCATATGGTACTAAATGATCTCTTTCTCTTATTTTGCAGATTTCATTTTTTTTTTCAACGTTTATTTATTTTTGGGACAGAGAGAGACAGAGCATGAATGGGGGAGGGGCAGAGAGAGAGGGAGACACAGAATCGGAAACAGGCTCCAGGCTCCGAGCCATCAGCCCAGAGCCTGACGCGGGGCTCGAACTCACGGACCGCGAGATCGTGACCTGGCTGAAGTCGGACACTTAACCGGCTGCGCCACCCAGGCGCCCCAACAGATTTCATTTTTAATGGCTGAGAAATATTCCACTGTATATACATATATCACATCTTTTTTTTTTTTTAAGTTTAAAAAACTGGGGTGCCTGGGTGGCTTAGTCAGTTAAGCATCTGACTCTTGGTTTCAGCTCAGGTCATGATCTCACAGTTTGGGAGTTCGAGCCCTGCATTGGGCTCTGTGCTGACAGTGTAGAACCTGCTTGGGATTCTCTCTCTCTCCCCCCCTCACTGCCCCTCTGCTCGCACTGACTGACTGTCTCTCTCTCTTTCCCTCCCTCCTTCTCAATGCCCCTCTGCTTGCACAGTCTGTCTCAAAAAAAAAAAAAAATTTAAAAATTTTAACATAATCTCTACACCCAACATGGGGCTCAAACTCACAATCCTGAGACCAAGAATCACATGCTGTACTACTAAGCCAGCCAGGTACCCCTACACCATGTCTTCTTTATTCATTCATCAGTGGGTGTACATTTGGGCTGTTGCTCTAATTTAGCTACTGTAGATAATGCTGCTATAAACACTGAGGTGCATGAATACCTTTGAGTATTTTTCTATTCTTTGAGTAAATACCTAGTAATGCCAATTGCTGGATTGTAGGGTAGTTCTATTTTTAAGTTTTTTGAGTACTCTCCATGCTGTTTTCCAGAGTGGCTGCACTAGTTTGCATTCCCACCAACAACACAAGAGGGTTCCCCTTTCTCTGCATCCTTGCCAACATCTGTTGTTTCTTGTATTGTTTTTAGCCATTCTGACAGGTGTGAGGTAATATCTCATTGTAGTTTTGATTTGTATTTCCCTTATGATTAGTGATGTTGAGCATCTTGTGCCTTGGCCATCCGTATGTCTCCTTTGGTATTTTATACTTTTGACTCAATTGTAAATGGAATTGGTTTACTTCATTTCTTTTTCTGCTACTTCATTATGAGCACATATAAATGCAAACATATTTCTGTATACTAATTTTGTACCCTGAAACTTGAATGAACTCATTTATTCTAATAGGTTTGGGTGGAACCTTTACAGTTTCCTATATATAGTATATCATCTGTAAATAATTTTACTCTTCTCTAACAATTTGAATGCCTTTTATTTATGTTTCCTGTCGGATTGCTGTGGATAGGACTTCCAGGTAGTACTATGTTGATGAAACAGTGAGGACGATATACTTGTCTTATTCCTGATCTCAGAACTTTGTTTTTCACCATTTAATATGTGACCTGTGGGTTTTTCATATATATAGCCTTTATTACATTATGTTTTCTCTAAACCCACTTTGAGTCTTTAACATGAGCAAATTTTCAGTTTTGTCAGATACTTCTTTTTGCATCTATTGAGATGACCATATTGCTTTTATCTTTTAAATTTTATTTATAATTTACATCAAACTTAGCATATAGTGCAATAATGATTTCAGGAGCAGAATTCAGCGATTCATCCTCTACATGTAACACCTAGTGTGCTCATCCCAACAAGTGTCCTCCTTAATGCCCCCTGCCCATTTATCCCTTCCCCACACACACCCCCAACCCCTCCAGCAACCCTTTGTTCTCTGCATTTAAGAATCTCTTATGTTTTGTCCCCCTCCCCGTTTTTATATTTTTCCTTCCCTTCCCTTATGTTCATCTGTTTTGTATCTTAAATTCCACATATGAGTGAAGTCATATATTTGTATTTCTTTAATTTTGCTTAGCATAATACACGCTAGTTCCATGTTGTTGCAAATGGCAAGATTTCATTATTTTTGATTGCTGGGTAATATTTCATTGTGTATATTTGTGTGTGGGGATATCTATCTATCTATCTATCTCAATCTCACATCTTTATCCATTCATCAGTTGATGGACATTTGGGCTCTTGCCATACTGTGGCTATGGTCGAGATCATGACCTGGGCCAAAGTCGGCCGCCCAACCGACTGAGCCACCCAGGCGCCCCGCATACCTGGAATTTTTAATCACACTTGACCTTGGCAAATTATACTTTTAATGTATTATTTAATTCTCTTTGCTAATAATGAGGATTTTGCATCTATATTCATCAAGGATAATGGCCTATGGTTCACGGGTTTGTTTTGTTAGTGTCTTTGGTTTTCGTATCCAGGTAATGCTGGCTGCTGCCATCATCAGCAGCAGCAATCCTGGCCTTTTATTTATTTTTTTAATGTTTATTCTTGAGAGACAGAGACAGCATGTAAGTGGGGGAGGTTCAGGGAGAAAGAGAGACGCAGAATCTGAAGCAGGCTCCAGGCTCTGAGCTGTCAGCACAGAGCCTGACGTGGGGCTCGAACTCACAAACTGTGAGATCATGACCTGAACTGAAGTCAGACGCTTAAACTGAGCCACCCAGGTGCCCCATTAATGCTGGCATTTTAGAATGAATTTGGAACTTTTCTTTTTTCCTTACTTTTTGGAAGAGTTTTGGAAGGATAGGTATTAACTCTTCTTTATTTAAAAAAAAAAAGGTTATTTATTGGGGTGCCTGGGTGGCTCAGTCGGTTAAGCATCCGACATTAGCTCAGGTCATGATTTCACAGTTCATGAGTTCAAAGCCCCATGTCGGGCTCTGTGCTGACAGCTCAGAGCATGGAACCTGCTTCAGTTTTTGTGTCTCCTTCTCTCTCTGCCCCTCCCCTGCTTGCACTCTGTTTATTCATTCTTGAGAGAAACATTAAAAAAATTTTTTTTAATGGTTATTTATTTAGAGAATATGCATGTGAACGCGAGAATCCCATGCAGGCTCCCGCTCAGCGCAGAGGCTGACATAGGGCTTGATGTCACAACTGTGAGATCATGACCTGAGCTGATACCAAGTCAGTTGCCCAACTGACTGAGTCACCCAAGCGCCCTGAACTCCTCTTCAAATGTTTGGTAGAATTCCCTTGTAAAGCATTCTGGTTCTGGATTTTTGTTTGTTGGGAGTTTTCTGGTTACCAATACAATTCTGTTAGTGTTAATCTCTTCAGATTGCCATTTCTTCCTGACTCAGTCTTGGAAGACATATGTTTCCAGAATTCTATACATGTTTTCTAGGTTATAAAATTTGTTGGCATATAGTATTTCCGGTAAGTCTCTTAATGATCTTTTGTATTTCTGTGGGGCCAGTTGTTACTTCTCGCATTCAATTTCTGATTTTAAGTCCTTTTTCTTGATGAGTCTGGCTAAAGGTTCTTCATTTTTAATTTTTCAAAGAACCAGCTCTTGGTTGTATTGATATTTTCTATTTTTTTAGTCCCTGTTCATTTGTTTCTGCTCTGGTCCTTATTACTCCCTTCCTTCTACCAGCTCTGGGCTTTGCGTTCTTCTTTTCCTAATTGCTTTAGATATGTGATTACATTTATTTGAAATTTTCATTTCTTGAGGTAGGTCTGTATCATTATAAACTTCCCTCTTAGCACTACTCTTACTATGTCCCAAAGATTTTGAAGCATTGTTTCCATTTTTATTTTCTTTGGGTACTTTAAAATTTTCTTCTTTCATTTAATTGACCCAATGCTTGCTTAGTAGCATTGTCAGCCACCACGTTTGTGTTTCTGTACAGTTGCTTTCTTGTAATTACTTACTAATTTTATACCATTGTGGTCAGAAAAGATGTTTGATAGGATTCCAATCTTCTGAAACTTACTGAGACTTGTTTTGTGGCCTAACAGGTGATGTATCTTGGAGAATGTTCCATGTGCACTTGAAAAGAATGTATAGTCTGTTTTTGGATGGACTATTCTGTATACATCTGGCCTAATGTATTATTCAAAGCCACCATTTCCTTAATAATTTTGTCTGGATGATCTATCCATTGATATGTGAGGTGGCAAAGTCCCCTACTGCTGTCATATTACTGTCAATTTCTTTGTTTACGTCTGTTAATATTTATATATTTAGGTGCTCCTATGCCAGGTGCATAGATATTTACAACTGTTATATCCTCTTGCTGAATTGGTATCTTTGCCATTATGTAATGTCCTCCTTTGTCTCATTATAGTGCTTGTTTTAAAGTCTATTTTGCAATGCTACCCCAGCATGTTTCTCTACTGAACATTTGCATGGAACATATTTTTTTTTTTTTCAAAGTAAGTTCTATGTGCAACATGGGGCTCAAAGGCATGACCCCAAGATCCAGAATCACACACGCCACTAACTGAGCCAGCCAGGAGCCTCTGGAACATATTTTTCCACTTCATTTTCAGTCTGAATGTATGTCTAGGTCTGAAGCCTCTTATATGCAATATACAGATGGGTCTTATTCATTCATTCATTCCATTCCATTCCGTTCAGTCACACTATGTCTTCTGATTGGAGCCCTTAGATCATTTGCATTTAAAGTAATTATTGGTAGCTATGTGCTTCCTCCCATTTTGTTGTTTTCTGATTGTTTTTGTAGTTCTTTTACTCTCTTCCCTTGTGATTTCTTTCTACTTAGTGTTATGTTTGGATTCCTTCTTATTTTTTGTGTATCTATAAGTTTTTCCTTGTGATTACCATGAGATTAATATATAGCGTCCTACATATATAGTGGTCTATATTGATGATCAGTTAAGTCCAAACACATTCTAAAAGCAGTAAATTTTTACTCCCCCTTCCCTCATTTTATGTATATGATGTATATATGTACATATACATACGTAAATATATGTATATATTTATGTATGTATATATTTATATGTATATATGTACATATATTTATATATATTTATATATATATGTACATATATTTACGTATGTATATGACATCTTTTGAGTCCTTTGGCTAATGTTTATAGATATAATTGGTATTTTCTGTTTTAACCTCTATACTGGCTTTACAAGTGATAATTATGTTTATTGTATGTTTACTTTTACTTGTTAAAAGTTTTTCCTTTTACTTCTCATTATGTCCTTTTCTTTCCACTCAGAGTTCCCTTTAACATTTCTTCTAAGTACATGTAACTTTTATTTTTGTTGGAAACTCTCTCCTATTCTGAATGATAACCTTGCTGGGTATAGTATTCTTGGTTGTAGGGGGTTTTCCTTTCAGCACCTTGAATGTATTATGCCATTCCTTTCTGGCCTGTAGTTTCTGCTGAAAATCAGCTGATAGCCTCATGGGGTTTCCCTCATATATAATGGTTTTCTCATCTCTTTCTTTAAAAATTCTCTTTAGGGGCGCCTGGGTGGCTCAGTCGGTTAAGCGGCCGACTCTGGCTCAGGTCATGATCTTTCAGTCCGTGAGTTTGAGCCCCGTGTCGGGCTCTGTGCTGACCGCTCAGAACCTGGAGCCTGTTTCAGATTCTGTGTCTCCCTCTCTCTGACCCTCCCCCGTTCATGCTCTGTCTCTCTCTGTCTCAAAAATAAATAAACGTTAAAAAAAAATTAAAAAAAAAATAATAAAAATTCTCTTTATCCTTACTTTTTGCCACAGTAAGTATTACATGTCTTGGTGTGGGCGTTGCTGGGTTCATCTTTTTTGGGGCTCCCTGTCCTTCCTAGACCTTGATGTCTGTTTCATTCCCCAGGTTAGGGAACTTTTCATTCATAATTTCTCCAAATAAGCTTTCTACCTCTGTGTTTCCTTTGGGACCTCTATAATGCAAATGTCTGTACAACTGATGCTGTCTCAGAGCTGTCCTCGTATCTTTTTTTTTTTTTTTAGTTTTTTAAAAAAAGTTTATTTAAGGCGCGCCTGGATGGCTCAATTGGTTGAGCAGCTGACTTCAACTCAGGTCATGATCTCACAGTTCATGAATTCAAGCCCCATATCGGGCTCTGTGCTTAGAGCTCGTAGCCTAGAGCTTGCTTTGGATTCTGTGGGTGTCTCTCTCTCTGCCCCTCCCCTGCTTGTGCCCTGTCTCTCTCTCAAAAATAAACATTAAAAATAAATAAAATTAAAAGGTTTGATGGCCAAGGCATCCATTTCAAAGAGGCATCCACTGGAAAGACGGCTACCAGAGTAAACATATTACCAGCTATATGACTGAAGAGCCAAGCCACCTCTTCTGACTGAAGCCCCTTTATTTTAGAAACACGGTTGATTTCTCTATACTTCAAAATTCCTACTCTTACGTCTGAAATCCACCAATAAAGAATAAGCCTGTGAAACACAGGCCCCCACCCTCAAGTCTGATAAAAGGAGAATGCCAGGCCATTGCATTTTCTCTCTTCTACCTGAGACCCTGCTGTGTGGCCTCAGGTGAGCCGTATAATTTCTAGGTCTTCTTTCTTGATGGTTATTGCTGAAGGGTGCCTTGCAACCCCAAGGGCCAGTCCAACTAGAATATTGGTTATTGAAAGGCTGAGACCAGCACAAAACAACTGGCATAGCCAGCAGGACTGCAGTATTGCCCTTGCAATTAACCGAGGAATATCCTTTACCTTCAGCTTGCTTACTAACCACCTCACTCAGGAGGGTAACAGCATCTGGGAGTGGCATACCACTTGCCAGAGGTCTGCTGCCCTGCTATGTGATTTTGCATCCTGCTTCGCCACTGTCCTGCCAGCGGGTTCTGGCCCATAGGTTGCAGTCATCCAACAATCTCCACAGGGCAGGTGTTCAAGGCCATATGATTTAAAGAAACTACCAGACCATAAGGGCCTTCATGGACTAATACTGTGCATAAGGGTCCTCCCTCCACACCTTAAGGCCAAAGAGAGTTAAGGAGGGTGAACTGGACTACAAGGCTACTGTCCCTGCCCAAGGAGAAGCTCTGAGCTAAAGGCACAAGGAAAGGATTCCTGTAGGTGAGGAGAATGGTACACCTCCATCTGTGACCACAGAACCAGCGGGTCATGCCAGGAGTGTGTATCCTAACACAGAAGAGTGAAACAGCCTTGTAACAGGAAACCACTGGCACCACCAGAAAGAAAATGCAACAGGCGTATGGTTTCTGTGTCACCACTTCACTCTTTGTCTCCTGACCTGTTCCAACTCTGAAAAGGCCTTATTCAAAACTGAGTCTGGACAAGGACTGGCAGACTGATTTTTTAAAAATGTTTACTTATTTATTTGAGAGACAGAAGGAGACAGAGAATCCCAAGCAGGCTCCGCACTGTCAGCCCAGAGCCTGATGCGGGGCTCAAGACTCATGAACTGTGAGATCATGACCTGAGCTGAAATCAAGAGTCGAACATTCAACTGACTGAGCCACCCAGGTGCCCCTGGAGAATTACTTTTTATGGGCCTAATTACAGGCGTTGCACTACTATACTTTATTTGAAGCACTAAACCAATCAATCAAGAGGGACTAAAACTCCCTAGAAGAAAACTTACATTTTCTATCCTTGCCCCTTAACAATGTAAATCTTACCATGCCTTTGAAATGTAAACACCACAGGAGGTAACAGGATCTCTGTGTCTGTGTGTTTATGTATGTCTATGGATCTAGAGGTTTTTTTTTTTTTTTTTCCCTTTCTCTACCTCTTGATAAAATAGCCAAAATTAATTTGTAAAAGAGCTCTATTTAATTAGTTTAAAATTAAGTGCTTATAGGGCACCTGGGTGGCTCAGTTGGTTAAGTGTCTGACTTCGGCTCAGGTCATGATCTCACAGTCCGTGAGTTTGAGCCTCGCGTCAGGCTCTGTGCTGACAGCTCGGAGCCTGGAGCCTGCTTCAGATTCTGTGGCTCCCTCTCTCTCTGCCCCTCCCCTGCTCATGTTCTGTCTCTCTCAAAAATAAACAAAAACATTAAAAAAAACTATTAAAATTAAGTGCTTATGAAGTATTCCTAAAACTCAAGAAATTTAGTTTCTATATGTCATTTCAGTTCACATGACATGGGGTTATTTTGGTAAATAAAACCTAGTTTACATTTGGCTTAATTAAAGCAGGCATGTCTTCAGAGTTATTAGCATTAAATATAATGTAGATAAATAACTTGCAGTCTATCTGGGTTTAATAGTCAAATAAATTCATGCTATCTCTAAAGTGGGGAATCTAAACATAATTGTTGGGAACAAATGTTTAGATAGATGTAAATGGGATAAAAGTTCAGGCGAATTTTTCAGCAATAATTACGTGTTATGGTATGTCTATTTAAAAATAGTTTCCCAGGGCACCTGGGTGGCTCAGTTGGTTAAGTGTCTCACTTCGGCTCAGGTCATGATCTCACGGTTTGTGATTTCAAGCCCCACATCAAGGTCTGCGCTCTCAGCACAGAGTCTGCTTCAGATCCTCTGTCTCCCTCTCTTTGTCCCTCCCTTGCTCGTGCTCTCTCTCTCAAAAAATAAATATTAAAAAAAAAAAAAAAAGTTTTCCAAATCTCTTTGGTAGCTTGAACTTTAAGAGTTTTGCTAAGTTATGGGTGCCTGGTTGGCTCAATTGGTAGAGCATGTGACTCCTGATCTTGGGGTTGTGAGCTGAAGCCCTACGGTGGGGGTAGAGTTTACTTAAAACAAAAACCAGAAAACTTCTGCTTAAGTTAAAATAAATGATGGGAAATTCATTAAATATCTAGATCATCAAGATCATTTCCAAATAAGATAAAATACTGAAACATTAATTACTGAACACCAGCTTATCTACTTTTGGTTTTTCTTTCTTTCTTTTTTTAAATGTTTTGTTTTTGAGAGAGAGAGAGAGAGAGAGGGCAAACACCAGTGGGAGAGGGGCAGAGAGAGAGAGAGGGTGACATAGAATCTGAAGCAGGCTCCAGGTTCTGAGCTGTCAGCACAGACCCTGACCTGGGGTTCAAACTCATGAATTGCGAGATCATGACCTAAGCTGAAGTTGGACGCTCAACTGACTGAGCCACCCAGGTGCCCCTACTTTTGGTTTCTTATTACAGAGAAAGAAGATATTTGGGGCTATTAGTAAACCTGTCTGTGCCACACTGAAAAACTGTGCTATTACAAAGTGTTTTGAGGAAGTATAAGCTTAACTCATAAATTTACCAATCTAAAGAATGCTGGTATACAACAATTTACAACTACTTACTACTTCAAGTTTCTATAAGTATATTAATTTGAATTTTTAACCCATAGAAACCTAATTAAAATTACTAGAAATAATAAAGCAAGGTATGCAAGGAAGGTAGAATGTCTTTGTGTATGAAAGGTATTAGGTATGACAATGCATGTTTGTTAAGGGAAATGAAAATAATTTTGTTTTAAGAAAAAAGAGGGGAGCACCTGGATGGCTCAGTTGGTTGAGCATCTGACTTTGGCTCAGGTCATGATCTCGTGGTTGGTGGGTTTGAGCCCCACATCAGGCTCTGTGCTGACAGCTCAGAGCCTGGAACCTGCTTTGGATTGTGTGTCTCTCTCTGTCCCTCTCTCTCTCTCTCTCTCTCTCTCAAAATAAGTAAACATTTTTGAAAAAATAGAAAATCTGAATGTAAAAAAGATAGTTGTAGAAGGTTTGTGAAAAAGGAATCTTGGGAAAAGAATTTTATGTGTGGTCAAACTGGCTAAGATTGGAGTGGATCTAATTAAAATTGTAAAAAGAATTTTAATATTAAAAAGTACCCTGCTACAAAGTTAGAATTTGGTTTTCATGGATTACTGGTGTGCTCTTGATTAGAGATCACCGAAGTTTTTTGTGCTTTTAGTTTTAAATTTACCTTTTGAAAAAGCATAATTCTATGTTATAAAATAACTTATTGTGCTTCATGTTATCTTTGTCCTTAGGCCTTTGCTTAAGTAAACCTAGTCTTCTCAAGAGCTGAGTTTTGCTCATAAGTAACTTTCTATATTTGGCTCTAAAATCTTTTATTGTCATTTTGGTTAAATGGATAATTAAGTATTGCTTCATAGTGAATTACCTTATTTGACCAACTGTTTTAAAACCTTGTTTTTAAGATTTTATGTTTAATCTCTACACCCAATGTAGGGCTAGAACTCACAACCCTGAATCAAGAGTCATATGCTGTAATAATTGAGCCAGCCAGGCATCCCAAAACCTTTTGATATTTTTGACAAACTTTCCAAAATTCAAATTCTAAGTGAAGTCTTAATGTTGAACTCACCTGGGATTTTTCCAGAGGGCTCCTGGAACACCCCAAAAGATTTGTTCTGTTTCCTTATAAGAGAGAGATTAAACTAATTAGGTTAAATGGTATGTTAACCATATCAAATACATAATAAACCTTCTTAGGTTATACTGTGGGTAAATGTAATTAATACAAGTTATAACAAATACATTATTCAGAAATTGTAAGAAATTCTTAAAAACCTGATATAAACTTGTATGCTATCACTTATAATTCTAGTTATTATCTTAAAATGTGTCACAGAAATAACCAAATTTCCTGATAAATTTAATCAACTTTCATCTGACCTTAAAAATGGCAATGGTTAAAGTCTTCTTTCATTTATACATAGTTACTGTTTTACTGCACTGCTTTGCAAGTGTCTATAAAAGTGGTCATTTTCAAGGAGATTCATGAAAAGGAATTTTTGACAAGTACAGATTTCTAATAACTGTAAGATCCTAAAACTGAACTGGGTAAAAATTTATAGAATTAATGGAAAAAGTGGATTCAAGCCAAACAATAAAAACATGAGGCACTTAATGAACTGTGAGTGTAATTATAATTTTTATGACATTTTATGTAAAACACTGTTATAGTTCCTTCACGTTTTCATTTTTCCAGACTTAAGAAAACCTTTTTCTCTTAACCTATCAGCAACTTGGTAAGATATATACATTTGTGAACAAGGATGAAATATTTACCTTTTTTCTCCATAACTGATTTGTCCAGAATTTGGAAACTCTCAGTGAGCACTTTTATTTTCAGGGCAATATACTTATTTGCGTAGGTTCGTTAAGAATCTATTCCACTTTCACATAATGGGACACAATTGGAAACACTGGTTATTATCACCAAGGCTTTAAGTAGAAAGTCATATTTGAGAATGATACTCATAGATTCAATTACCAGACAGCTTTAAGGAATTAAGATGGACTTTATGGAACCAATAAAGCCCCTCGCAGGGGCACCTGGGTGGTTAAGTCAGTTAAGCATCCGACTTTGGCTCAGGTCATGACCTCACGGTCCATGATTTGAGCCCTGTGTTGGGCTCTGTGCTGACAGCTCAGGGCCTAGAGCCTGCTTTGGATTCTGTGTCTCCCTCACTCTCTCTGTCCCTCCCTCACTCATGCTCTGTCTCCATCTCTCTCTAAAAATAAATAAACATTAAAAAAACTTTTTTAAACAAAACAAGCCCCTTGGGAGAATTGGCCTGGTACCTTGCCTACAAGGCTCCCAGCAGTCTTCCAGGTGAGTAAGGAAGATCACTTTCTGGCAAGCAAAGGAACTTCACCATATTTGGGGGATCTCAAGAAGAGAGGAATTCACCCAAACCTATAGGTATTGCAAGCCAAGTCTATGGCAAGTTCCCGCCTTGGCTTCTTAGCCTGAAGAGGCTTTTAAAAGTTACATCTCAGGGTGCCTGGGTAGCTCAGTTGGTTAAGCATCTGACTCTTGATTTCAGCTCAGGTCATGATCTCACGGCTTGTGGGTTCGAGCCCTACACAGAGCTCTGTGCTGACAGTGTGGAGCCTGCTTGGGATGTTCTCTCTCCCTCTCTCTCTGCCCCTCCTCTGCTCTCTCAAAAGTTCCATCAAAGCAGACTTAAAGGAGCCTATATGGTCAATCAGTATTCTTGCTGCACTTAAATAACCAAGCCAAATTTAATGAGACAAAACTTATTTCACAAATAAATCAGTGTTGTTTTAATTATCTGATACAAATGGGGGTAACTGTTTATAGAGGAAAAAATTGCATTTCAGTAATACACCTCTGTGGGTATCAAATTCTAGTGTTGTTAATTGTCTTTAAGGCTTTGTTTCCTGTCTGTAAACTAGACTGGATACTAAATTCTTTTTGTTTCCTCCAGAATCTGGCTACAACTCTCCAAACGAACATTTCCAACTTTTTCCCCTACCCTTGTAACTTGGAATCATTGAGAAATAAAACTGCCCTTGGCACAAAGCCACATCAGCTAAGGTGAGATAACCTGATAAAAAAGAGAAATCACCACAGCAGCGGGACCATCTTCATACCTGCTGCCATGTGGGCCACTCCGATCACCAGAGACCCTCAAACTGCAGACAAGTAAAATCCATCAGCTTAAATACTGCCTGCCCTCAGTGCATCTGAACATGCGCCAAGTCCGGCATCTAGAAATCTTGACTGGCTACCTTCAGGACCCAAAACTGGGATTACAGTCTACTCCAACCATTAACCTTTTTTATTTTCTTTTGTTTCCACAGAGATGTTTCTTATTAAATACCCAACTGCTTGTACCATATAGGCCTAACTTGGGTAACCCACCTGTATCACTGCCTCCTGAAATAAGACACAAATCTTTAACTGAACTAACCTATTCTCAGGACGAAGAGACTGGTTCAATGAGATATGGAGCATCCATCAACTCAGGACAGGTTTAAACCTACTTATACCATATGGCCTCGAACAATTTAAATAGAACTATCATTCCATTTGTAACTGCGTGGATGGAACTAGAGGGTATTATGCTAAGTGAAATTAGTCAGAGAAAGACAAAAATCATATGACTTCACTCATATGAGGACTTTAAGATACAAAACAGATGAACATAAGAGAAGGGAAGCAAAAATAATATAAAAACAGGGAGGGAGGATGGGCTAAATGGGTAAGGGGCATTAAGGAATCTACTCCTGAAATCATTATTGCACCATATGCTAACTAACTTGGATGTAAAGTAAATAATAAAGGAAACTACAAAAACTCTTAAATGTATACCATGATTAATTTTCATAAAGTGAACAGACCTGTGTGATGATTCTACATGTTGATAGATAGATAGATGATAGATAGATAGATAGATAGATAGAACGATTGAACAATCATTGGGGCAACTGGGTGGCTCAGTTGGTTGAGCAGCTGACTTCAACTCAGGTTATGATCTCGTGGTTTGTGATTTTGAGCCCCATGTTGGGTTCACCGCTGCCAGTGTAGAGCCCGTTCCAGATTCTCTGTCCCCTTCTCTCTCTCTGCCCCTCCCATGCTTGTATTCTCTCTCTCAAAAATAAACATTAAAAAAAAAAAAAAAGAATTCTCATATGACCCAACAATTCAACTTCTGGGAATTTATCCAAATAAATCAAAATCACTAACTGATAAAGATACATGCACCCTCAAGTTCACTGCAGCATTATTTACAACAGCCAAGATATGGGGACAACTTAAGTATTCACTAACAGATGAAGAAATAAGGAAAATGTGGTATATACACAATGGAATACTATTCACTCATAAAAAGAAAGAAATCTTGCCATTTACAATATGAATGGTCTTTGAGGTTTTATGCTAAGTGAAATAAGTAAAAAAAACACAAATACCATCTCACTGGTATGTGGAATCAAAAAAATCGGAACAAAAAACCACAACAAAGTTCAAACATCCAGAGAACAGATTGGTGGTTGCCAGAGGAGGGGGTGGGGGTTGAGTGAAATGGGTGAAAGGGTCAAAAGGTATAAACTTCTAGTTATAAAATAAGTCATGGGAATGGAATATACAGCATGGTGATGATAGTTAATAATACTGTATTTTATATTTCTTTTTTTTTAAGTTTATTTACTTTTGAGAGAGGGAGTGGGGGAGAGGTAGAGAGAGAGAGAGAATCCCAGGCAGGCTCTGTGCCGTCAGCGCAGAGTCTGATGCGGGGCTTGAACCCACAAACTGTGAGACCATGACCCAAGCCGAAATGAAGAGTCAGATGCTTAACTGACTGAACCACCCCGGCGCCTCTGTACTTTATATTTCAAAGTTGCTAAGAGTAAATCCTAAAAGTTCTCATCACACACAAAAAACACAACTTTGTAGCTATATATGGTGATAGATTTTAACTAAACTTAGTGTGGTAGTCATTTCAAAATATATACAAATATTGGATCATTATGTCATATCTGGAACTAATATGTCATATGTCAACCATACCTCGTAAGAAGCCTCTTGTTACATTTCCAAACATACTGAACTTCTCATTGATGAGGGATGTTCTTCACACTCACCCTGAGGAATACCTCTCTCCATTGTCCTCAACTCTTCTTGTTCCAACCATGAGATAAAAGTGTGTTTAAAGAGTTGATAACCTATTCATGGAGAAAGAGATCTTAATGGAAGAGAGACTCATGCAAGAGATAACCAACCTTCCTATGAGTCAGGTGTTTTATTACTCATGACAGCAATAAAATTATTTCAAATGAGATAAAAATGCAAATACAGGGGCGCCTGTCTGGCTCAGTTGAAAGAATGTGTTAACTCTTGAGTTCCGGATCATAGGTCTGAGCCCCACATTGGGTGTAAAGATTACTGAAATAAATAAACTTAAAACAATTTTTTTAATTAAAAAAATGCAAATATACTCTGTACCCTGAAAAGACTGGTTCCCTCTGAGCCTGGAAACCCACATTCAGGCTTATACACACATTTACAACGCACTAACACTTTTATTGAGATAGGAAATAGAGTAAGGGCAACAAAGAGATTTTCACTTTCATAGAGAAACCATTAACCAGTGGTTCCCAAATTTTAGTGTGCATCAGAATCACGTGGACTATTTGTTAAAAACAGATGACTGGGTCCCACTTGCCACCACTGTAACAGATGCCAGTGGAATGTGAGAATGTCCATTTCTAACAGAGACGGTGATGCCGTCTGTCCAAAGACCACATTTTGACAGCACCCACACTGGATTAGAACACATCAGTGAAGCAACTGTGTGTCACTTGTGTTCAGATCTGACATCACCCATCCTGCAACACAATGAGGAAATAATATGTATCTGTTCAACAGCAGGCTATAGGAATAATGGCAGCCTTACCCACCGTACTCAGGTTCTGGGAGTTCTCCATCCAGTACTGCATCTCTGCGTAAGGTTCTCTAAGAGGGGTCCAGAAGAGTCCATTCCTCCAAGGTGAAGTCCACAGGCACATCACCAAAGGTCACTGAATCCTAAATAACCACACATGTAATGGCTTGGATCAAGGAACATCATCAATGTTCACTGGAACAAGGATGAGAGAAACAGTAATACAGAGTTTCAAGGTCTCTCATACTCCCAGGGTCAATGGTTCTAAATATTTTAAATACCTATACTCACTCCAGTCACATGGCTTCAATGGAAACTCTTAAACATGACCTTGTCTCACCACACCTGGACTCGGAGCTCTTTTCTTATTTCCCTCTAATGCAGCACATACCCGAACACACTGTAGACACCTGATACATGGTCGTGAATGGATCAATTCTTTGAGAAAAGCACACCTCCATCTTCCATATCATCTGTGAGGGCACACAATAGATAAAAAAGGTCACCATCATGAGAGTCAAGTTTAGTTAGAACTTACTGAAACGCTCAAATTATTTTCAGAGTATTCCCGTACCACCAATATGAAAGGTTCTATTCTGTGGGGAAATTCAATAGACACTCAGTCTTTGAGTGACTTTAAGAAGCTCTGGAGATCGGTCCACCTGGGAGGAAATGTGTCCATCTGGTGAATACAGATATGTCCTCTTGTACAAGGACATGCTTTTTGCCTAGCCAAGAACAATCTCTCAGCCAGTCAGCCACCATCCTTCCTACTTCTATCTTTTCCTCAGGAAGGCACAAAGAAAACATAGAAGAAAACAAAGAAGCCACGTATACCCAGAGAGGACCATAATTCTCGCATTCACCTGCCTAGAAGTCTTTCTATTCTAGTGTGAAATTCCCAAAACTCTCAAGAAATCTCCTGCAAACACAGACTACTGCTATAGGATGCCAGCGTGGTCTCGTCTCACCTACAACTGAAAAGGGGATAGTGATCCATGCTGCCCGTGAGGAAAAGAGTAAGTCAATTTGACAGGGAAGGAAATTTAAGCCCCGAGAAATGGGACTCATTTTCTGCCCAAAGCAATATAATTAATAAAAAAGTTATGTAGTACCTCTTCCCAATGTACACATATCAGTAAGACGACTTAGAAAACACAGTCGTTGGCCCATTTTGACTCCTCTTTAAAGGGCCAGCAGCACAACTGCTCAGGCCCAGACCATTGTGCAAGGGTGATCTAAAGCTGAGTCTATTAAAAACAAGGGGTATCAACAGGACTTACCAGAGGACAAATCAATGGCTGCCATCCTGTAAGGGTGACGGAATAACTTACCCGACATTCCTTTCTCTGACACCAAGACCATTTCAGCGTATCTTATGAATACAAGTACAGACAGCCATCCCCATGGACACCGGGTAATCTGGAGTCATGTTTTGTATTTACCATTAATCAGTAAATGTTATCAGTCATCAATCGTCATACGTTGGCTCTGTGTAGATGATATATGAGAAACACACTAAAAATGGTATGCCCTATAGCAGTATCAGTAACATCAACTGAGAGAGAGAAAGAGAGAGCAAGCGTGAGCAGGGGAGGGCAGAGAGAGAGGGAGCGAGAGAGTACGAAGCAGGCTCTTTGCTGTCAGCTCAGAGCCCGATGCAGGGCTCGATCTCACAAACTGTGAGATCCTGACCTGAGTGGAAATGGAGTCAGACGCTTAACCAACTGAGCCACCCAGGCAACCCTGAGATAACTTGAATTTTTAATTGTCTTTCAGTGGTAAATTTTGTAAGAAATAAAGAGAAGTATATCTGACCAAATTTAGTGTCCGATGAATTTTGAAGACTGAATTCAAAGTAAAGAATGTCAAATACCTCTAATTCTAAATATTGGTTACATGCTTAAATGATATTTAGGATATATCTGGTAAACGGACACCTGGGTAGCTCAGTTGGTTAAGCATCAGACTACAGCTCAGGTCACGATCTCATGGTTTGTGAGTTTGAGCCCTGTATTAGGCTCTCTGCTGTCAGCACACAGCCTGCTTTGGATCCTCTGTCCCCCTTCCCCTCTGCTCTGTCCCTCCCCCGCTTGCACTGTCTCTCAAAATAAATACAACTTAAAAAAAAAAAAAGAATATATCTGGTAAAATAACATATATTCTTAGAAATAATGACACTTTTGGGGTGCCTGGGTGGCTCAGTCGGTTAAGCAACCGACTTCGGCTCAGGTCACGATCTCACAGTTTGTGGGTTCGAGCCCCACGTCGGGCTCTGTGCTGACAGCTCAAAGCCTGGAGCCTGCTTCAGATTCTGTGTCTCCCTCTCTCTCTCTGCTCCTCCCCAACTTGTGCTCTGTCGCTCTCTCTCTCAAAAATAAACGTTAAAAAAAAATAATGACACTTCTTTCACTGTTTATTGTGGGCACTGAAAACATTTTAATTATATATGATCTACACATTACACTTGCATTAGCCCTGGTCTAGACTGTTGTTAGGCATATGAAAAAAGAAAAAAATGAAATATTTTATTTGGTTGACACACTTAAACTTTTTTCTTAATGGATGCTGCAGAACCTTGAAGCTCTGGGCTTCCTTTTAAGCTCTCATCTCTCAGAACTTATTCCTTTATTCTTTCTATGAATAAGAAATCACATCCCAGTACCCGGCAATGAGCACAAATGAGCACCGTACACAGAAAGTATACTAGACCTTAAAGATCCAACACTCCCTTGGGAAAAGACTAATAATTGATATATCACCTCATAAGTGATATGGGAAAGCAATCGAGCATGCAAGAAACACACACACATACACTACATTGTTGGTTTCTGGGTAAAGACAGAAAAGAGAACCATCGGTTGGTCTACCTTTGATACAAAAAGGTAAGAAAGAGAATGCCAAGGTTTTGACCAAAAACCCCTCAGAATACATTTCAAATACTGTGTACTCTCAACAGTGTCTTGGTGGGAAACACTCAAGTCCATCAGGTCTGTTCCCTCCTTCTTGCCTTGGCAGAGGAGCAATTCCAAATCACACTGTGCCTAACATGTGTCTGTTTTATGAATCTTTTCAGAGAACCCATGTTTTGTATTATTTATCAAATGTATTTCTACAACAGCAGCTAAGGTCAGTCTCATCTAGTTTTTGATGTGAAAATGAAGGTATTAGTCAGGAAAAAAAATGACAGGTGAACTTTGAAATGGGGACACCTACTTGGACCCAGATCAAACGCATGACTAGGAAGCCACAAGACACTGAACCTCTCTTGTCAAGAAGGTAGCTTGTCCCTTAGTTTCTGAGGAGACTAGCCTTCTTCTACTTGACAAAGCTTTGATAATCTCACTTGGTGCAGATACTCGGCAAGGAAATGCTTGTTCTTAAGATCCACCACAACCACTTGCTATGTCTCTAGATTCACAATTAATACAAAATCCCGTGGGACAGGTATAAACTATAAGGTAGAAGACAATAGCTGCAAAAATAACTCCAACTCCACTAACATGCATCATAAAAATCTTGAGGAATATGTGAAAATGGATTTTAGGGTGTTAGACCAAGGAGGATAGAGTATCATGTAAGACAGAGCTGTTTCAAAGACATGGGTGTACATACTAGAAAATTTGGATTTGACATATTAGCTCATGAATTTGGGGATGGCTCTAACAGCTTATTTTGGTAAGATGGTTGAAATTTGGACTCCATGCTGACCTATGGTTAATGATGACGATAAGGCAAAGTTTCCCTGGCGTAACATGAAGGAGCCAATCCTAGAGACAGCAATGTTGCCTGTATATATCACGTGTGGCCTGCACAGACCTCCTTCGTCAATCTATGCTGAAGGCCCAGAAGCCACCCTTTCCTCAAAGGTATTGGGGAACAAGATTAGTAATGCTGATTCTAAATATAGTATCATTACTGGAACAAACGAGCACCAACTCTGGCATCTGGAATGCAGCTACTGATGTAGGTAACGCCCTTTTCTCCATACAAATTTCATAAAATAACTGGAAGCATCTGGTTTTTACCTGGCAAGACCGAGAGTGTACCTCCACAGCACTGGCCCAGGGCTGTGTCCATTCTCCTGTACCCTGCCAAAACACAGTCCTCAAAGGTCTTGACTTTCCACAACACAACACATGGTCCACCATGTGGACATTACGGGGATTGGACCCAATAAAAGTAGCAGATACTTTACACATCTTTATAAAACATGCACAAAGGAGTGGTATACCAACTCAACCAAGTTCAGGGGCAGGTATGTCAAGACAGCCCCACGAGGAATTGGTCCAAGTTACTGTACGTAATGCCTTCTGCTCCCCCCACCAAAAGGCATACCATTTGACAGAGAACTTATTTTTATTTATTTTGAGAGACAGAGAAAGCATGAGTTGGGGAGGGGCAGAGAGAGGGAGAGAGAGAATCTCAAGCAGGCTCCACACTGTCAGTGTGGAGCCCAAGGTGGGGCTCGAACGCACAAACTGAGATCATAATCTGAGCCGAAATCAGATGCTTAACCGACTGAGCCACCCAGGTGCCCCTGACACAACTTCTTGATTAGAGGTAACATATACCACATTTGAATGTACTTTAATACATCTACAGAGTCACCTATAAGGCCTCCAGATTTAAGTGTGACCAGAGTGAGAGCATTCTGCAGCAAGTTCTGGCAGCAGTACAAACTTCTCAAGCACTTAATCCCTGTGAGCCATCATTTCCCAAGGCACTTGAATTGTCCACAGTCAACAGGAAGTTGTTGGTAGTCTCTGGCAACCACGAGAAGGAGATTCGTGGCATAGTCTTGTAGGTTGGAGCAAATCTATGACCTCTTCTACATATACCTACTCTTTTCAGGAACAACTTATGGCTTACCACTAATAAATACATGGTAGAGACTAAATAAGTAACCATGAGACATCAAGTGACCAAGTGGATTTAGTGTCCCATCACGAACTGGGTATTGTCTGACGTGCCTATCTTATGAGACTGGGCACAGGCAGTAGCATTCTATCATCAAATGGAAATGACACATAATGAGAGATCTCAGTATGCCAAAGCATTCGGATTACTGGTATGTACCTACTGCCCTTACAAGTTGATGCACCCAAATCCTCAAGGAGAAAGCAGGCAAAAACCTCTTTGATCTTGGCCACAGCAACTTCTTAGTCAACACGTCTCTGGAGGCAAGGGCAACAAAAGCAAAAATGAACTACTGGGACCTCATCAAAATAAAAAGCTTCTGCACAGTGAAGGAAACAATCAGCAAAACTAAAAGGCAACCGACAGAATGGGAGAAGATATTTGCAAATGATATATCAGATAAAGGGTCAGTATCCAAAATCCATAAAGAACTTATCAAACTCAACACCCAAAAAGCAAATAATCCAGTGAAGAAATGGGCGAAAGACATGAAGAGACACTTCTCCAAAGACGACATCCAGATGGCCAACCGACACATTGGTTGAAAAAATGCTCAACATCACTCATCATCAGGGAAATACAGATCAAAACCACAATGAGATACCACCTCACACCCATCAGAATGGCTAACATTAACAACTCAGGCAACAACAGATGTTGGTGAGGATGCAAAGAGAAAGGATCTCTTTTGCACTGCTGGTGGGAATGCAAACTGGTGCAGCCACTCTGGAAAATAGTGTGGAGATTCCTCAAAAAACTAAAAATAGAACTACCCTATGACCCACCAATTGCACTACTAGGCATTTATCCAAGGGATACAGGTGTGCTGTTTCGAAGGGGCACATGCACCCCCATGTTTATAGCAGCACTATCAACAATAGCCAAAGTATGGAAAGAGCCCAAATGTCCATCGATGGATGAATGGATAAAGAAGATGTGGGATATATATACAATGGAGTATTACTCAGCAATCAAAAAGAATGAAATCTTGCCATTTGCAACTATGTGGACGGAACTGGAGGGGATTATGCTAAGAGAAATTAGTCAGTCAGAGAAAGGCAAATATCATATGACCTCACTCATATGAGGATTTTAAGACACAGAACAGATGAACCTAAGGGAAGGGAAACAAAAATAATATAAAAACAGGGACGGGAACAAAACATAAGAGACTCTTAAATATGGAGAACAGAAGGTTGCTGGAGGGGTTGTGGGAGGGGGCATGGGCTAAATGGGTAAGGGGCATTAAGGAATCTACTGGTGAAATCATTAATGCACCATATGCTAACTACTTGGATGTAAATTGAAAAAAAAAAGAAAGAAAACCAAACATTCCAAACACGAAAGATAAGAAAAAAGAAGAAAGTTCCCTCGTTCCTATAAGATTAAAGTCAGATGGCCCTGCGTACACTAGAGTCTTACAGTAAGGTCTGCAGCTTTCTGAAATGTCCTGTCTAATAATTTGCAACCTTTTATGTAAAAGATTTATACAACCCTACACTAAATGTTCCTTTACTGGAGCTACCATGCTTTGGTGAAGACTGTGTATCCCAGGCATCGGGAATAAAACTCTCTTCCTTTTTAAAAAAAAAATTTTTATTTAGAAATTCTAGAAGCTTTGTTCATTTTTGCATCAACAAGTAATTAAAAAAACTCCCAAAAATCAGAAGAGCAGGATCAACTGGCTCCCTGGTGAATTCTAACAAACATTTCGAGAAGAATCAATAACAATCTTTAAATTTTTTTTCTAATGTGTATTTATTTTTGAGACAGAGAGAGACAGAGCATGAGCGGGGGAGGGGCAGAGAGAGAGAGGGAGACACAGAATCCGAAGCAGGCTCCAGGCTCTGAGCTGTCAGCACACAGCGCGATGTGGGGCTCAAACTCGTCAACTGCAAGATCATGACCTGAACCGAAGTCAGATGCTCAACCAACTGAACCACTCAGGTGCCCCTTGAACCCTTTAAACTAGATCTCTCTGCTCCTCCCTCCCCCTCTCTCAAAATAAACATTAAAAAAAGTATTTCTTTAATAATAAATAAATAAAGATAAAACTTATGCATCCTAAAATTCTATCCTGACTCCATACCCTCACTCTTATCCATTCCCAAAGTGGGAGTTAGTGAATTCTATCTATGTTGTAAATGGATTCAAATCATTCCCCTGCTTAGGCACTTCAGAAGTGTCAATGGCCTTAGAATACTGGCTAGACTGCCTTACTCTTTCCCGTGGTCCTGCCCTTGTCCTCTACTCCATCTCTCACCACTCGCTGTCTGTTCACCTTCTCCCAACACTCTTCCATCAGTTCAAGAAATACACTAAGCTCTATTTTGCTCATGAAGTTCCCTCCACCTGACATCCTTCTTACCCACTCTACAAATCCTCACCCCCATTCAAAATCTGCCTAGGTAAATCCTGCTCTGCTTCCCTTCAGAAGTTAAATATCAGTCCCTCCCAGGATGCCTCGGTGGCTCAGTCGGTTAAGCGTCCAACTTTGGCTCAGGTCATGATCCCAAGGTTCATGAGTTTGGGGCTCACTGCTGTCGGTGCAGACACTGCTTCAGATCCTCTGTCCCCTTCTCTCTCTGCCCCTGCCCCCACTTGTGGTTTCTTTCTCAAAAATAAACATTAAAAAATATATAAATATATCCACACACATATATATAATCTGTATCAATCCCTCCCAATAGGTATTACCACCTCATATTGTGCCATTCGTACGTTCCTGTCACAAACTTGCCAGTATTCACTTGAAGTCTGTACTCTCAGATAGACTAGAAGCCGTATGGTGGCAGTACTATGTTTTGATGGCTATTACTTCCCTGTCCCAAGAACACAGTCTAGTTTATTAAAGGAACTCAATGACCCCTTGTGGGATGTGAGACAATTTCTGTAACTACCAAAAATGTTACAGTACAGTACAAAGAAAAGGAAGACAAAAATAGAGTTACACCATAAAAACCACTTAAGTCTCACATAAAATGTTTGCACACACTATAACATAAAACAAAACATTGTACTTCTGCAAAGGCATTTGAGTACTCAGATAAAAACGGACACAATATTCTTTTTGAAACAAGTGCCCAGACAATATAAATAAAATTTCTTCCTTATGTTTCTCCTTAATTTTTAGAAGTTTTAAAAAGGTGATTCACAAACTGACACATGCCACAATAATTTTCTAACAGAATTTATAGTATCCATCTAAAAATATGTACATTTGTCCTTTTTTCTTTTTTTAAGTAGGCTCTGGGCCCAGCATGGAGCCCAACATGGGGCTTAAATTCATGATCCTGAAATCAAGACCTGAGTTGATAACAGGAGATGGCTGCTTAACCAACTGAACCATCCAGGGGGCCCTGTATACTTGCCCTTTGACCAAGAAAACCAACCTGAGCAGCTTACCCTTACCTTGAAACACACCCCCACAAATGTGAAACACTATACACAAAAATTTACTCACACATGTATTAACAGAACTAAAGCAATTGTTAGTGAGTGTCTGGATGACTCATCGTTTGAGCATCTGACTCTTGATTTTGGCTCAGGTTAGGATCTCTGGGTCATGGGACGGAGCCCTGTGTCAGGCTCTTTGATGAGTATAGAGCCTACTTAAGATTCTTTCTCTCCCTCTCCCCCCACGCCACCATGTGCCCCCTCTCTCTCTCTCTAAAAAAAAAAAAAAGTACTTAGAAAGAATACTCAAAAATACTCAGAATCTTATGAGTATCAAAATAAACCCAGGATGCCTGGTTGGCTCAGTTGGTTAAACATCTTTTTTAAAGCATATATACATTAAGTGTAATAATAAATATTATTTAACTTTAGAGTATGATTATGTAATATTACATATATAATATATATTATATTGTATTACTTTAGAAAGAGTGTGATCCAGCCTGGGCATGGAGCCTGATTAAGATTCTCTCCCTCTCCGCCTGGGTGGCTCAGTCAGTTGGTCTTCAGCTCAGGTCATGATCTCACAGTCTGCGGTCTACTATTTCAAGCCCCGCGCTGGGCTCTTGTGCTGACAGCTCAGAGCCTGGAACCTACTTCAGATTCTGTCTCCCTCTCTCTCTGCCCCTCCCCCCTCACACTCTGTCTCTCTCTCTCAAAAATAAATAGACATTAAAAAACAATTTTTTTTTTTAAAGATTCTCTCTCTCTCTTCCTCTGCCCCTCTCCCAAGTGGGCGTGCTTGCACATTCTCTCAAAAAAAAAAGTCACCCCATATGTGACTTTTGTTATTCCAAAGGAAACGTCTATCTTGAAAACAGAGAGCTCTGGTGATCACTAACTTAAGCAGGCAATCAAACTGGGCATCTGAGGAATGGTATAAATTCAAGTCTTCCTGATGGAATGCAATTTGATGTACACAACATCACCTATAGGATATTTGGAAACGATGTTTGAAGCCTCTACATCAGGAACTGGCACACGTTGGTCACAAGGCTGATTGCTAAATAGTTTTCTTGGAACACCTATCCCCATTTGTTGACTCAGATCTATTACTGCCTGAAAACTACAAAGGCAGAGCTGAGTAATTCTGATACCTTATGGCCTCCAGACCATCAAGTAATTACTTTCTAGACCTTTCCAGACAAAAAGTTTGCCACCCTCTGTTCTGGACCCAATTACCAGTTGACAGAAAATACAAGAAATGGAGGAAACATCTAAAAATATTGTGAACAAAAATCAGAATTTTCAAAATGTGTGACTTTCTAAAAGAACACATAAGACTCATAAAGAGCCAATGTAATGCACAAACAAAAAGGAATACAGTAGGTTAAAAAAGATTAAAAGGGGGGCCTGGGTGGCTCAGTCGGTTAAGCCTCTCCAACTTTGGCTCAGGTCATGATCTCACGGTTTGTGGGTTCACGCCCCACACTGGGCTTTCTACAATCGGCACGGAGCCCACTTAGGATCCTCTGTCCCCCACTCTCTCTGCCCCTACCCTACTTGTTCTCTCTCAAAATAAACACACTTAAAAAAAAAAAAAAGACTAAAAGACTGAAATAATCATCATATATAAACTGACTGGGTCTTAGATCCAAAAATCACCAAAAACTTATGTTAGAATAATGTGGGGAAGTTCAGCTTTTACACGGAGCAGATTTAAGAGGCATTTTCATTTTCAATCTTCCTGGGTCAAAGAAAGAACTGTGGTTTTAGCAGGATAACGTCTTTTACAAGATACATTACCAAGTATTTAAAAGAAAAGTATCATGTATGCATTTCATTTTCAACTTACACTCTCATACAGTTCCCGTAAAATGTATTGTTATGCAGAGAGCAAACATGCAAAATGGTCAAAATGGGTGAAACTACTATAACCAACATTCACTGTGCTGGATGATCAAATTCTGTTGAAAGCTTCAGATTTTACAGCACAAAAACTGAGGGCAAAGACCACACTTAGTCCACACATCTTGTTAAGGGTAAACTCGGTCATTCTGGAACCAGCGCTATAAAGCCCATAACGTCTTTTTCTCCTGGAGGCCCTTCTTCTGATAGTTTGTGGGGGAGGCAGGGCCCCAGGACGATCAGAGGACAAGACAGCTGAGCATTCTTACTTTCACCTGGAAGGATGACTTGTGGCTTACACATGTTCGTATTTATCTAGAGAAATATGAACACCCTCGAACCTAACAAGTCTCTTTTCTTTCTACCTGTAGGGGCCGCTCAACAAGAACCGGCAAACACATTCCAAATGCTCGCAAGAAACGTCTTTCTGCATTCTAGAGGAAGGGCCCTTTGAACCAACGCTTCCCCAGGGCTCACCGGGACAGCCAGGAGCGACAGGGCGGTGACCACCGCAGGGCCGGGCCAACCTGACTTGCCCAGCGGAAATTCTCATCCTCCTGGAGAAGAGTCACAAAGGTTACTTAGGAGGAGTTTGAACAAGGAGGCACCGTGGCCGAAAACACTTCGCAGGTGCGCCCTCACCGTTCCTCTCGGCCGGCCCAACGCGGGCGCCAGCGGCCGCGAAGGGGGCGAGCGGAGGGGACCCGGCCTCTTTAAGGAGGCCCCTCGGAGGCCGGGCCACACCTGTCCTTTAACGCCCTCCTTGCGTCCGAACCTTCCTGGCACGCGGCCTCACCGACGACACCAAGCACCGCAAGACGACCAAGAGGAGAGGCTCGGAAAGGCGCTAGGCCACGGGACAAAGACCGCCGCGCGCCAGTGACGCCACTTCCGCTTCCTGCCTCTCGCCGCAAGGGGCGGGGCTCCAGGGCTTGGGCTGCGGCCACGCCCGACGCTTTGAAGGCCGGAAGCGGTAGTGTCGTCACCGGTGGGTGCTGAGGGCCCAGGAGTTGGCCCAGCACGAAGGCAGAGGGCGGGTTCTGGCCCGAGGAAGTCGAATGGGGCTGGAGCCAGGCCCGTTCTGTGTTTAGAAGCCAGAAAGGCAAGGCTGGGGGTGGGGGCGGAGGAGTCGTCCCAGAGGACGCTTTTTTAACAAGTGATTTCTGGGTTTCCCGCCTTGCCTTAAAAATTCTCTTCAAACTCTAGATTACTTACAGATTTTATAATTTTTTTCAAAATGTTTTACGTTCGGTGATATTTTATGAATGTATTTTCGTAGGATAGTAGTGTGGGATAGTGGATCCATTTCTCCCTTCTCTTGAGAAATACAGCCAACTGTAGTATGATCTATTGGTAAACTATCCTTGACCTGCTGATTCGAAATTCCCCTCTTGTTATGTAGTAAATTCCTTTATATACAGCTGTATTTTTATTTCGATTTTTTGTTTTTCAAATCATGCCATAATACGAGCCAGGGTTTCCATACTAAGTTGTGGGACAGCACCAATACCAGGCATGTTTAGTTATTCAGCAACAGTTCTAAAGTTTCTACCATTGTCCTGCGTGATGTGGATTTCAGTGGGTGGTCGTTATGAAGTTAATAAAGGTCCTTTTAAATCCTGATTTATTAGTACATTTATCAAGAATTGTTTATGTGCGTTATCAAGTGTGTTTTACGCATCTCTTCAATGCATAACTGTTTTGGTACTTTCACCTTTAATTTGTTTCTATAAAATACTTCATTTCTGTGTAGCCAAAGGAGTCTTTTTGAAGAAATAATCTCTGGCTTTTTTGCCTTCCCTTAAAAAATTCTCTTCAAACCCTAGACGACATGCAGATTTTCCATTGTCTTCTGAGGTGTATTAGTTTTAATGACATTTTAATGTTTATTCCTCCAAGAATCTATCTTAGTATGTGGTATGGGGTAGTGGGTCCCAAAGATAGCTTACTGTGTAGTATGATCTATTGCTAAACTATCCTTGACATACAATTTGAAATTTCACTTTTTATTAAACAGTGAATTGCTCTATTTACACCTGTTTTGGTTTCTAGACTTCTGTGACAGCAATATATACTTAGAGTCATATCATACTCTTTTTTAACAATGATTTTATACTATGCTTTAGCACTGAATGGCAAAAATATAATGGCAGCTAATGGTTATTACATCTTCCTTCTCAAGGTTCTTCAGAGACATGAAATTTTTGATGCTTTTACTGATGTAGCTATTATCTCGAGTTTATCTTTTGTGTTTTGCAACAGCTGTATTGAGATATGATTCACATGTCAACAATTTACTCTTTTTCATCTTTTTAAAGACAGTATTTATTTACTTATTTATTTATTTAAAGGGTGCAAGTGAGTGAGGAGCAGAGAGAGAGAGAGAGAGAGAGAGAGAGAGAGAATCCCACAAGGGACAGGGAGAGGGAGCCAGAGAAACAGGGCTCACCCAAAATGGGGCTTGTGTTCACCTGAAGCAGGGCTTGTGCTCACCAATTTACTCTTTTAAAACTACTCAATTCCATGTTTTTTAATATGTTCACACAGTGGTGCAATCATTACATTTTAGGACCTTTGCATCGTTCTGCAAGTACCTTGGCTGTCCAAATCTTATTTTCCTCCTGCCTCAACATCTAAGCATCCACAAATCTTTCTTTCTCTATCAATTTGTGTTTCATAGTCATTTTACAGAAATGAAACCATACATCTTTTGTCAATTTCTTTGTATGTTTTTCTTTTTTTAACATTTAAAAAAAGTATTTATTTTGAGAGAGAGAGAGAGAGAGAGAGAGAGGAAATGTGAGTGGGGGAGGGGCAGAGAGAGGGAGAGACAGAATCCTCTGGGTCCATGCTGTCAGTAGTGCAGAGCCCAATGTGAGGCTCAAACCCACGGCAGTGAGATCACAACCTGACCTGAAATCAATCAAGAGTCAGAGTTTAACCGACTGAGCCACCCAGGTACCCCTCTTGGCGTGTTTTTCAAGGTTGATATGTTTTGTAGCATATATCATTTATTTTTATTGGCAAATGATATTCTATTGTATGGGTATATTACATTTTGTTTATTCATCAGTTAGTGAACATTTGGGTTGTTCACACTTTGTGGGTATCAGGAGGAATGCTGCTGTGAAAATTCATGTATGTTTTTCTGTGCAGATGTCTTTTTATTTCTCTTGGGTATTATGCTTGCTGGGAAACAATACAAATATATATTTACATATATATTTATTTACATATATATTTACAAATATATATTTACATATGTTTACATATATATATTACACACATTATCAGGATTTAGAACACCAACATCACCTCCCCCTCAAAAAAACCTATTGTGTTATCCTTTGTAATTACACCGTCACTTATCTCTAACAAGTAGTGGTCTGTTCTCCATCACTGTACTTTCATCTTATTATGTCATATAAATGGAATCATACAGTATGTAGCCATTTTGTTACTGACATCTTTCACCCAGCATCATGTCTCTGATTGAGGTCTATCAATTTCATCATGAGTAGTGTTTTTAGTTTTCATTGATGACTCCTGTTCCATTGTACGGATATGCCAACTTTTTTAATCCATGTATCCACTTAAGGACATTTCAGTTATTCCTAGTTATGGGCAATTTTGAGTACAGCCACTATAAATAATCTCGTAGAGGTGTTTGTGTGCACACAAATTCTTTTATTCCCTCGAGAAAACAGCTAGGGGTGGGAGAAGTGCTTCATATGGTAAGTGTATATGTAACTAATGAGGAAACTACCAATCACCACTAGAGTAGTTGTGCAATTTTCCATTCCCACCGTCATTGTGTGAGAGTTCCAGTTGCTCTGCATTCTCACCAACACTTAGTATTGTTTTTCACTTTAGCTGTTCTAATAGGTGTTTAGTGTTATCTCATCAGCGTTTTATTAGGTCTTCTGTAATTTTTTCACCACATTTTTCTAGTTTTCTATATACAAATCTTTTACCTCTATCGTTAAATATAACCTTACGTGTTTTATTCTTCTTGATGCTGTTGTAACTATAGTTATAAACATTTCATTTTCAGATTAGTTGTTGTGTATAGAAACACAGTTGATTTTTCTGTGTTGATATTGTACACTGCAACTTGGCTCAATTTGCTTATTTACTGTTGTAGCTTATTGTAGATAAACCATACATCTTGCTTTTTTTTTTTATTGTACACATTGTGTACATGTGCCCTCTTTTATCAAAATAGTTCCCTAGTGACTGGTAGGTTGTTCCTGATGTTTTCAGATAACAAACAATCATGCAATAAACAACCTTGTGCATACAACATTTTGCATGAATATGAGTTTAATTAAGTTGTGAATTCTCATCACTGGAATGGCTGAATCAACTATAAAATCAGAAACAGCATACACAAGGGCACTGAGGTATAAAACAATGAGTCATGTTAATAGAGTCGCTAATAGTTTAGTATTATATCATTAACATTGACAAATTTATTAGTATTTCCTAAGCAAAATGCTATGTGGCTACCCTTCTTTCATCTTGTGATGTGTTTTTTGAAAACTGGTCCTCATCAAAAAGTCTCTGGTGCAGGTAGGCTTTTGGGGAGAATTTGATCCTAGGGAGCAGGAATACAGAACAATGGGAGTAAATCAGGGAAGGAAGGAAAGGCAATGAAAGGAATCATCATTATTTTGATCCCTCTATGGGTGACTGATGCCCCATCTCACCAAACCCTTCTGATATAAATTATGAAGTGTGTCTCAGAACTTACCACTTGGTAGATAAAAAGACAGGAGTTCTATTGGCCAAGGGTGGTCCTGGATAGATTTAATGCCCCCTGTGGTTCTGGGTTGCACATCGATGAATACAGAGTAGATTCCCTCAGGTGTCCCATATTGTGGTGTCACAGAAGATTCAGGGCAGGAAGCAGGAGGTATGGGATTTGGGCCTGAGGCAAAGTGCTGACCAGCTGCAGCTGTGCAAAACTTTCCATGGCTTCCATTGACCTAATTACAGCAGACACGGCTGAAGCCTAACATGTGACGAGAAAGTATGGATTGGTGCCTGTATGTGTTTGCTGGAGCTGCCATAATACAATACTATAGTGAGTGAACATAATCAACAGAATTCACTTCCTTGTCATTGTGGATGCTGGGAGTCCACGATCAGGGTACCAGTAGGGTTGGTACCTCCAGGAACCCTGTCACTTGCTTGCAGATGCCTGTCCTGCTGCTGCCTCTTCAGATAATTTCTCTGTGCATGCATGCCCCTGGTGTGTTTCTGTGTGTCCAAGTCTCTTATAAAGACCTACAGTGAGATTGGCTAAAGGCTCACCCTAATGTACCCATTTTAATTTACCTCTTTTAAGGGGTTTCTTCAAATACAGTCACATCGTTAGGTGCTGGGGATCACAATCTCAACATGAATTTTGGGAGAACTCAGTTCAGCCCACAACACTGTCCAAGATGTGTGTTATATGCCCTTCTGTAATTATTCCTTTTTATTAACCATGCGGGAAACTTGCTATCTTGACCAGAGTTCTTGTTTCTTATTATATTCCACTACTTACACTACTTTTAAATATGGAGTTTTGCTTTAAGGAGGCAAATAACCTAAATGTACCATGTCAGTAAAATGTATGAGAGAAACAAGGCATTCTGAAATTAACAGAAGGATTAATGAAAGAAACAAAGGGTGTTAGGGTGGCCAGTGATTGGGGTAGCAAACAATTGCACAAAGAGTAGAGCAACAGCAAGACAGAGCTTATTCCCTCCCCAAGGGAGGAGAGGGGCCAGACATCTAGAGAAATGTTGACCCAAATTTCTGTCAGGCTGGGCCTTTTAAGGGGTTTTGAAAGATGTGGGAAGGTTGCAGCTGTGCCCGTTGCAGGGAGGGATGGGTATGGGGAGGGGGTCAGCTCTTGGCCACATAGAGCAGGGGGGGTGGCAGGTTTTCCAGGGGCTCTGTCCACGGCTCATCTGGGATGTGGGTTGTGGTCAGGCTGGAGAAGAATATGTTTTGTAGTTGTCCAAGAATGTAGGGCACCTGATCACGAAAAGCAGAGTTAGGGCCAAGTGCAGACACCTGTGAGTTTTGTCTATACGCTTGGCTGGCTGGGGGTGGGGGTGGGGCTCTTGAATAGATTTCTTTCAAAGGGTAACGCACTGTGCACATTTCATCCAGTGACAAATATTCAGTTTGTGTATGTGATGTCTAGTATCAGGCAGAGACTGGGAGAGTGAATGTGACACAGGTCTGCACTCCCCAAACCATTTCTCATTCTACTCTTAGCATTGTTGTGATTGACTGATTTGTGGGTTCAAACATTTATTAACTGCTGGATTCTATGAACTTGTATGATGTTTGAAACAAAACAAAGGCCCACTATTCACAGAATTTACTTTAATTGGGAGAAAGAAAATAAACTAATATATAAAGAGTAATAACAGAGTTTCTGTTAAGTGCTAATAAAAATATTTAGGAATCCTATTTTAACATCATGTTATTGTTCCTTAACCATCCAGGATGCTCCATGTGGGGATTTGTTGATGTTGTTGATGGTGTTGCTCTCTCTGGTATCACATGTTAAAAGGAAAGGAGGGAAGGAAGGAAAGGAGGAGAAAAGGAAGGAAAGAAGGAGGGTGGGAAAAAAAAAGAAAGACCTTGAGTTTTTTGGTGGAAAGGTTCAGTCCGATGTGCCTGTGAAACACCTCACAGATAATTTCCATTGGCAGTGGCATGGGTTGATCTCATGTTCGGTCTAATGGCAGTAGTGGGAGAGAATTAGGTTACAGAGAAGCAGGTCAGAAAGACAAGATTATGCATGGCTCGGATGGCCAACAGGCACATGAAAAGATGCTCAACGTCGCTCCTCATCAGGGAAATACAAATCAAAACCACACTCAGATATCACCTCACGCCAGTCAGAGTGGCCAAAATGAACAAATCAGGACACTATAGATGCTGGCGAGGATGTGGAGAAACGGGAACCCTCTTGCACTGTTGGTGGGAATGCAAATTGGTGCAGCCACTCTGGAAAGCAGTGTGGAGGTTCCTCAGAAAATTAAAAATAGACTTACCCTATGACCCAGCAATAGCACTGCTAGGAATTTACCCAAGGGATACAGGAGTACTGATGCATAGGGGCACTTGTACCCCAATGTTTATAGCAGCACTCTCAACAATAGCCAAATTATGGAAAGAGCCTAAATGTCCATCAACTGATGAATGGATAAAGAAATTGTGGTTTATATACACAATGGAGTACTACATGGCAATGAGAAAGAACGAAATATGGCCCTTTGTAGCAACGTGGATGGAACTGGAGAGTGTGATGCTAAGTGAAATAAGCCATACAGAGAAAGACAGATACCATATGTTTTCACTCTTATGTGGATCCTGAGAAACTTAACAGAAACCCATGGAGGAGGGGAAGGAAAAAAAAAAAAGAGAGGTTAGAGTGGGAGAGAGCCAAAGCATAAGAGACTGTTAAAAACTGAGAACAAACTGAGGGTTGATGGGGGGTGGGAGGGAGGGGAGGGTGGGTGATGGGTATTGAGGAGGGCACCTTTTGGGATGAGCACTGGGTGTTGTATGGAAACCAATTTGACAATAAATTTCATATATTGAAAAAAAAAGATTATGTGTGGCTCAGCATTACTCATGCTTCTTGTTTCAAAGTGGGGGAGGAGGAGTGTCTCTTCACTGAGAAGGCACTTTGAGACCCAAAAACAAAGCTGGTGACTCCATACAACTTATACAGTTTTATTCAGGGAAATTTACAAACGGGGGGACAGGTCGGGTGACAATCCAGGTCCTGCACAGCTATTCTCTGCAAAGTCCCGACCCTACTCCACAAATTTTATAGGGCAACGGGATGCTATTTGTGTGTGTGTGGGGGGGGGGGGAGGGAACTGTTTCAGAGGTTTCACAAGCACCTGACAGCTAACATTAATTAGATTTTGCGGTGCCAGCTATGTGTCAGAAAGGGGAGAAGGGTGCCTGGGTGGCTCAATCGGTTAAGCATCCGACTTTGGCTCAGGTCACGATCTCATGGTTCATGGGTTCGAGCCCTGCATCGGGCTCTGCACTGACAGTGCAGAGCCTGCTTGGGGTCTCTCTCTATCCCTCTCTCTCTACCCCTCTTCCAGTCACTCTCTCTCTTAAAATAAATAAAAATAAACTTAAAATAAAATTATTTTTAAAAAGGGTAGGGGGAGAGACTGTTATCTTTAACAAATTTACAGAGGGTCAAAGCAAGCCTCCCCCTATCTGGGCCTTGGCTATATTAGTCTCCAAGGGACCCAAAACAGGTATTCCCAAAAGAGGCCATGGCCAGAACATGAGCAAGATGAAGCATCAAAGCTGGAGTAGGTATTATCAGTAACCCTATAGTCCTCCAGTTCTCAGCATGGCTCCCACTTTCTAAGGACAGTCCTTCCCAACTACTTACCCTCATGCATCACAAATAAACTCTCATGGACACTGTACATGTTGTTGCAGGCCATGATCCAAATGCCGATGGGGTGGACTGTAGTAAACTCTGTTGTGTCACTCACTTTTCCATTCAGAATGAAAGGCTTCTTCCCCAGGTTCAGAGAGTGCAGCCTTCTGACAGCCCTCAGTCTTCAGCCCTCTTAGAGAATTGCCCTCGGCTAAAGGAAGCAGCCTCACTCATCCACTCATGTCTCTTGCTGTGAAAGTACAATTGCCTGACAGCCATCTGTATCCACCACTGTGTTTGCTTTGAGGATGTTGCTGGACTGCTCCCATCCGCCGACTGAATACAGTAGGGTACCAGAGCATGCCCAATGCCATGCTCACACAGTGACACTGATGACCAGGGTCAATTAACCCTGCCAAAATGATGTCCCCTCTTTCTGACATGAGGGACCTCAAGTGCCAGGTAGCTGGATAGCTTCAGGTTTAATAGGACATTGGTCATGTCGCTGGAAGTGCTACGTTTTAGGATTCAAGACATCTTAACCTGCTAAGGGTTGAATTGAGAAGACCTGAAGCAAATACTGCCCAAGTGGCTCACTGGGAGTGACATTACACAGGGCTGTTTCTACTAACAAGCTTGATTTCTGAACCCATGTATCCCATATATTGGAGATACTGCACGTTATGATTGTCATTGACTATTGAGTGTATATGCATCCTGTGAATTGTGTAGCTTGAATGTCTGCTGAATGCAAATGTCTGCTCTAAATGTGATCATACTCTTTGGGGGCACCTGGGTGGCTCAATAGTTTGGGTGTCCAACTTCAGCTCAGGTGTTGATCTCATGTTTTGTGGGTTCAAGCCCCCCGAAGGGCTCTGTGCTGGCAGCTCAGAGACTCGAGCCTGCTTTGGATTCTGTGTCTCCCTCTCTCTCTGCCCCTCCCCTGCTCATGTTCTGTCTCTCTCTCTTTCTTTCTCTCTCAAAAATAAACATTAAAAAAATGTGACCATACTCTTTGAAATTAAACCTGTTGCAAATTTTCATTAAACAAAAAATTTTAAACTAGCCATACTCCACAATTTCTTTTCTGCGTTATTTTACCTCTATCCTCACCTTCCCTGACAAATTTCATAGGTGATTTATACTGGCACCTCTATTTCCTCAATACTCACTTGTCAACACACTCTACTGGATTGTTTACAGCCTTACTCTTCACTTTAGAGGTAAAAAATGAAGCCCTATCAAATATCAGCAAAGGCCTCCATGTCTCTGGCAAATGTCAAGGGATGTTTTCAGTCATTTTGTTAGTCCTTTAAAGAGAACAAAAAACTATTAGCTACTCTGCTTTTGTTCAGAAAGGACCTTTTGCTTCCATGACACTGTGGACTAAGTGACCTTTGAAATCTCCAAAGATTCTTCAACAATGAGCATCCTATAAAGGTGATTCCTGGTTTTCGTTCTTGTAGGAATTAAATGTT